>NC_033800.1:94351585-94392068 GCF_001876935.1 Asparagus officinalis
ATGCTGTAGAATTATCTCCTTGAGTCATACCTCCACACGATGGAAAGGATGATTTATCAATGCATACATGGAGGTGTTAGTACCTTAACATGTTCACCAATCATTTAAATTGAAAGCGAAGTTAACAAATAAGGTAAAGTGAGCCAACCCAAAATGAGAATGTTACGATGGTCTTGTGGGTATACACTAAAATATAAGAAAAAAAAATACATTCTAGTAAATTAGAAGCTTCGATTGAGGATAAAATAAGAGAGATTTGACTATGGTTGTATGGTCACGTACGACGAAGACCACTTAGTGCATCGGCTAGGAAAACTGATAATATTATAGTTAATGGGACAAAGAGATCGAGAGGTAGACCTAAAAGAATTGGTTGGGAGCAATTAAAAAGAACATGGGTTAACATAGGGGATGACCCATAATAGAACGGAATGGTAAAATAGGATTCATGTAGCTAATCCCAAACATTTGGGAGAAAGGCTTTGTTGTTGTTGTATCCAGTCTTGTTCACTTGAGTTTTAGATCCATCAAATTTCTTCTTATTGAAGGTCTTCTTTGCATCAATTTTCCTATAACAACGATATTCTATCTTGTGGTTCTGTGAACCACAGACGAGGAAAAATGATTTGTCATTTTAATCATTGTATCTAAGACGCTTAAAGAATAAATTCTATAGTGTTGGAAACATGTCTAGCACATGTATCAATTGCTTGTTTAATGTACAATTTTTAATTAATTCATGTATATGTGTGTGTTGTGTGTATACTGACTTGTATAGTGTCTTGAGAAACATAGGTTGAAGCATTAGAAGATAGATTTTGTCTTTTTCAGGAAGGATCTATATTAAGTCTCTTGAAGTTCCGATGCATTGCTACTCCTTTAATTGAATTTAGAATCATTAAGCCTGGTGCTACCTTGTCTTTCTTTGAGGTTCACTTTATATTTAGGATTTGTTCACATGAACCACCTTTCAAATAGGGTGACAAGACGAAAAACTGTCTTCAAAATTCAATTAATACCGAAACAAATTTTAAAGGGGTTCCGGTAGCAGCTAATCACATTGACCTATTTTTCTAGTGAAATGTCGATTGAAATCCCCAAAATGTCCATAAAAACACGTGCCAAAGGTGACTTCCATGGAATTTAGCCTGAATGCCCTTAAAAATCCCAAAATGCTCCAGAGAATTTGATTGGGACTAATCAAAATTTCATCAGAAAATAGTTCATCCATTTAGAGGTGATTTCTGCATTAATTGGACCTTAAAGATGTGTTCATAGTCAGCCTATCTTAAAGGTGGTCTATGTGAAAAAAACCCCTATATTTTTACTATCCTCAAATTTCTCCATAAGCACAAGTTAATTTTCAGTCCTTGTAGCTTTTAGAGCCTTAAAAAGAGTTGTTTATATTTATATTTTAGCAAAGTCACTTGAATAGGTGGGGCTGTGCAAGTTTGTGGCAAAGCTTCTTAGTGCCCAAAAGCGAGCCTACTAGCTTTTTTGGTTTCTTGTTGTCTTCTTAAAAAAGTCGCTTCACCTTGGTGGAAGTTTCAAGTTTATCAACAGATACAGTAAAAATCTGTCATCCTTCGCAATTAATGAGAAAGAATTTCGAGACGTTCTAGCTTCGATGATGAAGACATCTTGCAGGGGAATTTATGGCAGACATGTTTCATACATGCTATGGAAGATCCTCTAAAGCCAGTTAAACCCCCAGGCTTTGATTGGGTTTATCTGAGATGAATTTCGTAGTAGTTAGGGATTTAGTTATCCATTTAAATTGATTTAGTCTTTTTTGGATTAATATTGTTTAAGTTAGAACTCAAATTTATTTGAGTTTAAGGTTAGATTAGTTATTTTCAGGCTGGATTTGGGAAGTTAAGATTTTATTTTTTTATTTATCTAGAAAGGCTATCCAGTGTTTAGATTTCACAGGAATTCTTATTCAACAAGTTAGCTGTTTATGGGTAGCCACTCAGGTTTCCTTGTTAGACCGTTTTGTGGATTAAATTAAATTTTATTCAATGTTTTCTTTATCTATCTAGTTATTAACTGCAGTTTAATTTCAGGTTTACCTGTTCGGTATTTTCTTCTCCTCGCTCTCCATATGCCTTGCACATGAAAATTATCTTACAAAATATTCTACCACAAAGTTACGTCCACTGAGTTTTTACCAAATATCCAACTTACTGTGAGTCCAATATATATTCGAACTGATGCCACACCAGTGAATCTTAGCTTCTATGTGTAATATGATTAGATTCGAGCCTTGTTGAGATTGAAACGTATCTGCCATGGCCAAGGTATAAAATGTCGGCGTATATCTGTCTTCAATGCAATCGCAGTTTGGATGTGACAGGGCATGACACGACGTGATGGGCATTCAATCATCCAGAAGACATAGTTATGGATGAATTATAGCAGAAAATAGGATCTGTAAGTCAAGTATGTGATGTGACACATTACGACATAGTTACAGATGTATTATAACAGAACATATCCATGGGTCTACCATGGGACGCATCAGGGCATAGTTGTGGATAAACAATAACGAAACATAGGATCCGTGGGGCAATTGTTGGAGGCATTGATTTATCGATCTAAATCGTCTGATCTAATATTTATTTACTTGCAGGCTGAAAATCAAGCAAGTCATGTGAGTGCATTGACGCTGCAAGTTTGTCCAGCAATTGAAACCAGCACCCGAGAAAATAGTGCTCCGGTAGTTGAGAGTGCATGCCATGTTCCAGATATCCATGACTATCACAGGTGTAAAAGAGACGAGGATTGTGGTGTTGATTCCACATCTTGCAGACAAAGAACTTGCAGTATGGCAGGTTATTGCGGATTGTGGTTCTTTATACCTTGATGTACTGATGGAATGCAAGTCCGCCTAAGATTATCTTCAGGGACAGCAATATATGGGTAAAACTATATATGTTGCATGTAAACAACAAAGTATTGCAGATTCAGGAGGACAACTCAGTGAATAGGAATGATGATAATGATTTCGTGTTAATTTGTGATTGTACCTTCATTCGTGTATAATGTGCTCAATTATCTCACTGTATTGAAATTTGCGTAAAAGCTATAATGTCGGAAAGCCATTCAGGCCTTTCAGTATTATTGCCATTCAGTATTACTGCAATTCTGAATTACAGTTTAATCTGCAAAATTGCTAGAACCAGAAACTACGTTACAGCAATTCTGACTTACAGTTTAATCTGCAAAATTACTAGGTAGAGGATTGGAGAAAGGAAAGAGGTCATTCCATATTCCTCCTTCTCCGCCATCTTCGAAAAAGTAGCACTTAGCATCTCCTAAGCTTGAGCCTGTGCCTAGAGATTCTTCAAGGATTATGGAGGAGTCTCCTACAGTCCCACTATGAGAACCTAGGATTCGCTCTACAGGTGAGTTTTGTTTAAATGTTCATGACTTTCATCTTGAAGTGCTTTTAGCTGATGCGCTTCTCTTATGTAGGTAAGGAGCCAATTCCTCTAGATGATGATGATGAGCAAGTGGATTTTGGGCATGGTGACACCGATGCCTATTTGACTAAGCCTGAAGATGCAGGGAATGCTGGTGACGTCAGCGGTTCTCCGTACATGACGAATATTTTAGTAATCTTGTGTGATTGTTCCACTTTGGTCACTGATGTTTTGTTTATTTAATAGATGATGATCCTGATTTTAGACCCATGGGTGAAGTAGCCCCTTCATCATTTTCTATTGGTGGTCACCTCAAATGGGTAGTTGACTTTGAAGGGGTTTTCGACACCTTTGAATCTATGCCTACCATTGATACAACTGAAGCTCTTGTGCCAGCACTTGTTTCATTGGTGTGGTGAAGATTAATCATCTTTGGGTCTTCTGATGAAGATGACGGAGCTTCAATTTCTCCAATACCCACAGGGGGTGAAAGGTAGTGTCACCGAGCCCTAGGCCTATGTCTGATGAAGGTCCAAGTGTGGTGGCAGCTGATGAGCTAGAAGTCTCATCCATGTTTGTTGAAATCGTGCCTGAGGATGTGCCAATGACCACAACGATGGTTGTGAGGACTGTAGTTTCCTCCATTGCTGCGATGTTGTGACACCATCCACTATGTCAGACATCTTGGTCTCGTTCGCACTGTTTCTAATATCCGACAATGGAAGGATACAAGTCTTGCTAACTGTCTCTCCAACTACCACAGATGCAATGGTGGTCTCCACAGGAGCAAGCTCTTCAAGTCATGTGGAGATTCCACAATCTCTGATCCTGAAGATTTGATCAAAGTGGAGATAAAGATCTTAACTAAAAGCATGGTAAGACTACTCAATCAGAGTGTTGCGACTACTTTGAATCTGCAAAGAGGCTTGTCCGTTCGCACTCCTAAGTTATTATTGGGAGACTAACTTAGTCTTCTATCATTAGTTGCTGGTTCAGCTCGCACTGAACCCTTTATGATTGCGATTGACAAAGCTTAGTTCTATTTTCGAGAGTTATAGGAGTTTCTTACAGCTAATCTTGATAGCATTGTTGAGATTAAGTTCTATCGTCTCTTGGTAGCCTGTCATAAGGCTGAAGAGTCTGCTCGCGTAGAAATGGAGCGGATCAATATGAAAGTCTAAGGTTTGAATGATAGCATTGCGTCCGTTGACAATCAACAGGCAGAGCTTCATGATGCTATCCAAGAAAAGGATGCAACAATCAACGAGGCTAAGGTCGCCAATGTCGCAGCTCAGGTGCACTTGGAGGCAGCTCAACGCCAAAAGGAGGAGCTTGAGCTTAGCCTATCAAAGTTGACCAGGAATAGGACTCTCAGATTTTAGAGCTTCAGGCTGAGACAAAGAAGCTTTCAGTTATGAGATCTTAGGCTATTCCCGTTGATCCTAGAGTCATGAGGAAACAGGCCCAGAAGGGCAATCACAAAGTCAGGGATATGCAAATGGCTGAGTGTACTACACGGATACACGCTTTTTATTCACTTTCCCAGTAATGCTCTTTTTTTGTAAACGTTTTAGCTCTTTTGATGAATAAAAAAAGTTTTTATCTACCTTGATGTGTGTATGATAGAGGTGTAATGTTAACGTATCAAAGTGACATCTTTGCTGAGAATAATGATGTTAGGATCAAACTAGTAGAGGTGTAGTGTTAACATAATTACTTGATCAAATTGACACTGTTCAAAGGTGTAATGCTAACATGACAGTATGAGGATATTTGACAAAGTTGTAATGTTAACCAGTCAAATGGAATGATCGACAGAGGTGTAATGTTAACTGGATGGTTGAATCAAAC
Source organism: Asparagus officinalis (assembly GCF_001876935.1). Classification (NCBI taxonomy): domain Eukaryota; kingdom Viridiplantae; phylum Streptophyta; class Magnoliopsida; order Asparagales; family Asparagaceae; genus Asparagus; species Asparagus officinalis. The sequence continues at coordinate 94,356,862 of NC_033800.1, forward strand.
TGATAGAGATGTAATGTTAACATATTAGGTTTACAAAGTTAGTAATGTTCAGAGGTGTAATGTTATAGGAATTTTGACAGAGGTGTAATGTTAACGTGCCAAAGGGAGTGACCGACAGAGGTGTAGTGTAACTTGTCGATTCACAAGAGTCCAAAAGATTACAACCGTTTGAAAGTGAAATGTTAATTTAATAGCGGAAAATCGATGGAAGTGTAATGTTAACTAATTGATTTTTTGTAAGAGCGAGTTTAACAAAAGTGTAATGTTAACCGGCTGAATTCGTTAAGATAGGTCGACAGAGGTGTAATGTTAACCGGTTGATGAAATGGTCTGACAGAGGTGTAATGTTAATCGGTCAGATCATTTGACATGATAAACCAATCAGATGTGTAATGTTAACATGACGGTTTGGTCAAGTCGGTACTATTCAGAGGTGTAATTTTAACATGATAGTATATGGATATTTGGAGTGGACACTGTTCAGAGGTATAATGTTAATGTGGTAGTGTGAGGATATATTTGGAGTAGACACTGTTCAGAGGTGTAATGTTAACATGACAATGTGGGGATATATTTGGAGTCAGGCAGAGATGTAGTGTTAACTTGATGACTCGTTAGGGACTTTGGATCAAGAAGATCAACATTTTTGGTCAGAGGTGAAAACTTAAACATTACCAGGTTCTTTGTGGGGAGATAAAATTGGCCGGTATCACGTGTAGTATTTCTTGAGAAACTTCCCGTTAATTGGCGTCATGAGCCTATTGCCACTTTGGTTAATTAGGCGATATGCTCCATTTGAGTAGACAGTCTCTACTACAAACGGACCTTCCTATTTGGTTTGGAATTTTCCTTAGTTTTATGTGTCATGACCATAAGTCGATGAACATCTAAGACTAAGTTGCCTTCTTTGAAGGATCGTTCTCTGACTCTCCTGTTGAAGGTCCTCGAGATCCATGACTGGTAGATCTTGATTCTTTGCTGAGCTTGAAGTCTCAGCTCATCTAGCGCTTCTAGCTCTCTGAGGTGCTTTTGATGATGTTTTTCAGTTGTCATCTTCTTGGCGATGGTGATTCTTAATGGCGGTACCTAAATTTCTAGAGGGATCATGGCTTTGCATCCATAGACCAAGGAGAATGGTGTGGAGCCAGTGGGAGTGTGGAGTGTTGTTCGATAAGCCCATTAACACTCTACAAGTTGTTCATCCCAATCTCGTTTATTGGAGGAGACAAACTTTTTCAGAAGCTTGATGATGGTTTTGTTAAAAGCTTCAGCTAGACCATTAGCAGCTAGGTTGTATAGTTTAAAAACCACATCTTGAATTCTGTATTTGTTGTAGAATTTGAAGAACGGTTGACTAATGAATTGCAAACTGTTATCGTGATTGATTCGTCTAGGAATATCGAATCGATAAATCACGTGATGTCTTAAGAATTTTATCACTAGAGATATCTTAATTTCTCTAAGGAGAACAACTTCGACCCATTTGGAGAAGTAATCTATGATGGCCATGACAAATTGATAAATCACGTGAATGATTCGTCTTGGAACGTTGAATCGATAAATCACATGATGTCTTAAGATTTTATCACTTGAGATGTCTTGATTTCTCTGAGGGGAATAGCTTCGGCCTATAGGAATACGTAATCTGTGATGGCCAAGACGAATCGATGGCCTCTGGCGGACGGCAGGTTGATTGGCCTAATGATGTCCATGCCCTAAGCTTCAAATGACCAAGAGGCGACTGTCAGATGTAATTCTTTTGGAGGTTGATGTAGGAAGTTAGAGTGGATTTGACACACATGACATTGTTTGGCCAGTAGTAGCCTAAACGATGAAGTTAGTTTTGAAGTTTATGACTTGGTTGATTAGCTCCACATGCACTATCGTAGGCTTGCTTTAACGCTTCTCGTGCTTCACTTGGTGATAAGCATCGAAGTAAAATACCATCGAAAGATCATCAGTACAAAGTCTGTGTAGTAGAATCATAAAAGAAACGTGGAGCTCTTATGTGAATCTTGGTCGCTTGCGTTAGATTATCAGGTAGTATCCCGTGCAAGACGTAGTCAATGATTGGAAACCGCCAATCATTACCCTAGAAGTGGATTGGCATGACATGCACTTCGTTAGCTTCAAGATTATGCTCCGGGGTAATTCACAACTAGCCACCGTGATACGCCTAGTGATTTTAGGTGCCAGGGCGAGTATGGCTACAAGGGATGCTAATGTGTCTGCACGGGTATTCTCAAGGCGAGCTACGTAGCTAATGTAAGAGCCTTCGAAAGTTGGGCAAGCTTCGTTGATGCTTTATGGTAAGGTATGGGGTCGTTGTGGCGGACCTCACATTATCCTTTGATCTGATTCACAATCAGTTTAGAATCATCATGGGCTTCAAGATATTTGACACCCATGTCTTGAGCAAGTTGCTAGCTGATTATAAGAGCATTATACTCGGCTACATTATTGGAGCATGACTCGGTCATTGAGTAGGCCTGAGGGAGGACATGTCCATGGGGATCATGTGACGCCCATGATTTCACACATGGCTGCAGTTCAAGGTAAACCTTGAGATGTCAAACCATCCATGCACCCACACTGTGCATAAACACGTTTTACCAATCACAGTAATATCCTCTAGTGGAATCAAATAAAAGTTTAGGTACAAAACAGGCAAAATAGAAAGTAGAAATAACAGACATGATATAGAAAGAGGTATTTCATAAATGAAAATCATGTCTCAACTGAACCACATATAATATCTGAAATAATAAAAATGTCTCAATATGAATCAACTGGAAATCGTACTAGCCTTTACAATATGAATACAAAACTCTAGTGTCTGAATAAAATCATAAAAATCTACTATGGAGCCCCTACTAATAATCATGTGATGGCAACTATGCAATAACTCCGTCATCCTGTGGCTCTCTGTACCTCTGTACCGTCTGAAAGGAAAGAAAACAACAAAATGAACAACAACAAGAGCATCAGAGCGCTATAACAAGATTACCTCTATCCGCCCCTAGGAGAAAGGCTACTAGATGGAGTGAAGGCTCTATCTATTAAGCATAGCCTACCTGATCATTTTTCCTATATCTAAGTGGAATTAATATTTAGAAACCTACAACACGAGATGTAGTACATCGAGCGAAATAATCCAAACAAGGAAACCCTCATATATATACCCTTGTTTCAAATTATAGATACCTAAACATTAATACTGAACTAGAGATAAACAATCTAATTGAAATCAACAATTAGAAATCCGCAACACGAGACTGGTACGTCGAGCGAAATAATCCAAACAAGAAAACCCTTATGTATATACCATATGTCTCAAATTGTGAATTGCTAATCATTGATTCCAACTAAGAAGTAAAGAAGGAAATAAATGAAAATAAAGACATCAATACATCGTATTTATAATATCTTCCACTATCACTGGGGAGATAGAATAAATACCAACATCTAATTCTCGTATACTTTCAAGAGCAAAATATCTCGATTATATATCTCAGCGGTGAGTCATATCTACAACTGGCATTCACCAAAGACTTAGGCTATTAATTAGCTATCTCGCTGCAACTCTTTACAAAATTTTAATATTTCACACTATCATGTGCAACGGACTACCATGGAGGTATCCTAAATAGTGTACATGGCTCATTAGTCTTATCGCGATCTCAGTGCGTAACATGAGTGCGGGACGACCTACCATATATGTATCCAAAAAGACGGCTCAGAAGCCTCATCGCACCATCGTGTGGACAAACTGCTAGACAAAGTATCCAAACTTGACTCAATGGCCTGTACAAATGGAATATCGACGCACTACCCCATGTAGTACTGAACTGAGCTCATCAACGATATCCATCTCTGTATAAACTCTGTATAACTGGTATATTCACGCACTATCCCAAATAGTACTGAGCTATGCTCATCAACGATATAAAACATGTGTATAAACAGTCACTAACTCAATTGTATTAGCTCAACGCTTGTCAAAATCCCTCTTGGGATACTCATGTGTTTGCAACAACACTATACGTGTGTATTCGTGACTGTACATATAGGGAAGCATGACTCAAACCCCACAAACATAGTCAAACAATGCAAAACGACACTCATGAAACAAGTCAGGAACAAGCCGGTCAACCGCACACAAGGTATCGGTCGATCAGACTGCATGCATGCACCAAATGCACAAACAGGGACTCTCCGGTCGACCACACTTATGGATCCGGTCGACCGGCCAGAGGGAAAACCTGACTCTTAGGTTTTTAGGTTTCTGCTATTTTGCACTTTTGTAATATACTAAAAAAACTTAATATTTGCAACAAAAAGTATATAATAGGATTAAAACTTACATATCTGATTAACAGTGATTATTTCACAAAAATTAAACTCTTGCAAATAATTAAATTAGGGTTAACATCCTAACTATTCAAATTTTCGAATTTAAACATGAACTTTTTGCATGATCATCACTAACATAATATGTAAATTAACTTAAACTGTTATAGACTTGCTTAAATATGTTCATGTCATTAAGATCCCGCAAACCTAGGGGTTAAGCACAATTAATTAACATGATAAACTTGATTAATTGCAAAAACTATGTTTTTAGCATGAGTTAAATAAGATTAACCAATAAAAATGAAATTAGAAGATACCCTAAAGATCATGATCATGAACTATCATAAACAACAAGTATTAAACATGAAATTGGCATGAGATTAAGATCTAACATCAACATGTTTTTAGGTTTTGGTTTAAGAATTCCTAATTCGATGATTGTCTGGATCTTATCCTTGAGCATGTAGTAGTTCTTTGTCGGGTGTCCCTACATTCTGTGGTAGAGACAGTAGTTGGGGTCATTAGTTTTTTTTGACTTCTTTAGGGCATCGAGCTTCTGGGAGCTTCAAATGATTCCCTATATTGAGGACATGGAAGATAGCAACTGCTTGTTCGTCCTTGAATGAGTAATTGCGCTGGAAGTTCTTCATTGGTTCTATTTGTTGGTTGTTATTGGGATTTTGGACTCCAACTGCGAAAGTCTCTTTGGCTTTTGGTTGTGATGTCTGCCCTTATTTGCCTTTGTTTCCCTTGAAGTTGGTGCAAGGCTCGAATTTGTTGAAATGCTCTGATAACTTCTCAGCTATCTTAGCTTGCTTCATCTAATCCTTCCAACTGTGGGTAGTGACAACGCCCATGTGAGCTTCAATCCATGCCACAAAATTTTTTCCCACAAATTTGAAGTAGTATTGGTAGAGGCATATCTCGACATCACAATGTCAAGTTATGGTACCTTTCGATGTATTCCCTGACAGTTTCATTGCCGCTTTGTTTCTTGAAAAGGAGTTTGTCCATGGCAACATCGGATTGTTCCTCGTGGAATTACAAGAGAAACTTTGATTCTAAATTTGCCCAGGATCTGATTGAACTAAGGATTGGATTCGATGCCCTGGCAGAGTTAGCTCCACTAAAAGTGGATTGATTCATCTGTGATGAAGTCTGCAATGTCTTCATTGGGATGGAGAAGTAGTCGAAAGGAATAGCCGCTCTTCTCCTTAGCTTGGTGTGGCGATATACGCCATCGGCTTCTGGTAGTATAGATCCAATGCTAGGAGAGTATATCGGATCAGGTGAGCTATTTGAACTCTCCTCGTCGTCTCTGGAAGTCACACTTATCATGTTGACAATGAACACTGACATTTTACCTCTTCGAGTGCGTCATCATCTTTTAGTCCGAACCTTTAAAGGCTTAGGAACATGACTGAGACAGTTGAAGACTGATTTTTTGCATTGACAACTCTTTTTAAGCTGCCAAGACCACTTCTCTGAGGGTCTCAAATTATGACATTGGCGAGCTCTCTTCAGAGTTATGAATTCTCTTATATCGATGTTAGTGCCAACTTTACTGGCCTTGGATTTAGAGCATGAACATCGCTCATGGCGATGTTGGCCAGATGTTTGTCCATTGAAATCATCAATGATCATATTATTTCCTTAAGGGAATTTAGATGAGGAATTAGCCCCATTCTTTGCTCCTACCGAAGAAGCATAGCGAACGTTGTGAGACACTTTAAATCGAACTCCTAAAGGAGTCAAAGAGTGAAGTCTGAAATCAAATATGGTAACATTTTGATCTTCGCTTGAGGCGAAGGGGGAGAAGGAGGCTGTCCAACTTGAACCCATCATTCTTTCTGATGACGAGGAGGAGGAACACACTCCCGCTCCCATCTCGTGACCTTTCTCTCAGCCTCCTCCTGATGACGAAGGGACTATCCCTTTGATCCAACTTATCGCCATGATCCCTGCTGGCCAGGAATCTACCTCCTCAATCTCTAGATCTGCGCAGGGCCTCCTCAGGCAAATAGAAAATGCTATGAAACAAGCGGTCTCTGTCGCTAGCTTTGGTTGGGGAACCTATGCAGATTTCAAACCCTTCTTCATGAACTGTGTAGCTGATCTCAAGCGTATAGGTGAGGCTCGAGAGGCTTCGTGTTGTCTGGTCAAGCTTCTCGATTCGAGCTACGTCTGACACGCTTGGAAGTCTTGTTGCGTACTGACTCGGAACCGGATGTGGAGCGGTTTATAGCTCAGGCTCGAATCAGAAGGGCCCAGGAGCGAGAGATCCGAGAGAGGGACCTGTCGAACAAAGGGGCTCTCCTCGCACACTTGCTTGAACAACAACGCCTATTGCAGGCAAAGATTGATGCTTCAGTCGTCATTATTGCCCGAATGAAGGCCAAGCTCATGGAGAAAGAGGCGACTCTGAATGGCTTGCAGCTTCAAAGCGTGGACGTCCATGGCGCTGTCGAAAGAGAGATGCAGGACCTTCAGGCGCTCCATCAAGAAGACTCTGCTGCTGCTTCTTCTTTCGAGGCCAAGATCCGAAGGGAGGCGGAGGACCAGGTTCAAGCAGATCGGGTGAGGAAGATAGCCGTGGCTGAACTCATCTCTTTCAGTGAGTTGGACTAGGTTCGATGTGGTGGATTGATATTTGAGACTCTTTTTGTTTTGTTATGACTTTGTTTGAGTGTATTGTCATAACTTTGTTCAAATGTATTGTCTCAAAGTCAGTTATGAATAGAATCATGCTTTTGTCGTCCAACTATTGCTTTTTTACATCTCATGCGCATACTTCCCTGTCGTTGAGCGACCTTTAGGATTTTAGCAAACCCTCAGCTGTTAACGGGTTTGGTATACCTTTACCGATTACCGTTTTGAATCAGGCTAGCCGTACTATTCTCCTTAGTATGATGAGTTGTCGAGAAGTCTCTCTTAGGCTTAATGCTAAGATTTATTCTCTAACCTTAGCCGTTCGAGATGTCAGTTTAAGTTAATCGTAACCATTTAGGTCGCAATTAGGTTGGGCCGCGTCATTTAAACGTAACGATTTATTCTCAAAATGACCGTCACTTGCGGGAGCGACCGGGGAGCGTTGACGAGTTGCACCGCTTGACGAGTCCGATCATGCATGCGAGTCCGTCTTGTTCGGGCGAGCTCAGAGCTTGATGCTTCAGACGAGCTGAGCCAATGGGCGAATGAAGAAGTGCAGACGAGGTCCATTCCTACTGGCGAAGTTCGATGTAGTGGGAGGGAGAGCTTGGAGCTTGACGCCTCAGGCGAACTAGACTGAACAGGCGAACTAGACTGAACAGGCGAATGGAGTAGTGCAGGGGAGATTTGTTCTCACATGCGAATTCCAAAAAGGCAGAAGACGAGCCATGTATTCGCGGGCGGATTGGTGCCTGCCAGCTGGGGCCACGTGGGCTTGTCATGTCGCATTAAATGCGATTTGACAAGGCGATGTCGTTTTCACGTGCCTCGTTTGATGACAAATTGTGGCCGCCGCTTTCAGAAGCCGTCTTTTGAATTTGACCGTTAGATCCGCCAGGAAACCGTTTCTTGGTTTGGGCCTTGGGTTTGGTCTACCCGACCCGCTCCCTGTTTTGATGGCTCGTATGTAACCGTCGAACTTGAACTGTTGAGAGCGATCTGAGCCGTCGATCTCGATCGTGGCCATGATCGTAGCCACGCCTCCCACTCGCGAGTGATCTGGGCTGTCGACCTCAATCGTGGCCACGCCTGCCAACCACGAGCGTCTCGCCCTTAAATAGGCCTCGTCTTTCTCTTTGGGGGAAATTACTGTGCTCAGAAATTTTGCCAGCTCAAATCTTCGAGAGAACTTAATCTCCATCTTCGACTTTCTAATATGGCACCGAAAGCCAAGAGATGTGCCTCGAAGGGAAAGGGTCTTGGTCGTTCTTCTAGCGGGGTCATCACCGGCGCGGCCACTAGCACTCCTGGAACACACTCGGGTAAGTTCTGTGGTTTGTTCGACGATGCTTTATATCTGAGAAAATGAGCACTATTTGTTCGTCTCCTTCGACGGATTTTGCCATTTCTGGCAATCTCCCCTGATTTGGGCGGATCCGGCCCTTCTCAGGCGGATTCAGCTTTTGTCAGGTGGATTCAGCCTTAGTTGGTGGATTCAGCTCTTTGTCAGGCGGATTCAGCCCTAGTTGGTGAATTCAGCTCTTTGTCAGGCGGATTCAGCCCTAGTTGGTGAATTCAGCTCTTTGTCAGGCAAATTCAGCCTTCATAAGGCGGACCCGGCCTATGCCAGGCGAGTTCGTCCTTGTTGGGCGAACCTGACTTTTGTTAGGCGGGTCTAACCTTTGTCGGAAGAATTTAGAACTTGCCAGGAGAAATTAATTTTACCGAGCGGGTTTCACCTATAGAGGGTTGCTTATTTGGAGGACTCTAGTGTGAATTATATTCTAACTCACTCTGGCTTTGTCTCGTAGCCACGTTTTCTAACAAGGCCCTCCCGAAGCGCGTCGCTATCGGTCTTGCTGGCGGCACGGGCTATGTGGCGCCTTCCGATTTCTTCTTCTCGATCTTGTGCCGGTGTTTGCTGCTGACAAGCCCACTGAATAGGTAAATAGGGTGTCCGACGGGCACCACTTGATGTTGCACGAGCTGATCACTGATGCGACATTGATGGACGTGACCAGGTCGGAGCTAAAGAAGCCCTATTTTTTGTTTGGTGACACCGCGACTGACCCTTCGGTTTTATTGCTTGGGGAGAGCCGATGGCTTCGAGTTGTGGATGGAGTGCACTACTATCTCCCTAGTATGCCGAGAGGGTTTTCAATCGTGGAGTTGCGCTCGCTGTCGGTTCTAAGAATCATGAACTAGGATCTGACTCCGACCTAAGATGGGGTGACTTGTGGGCTCTTCACAGGCTCCACGACTGGATATGGGGTTGACAGTTCTTACAAGCACGTGACCGCTCTACGTCCGGCCTGCTGCACAACGAATCGCCCGTGGGGGAGACAACTGCGGTGGCGGAGACCTTCCGCCATCGTTTCTTCCAGCCCGGGGGTATTTCCCCCGAAGGACTTCTGGGCTCCAGGGTGGATTTACTCCACGCCTGGTAGCAACACTTGGTGGTCTAAGATCACTGAATACATTTTGGTGGAGAACTCCGAACTTGTAGGCTCAGAGTTGTACGCGGCTATCGGGGCCACCCAGCATGGTCTAAAGATCAATGCACCTCAGTTCCACAGCATCTTGGAACTATACTGTTCGGACAACGGCACATTCTTCACTCCTAATGGCGAGCTTGGCATTACCCTTCACGAGATGTACGACATGTCGGGCTTGCCGTTAGGAGGATTCCCCTACGAGGAGTACGTGCCAAGCCAGGAGGAGATTGACTACCTCTCAGCCCAATCCCCTCAGGTGGTGGAGACTCTATGGGAGCTGCTCGGTCACTACCACATATGTCTGAACACCCTAGGGGCCGTGGATGATAAAGGCAAGAAGAAGAGAGCCTCGAGGATTAGCCACAAGAATTGGGCTGACTACCTGTTCCCCGAGAATGATGTTAAGGGGCGGCCTACTCTGCCGCTGGGCGAGTGCGACCAGGCGGAAGTGGAGAAAAGGATGGCCGAAGGTGGGGCCGCCAAAACCTTTGAGTATGATGAGGGTGGGTTCAAAGCGGGGATGACTTTCGAGTCGTTCCATCATCAGGCTAGGCCCCCTATATCAGCCAAGGCTCTGCTCGCGGGCTACCTCATACTATGGCTGAAGAGGTGTGTAGTTCCCACCCATTCTTTTGAGGCGATCCCGGTGGAGGTCATCTACCCTGCGATACGCTTGGCGTAGAGAGGCCGTACGCATTGGTGTCAGCGATAGTAGCATGCATCCAGAGAGGGCTTCGCACGTTAATGGCCTAATTCTGTCGGGTGTCATACGTCGACGAGGGGGACGATGAGGTCGCCAAGACCCCCAATCCTAGAGTCAGGCTGCCGTACACTTATTTGATGGCATGGTTCATCTATCATTACGAGTGCTTGATGAGCGCCCCCACGGACCACCAGGGAGTAGGGTTCGTCCCCTTCGTCCAACGTCTAGAGAAATACTCTTGGAAGTGTAAGGACATTCCTTACATGAGGAAGACGCTGTCCCACTTCGGCTACTACAATTTTCATCGATTCTTCCCATATTTCACCGGTAGGGGATACGGCGAGTCTCTTCGGGATGCGTCGACAGCAGACCAAAACACCGCCCTTTCTTGTGGTGCCTTCCGATGGCTGGTTAACATCAGGACGGGGTATCATGTTCTACGAATAGGCCCTGTGTGTTATCTGGAGCCGTACATTCTCTGCAGGTTTGCCCGCCAATTTGGGTATGACCAGTTATACGTAGGGAATGTCAACCCTCATTTATATTATGAAGGAGGGTTGGTGGATAGTGCACGGGGGTGGTTCTAGACTTATGCCGGATGCACCAACGAGTACTTCGAATTGCCCGCTAGGGATCACGACCTTCACCACACGCTCATTTATTGCCGGTGGTACCAGAGGGCCAGCACGAAGGTACCCATCTCGAAGAAGAGGGGGAGGGACGATGAGGCCACCACTGTCGACGTGTCCGCAGATGCTGCTAAAGGTATTCCACTTTTTAAACCTCTTAGCTGGTTGATCGATGCTCGAGCGTGAAGCGTTCATGATTCTGATCTCTTTTGTCAGAACCAAAGGGAGTTCCGAACATGGAGGGGTCAGAGCCTGAACCCAAACCCGCGGCCATGCCTGCTTCACTGCCCGCTTCTCAACTAGGAGTGGAGTCTCATCTCTGGCTCGGCGCTTCTCAGCCAATGCTTCTTTGGAGGCGAGGATCAGGCAGGAGGCGGAGGACGAGGCTTGCGAGATCCAGGCCGAGAGGATAGCTGCGGTTAAGGCGAAGCTTACATCTTTTAGCTTTCTGGAATGAGCTTGTAAGATAGGAGTAGATTCCAGCTATCTTGTTCGATCTTTTGTTCCTAATGTAGTGTTATGACTTGTTTGATTGTAAAGTTGTAACTTTGTTTGAATATCTTGTTTTGAAAACTGCTGATGCATGAATTTCGCATTTTCTTGATTTCTCAATACATTGTGCAAGCACCCCTTTCGGCTGCGTATTGATGTCCAACACTTAGTGCAAGCACCCCTTTCGGCTGCGTATTGATGTCCAACACTTAGCTCTTTAGTGTGGTTGGCAATAGGCCATCTCGAGTCCAGGCGAAGCCACGCCATAGACGAATTCATTCCGCGGGTAAACTCAAGCTTAGGATAGTTCATACAATGGGTGAACTCAAGCTCAGGCGAGTTCAGCCCATAGGTGAACTCAAGCTTTGTCGAGCTTATGCCACAAGCGAACTCAAGCCTTGGTGAGTCTATGCCACAGGCGAACTCAAGCTCTGGTGAGTTCATGCCACAGGCAAACTCTCCACAATAAGTAAAGTCGGGTTGAATGAGCTACGCGTCCTTTCGTTGACCCTTGTGCTTGCTAGCTAAGGCGATGTGGGCACACCGCCTCGCATTAAATGTGAAGTGATGGGACACCTTACCTTTTATGCTCGATCCGAGCCGTCGGTGTAGGATCCCAAAGGTTGAGGTTTTCGTGACCATCGAATTTGAACCGTCATGAGGAATCAGAGCCGTTGATTTACTTGAGCCCGCGGATCTCGGCCGTCAAAATCCTGCTTATATAGCACGCTCGTCCTCCTCTTGGGGACTGTTCGCGCTCACGAAGCTTTATTCAAAGAGAGTTCAAACGTCTCTCCTGCTCCTAAAATGGCCTCCGAGGTGAAGTCAGGTATTATGAAGAGGAAGGAGGTGGCCCCTTCCTCTGCCATTGTAGGTGCTGACGCCATCACAACCGTCGACCCCGTTACTAGCCGGACTCTGCGTGGTAAGTTTGGGCATAATGTAGAGTTGAAAAGGCCCTAAATACGAGCGAAATTAGGGGGAGTCGAGCGCCTGTCGCTCATCTTTCCCCATAGACACCCTCTCTTTTGGTGGGGGTTTAGTTGCCTTGGCGAGCTGATGGCGCTCCGCCCGTTTGGTGAGCCTCTGCTCCCTGCAGGCGAGTAGCCTTTGTGTTTCTAACTTCAACAAGTGTCTGAGGTCGTCCTCCTTCTCCAGAAGCTTGAGACCTCTTTGTAACGGGCGGCTACCATCGTCAGCCAAGGATGCAGGAGGTATTATGACATGCTCCCTTCTGTGGCCAAGAGTCTGGAGGAGATCCAGTGTGTGGGAAGTTCCCAACTCGCCAGGTGATCCAAGCGAGAGATTCATCGCTTGGAAGGACTCATGTATCATCTGGAGGAGCTGGCGCATGCCAACCCTAGCAATGAACCGACGCCCCTCCTAAGGAGTGCCAGCTTTAGAGGACTCTTGAACGCGATGCTCGAGAGAGGATGATCTCAGAGAAGGAGGCCAAGCTTGCACGTCTGCACAAGCGACACCGTGGCTTGCTGGCTAGGATGGACGCTTATCACGATGCTTGCTCCTTCTTGGAGGTCGAGTCTGCTCAGGGAGAGCAAGATCTTAAGCAGTGGCAAGAAGAGAACAGAAGGGTTCTTCGCATCGCTACCGAGGAGTCGCAAGCCTTACAAGGCCTACGCCAGGAAGAGGAAGATGCTCAGGCTGCTCTTGCCAATCTCCAACAGAGGGAGGAAAAGGTCCAAGCTCGGCAGGCGGCGGGGCTTGCGGACGTCAAGGCTAGGATCACCACCTTTAGCCTGCTGAAGTTAATTTAGGATGTTTTCTTTTTGTTATGCACTGCTGTAATTTTGCTGATGTTTTTTACATCGTTGTCTAAAACATGGTGCTCTTAAACTCAGCCTGGAATGGCTTCTTATGCTTTTGATTGTTCTTGGTTTTACATTTATAGCCTTTCCTCATTTTTTGTGTTGGTCTAAAACATGGTGCTCTTAAACTACGAACTTGACTCGCCTTTACTGACTACTGCTTGAGTCGGGCTAGCCATGCTGTTTCCCCTCAGCGTGGTGAGTCATCGAGGAGCTTCTTCTAGGCTTTATGCTAAAATTTCTCCTCTACCCTTAGCTTGTTCGAAGCGTAGGGTCGGGTTAACTTTGACTGTTAAGTCGTAGTTAAGTTGGACAACTTAGCCCAGAACGGCCGATCACCTATGTAGGTGGTCGGGGTAGGGTTCGAGCCACGACTCATCACTTGGTAGGTCGTCGCTTGAGGATCGACGGGACACATCGCTTGGTAGGTCGCTATCGATGACACCATCACTCATGGGAATGACGGACTGGAAATAATCAAATCATTCATGGACGTGGGAGTATGACGACTGATTGTTGTAGGAGCCGTCGCATGGTGGGCTACTACCCATCAATTATTCTAAGAGAGTATTAGAATGTTCAGAATAGGTCAGGTGGTTCAGGGACGTAGGAGTGTGACAACCGACCGGAGTAGCAACACGTTGCATGGTAGGTCACTACTTGGGCCATGTTACTCGTGGGAATAACGGGACTGGCCATCAGAGGTGATCATTAACATGATAGCATTTTGTTGCGATCGGAGCAACTATGAGGACCTATCATCCTATTGGAGAGGACTGATAAGTTGATGTTTGACAGAGGTTTTGACGTTAACATGATGGGACTATTTATTGCGATTCGAGCAACTCTGTGGGCTTACCATTCTACTGGAGAGGATTAACAAGTTGATTTTCCTGAGGTAACGGTTAACTTGATAGTTTTAGGTGATCCATCGTCCAGTTGAACGAAACTGGCGGAGAAATGATTATCAGATGTGGAAATTAACTTGATAGTTTTAAGGGATTCATTGTCCAGTTGAATGAAACTGATGGAGAAATGACCATCAGAGGTGGAAATTAACTTGATAGTTGGCCTTGGTCCTAACAGTAGAAAGGTTTGACCGAGTGTGGGGTTTTGGGTTATCCCTTAGAACACTAGATGTAGTATCTTTCGGGGGTTCCCCGTAAGCAGTGTCTCATACTTGTGCATATAACGGAGTATATGGGGTAGGGACAGTTTAGCCTCGTGTACCAGTTAGAGGATAAAGGGGCAGTTTTAGACTCTTGCACCGGTAGGAGTATAAGGCGTAGTTTAGACTCGTGCACCAGTTGGAGTTGAAAGAGGACTAGGGATAGTATTTCTTCAGGAATTTGTCATTGATAGGCATCATGATCTTATCGCCGTTTGGTTTAACGAGGTAGTAAGCTCCATTCGAATAGACAGTCTTTATTACGAACGGTCCTTCCCACTTGGGTTGGAACTTGGCCTTCTTTTTGGAGTTGAGAATCATTGGTCATCGAACAACGAGGACCAGCTCTCATTCCTTGAAAGATTGATGCTTGACTTTCTTGTCGAAGGCCTTGGCTATTCGGGCTTGGTAGAACTCAATATGCTGTTAAGCTTCAAGTCGTTTCTCATCTAGCGCTTCGAGCTCTGCAAGACGCTGTCAATGGTCGTCCTCCGTTGTCATTCACATCGCGAGGGCGACGCAGAGGGATGGGATCTGGATCTCAAGAGGTAGTACGGTCTCGCAGCCGTATACCAATGAGTAAGGCGTGGTGCCGATCAGCGTACAGACCGTCGTGCGATACGCTCATAAGCTCTCACTAAGCTTCTCGTTCCAATCTCGCTTGCTATTGGAGGTCAGCTTAGTTAGGATCTTAACGATCATTTTGTTGAAGGCTTCGGCTAAACCATTCGCCGAAGGGTTATAAGCTGTAGAGGAAAGGTTCTGTATCCTGAACTTGTCACAGAACCGAGTGAAGGCATGACTGACAAATTACGTGCCGTTGTCATGAATGATATGTCGGGGTATGTCGTATCAGTATATGACGTGACGTTTGATGAATTTGATCACATCATTGGTTTTGACTTCCCTTAAGGGGACAACTTCTGCCCATTTAGAGAAATAGTCAGTGATCGTAAAGATGAAACGATGACCCCTTCCTGATGGCGGAGATATCGGTCCGACGATATCCATCCCCCATACTTCGAACGGCCATAAAGTTGCTGTCGGGTGCAAGTCTTCGGGTGGTCGGTGCATATAATTGGCGTGGATTTGACACGCGTGGCAATGTTTGGCGTAAGCAACTGCATCGCTGACCATTCCGGGCCAATAGTAGCCTATCCTCTGTAGCCGATCCAGAGCTTAGACCCGGATTGGTGAGCCCCAAAAGTACCATCATGGGCTTCGCGTAAAGCCTCCTATGCTTCGGTCTTCGAGAGATATCGAAACAACATGCCATCATAAACATGTACGATACAATGCCTTTGTGGTTGAGTCGTAATAGAACCTTGAAGCACTTCGACGGACAGACTCCCGTTCCCTAGCGTCTTCGGGTAGTATACTGTGAAAGATATAGTCGATGATCGGGAAACACTAGTCTTTCGGGTCAAGTTGATCTGAAACTTGGTGGGTCGTGTTTGCTTCCAGAACATCTTCTGGTCGAAAGAGTCGTTAGCTCGTCATAGTGACACGTTGAGTCATCCCTAGTGGCTGGGCAAGGTTAGCTGCTAAGGACGCTAGGGCGTCTGTGTGCGTGTTCTTGGAACGAAGCACATGCTCAATACGAAAGCTTTCGAATGACTCAGCTAGTTTGATAGCTGCTTTGTGAAGCGGGATCAGATCGTCATTTCTAATTTCGTACTCTCCCGTCATGTATTTGATAATGAGCTGAGAGTCATCGTAGGGCTCGAGATGCCTTATCTCTAACTCTTTAGCCAGTTCGAGTCCAATGAACAGCGCGTTGTACTCAGCCACGTTATTGGTACATGACTCAGTTAAAGAAAAGGCTCGGGGTAACACGTAGTTGTGTGGGGAAGTGAAGACTACCCCCACTCCTGCAACGATAGACCCACTCGTGCTGATGCGAGATGCGCCGTTGAAGAACATCTGCCAAACCTCCCCTGGGGAGGTTGTGTTGACTTTCTGGGGGGGGGGGGGGCGAGGGTCATCGGACAAAATTAAAATAAGTCGATTTTACCACTCAGTGGATGGCTAGCCATGAGATCACAAATGGTTTGCCCTTTGACTGATTTCTGTGGCATGAAGTGGATGTCGTATTGAGACAACATGCGAGCCCATTTGGTCAGGCGCCAGTTTAAGGCCCCGGGCTGTGTCATGAAGACTCGGATGGGGTTCATTCGGGAGATGACATGGATGGTTTGGCCAACTAGGTAATGTCGTATTTTTTGGACGGCGAATACCAAGGCTAGACATTCCTTTTTGACCATAGGATACCGTCGCTCGGCACCATGTAGAGTCCTACTCAGGTAATCGATACCTTGCACATGGCCCGCGTCGTCGTTTTGTGCTAAGAGAGCATCCAGAGAATGCTCCATGGCCCGTATGTAGATTAGGAACGACTTCCCTGAGATCAGAGCCGCCAAGATGGGTGGGTTTGAGAGATAAGCTTTAATCTCCTCGAACGCTCGTTGGCAGGACTCATTCCATACAAATAAGATGCCTTTCTTCATCAGTTTGGAGAAGGGTTGGAACTTACCCGAAAGATTTGAGATGAACATTCGAATGTAAGCCAACCGTCCCTGGAGGCCCCTTAATTACTTGAGATTCTGTGGTGGCTGAAGCTCTTGGATAGCCCGTACCATATCGGGGTCGATACGAATTCCTTCTGTCGTGACGACGAATCTAAGGAATTTTCCACTAGACATCCCTAAGAATGATTTCGTAGGATTCATCTTGAGTTGATGAGATCACATGAGTTCAAACATTACTCTCAGATCTTGGAGGTGGTCGTCTTTGCTACGACTTTTCACGACCAAATCATCTACGTAGCATTCGACTGTTTTGCGTAGATAGTCCCGAAAGATAATGCTTATGGCTCGCTGATAGGTTGCACCGATGTTTTTGAGTTCGAAAGGCATAATCGTGTAGCAGTACACCCCCATCGAAGTTCGGAATGAGGTATGTTTCTCATCTCGGGGTGCATTTTGATTTGATTATACCCTGAGAACCCATCCATAAAGGACATTCTCTCAAACCCACACGTATTATCAATGATGACATCCATGATGGGTAGAGGAAATTCGTTCTTCGGACAGGTTGCGTTGAGGTTTCTGAAGTCGATGCAGATGCGGATCTTGCCATTCTTTTTCAGGACCGGAACAATGTTGCCTACCTAGTCAGGGTGTTGTTCCTCTCTGATGAAACCAGATTCGATTAGCTTTTTCACTTCAGCTTCGATTGCCTTAATGATTTGTGGGTGAAACCGTCTCTGCTGTTGTTTGATGGGTTTGGTGTCCGGGCTGATGTTGAGGTGATGCATGGCGATCTGAGGATCAAGGCCGGGCATATCCTCATAGTTCCATGCGAAGACATCTATGTATTCCTGTATGAGGGATATGAGATCTTCCTTTTCTTGAGGAGGTAAGCTACCACTGATAAATATAGGCTTGGGGTTAGCCTCATCGCCCATGTTTACCTGGAGGATTTCATCCTCGGTGGGCGGTTCGCGTTGCTCGAAGCAACCATCCCATTGAGCATTAATATGGTGGTCCCATGCCTCATCGTAAAGTGGGACCTCCTCAATCCTGTTATTTCGGCAGGATTGGTCATATTCGTGTTGACTGTGAGGTCCTTGAACAAGTCTCCCACACTAAAATCTAAGTCCCATGCCGAGGATGCTGATGATTGATCATCCGAGCGGGTGTCATCAGAGTCTTCACCAAAGTTGCAAAACAACTCTGATGAGGAGGAAGTGTAGCCCAACCCTCTTCGAGTCTTAGTAAAGTAGTTCGAGGGTCTGCCTTTAGGTACATAGGCAGGCCAGATGATCGTCTTCCGCCCTCTGCCGTAGTTCAGGCCTGCTTGACGAGTGAAGTCATAACCCATGTCCCTCATCATGTATTTCGCTATTTGACTATATTACAAAAACTGGGGTGCAGGCTCCTCTTCTTCAAATTCATCCCACAACGTGCACAAGGGGTTATCAATCCTTCCAAAGCTAATATCTTTTTGATAATTATCTTAGGCGGGCACAATGAATACAGCCTGCGAAGACTCAATCGTTTGTCCCTTTGTAACATACGACGAGTATACAAGAAAGTGTAAGGAAGAGTCATTGTACAGCCCGACATTGAATCATCGGGCAAGTCATCCTCGGATGTCAAACAAGATGACAAGTAAGCAAAGTTAAATTTCTCATTCAAGATAATCTCATCCACCTGAACAACATCGGTTACATTGTGGCTTTCGTAGCCTATTACAATCGATTCGAAATCGTTCAGGACCAGGCTGTCATCGTATTCGGGCCTACTATCCACTTCATTGCCACTCCCGGGCTCCTCGAGTGGTGGTTTGTCGGAGTCTTGGTAAAGCAGGGAATCCGTGAAGTAGTTCTCGACTCCCTTGAAGGTTTGCTTGTTGGCAACTATTGTTTTCACCCGATCGTAGTCGTCCACGTATTTTAGGCATTGGTGCGATGTGGATGGGATATTGCGGTTATTGTGGATCCATGGTCGTCCCAACAACACATTGTAGGAAGGCTCAGCGTCGATGTCGTAGGAGGTGACCTCCGTCTTCATGTCGCCTATATGGCACTTTAGGCAGATCATGCTAAGCGGCCTTGTCCCGGTGGTGTTAAAGCCGAAGATGGTCGTGGTTGTCACGAAAAGATGCTTCTGGGGGACCCCTAGGTGTTGCATAAGTTTTTGGGGGACAATGCTCAGTGGGCATCCCGGGTCAACTTGGATTCGATCTACTTTGGAGGAACCGATGTACCCCGTGAAGTACAAGGGTCGATCGTGAGAAGTACTTTTGATTAGCATGTCCTCAGGGGTGAATGTGATGTAGGGGACCCACTATTCGGTGGCCTGACAGCATTGTAAACACTTCTTTCCCGCGTCTTCTTCCCTTGTGGACGAGAAGTGCGTGGCGAAAACCTCCTAGTCGGCTAATGCCGCTTGTAGAGCTTCCCGAGTAGGTCTAGACAGACGTAGGAGTTCGTACATAGTGATTCTGGCTGGGATGTTTTTCAGCTATGCGAGTACGTTGAACCGGAAGGGTTGACTACTCGAGCTCGGCCCATCGGGATTTGGAGGGGCTATTGCAGGTGGCCGTGTGGAGGGTCCTGCCGGATCCTCCGCCCTTGTAGGGTAATTCTTGGCGAATTGCCCTGCCCGCCTTGTGGCTAGGACGTAAGCCTCCGCTCATGCAGGAGGCGCGGTGAGGGCGGCTACTGCCATTTTGTCTTCATCTGGGATAGCAGAGACGACGTTGCAAGGTTTACCTTTGGTCCTCCTCGAAGGCTTTGAAGTCCATTGCTCATCGCCGAGGAGGTCCGGGTAGACCCATATCACCTGCCCTGATGGCAAGGTCTACGATACTAAGCTTTTTCCTCGTTGATTGTGAGGATCGTCATTAGTAATCTTCAGCATTGCCTTGGGGATAGGAACTACCCCTGCTGGCACTTGAACTTCTAGGAGATCCGTTCCAAAACTCAGAGTGATCATGTTCGTGGCAACCTATTTTTGTACCTTCTCCTTTTTTAGAACCCCCGCACGTATAGGGCTTGAAGCTTATCCTTGAGGATATAGCATTTGGAGGTATGGTGGTCGAGGAACCTGTGGTACGCACAGTAGCCCGGGTCATTGGTCTTGTTTGCCTCTTCAAGCTTGGTTACTTTCGATAGCTTAATCCTATTGCTTTTGAGGAGGGTGTCGAAGGTTGCTACCACTTGGTCTTCCCTAAAGTCGTATTGCCTCGGGGGACGTTATTCAAATGGCTTAGGTTTCAGCCTTTGGGCTGGTTTGGGTGCCGGAGCGGAGTTAACGGTCATGATGTCCTTTCCTCTCGATCGAGGGGGATTCTTAGGTGCGCTCGGTTCTGCAGCTCCCTTTTTAGGGTGAGGCTCCTCGGCCTCGAGCCTCTTGATCATATTCTCAACCTGTTTGCCCTAGCAAATGAGTTCTTTCTAGGTTCGGGTTTCTACCGTGCCAACCTTGGACAGAATATGGATCGAAAGGTTATTGCGACATATCTCAATCAGTGTGGCTTCGGAGACTTGGTCTCGACAATGAACCGATCGATTCCTGAACCTCTTCACGAAGTCGTTGACTGACTCTGACTTCCTTTGTTTTTCAGCAGGGAGGGTGGCCATTGACACTTCTGTATCATCATCGAAGAAGCGGGCTAGGAAAAGCCTTTTCGTGTCGGCCTATGATGTGATAGAGCCTGGTTCCAACTTGTGGAACCATTCAAAGACTACCCCTTTGAGGGTGCCGATGAATAGCCGGGTGAGGATAGTGTCATTCCCGGTAAGGAATCCGGTTTGAGCCATAAAGTAGTAGATGTGCTGTGAGGGAGAGCCCTTACCATCAAACTGTACTGAACTGATGGACTTGAACTTTGCTGGGTAGGGGATTGTGTCCCACTCGATAGGGTATGGTCTGACCACCCCCAGTTTGTTCATGTTTTGTTCGAGCTTCATGTTTTGTTGGAGCTTCATGGTTGAACCTCTTGTCCCGGGTAGTACCCCAGGTGCGTGACGTCTCTAACGATGTCTTGGAAGAGTGATCTGAATGCAGATCAGTATTATCTTCTAGTTCAGTCGTCTGGTTAGGAGTGGGTTCCCACTCCTTATTTCTTGCCGGCCTCCGTGGGGTATGCGTGGCTCTTTTCTTTTTCTTCTTTTTGTTCAGAAGCTGCTCCAACATGTCTCTTATGGACTCGATAGCGACCTGATGTTCTTCAAACTTTTTGGCAATCGTTTGATCATTCGAGGTCTCAGCCATGTTCACCCTTGCTAGCTCGCCATGGCTCGAGTGTGAGGTCTGGGACGTGGTTGCCGCTGAGCAAACTTCCTCCTCACCATCGGAAGGGGACGCTAGGAGAGCACAATCGAGCGGGATGTTTACTCTCGTACGACTATGGGTGTGCAAGAATACACCGTCATGCTTGCGTTGAACAAGCGGATGATCAGTTCCTAAGAAAGAGTCCGAGTCCGGAGGATCTGGAAGTACAGTTTTACCCTTCCCCATCACATTGACCGTAATAGACGAGAGCTCTAAATCATCGACGACGTGCCTTCTTTGGTGGCTACGCCTTCGAAGAGAAGATCTCGGTTTGGAAGGTCCTTGAGCAAGCCTTTCGAACACCGAAGGTCTCGCTGTTGCTACACATTGGCAGTCGATGAGTACCGTTTAGATAAGCCTTTCACAGTGACACTGAGGATCCACCTCATGTATGGTGCGCTTGCGAGTTAGGTAACCCCGAAGATCTTCTGCAGATGGTTAGTGACGACCCCTAGCGCCAGAGGGGTCAACCAAGCAATTGCATGAGAGAGGTTTAGATGAACCCTCTTGCGTACACTGGATGGAATGGTTAAGCTTTGGAGTTAGGCCAGTTCGCCTTGACAGGCGAGTCATCGCCCTCGAGCGAGTTCCTGCCTATTGGCGAACTCTGACCTTTTGTTCATGCAAGCGACTTTGGGAGGTTTCATCTACTGTTTCGCCCTTGTTGTTAAGGTTCGTCCGCTCGTGACGCTTACCCGTTGAGTGGACTCAATGAGGCTCGCCTAATCTGGGCAGTCTGTTTACATTAGGGATGTGACCTGAGAAACAAAGTCCACATGAGTTGGCGGGCTTGTCCGTTTTGATCGGTTCGCCTGTGTGGCCAAGCTTGTCAAAAATACCGACCCACCAAAACAGGGGATATTATGATCAGAGTGAAGTCTGCCTGAACGCGAGGGTTCGCCTGATTTGGTGAGCCCATTAGTGTTGGGAGGACTGCTTCTCCATTTTGCATTTTTCAGACCTGAATAATAATTCAGGCCATCATATGAGGCAAAAGTTTGGGCCTCCTGCTGGGCGAGGGTCTATCATCGTCGCTGGTGGGCCCTCCTAGAGAGAGGAGCGTCCGTACGGACCGTGACGACGTGGTCTGTGACAAGGTGAACCACCGTCTCTTCCTGAGCGGGGGCCTGCGAGGGTCGTTTGGCGACCCATTTGGTGGTTTTTTGCCCCGCGTTTTTGGCCTTTGGCTCGGCCTTGGTTGATTTGGGGCGAATAGATTCCCCTGCCATGACTCGGATAGAGCCCTCAGGCACAGAGGCCTCGACCGCTTGGGGTCGGCTCCTACGCACGACTCTATTGCATTTGCGGGACGCATTACCACTAGAGGATGAGGAAGACAAGTATTCTTCATACTTGGCTTTATCGAACTCGATTTCGAGGGACTCCACGGTTGTCCCAACAACAACCTCGTCGAACTATGTTACCACCATTTCAGTTGAATAAATGGTTACTCCCACTATGGTCGCCATCTTCTGTAGGTGTAAAAAATTAATTTCCCGAAATAGGGGATTTCATTTGTATTGATAAGAATAGCTTATTACAAACTAATGAATCAAAATTACAACAGAAGCGGAGGGAATGCCCTCCTTGTTTAACGTGGGGACTTTGGTAGCAATAGGACGCCTCGCTCAGTTCTCACACCGAGTTTGCTTCCTTTGGACGATTCGATCGAGGTTGTAGGTGATCTTTAGTATGCAGTAGAAGCACGTGTTGATCGAGTTCGAGTATCCGAGCTCAATGGCGGTCAAGGTCGAAAGCTAGAAGGAGATGCTACAGTGCAAGAACAATGTAAAGAGCAGGTCCTTAGCTCGATCAGGGGCCGAGAACTAGTGGTCCGGTTAACTAATTGAATCAATCAATAAACTGTGAAAACGTGAACCCCCCTTTCGATAGTCAGGAGAGGTTCTTTTATTTGAGAGAGGCGGCATGGTTGCCCCCTTCGGATCATGAGATGTGACCATGTCCTGTTGAGAGATGCCATGCCTCTCACTTGTACTGTGAGCGGCTGCTTGATGGGCTTGGAGCACTGTACTCCTTCCCTTCATGTCGTGGGAAATGGGAAAACACATCCTTGTGGGTCACAGCACAGCCGTCAAGTACTCTGGCGAGTTTGGCGAGTTTGTTGATCACCTGATCATGCATGCAAGCTCATCTCTTGGGGAGACTTGACTCGTGTAGGCGAGCCAAGTGTGCAGGCGAGTTGCTGACCGTCTGACGGATTGCCTGGATGTATTAGCGAGATCAGCGAGCGCGTGGTCTCGACTCATGCAGGCGAGTCAAGACCGAGAGTGAGCTTCCTTCATTTGACGGACTCAAATCTTGAGTGGACTTGTCTCATGCAGGCGAGTCAAGTGTGCAGGCGGATATTTAGGTCCTACTGTAGTTAAGGAAATTTTAATATCCTACAGTGGCCAAGTAACTCTGCCTGGCAAATGCGCGGACCGACATACGACTTACTCAACGTCTTTTTCTGCTTATTAGTTAATTTCTTTTCTCTTTTATTTATTTTTAGTAATTTCTTTATTATTGCTTATTAGTTAGATTTAAATTCATGCTTGTAGTGTAGATTTATTTTCTTGTCTTTTTATTTCTTTTTGCACTTTAATTTGTAGAGTAGATTTATTTTCTTGTAATTAATTTCTATAATTTATTTTGTAGTTTAGATTTTTATTTTCTTTGTAATTAGATTTATTTCTTGTTCATAGTTTAGATTTTTCTTTTCTTTTTAATTTTTGTAATTAGTCTTATTTTTCTTGTTTTTATTTCTTAAGATGTGAATTTAATTCTTGTAGGAATCTTAGAATTGTATGAAACTAGTCTAATTTCCTTTATATTGTATGAATTATTCTCTTGCACTTAAAATGTTCATGTTTAGGATAATCAACTAGAGAACTAATCGGTAGAAGAAGAATTTGATAATCTATGCTTATCTTAAATGGTTTGATAGGTTATGCTTATGAATTCTAGGATTATTATCATGTTGTTGTTCTTATCATGAATAGTAATTTTAACTTAGATGATAATTTGATAGGTTACACTTTCCTTAAATGGTTTGATAATCTATACTTAATAAATCTAAGTTGAAATATGATAAAAAGAGAATAGTTTGTATTTTGTAATTGAAATTTGTTAGTGGATTATATACTAGATTTCTTACCTCTTTTGAATCCTCCATCTTAACTTTCTTAAATTTTCTTTTCATTCTTGGTTTATTTCTTGATTTTATTCATTCTTCTTTCTTGCCTTGTGATTTCATTTATTCTTTAATTCTTTCTTCTCTCCTCTAAAATGCAATTTATTGTCTCTTGCATATATTCACAATAATCACTCATCCCAATCACACTTATTCTTTATTCCTAATTGTCACGCACACAACATAAGAACCTATTCTAATAATCTCTTAAAATCACCTTCCTCGTGGGATCGATATCTTTTTATACTATAACTTGATAAATTGTGCACTTGTAATTTTGGTACATGTTTATACCGCATCAAGTTTTTGGCGCCGTTGCCGGGGAAGGTGTTAAAATAGGGTTTTATTAATTTGATTCTTTAACTTGTGTATTTTTCTTGTGAAGGAACCGCTTGGAGCTTGAAAATCTTGGATTGAAGATTAAGAATTTGGAGCATTGCTTTTGGGTAAGTCTTCTTTCTAGTTTTTAATTCCACCCTCTTTAGTTAGCTTCACAATTAGAGACAATTAGGATTTAAAAAAAAAGATTTTATTTTTGTTGACCATAATAAAATCCATCTTTCACTTAGATATTAACTAACAAGATAATAAACTCAAACAATTTTCCCCCTTCTTACATTTGATTGTTGTTGACCATAATTAAAAAAAAAAGATTTTCTTTTTATCATCCTTTTTAGTCGCTTTTAATTTCTAGGGTTGCATTTCATATAGTGTAGGAATTCACCAAAGTGATTGTAGCACTTGATTTGGCACACACTTAAAACATTTTTAAGGGTAAAACCCCAATCAAGATAAGGTAAGGGATTTCATCACCCTTTCCTTAGCCCACAAATCACTAATTCCTCACTTCACAAACCCAAGCCTTCTAAAACTCATTAGACGTTGGCCCCTAAGGATTCGAGCTCAATAAGGAACAAGAAATCCTTAAGTGAACGGTTTAAGTTTTCTCGGAATAGTTGGTGTCTAAGGCAAGGTTTAGGGGTTGCGTAAAGCGCTCCGCAAGGAAAGAGGTACTTAATTGATCTTTGATCACCCTCTAGTACTATCCTTACCTGGCTAACTACCTGGGTAAAACTTTGATCTTTTTACTGTAGGAATTTTTGGTTAGGAGCTGGTCTAGTGGAGTTAGGCTAAACCCTAGAGTTAGAGTTGATTGAAAAGTGATTGCCTTGATTTATTTTAGTTAGGATTTTTCTTTTTCTTTATCTTCTTATAAAAAAAACTAATTTTCTTTCTTTCTTTCCTTTTAAAAAAAACTAATTTTCTTTCTTTCTTTTAATAAAAAAAATTGTTTTGGTGTATGCAATTTTGGGTTCGGGATAATTTTCATCGCTTAATCCGTGTTGAACCAATCTAAGAAATGGCAAATCAGCCCGTTCTTCAGGATATGTGTTACCCCACCAGAAATGCAATTCCATCTTGCATAAGACTCCCCGAAGTAAATGGAGCAAATTTCGAGCTTAGACCGCTGGGGGTTTCTTCTGCAATGGATCCCGACATCTCACCATTTCCCGATCAGACTCCTGGTGCTGCTGCTTTGCCTGCAAGGGAACCGCCTGCAACGTCTCCATCTGAAGGGGATGCACTGCCTACAAATGAACTGGCGACAGATGAACCTGCTAATCTCAATGAAAGTCAGTCTCCCGCTTCCTCCGCACTATTGCCACATTCGGGGACTATTATTCCTAGTCCCACGACTGGCCGGCGTTTTTCTCAAGAAATTTTTCCCTATTCACAAAACGGTAAAGCTTAGGAACAGCATTCAGAATTTCAAAATTGTCCCGGGAGAGCCATTCTGGAAATACTTTGACCGATTTAAAGATCTTTTAATCCAATGTCCTCATCACGGTCTAGAAAAATGGCGATTGTGCCAAGTCATATATGAAGGATTGGATTATTCTTAAAAAACATCTTTAGAATCGATGTGTCAGGGAGATTTTATGAGAAAAAACGCAGATGAAGCTTGGGAATTTCTAGAGAATTTATCCGAGAAAACAATGTAGTGGGAAAACTGTGATGACATGGTTTCATCTGTTCCCCAATCTAAGTCTAGTGGTTTTTTCCTGGAGTCAAACATTGCTTCTGAAGCAAAGATGGCGACGATTATGCGGAGGTTAGAAGCCTTAGAAGTTAAGGAATGAGCTCCGGCTCAAATCAATCATATTTCTGCCCCGGGATGTCATAACTGTCAGTCTCCTACCTACGTATCAGAGGAATGTCCTCTTCTAGGAAACAACCATGCTTTAGAACAGATAAACGCTGCATTCCAGCGGCCTAGAAATGATCCATTTTCTCCAACCTATAATCCAGGTTGGAGAAATCATCCCAACTTTGCTTGGAACCAAGGGAATTCTCATGGAAACCAAAACTTCATTCCCGCGTCGAACCAACAATTCCCTAGGGAAAACTGTGACGCCCCTGGGTTCACACAAAGCTGCAGTCCGAGGTGAAACCAGAAATGTCAAACCTGCCATACACCACACCGTGCAATAACATGTTTCACCATCACAATTTCTATCTCTCTAGTGGAATCAACAACAAGTGTAGTACAAAGCAAGTAAAAGGTTATACCAGAATCAACTGATAAAATAATAGAGATTAAATTTATATTTCACCATCTAACATGTTGGAGTACAAATATATGTCTGAAATAAATAAACTGGAGTTCTCATCAAGTCTCAAATACAAAATGTCTGACAAGAGAAAATAAGGCACACGGCCTTTACAACTTCTAGAATAAAACTCTCAAATGTCTAAACAGAAGTCTACAGTGGAGGTCAAAGGGAATATAACTAAAATATATGGCTGAAACTAAAGTGCATCGCCGTCAACCAGCGACTCTCCGGTCTCCTGGCTCGTTACCTGAAAGGGGGAGGGATAACGAGCGTCAAAGCGCTAGCGAGCAACATCACAACCAACCCCAAGGGATAGGGCTCGTTGTATATGAAAATACAGGTAATACATAATAATATAAATCATTTACACAAACATTTATGGGTTTTAGTACTTAGGGAAATACAACACGAGCATAGGT
Organism: Asparagus officinalis; assembly: GCF_001876935.1. Lineage (NCBI taxonomy): Eukaryota > Viridiplantae > Streptophyta > Magnoliopsida > Asparagales > Asparagaceae > Asparagus > Asparagus officinalis. The sequence goes on from NC_033800.1 coordinate 94,384,246, forward strand.
ACATCGAGCGAAATATTCCAAACAAGGAAACCCTCATGTATATACCTTGTATCTCAAATTGTAGATCCCTAAATATTAAACCCGAGGTTGGTCATAAGAAAATAAATAAAGAAAAGAATACATACTCATCTCTACCAATAAAGTGTAAATATGACAAAGATACAATAGGTGTCATACACAACCTAGGCAGCTATCATGTCCCAGTCTAATACAATATATCCTGTACCCAACTTGATTACGTGTCATGCTCAAGGTTTAGCAAAAGTCTAAAACATGATTAAAATGAATTATAGACACGATGACTCTAATGGATTATAGTCCAACATGAGGACTTTAATGGATTATAGTCCAGCACGAGGACTGCGTATAAGAAAGTATGCATGTCTTATACCCGTACATACCCTATTGTACTGACTTAAACTTGTGTCCGAAAAGTCATCTCACATATATAGGTGAAATCATATTCACTGCAAATAAATACTCAATAACCGAGGCACTCCTCAAGTCCAAATGTGGTAGATAGTACCCTTGAAATATGTAAACACTGTATACATACATATATATATCTACATATATATATACAGCAGATGATTTAAACAGAAGCACGAACGAAACAGAAAGAAAATACTGCGATGAGTCGACTCGTGCTCAATATGAGTCGACTCAGCAGAACACAAATAATAGCAGGAAAGGACTTCATGAGTCGACTCATGACAGTCATGGGTCGACTCATGACTTATGGGTCGACTCGTATACTGATGAGTCGACTCAGCAGAAACAAAAAGACAACACAACTAGACTTTGTGAGTCGACTCATGACAGTCATGGGTCGACTCAACCTGTTGAGTCGACTCATGATGAGCCGTGGGTCGACTCACGGGCTGAACAAAGCATTTCTCCCAACTGTAACTTGTTCAACACGATCCACACTTCCATTTTTCTGATCTACACTTCTATAGCCATGGATTCTCGACTATAATACAGTGAGAAAAACATATTTATTATGAGAAACGATTTTCTTGTAGGTTAAATCTAACATTTAACTCCTATACATGAAAGAAAGCATTTAATCAAAATAAAACTCACATTTTTATTCTTTAAATAAAATTCCAGATCTGGGTTTTCATGAAAAACTTGTTAGTGGGGATTTAAAATCCGAAATACATGATCTCTAGCATTAACCCTAACAAAGATGTTGATTTATACTTGAAAATAAGTCTTAGGCTCAATAAAACTTATGGAAAACAGTTGTAAACAATTAGAAACATGGGAGAAGGGTTGGGCGAGATGTTACTCGCCTCAAAAGTGATGATGAACAATCCCCTTCGCTGCAATCCACGAAAAGCCGCTGAAAATCCCCAAAAATCGCCCAAGAAATCCCAAAAACGAGCTAGGGTTTAGAGGGGGAGAAGAGGCTAGGGTTTCTCTAGGGTTTTCTGATGAACAAGAGTGTTTTCGGGTGGGGAGAAACATATATGAGTGGATAAAACCCGTCCCGAAACCCAAACAAACCCGACTCAGAAAACCAGAAAAACCCCGATGAGTCGACTCATGACAGTCATGGGTCGACTCATGGACTAGAAACTGCATACTCTAACTCTGCTGCATATGATTGAAATCTAGCACACTCAACCTCATAACTGATGTACATATACATACTCAAAAAAATCTACGGGGTCTTACATTCTTCCCCCCTTAAAAGAATTTCGTCCTCGAAATTCAGGGAATCACATCTAACTCTTAAAGATACTTGAAAAACATAACAAAGGTCTTATCTAACCCGCATACATATACATTTCGCAATAATGAATGCTAGTTAGCACATAGCGACATTCATACTTAACGATCTAAAATGATTATATTCTTAATTAACCCCAAATCTAACGGAACTAGTACGTCGGGCGAAAAATCCAAACAAGGAACCCCCCATGTATATATCATGTGTTCCGTAAGATTAAGAATTAAGTAAAAATACCTTCATTGTAGTGTCAAAGATAAGTATCAGCATATATAGATATAAATATACAAGTAAGAAGTCATATAATAAATATTTTAATTAGTTTTACCTTCTCGAACAAGTGTGGGTAGTCGCGTCGCATGTCCTCCTCGCGCTCCCAAGAAGCTTCCTCAACTCCACTTCTGTTCCATTGAACTTTCACCAATGGAATCACCTTGTTCCTGAGTCTCTTGACTTCTCTAGCAAGTATGGACACTGGGATCTCAATAGTCGATAAATCATCCCGAAGCTCAATCTCCGGTGCATCCAACACTCGCTGCCGCTCCTCATCATGCAAGTGCTTCTTGAGCATAGAAATATGAAATACATTGTGTATACTAGACATAGAAGCTGGAAGATCTAGTCTGTATGACACAACTCCAATGCGCTCCAAAATCCGGAAAGGTCTAATGTATCTCGGGGCAAGCTTCCCTCGCCTCCCGAATCGCTGTACGCCTTTCATAGGTGATACCTTTAGCATAACCAAATCCCCAATCTGAAACTCTAGGGGTCTTCGCCTCTTATCTGCATAACTCTTCTGCCAACTCTGAGCAGCTAGAATTCGCTCTCTGATTAACGCTACCTTCTCGGTAGTTTGCCTCACAAGCTCTGGTCCAAGCATCAAACTATCCTCAGGCTCTGCCCAACATATCGGTGATCTACAAGGTCTCCCGTACAGTGCCTCATACGGAGCCATACCGATAGTCGCTTGATAACTATTGTTATAAGCGAACTCTATCAGTGAGATATGATCCTCCTAGCTGCCTTAGAAATCAATGACACATGCTCGCAACATGTCCTCCAACACTTGGTTCACCCTCTCCGTCTGACCATCTGTCTGTGGGTGGAATACACTGCTATAAGATAGCTTGCTGCCAAATGAATCCTGAAAACTCCTCCAAAAATGCGAAGTGAAAACCAATCCTCGATCCGACACGATCATATCCGGAACTCCGTGAAGTCGAACTATCTCCCGAATGAAAATCCTCACATACGCCTCAGCTGTATAAGTAGTCCTTACTGGGATAAAATGTGCTGACTTCGTCAACCGGTCCACAATGACCCAAACTGAATCATTCCCCTTCTTCGACCATGGCAACCCTACAATAAAGTCCATAGAAATGTCCGCCCACTTCCATTCTGGGATAGGCAACGGCTGAAGTGTGCCTGCTGGTCTCTGGTGCTCCGCCTTTACCTGCTGGCAGGTAAAACACTTCGCCACATACTCTGAAATCTCCCTGCGCATACCACTCCACCAAAAGTGCCTCTTTAGGTCCTTGTACATCTTTGTGGTCCCTGGATGTACTGTGTATCGAGTACGGTGTGCCTCATCAAACAATTCCCTCTTCAGCTCTGCACTGGCTGGCATAACCAATCTACCCTTCATCCGTAGACCTCCATCTGCTCCAATGGTCCAATCGGTCTTAGGCTCTTTGGAAATCTCCTCCTTACGGATTTGAATCCAAGAATCCTCTAACTGAGCTCTAACAACTCTGCCGCTCCAAGTTGGTTCCACTGATATGGCTCCCAAAAATACACTAGTGCCACCAAACTCAGGTCTAAAATCAAACTGGCTAAGAGTGAGAAGGTCTCGGTGCAATGAGCACCTCAAAGCCGCAATCTGATGTCGACGCTTCCTACTCAAAGCATCTTCTATGACGTTCGCCTTCCTCGGGTGATACTGAATCGCAAACTCGTAGTCCTTGATAAACTCAACCCCCCTCCGCTGCCTCTGGTTGAGTTCCTTCTGAGAGAATAGATATTTCAGACTCTGGTGGTCTGTGAATAGCTCGAACTGCACTCCATACAAGTAGTGCCTCCATGACTTCAGTGCAAATACCACTGCTGCTAGCTCCAAGTCATGAGTGGGATAGTTCTGCTCATGCACTCTCAACTGCCGTGAGATATAAGCTACTACTCTCTGAGTCTACATAAGGACGCCTCCTAATCCTGCCAATGATGCATCTATGTAGACGACGAATGTCCTGTCGTTTCTCGGGATAGTCAAAACTAGTGCTGAGGTCAACTTAGTCTTCAAGATATCAAAGGCCTTCTGGCATTCTGCGATCCAAATAAACTGTACACCCTTCTTCGTAAGGCGTGTAAGTGGCGTCAAAATCTTCGAGAAGTCCTAGATGAACTTCCTGTAGTAACCTGCTAATCCCAAAAAGCTACGAATCTCTGTCACTGTCTTTGGTGGCTCCCAATCAAGCACTGCTGTAACCTTAGCTGGGTCTACTGATATGCCCTCTCTGCTGATGATGTGGCCGAGAAATCTCACTTCTGAAAGCCAAAACTCACACTTGCTGAACTTGGCGTATAGCTGGTGCTCCCGTAGGGTCTGCAAAGCTAAACGGAGGTGCTGCTCATGATCTGCCTCCGATCTCGAATAAATGAGGATGTCGTCGATGAAAACAATCACGAACTGATCTAAGAATGGACGAAAAACCCGGTTCATTAAGTCCATGAAGACCGCGGGTGCATTGGTCAACCCAAATGGCATAACCAAGAACTCGAAAGATCCATAGCGCGTGAGGAAAGCGGTCTTAGGGATATTCATCTCCCGAACCCACAACTGATGATAGCCAGAACGAAGATCAATCTTCGAGAAAAAATCGCGCTCCCTGCAACTGGTCGAACAAGTCATCAATCCTAGGCAATGGGTACCTATTTCGGATAGTGACCTTGTTCAACTCCCGATAATCTATATATAATCTCATACTATCGTCCATCTTCTTCACGAAGAGGACTGGCACGCCCCACGGAGAATGACTCCGACGAATAAAACCCTGAGCTAACAACTCGTCCAACTGGGTCTGAAGCTCTCTCATCTCAGCTGGCGCCATGCGATAGGGTGCGCGGGATATCGGGGCTGTGCCCGGCTGCAACTCAATACAAAACTCAACCTCTCTCACAGGAGGTAACCCAGGTATGTCCTGAAAGACATCCGGATAATCCGAGACAACTCGAGTCTCTAATAAATCAGAATTCTGATCCCGCAGCATCACCTCGTCGATGAACGCCAGAAATGACTGCGCAAAGCGATTGCCCTGAGAAGTGGCCACAATCATCTCGGACCCATCGGACGCTCGCAATTTGACTGTCTTCGCAAAATAGTCAATACTAATATGGTAGGACGATAACCAATCCATACCAAGAATGACATCAAACTCGGACATATACAGAACTATCAGATCGACTATGAACTCCGACTCGTCTAAACTGATGGTACACCTCCTACAAACGCTCTCCAAAAGCGATACCTCACCTAAAGGGGTGGAAACTGATAAAGGGGTGTCTAGAGGCTGAGCTACGAGCTGGAGTCTAGCCATAAATGCATGTGAGATAAAAGAATGCGAAGCTCCCGAATCAAAAAGAACACGGGCGGAAACGGAATTCACAAGGAACGTACCCTCCACAACTGCTCCGCTGGCACCGTTATCGCGGGGAACCACTGCATAAACTCTGCCTGTGGCTAAAGACTGCTCTGCTGCTAATGCTGGAGAGTATGGCACAATCTACCCCTGGGGAGCCTCCTGGATTGCTCGAACCTGTCCCTCTGCCCTCTGCATCGCTGGCGGTATCTTAAGCCTGGGCTGCTGACCCTGACCTCTGCCTTGCTGTCGCTGCTGCTGGTGGTTCGGGCCCCTGCCCTGCTGAGCTCCTGCTGATGCACTACGACACTCTGATGCTTTGTGCCCGACCTTGTGGCAGTTAAAAGAAGATCCCTGGAACTTGCGCTGCTGATGCGCTCTCTGATCCTGATGGGGTCCCTTCTTATGAGGGCCCTACTGCTGCTGATGCTGATGCCCTGTCAAAGGTCTCTTGTTCTTACCCTTATCCCCGCTCTGCCCTGCCTTGGTCTTCCCTTCCTTGTCCTTCAGGAACATAGTAGTCTCAATCTCCTGTGAGGTGGCGGCCTCAGCTACCTCCCTAACGGAATAGAACCTCCTCGAGACGAGATACCGACGGAGATTAGGGCGTAGCCCTGCTAAAAACATCTGAGCTTAACGCTCTCCTGTCTGCCACATACCCGTGAAATGCAGCAACTCCATAAACCGGCTCTCATAATCTGCCACTGTCATGTCCCCCTGAGTCATCCGGACAACTCAAGCTCCTTCCCAGTCCGGGCTGCGGAAGAAATATACTGCCCATCAAAGAAGTAGATAAAATCCTCCCATGTGAGGGTCATCCTCTGCCCTGGAGTGAACTGTAATCGGTACCATCTCCCGGCATCTCCCTTCAGACTGTAGGATGCCAACCTCTACTTCTGGACCGAATCTACACTGAGTATGTCAAGTATATTGCTCACATCCTCCTTCCACTTGTGTGCTGCAAGAGGGTCTGGTGACCCCTGGAACTCGGGTGCCCTCATCTTCTGATACCTCTCTACTATACGGAGCCAAGCTTCCTGATCCGTGACTCTGTCTGGTACCGCTAGTGGAATAACTGCAGGTGCTACCTCTGGGTCTCTCTCTCTGATCAGGACGGCTGGTATCCCCTGCTGCTGAGCTACCGGTGGTGGTGGTGTCCGTGGTGCTATATGAGTAGTTACCAACTCCTCAATGGCTGTCATCCTGGCAATAAGAGGAGCCATGATATCCACCAAATACTGAGGAGCCTGCTGCGGCTCTGGTGGTGCCTGCTCCTGCTCGGGTGGAGCCTGCTGTGGCTCAGGTGGGGCCTGCTGTGGCTCAGGTAGGGCCTGCTGGGGCTCTGCCTGAGCGGCCCTTCGAGTGCGGGGTCTCCCACGTCCTGCCATCTCTCTGATCATAAGGAAAATAAGGTTCATGAGTCAAAGTAGACGTACATACATAGTTCATCACAATATGATTTTCACATCACATAATATTCACACATGTACTTTAAGAAAAAATAGTTGTCATAAAAAAAATTCTCTCAAAATTTTGAGATATACGCATATATCGTCCTCACTCATACTAGGAAATCCTTAGCGGACTCTACACATGAATCCTAAGAAACTCTAACCTAGCTCCACGACTCGACACAGGATGATCCTATGGATTTTGGAACTAGAGCTCTGATACCAACTGTGACGCCCCTGGGTTCACACAAGGCTGCAGTCCGAGGTAAAACCAGAAATGTCAAACCTGCCATGCACCACACCGTGCAATAACATGTTTCACCATCATAATTTCTATCTCTCTAGTGGAATCAACAACAGGTGTAGTACAAAGCAAGTAAAAGGTTATACAAGAATCAACTGATGAAATAACAGAGATCAAATTAATATTTCACCATCTAATATGTTGGAGTACAAATAAATGTCTGAAATAATTAAACTGGAGTTCTCATCAAGTCTCAAAATACAAAATGTCTGACAAGAGAAAATAAGGCACACAGCCTTTACAACTTCTAGAATAAAACTCCCAAATGTCTAAACAGAAGTCTACAGTGGAGCTCAAAGAAAATATAACTAAAATAGATGGCTGAAGCTAAAGTGCATCACCGTCAACCTGCGACTCTCCGGGCTCCTGGCTCGTTACCTGAAAGGGGGAGGGACAACGAGCGTCAAAGCGCTAGCGAGCAACATCACAACCAACCCCAAAGGATAGGGCTCGTTGTATATGAAAATACAGTTAATACATAATATTATAAGTCATTTACACAAACATTTATGGGTTTTAGTACTTAGGGAAATACAACACGAGCATAGGTACGTCGAGCGAAATAATCCAAACAAGGAAACCCTCATGTATATACCTTGTATCTCAAATTGTAGATCCCTAAATACAAAACCCGAAGTTGGTCACAAGAACAATAAAGAAAAGAATACATACCCATCTCTACCAATAAAGTGTAAACA
>NC_033800.1:94392163-94417205 GCF_001876935.1 Asparagus officinalis
GGTAGCTATCATGTCCCAGCCTAATACAATATATCATGTACCCAACTTGATTACGTAACATGCTCAAGGTTTAGCAAAAGTCTAAAACATGATTAAAATGAATTATAGTCCAACACGAGGACTTTACTGGATTATAGTCCAACACGAGGACTTTAATGGATTATAGTCCAACACGAGGACTTTAATGGATTATAGTCCAACACGAGGACTTTAATGGATTATAGTCCAACACGAGGACTGCGTATAAGAAAAGTATGCATGTGTTATTCCCGTACATACCCTACTGTACGGACTTAAACTCGTGTTCGAAGTGTCATCTCACACGTACAGGTGAAATCATAATCACTATATGCATATATACTTATTTATACCCAACTGGTGATTTAAACAGAAGCACGAATGAAACAGAAAGAAAGTACTGCGATGAGTCGACTCGTGCTCAAATATGAGTCGACTCAACAGAACACATTTGATAACAGAAAAGGACTTTGTGAGTCGACTCATGATAGTCATGGGTCGACTCATGACTTATGGGTCGACTCGTATACTGACGAGTCGACTCAGCAGAAACAAAAAGACAACATAACTAGACTTCGTGAGTCGACTCATGACAGTCATGGGTTGACTCAACCTGTTGAGTCGACTCATGATGAGTCGTGGATCGACTCACGGGCTGAACAAAGCATTTCTCCCAACTGTAACTTGTTCAACACGATCCACACTTCCATTTTTCTGATCTACACTTCTATAGCCATGGATTCTCGACTATAATACAGTGAGAAAAACATATTTATTATGAGAAACGATTTTCTTGTAGGTTAAATCTAACATTTAACTCCTATACATGAAAGAAAGCATTTAATCAAAATAAAACTCACATTTTTATTCTTTAAATAAAATTCCAGATCTGGGTTTTCATGAAAAACTTGTTAGTGGGGATTTAAAATCCGAAATACATGATCTCTAGCATTAACCCTAACAAAGATGTTGATTTATACTTGTAAATAAGTCTTAGGCTCAATAAAACTTATGAAAAACAGTTGTAAACAATTAGAAACATGGGAGAAGGGTTGGGCGAGATGTTACTCGCCTCAAAAGTGATGATGAACAATCCCCTTTGCTGCAATCCAAGAAAAGCCGCTGAAAATCCCTAAAAACCGCCCAAGAAATCCCAAAAACGAGCTAGGGTTTAGAGGGGAAGAAGAGGCTAGGGTTTCTCTAGGGTTTTCTGATGAACAAGAGTGTTTTCCGGTAGGGAGAAACATATATGAGTGGATAAAACCCGACCCGAAACCCAAACAAACCCGACTCAGAAAACCAGAAAAACCCCGATGAGTTGACTCATGGCAGTCGTGGGTCGACTCATGACTCATGGGTCGACTCATGATATAATGAGTCGACTCAGCAGAGACTAAATAATAACAGGACTCGATTTCGTGAGTCGACTTATGACAGTCATGGGTCGACTCATGGACTAGAAACTGCATACTCTAACTCTGCTGCATATGATTGAAATCTAGCACACTCAACCTCATAACTGATGTACATATACATACTCAAAAAAATCTACGGGGTCTTACAGAAACGCTGTCCTGTTCAATGCACCGAACAATTTTGCTAACCCACCTTTTTCAAACCAACATCCTAATCCTCACCAGCCCACAAATCAATCAAATTCTGATCATGACAAACGTTTAAGTGTCTTAGAAAAGGTTTTAGAAGCTATGATCAAAGCTTCTACACAAACTACCAACATGTTGACCCAATCATCCACCACTCTAAATTCATTCATGCAAACCACTGGCCAAGTGCTCAACTCGAACACACAAGCCATAGCCCGGTTAGAAACCCAACTTGGGCAATTAGCCGCTGCCGTGAGTGAGAGAGAAAAAGGAAAATTTCCAAGTCAACCTGTTGCAAACCCTAAAGACACTGGATCCAGTTCCAACAATCCAGCTCAACTGAATAAAATCCTAGAAACGTTTAAACATGTCAAGATCAACATCCCTCTCCTAGATGCAATCGAACAAATTCCTTCTTATGCAAAGTTCTTGAAGGACTTATGCACTAAGAAAAGAACCACCAATGTTCCCAAGAAAGTCTTCTTAGCTGCCAACCTCAGTGAAATCTTTTCGAAACCAATGCCGTTAAAATATAAGGACCCTGGTTGTCCCACAATTCCATGCGTCATAGGTAACACTCACATTGATAAGGCACTTCTAGACTTGGGAGCCAGTGTCAATCTCCTTCCGTATTCGGTCTATCAACAGCTAGGTGTAGGAGAACTTAAACCTACAAGATGCACTCTACAGTTAGCTGATAGATCTGTAAAAATTCCCAAAGGAGAGGTAGAGGATGTTCTAATCAAAGTTGGAGAGTTCATTTTCCCAGTTGATTTTATTGTCTTAGAAACGCAGCCCGTTTCTAATCTCAAAAGTCAAATTCCCGTCATTCTAAGAAGACCGTTCTTAGCCACCTCAAATGCTTTGATAAACTGTAGAACTGGTCAGATGAAACTATCTTTTGCGGTGTGCGCACCGTGGTCCGATAGGCCCATAGAGCCGCGCCAAGCTTGTCATCCCAGTCTCGTTTATTATTTTTCACGATTCTTGACAAGAGTTTGATGATAGTCTTGTTGAAGGCTTCAGCTAATCCATTTGCTGTGGGATTATAAGCCGTTGACGAGATATCCTGAATTTTAAACTTTTTGCAAAACCTTATGAAGGCGTTGCTGACAAACTAAGGACCGTTGTCATGTATGATTCGTCTTGGAACACCATACCTATAGATGATATGGTGCTTGATGAATGCAATAACATTACTCGTTTTAACTTCTCTGAGTGGAATTGTTTCGGCCCATTTGGAGAAGTAATCGGTAATTGCCAAGATGAATCGGTCACCTTAGACTGATGGGGGATTTATAGGGCCAACAATGTCCATTCCCCAAGTCTCGAACGGCCATGACGTAACCGAAGAATACAGATGCTCCGGAGGTTGGTGCATGTAATTCGCATGTATTTGACATGCATCACACTTTCGGGCATACGTCCATGGCTGATATCAAAGGGATTAGTCCAACCATTGTTCAACACCGAATCCATTTGATAGATGATGCCAAACCTACTAGAGATGCTCAACGTAGGTTAAACCCAGTGATGAAAGAAGCTGTTAGGAAAGACATTTTGAAATATCTCGATCATGGGATCATTTATCCTATTTCTGATAGTTCATGGGTGAGTCTGGTCCAGGTTGTTCCAAAGAAATCGGGGATCACCGTGATCCAAAATGAGGCTAATGAGCTGATTCCCACTCGGATCCAAACTGGATGGCGAGTCACTCGGAAAGATCACTTCCCTCTTCCTTTCATTGACCAAATGTTAGAGCGTTTAGCAGGACACGAGTTCTACTGTTTCCTGGATGGATATTCAGGTTACAATCAAATCCCTATCGCTCCAGAAGATCAGGAGAAAACCACCTTCACTTGCCCGTATGGAACATTCGCATACCGACGCATGCCTTTTGGCCTGTGCAATGCACCGGCCACATTCCAACATTGCATGATCAGTATTTTTTCCGACATGGTAGAGCGATTTCTTAAAATTTTCATGGATGACTTTTACATTTTTGGTGACACATTTTCCCAATGTTTGCATCATCTTAAACTGGTCCTAGAACGGTGTAGGGAGAAAATCCTTCGAATGATTCCGCCATCTCCACTGCCATCTTATGGTATGGTATCAAATCTTGACTTCGGACTTTATATTCTCCTTGCACTTGCTTGACTATTAGCTGAGAATCGCCGAAAGCCTCGACATACTCAACCCCTAGCTCCTTAGCGAAATTGAGTCCTATAATCAATGCGTTATACTCTGCTACATTATTTCATTTCATGGTCAAACAAGGCATTGTCTTAGGACATGTAGTTTCCAATAGGGGAATCGAAGTGGACAAAGCTAAGGTAGATCTCATTTCCAATCTCCCTCCTCCTAAAACAGTCAAAGATGTCAGATCGTTTCTTGGTCATGCTGGTTTTTACCGACGTTTCATCAAGGATTTCAGCAAGATTGCTGACCCTTGACCAATCTCTTAGCCAGGGATACATCATTTGTCTTCTCTCCCGACTGTCTCAAAGCTTTTGAATATCTGAAAAAGGAGCTAGCCACTGCTCCTATCATTCATGCACCGGACTGGACCTTACCATTCGAACTGATGTGTGATGCATCTGATTCTGCAATTGGAGTTGTTTTAGGACAACGGTTTGATGGAAAACCACATGTGATCTACTACGCTAGTAGGACTCTGAATGATGATGCCCAGCAAAACTACTCTGTCACAGAGAAAGAGTTTTTAGCTGTAGTCTTTGCCTTAGAAAAATTCAGGTCCTACCTCATCGGTTCCTTAACCAAAGTTTTCACTGATCATGCCGCACTAAAGTATCTTTTGACCAAAAAGGATGCTAAAGCACGGCTCATTAGATGGATTCTCCTTCTTCAAGAGTTTGACATTCAAATTCTTGACAGAAGGGGAACAGAGAACCCCGTAGCAGATCACCTCTCTCGACTCCCAAATGCACCAACATCAACCGTTCCAATCAATGAACATTTTCCAGATGAACAACTCCTAGAAATCCAATCTGTTCCCTGGTTCGCTGACATTGTGAACTACATAGTCATGAACCAGATCCCTTCTCATTGGTCCAAACAGGATAGATCCCGTTTTCTCTCCCAAGTAAAATACTTTTACTGGGATGATCCATATCTGTTCAAATACTGTCCTGACCAGATCTTTAGGAGGTGTGTTCCCACGGAAGAAACTAGGAGTATTCTATCCTTCTGTCACGAGCAAGCCTGTGGGGGCCACTTTGGCCTGAGAAAAACAGCTGAAAAAGTTCTCCAATCTGGGCTGTATTGGCCCACTCTCTTCAAGGATTCATTCGAGTTTTACAAAACCTGTAACCGCTGTCAGCTTTTAGGGAAGGTCACTAGAAGAAATATGATGCCCCTACAACCTATTTTATCCGTTAAACTTTTTGATCTGTGGGGTATCGATTTCATGGGACCATTTCCAAATTCCTTTGGAAATGTCTACATTCTAGTAGCCGTTGAATACATGTCAAAATAGGTTGAGGCGGTAGCTTGCAAAACTAATGACAACAAGGTCGTTGTCAAGTTTTTGAAAGAGAACATTTTTGCCCGATTTGGAGTACATCGAGCAATCATCAGTGATAACGGTACACATTTCTGTAACCGTTCTTTCGAGGCTCTGATGAGGAAATATTCAATCACACACAAATTATCAACTCCTTATCACCCCCAAACCAGTGGACAAGTAGATGTCACAAATAGGCAGATCAAACAAATCTTAGAAAAAAACAGTTAAACATAACAGAAAAGATTGGTCTGTAAAATTATGTGATGCTCTGTGGGCATATAGAATAGCTTTTAAGGCCAATTTAGGGATGTCACCATACAGATTAGTGTTTGGGAAAGCTTGTCACCTACCAGTAGAGTTGAAACATCGAGCAATGTGTGCAATAAAACAGTTAAATTTTGACTCAGACTTAGCAGGCAAAAACAGATTGCTCCAAATAAATGAGTTGGAAGAAATTAGAAATGATGCATACATAAACTCAAAAATTTACAAAGAGAAAACAAAGATTTTTCATGACAAATCAATTTTGCGAAAAAATTTCTCTCCAGGACAAAAAGTTTTATTGTACAATTCAAAATTATATCTTTTTCCTAGAAAATTAAGATCAAGATGGACAGGTCCATTTTTTGTCAAACAGGTTTTTTTCACATGGAGCTGTCGAGATAGAAAATCCTAAAAATGGTAACATTTTTAAAATAAATGGTCAACATCTAAAACCATTTTTAGAATTTTCTACGCTCGGAGAGGAAGAGGTGTTGGTTCTTCATGAACCTCATTATCTGTAAAAAAAAAAACTAATTTTTCTTTTGTTTCTTAAATAATAATAATAATAATAATAATAATTACTTACAAATTTCCTCTTATTTGATTTCTTCATCCTCATACTAATAGTAATTGCAAATCCTTATCATCATTGTCAACCAAACAACTGTAAGTTCTTTAATTTTACCTGCTTTACTTTGTGCTTCAGTGAATTTGCATTGAGGACAATGCAAAATTTAGGTGTGGGGGTGAGAAATACATTTTTTTCCTCTTTATTTTACCTTTTTAGTTATATTTTTCTTTCTTTTTTTTTTCTCTTTATTTTACAATTTTAGTGCATTTTTTTCATTTTTTTTTCTTTTCTTTTCCTTAAAAAAAATTTATAAAAATATCGTCACTTGCCAAATTGATAGAGTTATGTAATAATTGATTTATTTGATAAATTTGAAATTTTCTAATCCCTAGTTAGTTATTTACTTAAGTTCACCTTTTATGATAACTCTAAATAAATTTCTTAAGAAATGATTTTCAAAGTAGTATACTTTACTTAAGCCTTAACTTGGACTTTTATTTAAAATAATAAAATTTTTGCATGCTTAACTTAGAGTTGAAAATAATTTTTTTTTCAAAGTGTCTTGATTTACATATTTTCAAAATATATATACATATACAAAAAAAAATTTGCAAAAGAAGAGTGTGAAAAATGGGCACCAAAAAGAAAAAAAAACTCTTTAATTCAAGGTGATTCTATCTTATAAAGCCTAAGCTGACCGAGTAATTAAGCCCAAGGAGTATTTCCATACTTAATGACCTAAGCCCATTTGGGTTGGGATCCATTGGCCCAAAACTCGTTAAATGGTCACTTAGAAAGCCCGTTAAAGTAGAAAAAATCACCAAAGAAGAAAGAGTTAAAAAAAAATTAAAAAAAACTAATAAATGTTTTATAATTGTATATATGGTCTTGGAAAATATTTTAAATCAAGCAACTTGAAAATTATTTAAAACAAAGAGTTAGCATGTTCTTTTCAAAACTTTTAAATTAAATTTCTAAGTTTGGCTTGGTTTTGTATTGCTACAATGAGAATATTTTCTTGAAAATATACCTTAGAGTTATATATAAAAATGTTTTCTTGAGTGATAACTGGCTCCAATTAGATTATCTAAAAGTTATCAAGTGAATTTAGTTATTTACTGACTTCTTTAATTTGGCAAGTTGACTGAATTTTGTGGGTATATTCACTGCAAACCCTCACGAGACTACAACTCGTCCACTAGGGTAACCTAGGGGTTTAAAGGCTTGTTGTATGTGCTAAATACAACCGTGATTCCTGCGAAAGTGAGTTAGGATTTTCTTTTTATTTTCTTTGCTGGAGGACTAGCAAAAGTTTAGGTGTGGGGGTATTTGATAATCATATTTTCTAATAATCATATTTGATAATCCAGGTTGGAGAAATCATCCAAAAACTTGATGCGGTATAAACATGTACCAAAATTGCAAGTGCATAATTTATCAAGTTATAGTATAAAAAGATATCGATCCCACGAGGAAGGTGATTTTAAGAGATTATTAGAATAGGTTCTTATGTTGTGTGCATGACAATTATGAATAAAGAATAAGTGTGATTGGGATGAGTGATTATTGTGAATATATGCAAGAGACAATAAATTGCATTTTAGAGGAGAGAAGAAAGAATTAAAGAATAAATGAAATCACAAGGCAAGAAAGAAGAATGAATAAAATCAAGAAATAAACCAAGAATGAAAAGAAAATTTAAGAAAGTTAAGATGGAGGATTCAAAAGAGGTAAGAAATCTAGAATATAATCCACTAACCAATTTCAATTACAAAATACAAACTATTCTCTTTTTATCATATTTCAACTTAGATTTATTAAGTATAGATTATCAAACCATTTAAGGAAAGTATAACCTATCAAATTATCATCTAAGTTAAAATTACTATTCATGATAAGAACAACAACATGATAATAATCCTAGAATTCATAAGCATAACCTATCAAACCATTTAAGATAAGCATAGATTATCAAATTCTTCTTCTACCGATTAGATCTCTAGTTGATTATCCTAAACATGAACATTTTAAGTGCAAGAGAATAATTCATACAATATAAAGAAAATTAGACTAGTTTCATACAATTCTAAGATTCCTACAAGAATTAAATTCACATCTTAAGAAATAAAAATAAGAAAAAGAAGTAATTACAAAAATAAAAAGAAAAGAAAAATCTAAACTATGAACAAGAAATAAATCTAATTACAAAGAAAATAAAAATCTAAACTACAAAATAAATTGCAGAAATTAAATGCAAGAAAAATAAATCTACTCTACAAATTAAAGTGCAAAAAGAAATAAAAAAGACAAGAAAATAAATCTACACTACAAGCATGAATTTAAATCTAACTAATAAGCAATAATAAAGAAATTACTAAAAAGAAATAAAAGAGAAAATAAATGCAAACCTTCAATTTGCTCTTCATCTCCATCCTCATCATTCAACAAAGAGGAGAAAGAACAAATTTAAAGAGGGAAAAATAATTATTATTAATTGTAACTAAAGTTATAATTTTTGGAAGGCCTTCTCAATTAAGAGTAGCCCTCCTCTCCAAAAGAAGTTTACAAAATTTTTCACACCTTAACCCCTCGCTCTCTACCCCTATTTATAGTAATCTTGAATGAATATGAGCCATTGGATTTGTCTTGAGCCCCAAGCAACAATCTTCACCTTTGAATTTGCTTTTTGTTCTTCTCTAGCCCATGTGATTATCAAAATCCGGCCCAATGATGTTAAAAACCAACTCTACAGCAAAGTCCATTTGGTTCATTTGATTTTTAAGAGAAAAATCATGTCCGGCCCAAAGCAAAATCTGCAGCAGCCCATTTCCATGATTTTCTCATTTGATTTAGAGCTGCAGCAAAGTCCAAGTCCCATTCAAATGATTTTCAACTCCAAATCAGCCATAAACCTATCAAGTCCGGCCCATTCAATTTGATTTTCAAAATTTCCAGCAGCCTGTCAGCAACCGGCCCATTGATTCATTTGATTTTCAATCAAAATCTCCGGTCATGTAGTCTTGCAGCCCAAGTCCAGCCATGATTCAATGCAAATTTTCAGAAAAGAGAATTAAAAGCCCAAGTTCGGTCATGTAGTCTTGAATAAATGCAGCCCAAGTCCAGCCATGTGATTTTCACTTGATTTTCAAAAGAAAATCAAATTCAAGGCCCATTCTTCTATCTGCAGTAGTCCGGAGTGATTTTCACTTGATTTTCAAAAGAAAATCAAATTCAAGGCCCATTCTTCTATCTGCAGTAGTCCGGACATGATTGGAGAATTTTTTTGCAACCAAGTCCATTTCATTCCCATTCTTTGCATCCAAGTCCAAGCATAGCTTCCTTGGTGTATTTTTTTATGGGCTTTGCTCTTTGGGCTTCAATCATTTTCCTCTTTTAAGCTTTTGCTTCATGGGCTTCTAAGATGCTACAAAATAGAGAATAGAGATTTTTAAGGGATTTTTACATTTAATAATGTTTATTTATATTTTCATTCATTTATGTGCAAACTAAGCTAACAACAATTATTAATGGTATATTTATTCATGTAAAATAGATAATGAGGATATAAAATTGTAATAAAAATATGATTATCAGTCAACGCGTAGCTGTGAGTCAACGTCGGTTAACGCGTTTGTGATGAAAGTTAACGCCAATCAACGCATAGCCGTGAGTCAATGCTAGTCAATGTGTTGTAATGAAAGTCAACACCGGTCAATGTGTTGCCGTAGGTCAACGTCGGTCAATGCGTTGCAATGAAGGTCAATGCTTCAATAGTTTGCACCGAAACAAGGCTTGAATTAATCCTAAGTCAAAGGATAATTCTAAGGGTTTCAGTTGTAACCCGGGTGTGAATCCCCGACGAAGATAATCAGTTAAATGTCGACTCAACGATATGAGTTAAACACAACAGTTTCAATTCGAGACTTTGACAACGGTCAGACGATAAACGCAGCATCGAAAGAATTTTAGCTATTTGACAAAATACTGAGTAGACTAAAAATTACAGAAGTTAAGAACTAAAACCAATTACAAGTCCTTTTATGCCGATTGAAGGTTGGATCTATCACATCTAAAGTATTCCAGGCTTTTCTATAAAAGAAACGAGACTGAAACACTTTGGAGGAGGTATCTGTAGGCGTCAAAAATTACCTACGTGTTCCCGCATGCAGTTTGAGACAAAGAGAAGATGATAAATGTCATTATTTGAGTAGAAGAGGATTATCTGATGTCTATAAGCAAATGAAGTGAGTCGACGAAGTATACGAATCAACGAGACGACAGAATAGCAAAGAAACGATCCAATCGGGAATTACGTTTAACTCACAAAAGACAAGGCACCGTTTGTGTCTCATCCACTCCACATATGATTCACCCATAGGAGATTGTGGATCTTTTCCCTAGCTTTCTGACGCACTTCGAATCACAATCGTTCCGAAACCGGATTGGAAAGTTACGACAAAAATAGTCAAAGGGGGAAAACGACGTCTCGGCTAAGGCCAAGACACATTTGAGTCTTGGCCAGGGCTAAGACAGTCTCAGCATGGCTGAGACTATCTTGGCATGGTCGAGACTATCTCGGCCTGGCCAGGATTGTCCCGGCCCCGAAAGGCTGTCTCGGGCCCGTTTTTCCTGTTTTTTGCCATTTCTTCGATGTTAACTGCCCTGATTCTTATCCAAAGCCTCTCCATTTGATTTAGAGTTATCTTTGAATGTAGTTGAGTGGTTATAACTTAGGATAAGATAAAATCATTTGTTCTTATCCGAAAATTAAGCTTCTGAAGCCTATAAATACAGCCCTAGGGCCTTCATTTGCACAGATCCAGAATTCTCGAGCATCGGCGAAGCTCTATCAAACTGAAGAGTGAGGAGCATGAATTTCAGAGAAGTGAAAGAGACCTCGATGAGCTATTCAGCATAAAGAGGAGGAGTTCGAGAGATTTGCATCTGTTCATCCATTTCCTTGAGATCATACCTAGCTGCGATTCTCGAAAAGAGTGATTATCTTGCTGTTGCCGAGATAGTTACTTTAGTTTCTTGTCTCCTTTATGAGGCAACAAAATCTATATTGGATCTGATAAGTCAGTGGTCCACGAATAAACCCCGGCACAGGCTAAGATCTCACGCAAACAACGGGTGATAAACATCCATTGTGTGTGTTTTAAGAGAGTTGTAATCTTTTGTTTTCATTTTCGTTGAGTTCATTATAACGACTGAAGTTGTAATGAGTCCACTAATGAAAGAACCAACTTTCCACCAAAACAAGCCCAAATCCAAAAGCGAAATGATGTCTCGGACACCCTGCGGAGAATAGGCATATCAGCCTAACCCGGAAACAATGATGCAACATAGAGTGTCGTCTAGCCGCGGTCTCATTGCGGGTATAAACTGACGCACTCTGAGTGTAGTCTACCCGCGATCTCCTTACGGGAATACCAACTTACCCCAATCAAGCATCCATGACTATCGTAAAGTGAAACAATTCAAAATGGTAGATTACACACCTCTAATCGCTCGTGCATACTCCACGTGAATATGTATATACACCCATGGTTACGTGCATGAACCTATGTGCAACTCATACTTTGTGGTCGCAATCAAACAAACATGGGAAACACATCATATACAATTAGTCATACACCAGTCGACCGAAGCATTCCATCGGTCGACCGACAGCGATGTGCACAAGCGTGCACATGCAACCCAGCCTAGATCGGTAGACTGACATCCTTCGTTCGGTTGACCGACCGGAGCAGAAACTGAGGGTGATCAATTTTTAGGTTTAGGTTTTCATCTACAAATCATCAAATTAGGATTTTTACATAAAAACAAATGTATTTAAACCTATTAAATGTGATTAGGGTTCACTTATCTATATGGAAACAAAATTATCAATTTTAAGTGGATTCAAATAGCCCTAATATGTTCATACTTATGTGAAACCACATAAAAACAAAGAAAGTTGACGTAAACTCATGTTAGATATATTTCAGAACTTAAATCCAAAATAAAGATGTCATTTCATAAATTTTTAAAATGAAAAGATCAAATCTTTGTATCTTATAGTTTAAAAGAGCAATCTTATACTTAAACTAGGTTTTAAAGTCCATTAAAATCAAGTAAAACCAAATAAAATCCATATAAAAATAAATGAGGATGTTATTGGAGAAGATGTAACTCGCATCCACAAGTGCTGAAATCCCTAAAAGTGCAAGAAAACTGATCCTCCTTCGTCAAATGCCAATGATCTCACCCTCTTCTCGGTATTTTCTTTACAAAGTTCTCAAAATTCACTAAAATAAATCTAGGGTTTTAAGGGGCAGAGGGAGATTGCTAGGGTTCAGAAAATATGATGAAAAAGAGAATCCTCTCATCGGGAACCCTCTCGTCGGTCGACTGATGGCTTGTTATCAGTCGACTTATGAGCTCCTATCAGTCTACTGATTGGCAAGCATTAGTCGACCGACCCAAGGGTTTTTCCAACCTACAGATTTTGCTTGTGTGTACATGTCTTCACTTGTTTTGTGCATGTTTAACACTTGTATACTCTCATATATACACTTAATTGATCTCAAATCAATTACTAACGTAATCATTCATCAATAAATGATATTTATCATAATATAACTCATTGTTACTATTTATCATAGTATTTTCAGAAATTTTGTGGTTTTACAAGAGCGTTTTATGTAACCCCTAAACTTTGTCTTATACACTAACAGAATCAATTAAATTTAAATCTGTTCACTTAAGGATTTATTATTCCTTAATTAGATATTCTCATTCTCATCAATATATTTACCACTAAGTTGTCCAAAAAAAATTAGGACTTGGTTGGAGGGAAAACATTAATTTGTTTAAGAAAAGATCGGGGTCTAAACTTTATTGATAGAATAGAGTAATTGATTTACAAGAATGGGAAATGCAAAGAGATAGAGGGGTGAGAGAAAATTAGAAATTTGCATGTAGTCATCTACTTTTATATAGTGATAGATGATCAAGACATAACTCCACTAAATTTGAAGCACTCCTCCTAACACCTTCTTCAGTTTGACTCATTCAGTTGAAAACATTATCATTACTTTCTTTCCATTTGAACTAGCAAGTGGTGTGGACCATGCCATCCCATTCGTTTCTTCTACTAATGGGAATTGCATTCGAGCAGCAAGAGGTCTAGAGTTCTCCCATTAAGGTATTGGCCAAGGTTGTGAACCCTATATTTTGGCTAATGTCTTGTTTAAGTGTTGAATATTTAAGATAGTACATAGACAATAAATAAATACTGTTTAAGATAGTACATAGACAATAAATGAATGTTTAAGTGTTGAATGTTTAAGATAGTTTGCTATTTTTAAAAGTAAGAGAAGATTAATGGCACAAACTTCTTATCCTATCATTAGATTTTCCATTACATCTTCCCTAGATCTTCCCACATGACCTCTACCGATCTTCTAATGGATAGATCCATCTAGTCTTACACGTTATTAAAACTATATCTTTGTCTCATGCGATCTATTCTCATTTTATCAATGAATGTAAACCCACATGACTTCTCTGGTATTAAATAACTTAATTGTTGCTTTAGCAACTGATCCTAGTTTGTCCCCTATAAAGTCATTTATCTCAAGCAAATTATGAGATAATAAGTTCATCCTATCCCATCAAACCTTTATCTAAAGATAGAAATGATGAATGTTTCTTAATTTTATTTATTCTTTCTCAGCTCAAACAAATCATTCCTCATAGCTCCATCAAAACTCAAATTCAAAAGAGCCTTGTATATGCTATTCCTATGACATTACTCATCTTGTCCTATGCAGCCCTAACCCATTCTTTGCACCCTCTTGCTTTTTTATATCATACTCCCTTTAAAAGTACGAGTTCAGAAAAATCTTTCCATGGTTAATTTTATCCTTAACGTTTTTAAATATTACATTGTTATCCTAATCTATTCTAATTATCATATCTTCTTTGAATTAGTAACTAAATAATTTATCATATTCATAATGAGACTTAACATGTTATTGGATAACGAAAATATGTTTAATATAATTCAAATCATTTACTTATTTTAATTTGCAGAAAAATCTAAAAACATATGCTAGCCAGCATCTAAAAATTTTAGACTTTGTAAAAAAATCCTCCAAGTTTTTAAATTACAAAAACTCCCCTACAAATTTAAAATTTTATTAAAACATATTAAAAATTATAAATTTTACTTATTTCAATTCAGTGAGAAATCTGAAAAATATATGCTAACTAAAAACTAAAAGTTTTTTTTTTACTTTGGAGTAAATATCTTGTAAGTTTTAAAAATTATAAAAGCACCCCTAAAAATTTAAAGTTTATAAAAAAACACCTTGAAAATTTTAAACCTATAAATAACACAAACAACCCCCGAAAATTTATGAAATTTGTAATAAACACACAGAACATTTTATAAATTGCAAAATAAAACCCTCAGAATTGTAAAATTTACAAATCCATGATAATTTCTAACCTAATAGTACATTGAAAATATTAAAATTATAAATATCCCCTACATAATTTATAATTTATAGAAAATTGTAATACCCCAACCCTTGAGAGAGTGATGTGAATAGTATTGATAGATTTGATTGGAATACTCATACCACCAAGATGCATCTTCTTTTCGGGAACCTAACTCTTAGAAACTCTAAAGTTAAGCGTGCTTGGCCTGGAGAAATTCTAGGATGGGTGACCCCCTGGGAAGTTTTCGAGAGAGCGCGTGAGTGAGGACAAAACGTGCTGAAAAGACATGTGGTGGTTTGTAAGGCCAGTCTATCAGATCTAGTAGCGTACCGACTCCGGGATTCCGGAGAGGGGTGTTACAAATGGTATCAGAGAAAAGCCAACCGGAATTGTGAGAGCTAAGTGCTATGCGGCGTAAAGTGCTACGTCGAGAGGGCGGGAGCCACCTCTTGAGGCCGTAGGAGCCACCTCTAGAATCTCACATGGATGGTACGGTCTTGGATGATATGATTTGGCGCAACGAGGACGTTGCGAGTTTAAGTGGGGGAGATTGTAATACCCCAACCCTTGAGAGGGTGATGTGATTAGTATTGATAGATTTGATTGGAATACTCATACCATCAAGATGCATCTTTTTTTCGGGAACCCAACTCTTAGAAACTCTAAAGTTAAGCGTGCTTGGTCTGGAGAAATTCTAGGATGGGTGACCACCTGGGAAGTTTTCCAGAGAGCGCGTGAGTGATGACAAAACGTGCTGAAAAGACATGTGGTGGTTTGTGAGGTCAGTCCATCAGATCTAGTAGCGTAACGACTCCGGGATTCCGGGGCGGGGCGTTACAAAAACATCCTTGAAGTTTTAAAAATTATAAACAAAACCTTAAAATTCAAAATTTACAAATAACACCCTGAGAATTTCAAACTCATTAGTAAATTAAAAGTATAGAAATTATAAATTGTCTATAAATAATTTATAATATGTAGAAAAGGCCTATAAGTTTAAAAAATTATAAAAAAAACCCCTAAAATTCATAATTTATAAAATAACACAATGAGAATTTCTAACCTATAGACACTAAAATGAATATACAAAATTACAAACTACCCCTAGAAAATTAAAATTTTACAAAAAAGTATCATACTCACTTTAAAAGTATAGGTTTAGGAAAAACCATTCATGGTTAATATTACCCATAACTTTTTTGAAAAGAACATAAATGATTGAAAATCTATTAAATTTGAACTTTATAAAAAACACCCTCAAAATTTAGCACATTGCAAATTACCGCCCCTCCCCCCCAAAGTTTAAAAATTTTTAATGGTTTTTTATAATTCTTTGATTTCAATGTAATGTTTAATAGTTTTGTGTATTTATAAATTATAAAATTTTAGGGTGTTTTTTTTATAATTTTTGAAATTTTGAGGGTGTATTTTTATAGTTTTCTAAATTTTCATTGTGTTTTCAGTATAATACATAGATACGTTAATTAATGATTATATTGAAGAGTAAGTCATTCTTAAGATTATTAGGCCATAGTTAAGTATACAACACATCACTGTTCCTAAGAAGTATAATTTATATATGAAATTTTTTTCAGACAATCTATATAGTGGTTAAAAGGATTTTGACTCTAATGTACTATTTTTTATAAATTATATTTAATGTGAATCCACCATATAATTTTACTGTAGTCATCATAATTATAATACGTTTTATTGATTAACTATATAGGTATATAGACCTTAGATTGCTTTGCTTTCTCATAAGAACTAATATTTGGCGCTTAATAATTTAAATTATTACTTTTAAATTTAATACAATTTCAATTCCTATTTTTTGCTTTAGATTTATTCTATAGTTACGCATATCAAATTAGTAATTAAAATAATACTTATTTATGCTTAAATTAGGATGACTGTAGTTGGTCACTCACTATAGAATTTTCATGAAGATATATACCTTGCTTTGTATAGCTATTTGCACCATCCATGTATATTTTATAAATTAGTTGTTAATTTGACATATTAAATTATTTTTCTTTTGTAGAAATTTTTTCTTTGACTTTTGGATTGTGTAATCACAACATCATCATTCTAGCGTAGAAAGGACCTTACCTTAAATGACTTCACGCTAATGTTTGAGTTAAACTAAAGTATGTACTATTGCTACTATGTTTATATATTTTTTAAGAAAATCATGTCAATACTTTTTAAACGGAAGAGAATATTCTAACATCTGATATTATAAAAACTAAATATGACCAATTAAGTGATTAGCAAAAAATAACTTACATCAGAAAAGCGTGAATAATAAGATAAAGAGGAGAGATAATGACATCGCCAACAGTACTATAGATAGCAAACTACAATGTAAACTTAACCTATTTTGTGGAGCCCAACTATTGACTATAAGCATTAAGGTTTTTCTATATATACTTTATAATTTATTAAAAATGTTCATATAATTTTATATAATAAAATTAATTTAATACTAAATAGTAATATCGTTGTAATAATATCGTTATTAGGGGAAATTCTTCATGAACCAATATGTTATTTACGACATATTAGCTATGCACTCCAAATTCTTGTGTCTTTTATAAAGTCAAAAAGTTTTAATACGAGCCTCTAACATGTTGCTCTCACAACAGTAAAATCCACTTAGCAGATGTGGATATTCCAGATGAGTTATACGTTCTATATACAATATAATTACCCTAGACAAGTGAGTTATAATAGCATTTTTCATTCACATCGTTTAGGATAAGATTTGATAGAGATCTTGCATCAAAGAAAAAAAATTATATTTAGAGCACATGGTAAAATATATCATAATCTCCCTACTCTAATTTTGTAATAAAATAATTCTTCATACTTTTAATTTTACTTCTATAATACAAAGAATGAACTATAAAATTGAATAAGAATATTAGATAATGTAAATATGAGAGAAAATAATTAAAAGGCAATGTGAATGTAAGACCCCGTTGATTTTGATAATTCATATATGTGGATATTAGTGAAACACAATATTCAATATGTGAAAAATATCTTCATGGCATGGTCGTGCATGAAATCTAGCATTTTTGAGCTTATGAGAATGTATATATGCATTAGTTATGTAGTTGAGTTTGCAAATTTGCAATTCATAAGCATCAGAGTCGAAGAACTCAGTTTTCAGCTCATGAGTTGACCCATGACTGTCATGAGTCGACTCATGATATCATCTCCCTTTGTCATAAGTTTCTGCTGAGTCGACTCATAAGATTATGAGTCGACCCATGAGTCATGAGTCGACTCACGACTGAGCATGAGTCGACTCATCGAGGGTTTTCTGGTTTTTCTGGGTCGGGTTTGTTTGGGTTTCGGGTCGGGTTTTAACTGTTTATATATATGCTCCTCTATCCGAAAACACTTCATTTCATCAGTTCTCCCCAGAAACCCTAGTCCCCCTCTCTCCTCTCTCAAACCCTAGGTGTTCTTGGTGATTTTGGGAAGTTTCAAAGGATTGTTCGGCAGTTTCTTTTGGATTTCAGCGAAGGGAATCGTTCTTCATCACATCTGAGGCGAGTAACATCTCGCCCAATCTCTCTCCCATGCTTTTATGAATTTATAAACGTTTTTCATGAGTTTTATTGAGCCTAAGACATATTTTCAAATATAAAACGGTGTTCTTTTTAGTGTAAATGCTAAAGATCATATGTTTTAGATTTTTAAACTCCCACCAACGAGCTTTTAATGAAAACCCAGATCTGGGATTTTATTTAAAGAAATAAAAATATGAGTTTTATTTTGATTGAATGCTCTCTTTCATAATTAGGGGTTAAAAGTTAGGTTTAACATGCAAGTAATCTTTTCTCATGCTATGTATGAATTCTTTTACTGCCTCATAGTTTAGAATTGATAGTTAGGGAGGTGTAGATCAGTATAGTGGAAGTATGGATCGAGATGGACGAGTTGCAGTTGTGATATATGCAGATTTCAGCCCGTAAGTCGACTCACGACTCATCACGAGTCGACTCATCAGGTTGAGTCGACCCATGACTGTCATGAGTCGACTCACGAAGTCTAGTTGTGTTGCCTTTTTACTTCTGCTGAGTCGACTTGTCAGTATACGAATCGACCCATAAGTCATGAGTCGATTTTTTTCACTTAGTCCTCGTGTTGGACATGCATTACTAATTAGTCTTTGTGTGGACATTCACTTTACTTTGTCCTCGTGTTGGACATGCATTGCTATTTAATCCTCGTGCTGGATATGCATTACCATCCGGTCCATGCGTTGGACAACGGTGACATCCGGTCTACGCGTTGGACAACGGTCACATCCGGTCTATGCGTTAGACAACGGTCACATCCGGTCCATGCGTTGGACAACGGTCACATCAGGTCCATGCGTTGGACAACGATTATATTCAGTTCATGAGTTGGACGTTTACTTCATGCAGTCCATGAGTTGGACGTTTAATTTATATAGTCTATGTTTTGGACACTTAATCGTTTTCTGACATGTTACTCATGTGAGTTTGACATGACACTTATGTAGATTACGACATGATATTCATGTAAGTTATGACATGCTACTCACG
Source organism: Asparagus officinalis (assembly GCF_001876935.1). Classification (NCBI taxonomy): domain Eukaryota; kingdom Viridiplantae; phylum Streptophyta; class Magnoliopsida; order Asparagales; family Asparagaceae; genus Asparagus; species Asparagus officinalis. The sequence goes on from NC_033800.1 coordinate 94,411,226, forward strand.
TTAGTTATGTTATGGCACCGTATTTATGCTCTGAGATTAGTTGTATTCCTTTTATTATTGTTTCCTGTACTAGAACCTCGGGTTTGGTGTTTAGAGATTTACAATTTGAGATACAAGGTATATACATGAGGGTTTCCTTGTTTGGATTATTTCGCTCGACGTACCTATGCTCGTGTTGTAAATTTCTAAATACTAAAACCCTCTTTAGTAAGATCAATGATTTTAGATCTCTTATATATTAACTGTATTTTCTTATACAACGAGCCCTGTTCCCTTGGGGTTGGTTGTGATGTTGCTCGCTAGCGCTTTGACGCTCGTTGTCCCTCCCCCTTTCAGGTAACGAGCCAGGAGCCGGAGAGTCGCAGGTTGATGGGGATGCATTTTAGCCTCCGCCGTCTATTTAGTTATATATTTTCTTCTGGAGTTCCACAGTAGATTTTTTTGACTCTACTAGAGTGATAGAATTGTGATGGTGAAACATGTTATTGTTCGGTGTGGTGCATGGCAGGTTTGACATTCTTGGTTTCACCTTGGACTGCAGCCTTGTGTGAACCCAGGGGCGTCACAGTTGGTATCAGAGCTCTAGTTCCAGTATCCTTAGGATCATCCTGTGTCGAGTCGTGGAGCTAGGATAGAGTTTCCTAGGATTCATGTATAGAGTCCGTAAGGATTTCCTAGTATGAGTGAGACGATATATGCGTATATCTCAAAATTTGAGAAATTTTTTTTATGACAACTATTTTTGTATAAGTTTAAAGTATTTGTGCAAATACTATATGTTGTGAAAATTTTATTGTGATACACTATTTATAGTGGTCTATTTTGACTCCTAAACCCTTATTTTCTTTTGAGCAGAGATGTCAGAATATGATATGTCACGTACTCAGAGATCTGGACAGGCTGAACCACAACAAAATCCACCTGAGCCGCAGCAGGCTCCCCAGTACCTGGTAGATCTTATGGCTCCCCTAGTCGCTAGGATAGCAGCAATCGAGGAGCTTGTGGCGAATCACATTACACCACCACCACCAGTAGCTGAAACCGCCATTTCTCAAGAAAATGGGACAGCTAAGTTCCAGAAGGACGAGGAAGGGAGTGCTAAGAGAGGGCACGCCGGAGACAAGGGCAAGAACAAGAGACCCTTGATTGGATCCCAACAGCATCAGCAGAACCCTCATAAGAAGGGATCTCAATAGGATCAGAGAGCAAGTCAGCAGCAAAAGTTTCGGGGATCTTGTTTTAACTATCGCAAGGTCGGACACAAGGCATTAGAGTGCCGCAGTGCACCAACAAGAGCTCAGAAGGGAAATGGTCCAACTCAGCAGCAACAGAAGACTAAGGGGCAGGCTCTAGCAGTTCAGGAGGTTCCCCAGGGGCAGATTGTCCCATATTCTCCAGCACCAGCAACAGAGCAGTTTTCAACTAATGGCAGAGTTTATGCATTAGTTCCGCATGATAATGGAGCAGTTTTGGAGGGTACGTTCTTTGTGAATCCCTTTTTCTACCCGTATTCTTTTCGATTCGGAATCGTCGCATTCCTTCATATCACATGCATTTATGGCTAGACTCCAGCTTGTAGCTCAGCCTCTAGACACCCCTTTTATCTGTTTCCACCCCTTTAGGAGACGTATCACTTCTGGAGAGTGTTTGTAGGAGGTGTACCGTCAGTTTAGACGAGTTGAAGTTCATAGTCGATTTGATAGTGTTGCGTATGTCCGAGTTCGGTGTCATCCTTGGTATGGATTGGTTGTCTTCCTACCATGTTAGCATTGACTGCATTGCAAAGACAGTCAAGTTGCGAGCGTCCAACGGGTCCGAGATAATTGTAGCCGCCTCTCAGGGCAACCGACTTGCGGAGTCATTTCTGGCGTACATCGAGGAGGTGATGCGACGGGATCAGGGTGCTGAGTTATTGGAGACTAGAGTTGTCTCAGAGTATCAGGATGTCTTTCAGGACATACCTGGATTACCTCCAGTGAGAGAGGTGGAGTTTTGCATCGAGTTGCAGCCAGGCACAACCCTGATATCCCGCGCACCCTATCGTATGGCACCAGCTGAGATGAGGGAGCTTCAGACCCAGTTGGACGAGTTATTAGCTCAGGGTTTTATTCACCGGAGTCATTCTCCGTGGGGCGCGCCGGTCCTCTTCGTGAAGAAGAAGGACGGTAGTATGAGATTATGCATAGATTATAGAGAGTTGAACAAGATCACTATCCGGAATAGGTACCCACTACCTAGGATTGATGACTTGTTTGACCAGTTACAGGGTGCACAGTATTTCTCAAAGATTGATCTTTGTTCTGGCTATCATCAGTTGCGGGTTCGGGAGATGGATATTCCCAAGACCGCCTTTCTTACTCGATATGGTTCTTTCGAGTTCTTGGTCATGCCATTTGGATTGACCAATGCACCCGCGGTATTCATGGACTTGATGAACCGGGTGTTCCGTCCCTTCTTAGATCAGTTCGTGATCGTTTTCATCGATGATATTCTCATTTACTCGAGGTCGGAGGCGGATCATGAGGAGCATCTACGGATAGCATTGAGGACTCTTCAGGAGCATCAGCTGTATGCTAAGTTCAGCAAGTGCGAGTTTTGGCTTTCAGAAGTCAGATTCCTTGGCCACATCATCAGTAGAGAGGGCATAGCAGTGGACCCGGCTAAGGTCACGACAGTTCTTGATACCGCTTTTCTTACTCGATATGGGTCCTTCGAGTTCTTGGTCATGCCATTTGGGTTGACCAATGCACCCGCAGTATTCATGGACTTGATGAACCGGGTTTTCCGTCCCTTCTTGGATCAGTTTGTGATCGTCTTCATCGAAGATATACTCATTTACTCGAGGTCGGAGGCGGATCACGAGGAGCATCTACGGATAGCATTAAGGACTCTTTAGGAGCATCAGTTGTATACCAAGTTCAGCAAATGTGAGTTTTGGCTTTCAGAAGTCAGATTCCTTGGCCACGTCATCAGTAGAGAGGGCATAGCAGTGGACCCGGCTAAGGTCACGGCAGTTCTTGATTGGGAGCCACCGAAGACGGTGTCAGAGATTCGCATCTTTTAGTATTAGCTGGATATTATAGGAAGTTCATTCAGGACTTCTAGAAGATTGTGACACCTATTACGCACCTTACGAAGAAGGGTGTACAGTTCATATGGAGCATGGAGTTTCAGAAGGCCTTTGATATTTTGAAGACTAAGTTGACTACAGCGCCGGTTTTGACTATTCCGAACAGCGACAGGATATTCGTCGTATTCATAAAAGTATCATATGTTTCGTAGCAATTAAGAGTACATGAACAGACCTATTTCCACTTAAGACTGGGAGTTAGCAGCAGTGGTATTTGCATTGAAGTCATGGAGACTTTACTTATATGAAGTACAGTATAAATTATTCACAGACCATTAAAATCTAAAGTATCTTTTCCCAGAAGGAAATCAACCGGAGACAAAGGAGGTGAATTGAGTTTACCAAAGACTACGAATTCGCGAATCAGTACATTCAAGGACCCCTAAGATGCGCAATGGCTTAAAGAGACACTTCCTAAGATGTGCAAGGGCTTAAAGAGACACTTTTTGATGAAGTGATATGCGTAGGAAGATTTCAAATTTATGTAGCTAAGTATCTTACATGTCAATAAGTAAAGGCAGAACATCAAAGACCAGCAGGATCACGTCAGACTTTAACCATTTCTGAGTAGAGTGGACGAACAGTTAGATGGATTTTATCGTAGGGATTGTTGAAATAAGAGAAAGAGAATGATTCAATTTGGGTGATAGTGGATAAACTGATGAAGTCAATACATTTTATTACAGCAAGGACTAACTATACAGCTGAGGCGTATGTAAGGATACTCATTCAAGAGACTATTAGACTTCATGGAGTCCTAGATACGATAGCGTCAGATTTAGATTTCAGTATTCACTCTGTATTTTTGGAAAGGTTTACAGGATTTCTTTTGAGTAACAGATTTATCTTTCTGTAATGTATTTTATTCACCGACAGATGGTCACACGGAAAGAGTAAATTAGATATTTGAAGACAGGTTGCGGAATTATGTCGTTAGCTTTCAAGGTAGCTGGAAGGATCATATTCCACTGATGAAGTCCGTCAAGGACATCCATTATCAAGCGACAATCGGTATGACCTTGTATGAAGCAACGTGCGGGAGACATTGCAAAATCGATTATATGTTGGGTAGAGCCGGAGAAAGGTTTAATACTTTCACCAGCGCTTATGAGACATATTACTGAGAAAGTAGCGTTGATCAGGGAGCGGATTCTAGCCGCTCAGAGTCGGCAGAAGAGTTATGCAGATAAGAGGCGAAGCCCCCTCGAGTTGCAGATTGGGGATTTGGTTATGCTGAAGGTATCGCCTATGAAAGGCGTACAACAATTTGGGAGGCGAGGAAAGCTTGCACCGAGATAAATTGGACCTTTCCGGATTTTGGAGCGCATTGGAGCTGAGTCATACAGACTAGATCTTCCAGCTTCTATGTCTAGTATACAATGTATTTCACATTTTTATGCTCAAGAAGCACTTGCATGATGAGGAGCGGCAGCGAGTGTTAGATGCACCGGAGATTGAGCTTCGGGATAACCTATTTTCTGCTAGAGAAGATAAGAGACTCAGGAACAAGGTAATTCCATTGGTGGTAGTTCAATGGAACCAAAGTGGAGTTGAGGAAGCTTCTTGGGAGCGCGAGGAGGACATGCGACGCGACTACCCACACTTGTTCGAGCAGGTAAAACTAATTTAAGTATTTATGATATGACTTCTTACGTGTATATTTATATATATATATATATTGATACTATTACTTAACACTAGAATGAGGGTATTTTCACTTAACTCTTAATCTTTCGGAACACATGGTATATACATGGGGGGTTCCTTGTTTGGATTTTTCGCCCGACGTACTAGTTCCGTTAGATTAGGGATTAGGTAAGAATATTATCATTTTAGATTGTTAAGTATGAATATCACTATATGCTTATCTAGAGTTAATATTACGAGATGTGTATGTGTGCGGGTTGGATTAGACCCTCGTCGTGTTTTTCATTCGCCCGACGTACTAGTTCCGTTAGATTAGGGGTTAGGTAAGAACATTATCATTTTAGATCGTTAAGTATGAATATCGCTATATGCTTAACTAGTATTTAGTATGGCGAAATATGTATGTGTGCGGGTTGGATTAGACCCTTGTCATGCTTTTCAAGTATTTTATGAGTTAGATATGATTTCCTAAATTTCGAGGACGAAATTCTTTTAAGGGGGGAAGAATGTAAGACCCCGTTGATTTTGATAATTCATATATGTGGATATTAGTGAAACACAATATTCAATATGTGAAAAATATCTTCATGGCATGGTCGTGCATGAAAGTTGTTATTTAGTCTCTGCTGAGTCGACTCATTATATTATGAGTCGCCCCATGAGTCATGAGTCGACCGATGACTGTCATGAGTCGACTCATCGGGGTTTTTCTGTTTTTTTCTGGGTCGGGTTTGTTTGGGTTTCGGGTCGGATTTTTAGCCACTCATATATGTTTCCCTCCACCCGAAAACACTCTTTTTGATCAGAAAACCCTAGAGAAACCCTAGCCTCTTCTCCCCCTCTAAACCCTAGCTTGATTTTTAGCCACTCATATATGTTTCCCTCCACCCGAAAACACTCTTGTTCATCAGAAAACCCTAGAGAAACCCTAGCCTCCTCTCCCCCTCTAAACCCTAACTCGTTTTTGGGATTTCTTGGGCGATTTTTGGGGATTTTCAGCGGCTTTTCGTGGATTGCAGCGAAGGGGATTGTTCATCATCACTTTTGAGGCGAGTAACATCTCGCCCAACCCTTCTCCCATGTTTTTAATAGTTTATAACTGTTTTCCATAAGTTTTATTGAGCCTAAGACTTATTTTCAAGTATAAATCAATATCCTTGTTAGGGTTAATGCTAGAAATCATGTATTTCGGATTTTAAATCC
>NC_033800.1:94418205-94486473 GCF_001876935.1 Asparagus officinalis
AGAGAAGTTACTGAGTCTTTCAAAAATGAATCTTTCGGGGACTTAATCAATTGTCGCCTGGAAAAAACACAATGCAGTTGGGAAAGACATTGAATTTTGTTCTCGAGGACTCCTCTTTCCTGGTCTCGTTCGTATTCCAGCTACGATAATATAACTCGTCATCCTTGACAGTCGGTATAACCTATCGTGTGGCGGGCACGACTTCTCCAGTATACACTATCATCATCAGAGATAATGTTTCCATCTGAGGGTGATCGCCTTCTTTGGGCTTTCAAAGGTTACACGCCTAAGAAACATGGCCTCGTGGGCGCGAGTCTTCAGCGTGCTCTTTTGGGACTTCGATGCGCAAGTTATGCGCGCCAGCTGCTTGAAGCTCTTTGTTATGTTTGGCGGTGATGGCGACCCCCAGCATTCTTGAGTCGTTCTGGGCTTCCTTCATCGGGCCCAAACGCTCGTGAACTGGAGCTTTGGCCTCTCTCATCGAATTAACCGAGGCGTCTAAAATTGGCTTCTTCCTTCCGGGATTGATTCTGCATGATCTCCTGGAGAAGCTATTGGAATTAACGTCGACTTTGATGATTCGCCAGAGGTTGGCCTTGCCTTATGAAAGGTGCAATGGTGCTTTTTGGCCTGGGTCGCCACTTCAGACTTAGGCTTTCCCAGACTTGGCGGGTTGGTGGTGGCTTCTTCGCCTCCCTCTTTTGCCAGTCCTTCTACGGGCTTCCTGAGCTTGACCCGTGCCTGCGCTGAACATCGCGCGGCGCTTGCGAATACGCTCTTCAAGTTCGATAGGTTTCCGTTTGACCGCGACCATTCGTTCTTTGGCGGCTTGTAAGAGTCGCCGTTCATTGGCGGTTGAGGCGTTGTTGCCTCTTCCATTCTTCAGATCCGCGTTGAGCCGGAATCCGTCCGTAGAACTCCAATCGCCTTAGCCGAGTTGCCGCGCGAGGCGTTGACGACGCCTCTGTGCGGCCTCTCCTTTGAGAGAGTCACAAAGCCCTGAACAGTGAGGCGTTGGCGGGAGTTGGGTTGACCTGATTGGAGGTCGGTGGAACTTCATCTGACGGCGACTGCTTGGCATCAGCTGGGTTGAGAGCTTCGTTGGTTTTCCGAGCAGCTTCAAACCCAACGAACTTTTCCCGCGGAGGAGAACTTCTTGGACTTGCGGGGGGGGGGAAAGGTAGATCCGAACAAGGACACGTACTCCTTCGAAGCTTGGCTTGGTCGAACCTCACACTCGACTTCCTCCACGACGGGTATTGCAATCCGCGGCTGCGACCGCATCGATCTCGTTGGCCGAGATCGTCCGGGCTCCCACTGTGGGTCGCCCAGATTGTTCGCGGGGAAAACTGTTTTTCTTCCCATTGAAATAATTTTCATCTTTGATTACAAAGATCCGGTCATTTATAGATCCGGTTACAACTAAATCCAAAGAAAAAAAATAAAAAATTAAAAATTACACACTTCCTTCTGTGAACAATCGCGAGCTCCCTGTTTTGCGGTCACCTCGCTTTGGTGGTCTATTGCCAACCGGGTTAATCCGTGGAACCACGCCGCGCGATCTAAGATCCGGTCGGATCTACACGATTATACGGGTAATTATTCCACGAAGGGAATAATAGCCGGGAGGGATTAGTCCACCCAAAGGGGAATAATCGCTCGGATCTCGAAGATCTAAGACCCAAGCTTGATCTGGAGTGTGATCTCGGTGTAGATCTCCAGATCTGTTCTTTGCTTCCTCCATCGAAATCCTGCCTTTTCTGACGTGGATGCATCAGCTCGAGGAATTAGATCCGAAATGTGCAAGTATTCAAGTCTTCAAAGCCTCCGAGTCACTCCTTCAATCCCGGGCAGAGTTTCCGGCTCTTGAAAGTTCGACCCTTGTTGAAATGAACAAACCCTTGTCCTATTTATAGGCCTCTCAACACTGTGCCCGTGCCCGTGTGCAGCGTGTGCCCAACATCCAAGCCGTCCCGCCACCTTCACAAGGTGGCTTCGGCATCAATTGCCGGAGCCACCCTGAGGTGGCTGCGGCCACCCCAGGGGTGGCTCGGCTGCCGAGCCACCCACAGGGTGGTTCCGGCTTTGCCGAGCCACCCTGAGGTCGTCCAAAACGGGCCTTGGGCCGAAGCCACCCTGAAGTGGCTCCGCCGCAACCGAGCCACCCCCTCAAAAAGGGTGGCTCGGCTTGGGCCGAGCACCTTGAGATGGTTTCGGTTTCGGCCGAGCCCCTCCGGGTGTTGTTCTTCTGTTGTTTTCCGTTGTTTCCGGTTCGGTTCTCGCGCTCCGTGCCCTGTCCGTGATTCGGTTGTGGTTCTGTTGTGAACTTTGATTTGTTCGGGATCTTGATTTGGAAGTCTGGACCCCGATTAGGCAGTAAATCGGCTTTTGAGTTTGAGTTCGAAACTGTTCTTGATTCGATCGTGATTCGTCCGAGTCCGCTCTCGGTTGGATGACTCGTTGATTCCTCAACTCGTTAGCTTGATTCTGCACGCGGGTGGATTCATTTCGTTGTTCGCGTGCGATTTGTCGATCTCGTCACCTCGTTGGTTCGTTGGTTTGTGCCGAGCTGAGCTAAGGGGTCTATAAGCAATTTTATACGCCTACAGGAGCTAGCAGCACTAGTCTTCACACTGAAGATATAGAGACATTACTTGTATGGAGTGCAGCTCAAGCTATTCACTGATCATCAGAGTTTGAAGTACCTTTTCTCTTAGAAGGAACTCAACCAGAGGGAGTAGAGTAGAGATGAGTTGAGTTTATTAAAGATTACGAGTTCACAATTCAGTACTATCCATGGAAAGCAAACGTTGTAGCGGATGCGTTGAGCAGGAAGCGTCACCACAGGATTTTAGCTTTGAGATGCTCATTATATCGAGATCTTCACACTCTTAGCCAGTTTGATTTTAGATAGGAGATTGGTAGGAGCAGTGCATTTTAGGGGGCTTTGTCCGTGCAGCCATCTTGAAATAATAGAGTGGTCAGAGCGCAGCTAGAGGACTCTTGGATTCAAATCCGAAAGGAGGAGATTACCAAAGAGCCAAAGGCTGATTGGACTATTAGGGCAGATGAAGGACTTTGAATGAAGGGCCGATTAGTAATGTCAAGCAATCCACAACTGAAGAAAGACTTATTTGATGAGGCGCATCACACCAGGTACACAGTGCACCTAAGCACGAGTAAAATGTACAAGGACCTGAAGAGCACTTCTGGTGGAGGGCATGCGTAGGGAAATTGCAGAGTTTGTGGCAAAATTCTTTACCTACCAGCAAGTGAAGGCAGAACGCCAGAGACCAGCAGGAACCCTACAACCTTTACCCATTTCGGAGTGGAAGTGGATAGATATTTCTATGGACTTTATTGTAGGATTACCAAGATTGAAGAAGGGGAATGATTCAGGGGTGATAGTGGATCGATTGACGAAGTCAGCTTATTTCATTCTGGTGAAGACGACTTATACGGCAGAGACTTATGCGAGGATATTCATTCAGGGGATTATGAGATTACATGGAGTTCTAGTGACGATCGTATTGGACTGAGGCTTAGTTTTCACTTCACATTTTTTGAGGAGCTTCCATAATTCTTTTGGTAGTCAGTTGTCGTATTCTAGCATTTTCCACCTGTAGACAGATGGACAAATGGAGAGAGTTAACCAAGTGTTAGAGGATATGTTACAGGCATGTATTATAGATTTTTAGGGTAGCTGGGAGGACAACATTCCATTGATTGAGCTCTCTTATAACAACAGTTATCAAGCTATGATAAGTATGGCACCGTATGAAGCATTGTACGGGAGACCCTGTAGATCACCTATTTGTTAGACAGAACCTGAGGACAACTTACTACTTGGATGGGAACTCATGAGACAGACCATAGAGAAGGTAGCAATAATTCAGAAGTACATTCTTGCAACTCAGAGTTGACAGAAGAGTTACGCATATCAGAGGGGACGACCAATGAAGGGAGTTCAACGATTTGGTAGACGAGGAAAGCTTGCTCTGAGATACATTGGTCTGTTCAGGATAGTTGAGCGCATTGGATCCATTTTATATTAGCTAGATCTTCCAAAATCGATGTCAAGCATACATGATGTCATCCATATTTTGATACTTAAGAAGCATCTATGCGACAAGGAGCAGCAGCATGTGTTAGACACGCTAGAGATTGAGATTCACGATGATTTGACCACTATTGAAATTCCTATTTGTATTCTTTCCAATGAGGACAAGAAGCTTAGAAACAAAATAATACATTTAGTCAAAGTTTAATGGAACCGGAAAAGAGCTGAGAAGGCTTCTTGGGAGTGCGAAGAGTATATGCGTTGCGATTATCCACACCTGTTTGAGCAGGTAAATTGATTTTATTATGACTTGCTTATGTTTATGATTATCTATATGGTCATATTTATACTTAACACTAGAATGGTGGTATTAATACTTAGCTCCTAATTATTCAGAATACATGGTATATATATGAGGGGTTCTTTATTTGGATTTTTCGCCCGACGTACTAGTTCCGCTTAATTAGGAGTTAAGTAGAAGTATTCGCATTCTAGATTGTGTAGATATTACTATGTTTCATATCTAGATATTCTAGATTGTTAAATGTAAATATTTCTATGTTTCATATCTAGATATTAATGATACGAGATGTGTATGTAAGGGTTTCCTTATCCGGATTATCCCCTCACTGTCCGGATTATCCCCTCACTGTGCTTTTCGGGTATTATTAATCTCTAAGATACGATTGCGAAATTTCAGGGACAAAATTCTTTTAAGGGGGAAGAATGTAAAACCTCGTGAAATTTGAATATATCATGATAAATAATAATAAATATGTATGTGGTTATAAATAATATATTTTGATGTTTGAGTATGCTAGGATTTGATTTGAGATCAAATTAATATATATATGAGTATAGAAGAGAATCATGCACGAAACATGCATAAGTTGAATCTGTACTCTTAGTAGTCTACTACTAAGCTTAGTAGTCAACTAGTAAGGCCATTAGTCGACTAGTAAGGATATTAGTCGACTAGTCGGGTTGATTTCTAGATTCTTATTAGGTTTCGGGTGAGTTCGAGGCCCAGTTTCTTATATGTGTATATATACATGTTTTAAACTCTATTCCTGCACATTTCACGTAAGTTCATAGCCACCATCTTCCCTTAAAACTTAGATCTAGTTTTTGGTGTTTCTCGAGGAGATTTGATACGTTCATCGAGCAGAGGGCGAGATCGTGGGCTTTCGGTTGAAGATGAGATCTTGCAAACGTGTCTAGGAGTTTCCGCACATGTTGAGGCAAGATCATCTCTCTCCAAACCTTACCCATAGATTAAATCATGTTTTTATGAAGTAACATGATTTACATGATGATCACTTAATTTTTAATGATAAATCTTAACCCAATGCTAGATTTGTAGTTTTTCCATGCTGTTCTCATTAGATTCATGATCATGATCATTAGAGTCACTTTTAATTTTTTTTAACATGTTAATCATGCTCAAATCATGTTTAAACCCTAGTTATGTAATTATTTGAGCTTACATGTTTATTAAAATTGCTTAAACCCTAGGTTTGTGATACCTAAGTTATGTAAACATAGTTAAACAAATTTATATCTGTTCTAAGTTAATTTGCAATCATGCTTATGCTAATCATGTTAATAACCCATATTTTTAAATTGAGAATTTTGGTTAATTAGGATGTTAACCATAATTTGATTAATTTAAGAGTTTAATTATTATTAAGATAATCTCTGTCAAATAATTATTAAGTTTAAATCTTGTTTTATGCTTCATGATAGTAAAGATATGTTTTTGAACAAATTACAATATACGAAACATGCAAAAGCTAAATCTGTGTTGTTAGTAGTCGACTACTAAACTTAGTAGTCGACTACTAAACTTAGTAGTCGACTACTATGGTTGTTTTCCTGAATGCAGAGTCTAAATAGACTCAGTGTAATCGACTACTAAGCTTAGTAGTCAACTACTAAGATAGTTTTTTTAAACGTTGTTTTGCACCGTTTCGAGATGCGATCGTAGGGTTTGAGCCGCACGATGATACATGTATAGTCATGAATGTACACAAATACTGTCGTAGCACACACTTGGGTATCCCGAAGGGGATTATGACGAATTTTGACCTGATTATATTTGAGATAGAGTTTGAATATACAGTTACACACATGCTGGATATAGTTAATGAGCACCACTTAGTACTGCGTGGAGTAGTGAGTCGATATGTTATTTGTACAGGCCATTAAGTCGGGTTTTATGATGTTTGATCTAGCAGTCCGACCCACACTAGGGAGCGATGAGGCTTATGAGCCATATTTCCAAGATGCCTAATTAGTACTCCGTCCCACACTTGTGTTATGTACAGAGATGCAATGAGACTAATAAGTCGTGCACACAGTTAGGATACCGACTTGGTAGTCCATCCCACATGATAAAACGATGAATCATAACTTGTAAGGATTTGCAATGTGACAATTATTGATAGCCTGAATCTTTGGCGGATGCCAGTTATGTAAATGACTCATTGCTATGATATATGACCGATGTACTTTGCTCTTGAAAGTACGCAGGATTATAGGCTGATATTTATTTTATCTTCCCAGTGATAGTGGAATATATTATAAATAGAATATTATGAATGTCTTTACTTTCTATATTACTTTATTTTATTCTTAAGTTAGGATCAATGATTAGTGATTCACAATTTGAGACATATGGTATATACATGAGGGTTTCCTTGTTTGGATTATTTTGCTCGACGTACCAGTCTCGTGTTGTGGGTTTCTAATTATTGATTTCATTTAGATTGTTTATCTCTAATTCGATGTTAATGTTTAGGTACTTATAATTTGAGACATATGGTATATACATGAGGGTTTCCTTATTTGAATTATTTCGCTCGACATACTACATCTCGCATTGTAGGTGTCTAAATATTAATCCCATTAGATACGGAGAAAATGATTTAGGTAGATTATGCTTAATAGGTAGAGCCTCCACTTTATCTAGTAGCCATTCTCCTGTGGGCGGATGGAGATGATTTTACTATAATGCTCTAACACTCTTGTTGTTGTTATTTTTTTTGTTTTAAATTTTCTTTTCTAGCAGCTTAGAGTTTTTGAGAGCCACAGGATGACGGAATTTTAGTAAAGTCGCTATCGCGCATTTTAGTTGTTGAGACTCCACTATAGTTTTATATTCTCATTCAGATATTAGAGTTTTGTTTTCATATGATAAACACAGCGTTCCTTTGTACGATTTATAGTTGATTCATGTTGAGACACTTCCATTATTCTAGATATTAGATGTATTTCAGTTGAGGCGTGATTTTCATTTATGAGATATCTCTTTCTATATCATGTCTATTGTTTTTATTTTCTTATTTTGCATGTTTTGTCCCTACACTTATATTTGATTCTACTAGAGGATATTACTGTGATTGGTGAAATATGTTATTGTACAATGTGGGTGTATGAAAGGTTTGACATCTCTGGGTCCACCTTGGACTACAGCCATGTGCGAAAATATGGACACCATATTTATGGAACAGAGGCTCTATTCTACTGTGCGAGCCTCTCAATATAGAGTTGAGATCTGCGCATCTATATTACACAACATTCTTAAGCTGTATAATATCGACACCAACACTTCTTCACTTCTCATGGGAGATCGAAATAGCCCCGTATGAAATGAATGAAGTGTCCCAATTGCCATTGGGGGAGTGACCATAGGAAGAATTCTTCCCCACAATCACTGAGTTAGGGAGTATGGCTCATCATGCTCAAATTGTCGAAATATTTTGGGAGTTGGTTTGCCATTTCTATATTTGCCATCAGATGGTTATAGGTGTGGCCCATGGTCCTCATGTTGCTCGTGTTCCATAGCTAAATATCTATTCAAAAACATGAGTAAGAAAGAAAAAGTAGAGCCTACCCCAACATAGTTCTAGTCTTGAAGTGGAGACGCAGATTTTCAAGCACGATCCGACAGTCCACACTACTGTCTCGTACAAGTATGGATTCAAAACAGGGGACACATTTGAGAGTTTCCATCATTAGGCCGAATAGACTATATTCTATTCAAGCATTACTTGTGGACTTCTTTTCAATTTGGTTGAAAAGATGCGTTGTTTCATCTCAACCGAAGGACTATAACTCCTTCAAGGTTTTATACTCGACAATATTACTTGCTCATGGGTACAACTTGGCATTGCTCTTGACCTACATTCATCATGGATTGAGAGAGTTGATGACAATTTGAACCAAAAGGATGGTTGTTCGAAGGAAGAGGTGCCCAACCCGAAGGTGGAGCTACCATATACCTATCTAATGGTATATTCTGCACTCTACTATTCCTCTCTTATGTCGACCGCCACAAGATGTGAGGACGAGGTCTCATTATTTTGGCGATACAATACGTCAAAATGGATTGTTAAGTATGCATTGGGGATTCATCGAATTTTGCAAAACAAGGACCATATCACCTATACTGCTGCTATCACACCCTGCTTCCTAAAATACCGGAGAATCAGAACTTGAACAAGCCCACAACATATTAGATTAAGGAGAATAAATAAAAATAAATATTTCTCCTCAACCTAATACGCTAAGCATCAGAAATAAATGCAAAAGCACAGGTCCCCGATCACAGTAGCGAGAATATAATGAATAACTGTGAATAAAGAAATGTCATATCACTAATGGAATAACATCCGAGACATAATGTTTGGGTCAAACATGCCCTTATTACAAAATAGTCCAACAAAATATAAAAATACATAGTCCATAAATAAAGGATAGTACTGCTAAAAATAAACTAAGGACTATCAAATAACTAAAGAAATAGCTAAGCTTCAACTTGTTCTTCTACTCCGTCTGCAAGCCACTCCTGCTTAGAATCCTCTGGCTACTATATGATTCTGAACTGAGCCTGTCCGTCTCCTAAATCTAATGTACACCAGAGAAAATAGGTGTACGTCAACGTGCATGGCACACGACAATATCCTACAGAGAGAAATAGGAACGGTCGAATGATCAAGGCAAAAACAGTAATAATAATAGAAGCATGCTACTAGAATACTAATAATCTAAATGCAATCTATCACTAAAATATAATAATCAGAAGAATCCAAGAAAGTCAACTAAGTAACAAGTCGATCATGCAGCTAGCGATCAGAATAATCATCCAAGTAAAAAGGTCATACAACTAGATGGAATTAATACTTAAAAATCTACAACAAGAGACGTAGTACGTCAAGCAAAATAATCCAAACAAGGAAACCCTCATGTATATACCATATGTCTCAAATTGAGACGTAGTACGTCAAGCAAAATAATCCAAACAAGGAAACCCTCATGTATATACCATATGTCTCAAATTGTAGATAATTAAATATACAAGGAAACCCTCATGTATATACCATATGTCTCAAATTGTAGATAATTAAATATTAATTCCGATCTATATATGAAAAGAAATACAACTAGCCTACATCTCACAATAATCCATAATCACCTTAAGTAACAAGGTCATGTAACTAGCCATTCTATAACAGGTCACTAGTCTATAACTTACACAGAGTCAATGTTCATATCATCAGATAGTTGATTGTTCACAAATCTCCTACATACATCCAAAACTACTACATAAACTCGGTCAGAGGACTACACGCAATCCGTTTTTAGCCTGGTCCGGACTCAAGCTAAACTCGGGTGAATATCAAACTCACGGACGAAAGTAGCGACACTGATCCACTTTTACCTAACAAACCAACCCTAGTGGAGATACCGATTCACTGGTGCTAGCCGGGAAGATATATTAACAGCCTTATCCGATTACATGAACAGAGACTTCCCACCCCAACATCATTTGTATTTCTAAGTCAACAACACACAAGCCTCTAGGTCTTATTCATGTCACACATGTTACTATAGTTATAAACTCCTAACGATTGTCAATCATAATAAGGAACAATCAATGCAACTAATCATGTGAAATAATATCACGACATATCAGATAATCAAAATTAAGAATTTTAAATCATAAACAACGTCTACATAATTCAGAAAATAATTTTTTTCTAAATTAATTCATTTTAAATTATTTCTCACAATTAATCTAAAATAATTAATTTGCCAAAATAAATTCCTTTAAATTATTATAATTATCTAAAAATGATTCTTTTGCCGAACTAAAAATTATTATAATCAATGCAACTCAATTATTATAATTTTCTAAAAATGATTCTAAAAATGCTATTAATCATAATTCTATGATATATTTAATATTCTTCATCAAACAATACCACGCAGATAATTTTATCAAAACTGATCTATGTAATCAATAATAACAGATATGAAAATTAAAATGACAAGTCAATGAGCAAGAGGGATCTTGCCTCGGGTATATTGTCGAGGATATCGTAGAGGGCAGTGGGGTCGTCGGGTGGTTGTACGGGTCACAACGGGTTCCACGGCTCATTGGAAAGTCAATCATGTGATAGAATAGAAAAAGGGAGGTGTTAGTAGCAATTAGTGATATTCGAAGTGATATAACAAGAGATAGAAAATAAATCCAAGTGAGTAGAAAATAAATCCAAGTGAGAGGGAGATATTGTATGATAGAAAATATAACGGGCTACACACTGGCGAAGACGGTGACGAAAACGGAGACCGGAGGTTGCTGGAAAATGCGTGCGAAGTCGGCATAGTGCTGCTGTTTTCTGCTCACTGCTGCCGTCGAGTGATGTTTCAGACATTACCGAGAGAGATAGAGAATGAGTTAGAGCATGATACAAATTATAGGTGATAGACAATATATAGAGCTACTCACAGGAAAAAAATCGATGGAAACAAAGGTCGAAAGTGGCCGAAAAGTATGTGTGAAGTCGGCACAAAACTGCAGAAATCTGCTCGTTGTTCGATTGTTGTTCGAGCTCGTTTCTTGCCCTTTTGGCGACGTTGATTTGGGAACAAGGGGAGAGGAGATGGGCTGGGGGCACGGCTAGTCAGAGCTCGGGGAGGTGGGGAGGAGGTGGTGGCACGTTGGCACGATGGCGAGGGAAGGAGATGAGGGGTAGCGGAGGAGAGCGAGAGAGGGGTTAGAAAGGAAGTTGTGTGTGTGGCGGCAAAGTTGGGTAGAAGCTGCAGGGGGGGTGGCTAGAGGAAGTCGACATCGGATCTCTACGGGGTTGTGCGGCAATGAGGGGCTGTTTGGTGGAAAAAGAGGGCGCTGGCGGACGGGGAGACGGGGCTCTAGTTGGCTGAGGAGAATGGAGAGATAGAGGCGGAGGCTGGAGTGGGGAGGTTGCAGATGAGGAGGAGCCGCGGGTGTGTGCGCGAGCTGTGTGGTTGTAGGGGTTGTGGCCATGCGGCGTGACAGGAGGCGCGGTGGGTGAGTGACGACAAAAGAAGAGAGAGAGGTTTGTGATTGAGGAACACGAGAGAGAGAAGACGAGAGGGCTGGCTACGGCGTTCATGAACAAGGAAGAAAGATGATATATATATATATATATATATATATATATTATATATATATATATATATAATATATATTATATATATATATATATATAATAATATATATATGATATATATAGTAATATAATATATATATTATATAATAAATATATATATATATACTATAAGGGTTTTGAAAAAATAATTAAAAATAATATTAATTACGAAATAAATTAAATAATTATGTAAAATTTTCTACATATTAAAACATAGTAGTTATACTAATATGACAAATAATATGCAACAATAGTAATAATACAACAAATTATACAATTAAACGAGAATAATTAATAAAAAATATAATTACTTACATTTAAAAACAATAATTATGAAAAAAATTTCTACACAATAAAACATACCAGTTGTCCTAAGAAAGTCGATAATTTGCAACAGTAGAAATAATACAATAAATTATACAATTTAACAAGAATAATTAATAAAAAATATAATTACTTATATTTAAAATCAAATAATTATGGGAAAATTATCTATACAATAAAACGTACCAGTTATACTAATACAACAGATAATATGCAATAGTATAAATAATACAACTAATTGTACAATTAAACGAGAATAATTAATAAAAAAATATAATTACTTACATTTAAAATTAAATAATTATGTGATAATTATCTACACAATAAAACGTACTAGTTATACTAATATAACTGATAATATACAACAGTAGAAATAATACAACAAATTTTACAAATAATACGTAATTATTAATACAACGTATTATATGAAATAATACCTAATAGTAAAAATAATACAACGTATTATTCAAAATGATACGTAATAGTATCGATAACACAACAGATTAATTCCAGAAATTTTTACTATACTAAGTTAATTTATAAATATCAAAATCATTTAAATAAATATAAAATTAGACTTTTAAATCATAGAAAATTCTAGAAAATCAAGAAAATACAAATACTCTTTTAAAAAATAATAATTGAATAGTTTAAAATACCAAAAAATTATTTTAATTAGTATCAAAATTTCACGGTCATTAGTGCTGCTTCCGTGAAATCACTGTGATTGAATTTGGTGATGAATTTGAGGATAGTTTTGGAGCTGAGAGATTTACCTACTTAACTAGTGGTTATTTTAATTGGTTAGTGAATATCAGGCCTACGCATCTCATTGTTAGTGAATATCTGTCCTTGGCACTTCATCGCTCGATTAAACGGGACGAAGTGCTACATTGAGCTCTATGTTCCTTGCCACTTTACACGATAGTTTAGGTATGACTAACTCTATATTGTTAATTCCAATATTAGGTTGCTTGTGCTTGGTGAGTCTAGTAGATGGAGCCCACGCTTGGTATCACATCGTCTCCGAATGTACTGGAGCAAATTTTAATCTGCTGTACAAAACCCCTAGCTGTTATATGACTTTAGGGTTTTGTAAATGGTTTTCTGTGACGAATGATATCATTAGCCTACAATTCAAGATCAACAAGACTAGAGTGAAGTGGATGATTCAAAAGTATAAAGTAGCTTCCAGGAAAGATCCAAGAGCAGAGCACTCGGGCTCAGTGAATAGCCTGTAGAGGTAGGGTGAGGTCAACATTAAGACTATGATGATGATTCAGATGTATAGAAGTTGCCAACGCATAGGCCCGTCAAACATTAGCATATGAGAGCCATCGACCTGCTCTGAAGTGACAGGAGGAGATACTCGTGGGAAGAGACCGCTACAGCCTCAATGCTCCTTGAAATATCCTAAGCGCCAACACTTGGAATCGCTAATGAAGGACAAATCTCCTGAGGCCCCAACACATGGACCAATGGCTGAGTATACAGTCGCTTTGGTTAAATTCCTTATTTGTCATCATTTTTCTTTGATGAATATGTTTTCTAACAATGTATGCATTTGGTTTGTAGATAAAGAATCTATACAAACCGACTAGATAGATTCAAACAAGGAGGAGAGGATCGATTATGAGACAGATGCTTATATCATCGACCTTGATGAATCCAGTCATGGAGATGAGCAGGCGGATCTTCCCACATCTCAGGTATGCTTTCATTTATAGGAATGATATAGTCATTTTAGTTCGATGACTAACGCTGCATCTTTTTTATTTTGCAGATATTGAACTTGAACCTGAAGTCGTTACAACTATGACTTCCACACCTTCTCCTATTGTCTAAACTTCGATTCCCATTGAGGACTTAACAACACTTGAGTCTGCTAGGGACGCAATGATTCCAAGCTCCCTAAGGAAGCTAAACTAAGGGCCAAGCCTGAACCTAAACCTCAAGTTGAACGGGAGAGTGGATCTACATCTACGGCTAAGAAGTTGTCTAAAGCTAAAATTTTCACCATTACAAATGAGTCTATCATCATGGATACAATGATAGCCATGGTCTTATGGCCTTCTGATCTTTTAGTTGTGTCGGCTCAAGCTTCACCCTCTCTCATTGATGTTTCAAGCATGTTGGCTTCACTTGTTTTGTTCTTTATGCTAGTTGGAGGCAAATTTTTTATGGCTTTTTCTACTCCAGCCACTCCTTCTATTGTAACCGAAGCCTTAGCCGTTGCGACTGAAATGACCACATCAAAGCAAGCGGCAATCGAGATTCCTTCATCTGTGGACTCTAATGATTCAGATGAGTTAGAGATCCAAATTTTGATTTAGATCCTGATGAAGTTATTTAGTCAAAAGTGTTGAGAGGTTTACTCGGATCTTGTGTCAACTATCAAAATGGAACGCACTGAGCCTTATCAAAGGATGATTGATTGAGCGGAACTCCACTTTCTGGAGTTGTAAACTCTCCACAAGGCCAATGTCACTGCTATTACAAATATTGAGTTCCAACATCTTATGGTGCACTGCCGCAACCAGAGGAGGAGGTTTAAAAAGAGATAGAAGAGGTCAACCAACATATGAAGAAGGACTTGACTGTTTTCCTTACTTCTATAAATGACAAAAGCAAAAATTGTTGATGTCTTTTCTAACAAGCAAGCTCCCATTTATGAGGCTAAGACTACCATAGCTGAGGCATAGGCTAGGTTAGAGGTAGTTTAGAAACAAAAGAAGGAGCTCAAGTCCATATCTGTGGAATTAGCTGATGAGCAAGCTCAAAGGACAGCTTGAGGATGGAGCAAGCTCGATTGGACGTAGTTGAAACTCAAGTAGTTCCAGCTAAACTGAAGGCTCTATGAGAACAAGCTATGAAGGGGGCCATCGAACACACGAGGCTAGAATGGCCAAATGTGTTGAAAACATCACACTAGTAGGAAAATGAACAAACTAGACAGAACAAACTAGACAGAATTTTTTTCCATCTAGTTTGCCTCAAACTAGACGGAAAAAATTCTGTCTAGCTTGTTCCGTCTAGTTTGAGTCAATCTAGACGGAAATTTCAGTCTAGATTGACAAACTAGACGGTTTTTATTTTTTTTAAATAAACACTCAACTTAGACGGAAATTCCGTCTAGATTGAATCAACCTAGACGGAAATTCCGTCTAGGTTGTCTAAAAAAATTTAACGAGCTTCCCCTCTTTTTTTCATTTCCCCGCCTATTTTTCATTTCCCCCTCTTTTTTCTCCGCTCTCCATCTACAAACCCCCCAAACGGCAAAACCCTCTCTCTCTCTCCAAACCCCCCCTCATCCCCCCTCCACCTCCATCTCCACCGAATCCTGCGCCCCTCCCCTTTCAAACCTCCCCTTTCCAAACCCCGCCTCCGTTCCCACCGCCGGTAGTCCCCTCCCCTTCCTCCGAATCCCCCCTGCCCCTCCCATTTCAAACCTCCACCTCCATCGAATCCTGCACCCCGCCTCCGTTCCCACCGCCGGCAGTCCCCTCCCCTTCCTCCGAATCCCCCCCTGCCCCTCCCCTTTCAAACCTCCACCCTTCACTCCCTCTGACGTTCCCAACCTTGACGAGCTCGAGGACATCGAGGACGATCCCGATCTTGACGACGACCGGTTCCTTGAAGAGTACAGGTGAGTGTTTAGGGTTTTCTCTGTCGTTTTGGATTTTGATGTGAGATTTGTGGAAATTAGGGTTTTTTTGTGAGCTTTATATAACAGAGATCAAGCATCTAGTCCTTAGTCATGGGGAAGGAGTTAGGTGGCATGATCTATCTTGTTTACTTAGTCCTCTTGGCTTGTGTAAATTATCCTTTTGTGCTATCATCTGAGCTATAATATGCATTCTATGCCAACTTTTAAGTTATTAATGTTTGAATTACTAATAGATGTTATATGTTTGTGGTGGCTAGTTCAAGTTAAACTTTCTGCATTGTATCTTAGTCATACTGACGAAGTTATATACTTAGTTCAATTCTTATCTTAGTTAAACTTTTTGCATATGTACACACACACACATATCTATCAATCTATCTACTCAAATTTTCTAAAGTCTTCATGAAATACTAATATATATAACTCATGATTTCCATTCAATTTAATTTTAGCCCTCCAAGATTTCAACTTTGAATCTAAATAGAAGATTTTCAGAATGCCCATTTGTAAATGGAACTGTTCAGCCCATTTTCAGAATGCCCATTTGTAGATGGATTTCCTTTATGGCATTCTTGAATGACCGCTAAGGGGGGGGGGGGTGCTGTCAGAATTAAACAAGTTCATTTCTTAGCTAATGCTTATGTATCTTTTTTTGTCATGTTTCATAGTTACCAAAATATATAAGTCTACTGAGTACTATTCCAGTATTCCTACTCCTGCAATCAAAAGTTTGACTTGTGTACCTAAGATTTATTTCTCACAGGTGTTCGATCTTTATGGAACTGGAGCTCGATGCACTTTTGGTACTCCTAATCTTGTCAAGGATCTAAACATGAAGGTAGCCACCACTTATAAATACTGTTTAATTCTGACAGCTGATACATGACATATGCTGTTTACCTTTCATGTGTGACATGATAATGAAGTTACTAACAAGTTTATTCTATTGGTTATTGGAAATGAATACCAGCGTCTGAGTTTTTAATTTTCTGGTACAAAACAGGATTTCTATTTGGGAGAATATCCAGGTGTAAAGGATAGTTGGATGGATGCCCATTACTTCTGCTTTGGGCAATCTGTTACAAGAAGTATATCCAAGCTCTTCAAGTTATGCTGCTGATAAAGCAGACCGGTAAGATTTTGGAAAGAGTCACGCCTGCTTGTATGCACATATATCTGTCGCTTTTCTTTGTTGTATGTGTCTATTCTTTTGATATGTTGCAACATTTATCTATTTAAAGATAAATAGAAGAAGGGACTTATTGCTTCATTTGTTTTGAATATATACTGTGATGGATTTGACCTGATATTTGATTCTTCTAGTGCTCAACTTACCAAGGCATATCAAACTACTGTTGTTCTATTTGAAGTCTTAAGGGCTGTTAATTTGACACAATCTATTGAGGTTGACCATGAGGTAAATGCTAATTACTTCCTTTGGTTCTTGATTTCATTTTTCCTTGCAAATGACATCTCATTTTTCATTGCAAATGACATCTCATTTTTCCTTTGGTTCTTGCTTCATTGATTATCAATTGGTGGTTTGTGTATATATTAGAAGCTCATAGTAAAGTTGAGGAGAAAACTAAGATATATGTTCCTTATAATATTCTTCCCTTGGATCCAGTAAAGTTGAGGAGAAAACTAAGATATATGTTCCTTATAATATTCTTCCCTTGGATCCAGATAGTGCAAATCAGGCTATAATGCGTTATCCTGAGGTTCTGCCTCTCTCTCACCTTGATGATTATGATTGAATATATGGTTGACAATTTTTTTATTTCTTGTTTCATCCCCCATCACTCGGACTCACTAGCACTGGATATGCATATTGGGCTATGCATTCAGATTTCAGAGACAATTTGTGGTCACATTTGTATGTGCTAAAAGAAAGTCTTTATAAGGTACTTTTGTATCATGCATGTGTATCATTTTCTGTAGTGTATTTCATGGCATGGACTATTTGATGTTGAATTTTAGAGTGATGTTAAGAAGCTAATATTCCTGATCATTATTTAGTGTATCATTATTCAGATTTCAGAGACAGTTTGTTCTTCGAGTGCTCAGCGATTTGTAATCTTTTTTTTGTTTGATGCCTCAAATTTTCATTTTGTAATTGGAAATGTGATATCTTCATGTAATTAGATGGATGAGTTGTAGATTTTGTAGCGTTAAATCTTTAAATCTTTAGATGTGATATCTTTTTTATTTTGTTTGCTTTATGTTGTGGTTTGAAGAATCTGAAATTTTTTTGCTTTGTTAATTGTTCAGACCTTTCAAATGCAAATAATTTGATTCCTTGCCTTTCTTGGAGCAGCTTGGCATTGGAACTTCTTTGTCGGGCTTGGTAGCGGCAAAACTGGGAGCAGATGTTACACTTACAGATAATTCAAGTCGACTAGAGGTAAATTTCATATATGCGTATAGTTAAAAACACTCAATCCAATATTTTGATTTCCCTATTAGTTCTTTTGCAAAGTTAATGCTTTCTAAATGTATTTCAGGCATGAACTATTTGATGTTGAATTTTGTATAATGTAGGATCAAGGAGGAAGAAACATGATGCTTCAACAACTTGGAGGAGTAAATGCAATTGGATTCTATAAATTATGCAAAGTTCATCAAGTTATGTAAACAATTGTATTCTTTATAATCTATGTAAAAAATTTATGTATCTTTCTTGTTTTTTGGTGAATGTATTATTTGAATATAATTATATTTGATATTGAAATATAATTAGATCGATTGTGTTGGATATGAATATGATTTGGTGTTGTATAATATTGTGTACATGTGATATTATATAGCATGCAATGTGGGTTTTGCAATAAAAAAAAAATTGTAGCTGAGCAACCTAGATGGAATTCCGTCTAGGTTGGCAACCTAGACGGAATTCCGTCTAGGTAGCAACCTAGACGGATTTTTTACTTCCGTCTAGGTTGCTTTCCGTCTTGGTTGTCAACCTAGATGGAATTCCGTCTAGTTTGCCCCAACCTAGACGGAAATATTCTACACGGAGCAAACTAGACGGATTTCAGTCTAGATGAACCAACCTTGATGGAAACACGAGCAATCTAGACGGAAATTTCTGTCTAGAATTCTCATTTTTCTACTAGTGTCAGGTATTTGCTTTGCCAATGATCTGGCCTTTTTTCATATTGCATCATTTGATTTTGAACCAAACCATTTGTAACTTTGTTTCTTTTGATAGTAATAAAGAATTTGCTTTATTATTAAATGATAGGTGTACAATGTTAACATATTGTACAATATCTAGTATCACTAATGACTATGAGGGAGAGTGATCGAGTGGTAGGATTCAACTCATCGATATAAAAAGAGGAGTCGACAGAGGTGTAATGTTAACTAGTCAATGGGATAAATGAATAGAGTTGTGATGTTAATGTAGGAGATTTGTAGAACGAGTATAATTCAGAGGTGTAGTTTTAACACAATACTATTAAGGATTTTTATTGATGTGTAGTGTTAACATGCCAAATAAAATGACCAACAAAGGTGTAATGTAATGTTCACCAATTAGATTCAAGGGAGTCCAAGGGATAACTACTATTTGGAAGTGCAATGTTAACTTCACGGTATGAAGGATCGACAGAGGTGTAATATTAACCAATTTATTTTTGAGGGAGGGACTCACAGAGGTGTGGTGTTAACCAATCAAATCCAAAGAAAGTGCAAACTATTCAGAGGTGTAATGTTAACTTAATAGTGGCAAAAGGAACCTGGATCAAGCAGAAGCATATTGTAACTTGATGAATTGCTAGGGAAAGTTTTAAACATAATTAATAACTCCATGGTGAGATGAAAACTGCTCAATTGAAGGGCAATATTTCTCGAGAAGTTTCCTATTGATTGGTCACCCAAGTCTGCTGCTATTTAGGTTGATCAAATGGTATGCCTCGTTTGAGTAGAGGGTCTCTACTACAAACGGATCTTCCCATTTTAGCTAAAATTTACCATTAGTCTTATGTATCATGACCATGTGTCGATGGACGGCCAAGACCAGGCTTCCTTCTTTAAAGTATCATTCTTTGACCCTTCTATTGAAGTCTCTTAATATCCAAAACTAGTACATCTCGATTAGTTGTTGAGCTTTGAGTTTCAACTCATCCAGCACCTCTAATTCTTGAAGATGCCTTTGATGATTCTCTTCAGTCATCATCTTCTCTGTGAGAGCAGTTCTTCATGATAGAATTTGAATCTCTAGTGGTACCAAAGCTTTGCACCCGTAGACCAAGGAGAAAGGTGTAGCGTCCGTGGGAGTGCGGACTGTTGTTTCATATGCCCAAATGACATTCTCTAAGTTTCTCATCTCAATCCTAGTTGTTGGAAGAGGCAAAATGCTTTGGTTAGACCATTAATAGCCGGATTGCATGGCATAAAATCCATATCCTAAATTCTTAACTTATTGTAGAATTTAAAAAATGGTCAATTGATAAATTGAGGATTGTTATCATCGATGATCCTCTAGGGCACAACATCAAACCAATAAATGGTGTAGTGTTTCATGAACTCAACCACATTGGATATTTTAATTTCTTTTAGTGGGATGGTTTTGGCCCACTTGGAGAAGTAATATGTGATGGCCAAGATAAATTGGTGGCCTTAGGTGGACGATGGGCTGATCGGCCTAGTAATGTCAATCCCTACATCTAGAACGACCATGAGGCAATAATTAGATGTAGTTTCTTCATGGTTAGTGTAAGAAGTCTACATACAACTGACATGCACAACATCGCTTGGCATAAGCCATTGCACCTGCAATCATCATCAGCTAATAATAACCTAGGCGACCAAGTCGGATGAGCCCCACACGTGCCATCATGGGCTTCTTTAAGTGCTTCTTGAGCTTAGCTTGATGACAAACATCTAAATAGTATGCCATCAAATGATTTGCAATATAGTATCTATTAGGTCTCATGTTTATGAGCCTATTGTCTAATCTAGTTTTGATGATTAATAAACAATTCCTAACATCGTTTGTCGAGGGTCTGTATTTGATTGTTAGGTATCCTACACAAAGATCATTGTCGGAGGTTTGTTGGACTTGCGCCTTCAGATGATATCTAAAGGAGGTTAGAGGAAATTAGAATGAATCTATCGCAATTCAAGTCAAGATTTATCCTCGCTTCATCCGCAACCAATATGAGCTTATTGAAGAACATTGTTTGATATAGTGTTTTTGATAGTCTAGGTGTGTTTACTTTATATGTTATGCTTAAAGCTCAAATCATATACACACACACACACACACACACACACACAGTATTTTCGATTTATCGCGTTTTCGGATTATAAACCTAATGACACGATTTTATATCTTTTCCCAAATCTATTAATCTGTTAAAAAGTATTTCAAAACCTGTTGGAATGATTTTATCAAAAATCAGCTGGAATGATTTTATCAAAAATCAAGTTTTGACGATTTTGTGTTTTTAACGGTTTGTAAATACTTGAGTTTTCACACTTAGGAAATGCTATTTAAGAAATTTCTTCTTTAACATGTTCATTTTCATATATATAAATGTTTTCCAAAGTTTTACAATTTATGGAGTTAATTTACTATGTTAAAACAAATTTAGAAAATCAAGTTTTCAAGTAAAATCAATATCGGGAATATATGTTATTGGTCGACCAAAAGAATCTCATCGGTCGACCGAGAATAGGTAATCGGTCGACCGACATATGAGCATCAAATGATCGACTAGAGATATTTTTTTAGCATCTATTTTCTTAGGTTTATTAGTCGACCGATCGACTCATATCAGTCGACCGATGTATTACCATCAATCGACCGATGTAGCTCCACCAGTCGACCGATTTGTGCTGTTTTGCCAGATCAGCCAATAGTCATATTATCAGTCGACCAATCCCTACCTAACAGTCGATTGGTCGGAGATTTTCTGCATAACGGCTAGTTTTCGCTGATTCTTTTGAGAGGCTATAAATAGCCCTCAACACTTAGTTTTTTAATAAGAGTTTTCACAAGGTTTTAAAGAGTGTTTATACCAGTTTAATTCTGAGTTTTGGTGTGTTTGTTTTGTGAAGAAAGTGTTGGCCCTATAGTTTTGATGATGATTTGTCAAATAATTTATAGCTAATATGTTTTGTAGTCTTTGTTGTTTTGGTTTTTCTCCTTACAGGTAATTCAACACACGACAATCAAGAGTTAAAGATTCCAGTTCATGTGTGTGCATTCACCTAGGTATAAGTTTAGTTTGCTTACATATATCGTATGTTTATATGTAAGATACAAGTTTACAAGTTATATTTTAATTTTCATGTTCGCGAAAAACAGGTTTTATGAACACTTTTCAAAGACAGTGAGTTTTCACAAACAAAAATTGCTTTTCCAAAAATTCCTTTTCAAACATGTTTATTTCATCATTTAGAAACTTTCCCCAAAGTTTTACTATTTTTGGAATTGATTTGATATTTTTAACATATTTTCAAAATTAACCCAAAACCTTTCAATTAACATGTATCAGTTTGCGGTAGACCGCCATGGTCAACCGCCAGTAGTTAATTTTCTCAGTCTGCCTTTTATTGGATCACAGTTGACCGTGACGTTCGACCGTGGCTCCATCCAGAGATTTTCGCGGTCGACCGCCAGCTTATAAAATTTGTTTTTCTGTATTTTTGTGCTTCACGGTCAACCGTGAGATTCCCACGGTCGGCCGCCGAACTCATCATTACCTTCTCAACGGCTATATTCTAATTTAATTCTCTAGGGTTATTTTGGTCTTTTCAAGTTGGTTTTGGCTGATATTTTGAGTGGGTATAAATACCCCATTGCTCTTCTCTTTCAACCACCAAGTTTTTTTTTACAGTGAAGTTTTAACAAAATCTTTAGTGTGTTTAAAGAGCTGTTTAAGCTGATTTTAATTATCTGTTTCAAACGAAGTTTTCTACAACAAGAAGAGGTATTCAATTCAACTGAGGATCCTATCCTCATCATCCTCTACTATTCCTCTTGTTTATTGAAAAGTTTTTCTAACTCATCTTTTCATATAGCTTATAATTTTATTTTCATATCTTAGCTATATTTATTGAGTTATGTATTTTCATTCACTGTTATCACACACACTGTATTGAGCTTAATATTCCATACTATATATTGTGGGTAGTATTTTCATTCACTGTTATCACACACACTGTATTGAGCTTAATATTCCATACTATATATTGTGGGTAGTGATGTGTGATTTAGTGAGTGTGAGCTTTCTGTATTGAGCTTAATATTCCATACTATATATTGTGGGTAGTGATGTGTGATTTAGTGAGTGTGAGCTTTATTTGCGTTCTCATTTGTTATCAAGAACAAACCATTGTATTTAACCATTGTTGTTTGTATCACTTGTAATACACTTGTACACCGACAGAAGTGTAAGGCGTGAGACGGAGTCAAATCCAATAGGAGTGGCGTCGGTTGACGAACCTAGGGAGAGGTTGCATCCGAGCACTTGAGGAGGAGGACACGGGCTAGGTTCCTACGCTTAGTGTGTAAAGTATGATTGCATAGTGTTTGTTGTGTGAGAGTTTTTGGTAAACTTGTAAACCGAGTGTGTAGAAGTTTCGGCTTCCAAATCGGATTGTGATAGTAGAGATCTCCTCGAGGTGAGGAGCGGGGACGTAGGTCGTGGTGACCGAACCTCGTAAACATATTGTGTGTTTGTGTTTTGATTAGCGTATATTTTATTTGTGTCTTTTCATATCATTCTTGTTCATATTTATCTCATATCATTTCTTGCAAGAACAAATTAATCAATATAATTTTAATTGGAATCTAATCGGGATTAGATCAGCATTAGACCCTAATCATCCCCCCCTCTAGGATCTAACAATTGGTATCAAAGCTTGGTGCTCTTTGATTTAAGGACTAATCGCCTTGAGTTAAAGATCCAAGTTATCGTTTTTGTGCTAATCTAGTGTTGATTGTATTTTGCTTCTTGCATATAATCATTATGGATATATATGATGCATCTAGTTTAGGTTATGCTATTAATGTTGCTCCTCATTTGGATATTTTCCCCTATACTCAATGGCGTGTTAGATTCAAACTTTTTGTTCAATCTAAACAATTCGATTTATGAGAATTTATTGAGGATGCATATATTATTCCCACTTCAGAAAAATCCAAGTGGAATAAAGATGATAAGAGAATGTTTAATATGTACAAGCTTTTGTTAGAATATTTGCTTAGTGCCTTTCACTCATCGTTCGCTAACAAATTTGCTCATTTTGATAGTGCTTACATCTTATGGAAATTCATTGAAGCACATCAAGGGGACTTAGAGGCCATTCAACAAGCGTTGGAAAATCCTGATTTGAATCCTAATGAAGCCTCATCTCCATGTACACTACCACTAGGTGAAAACCCTAGTGAGGTATGCGAGCATGACAACGATGATATTATTACTTTTGATGAGCTTTCTCTTGACTTTGAAAAATTATACAATTGCTATATTGATGTAAAGAGTAAGTATGTGAATATAAAATCCACTCATGAAACACTAGCCATTAAGTTTAATTTTATTGCAAATGAAATATAATTATTAAAGAATACAATAAAAATTTGAGATTAGAAAATGCTAGTTTTCTTTATGAAAAATGTGATGCCATGTTAAAAGTAGATAAGTTAAAATCTATGATGAATAATCATGTTTATCCTACTTCTAGTAGCAATGCTTGTATGCAGAATGATGAGTTGAATCAAATGAGAAAATGAATATCTACCTTAGATTCAACACTAAACACTTGTATTGCTAATAATAAAAAGCTTATGGACTTGTGTGCAAAGTACAATGTTAATTCTTCTAAGAAGCCTATTCACTATGCACACATGTATGACAAAATTCACAAATATTCTATTTGCGGTCTTAAAGGCCATTTAGCTCAATTTTGCCATAATGCATAAAAATTGACAAGCCTATTCATGATTGTGCATCCCATCAAGCTTCTTCATCACATACACATGTACACACGCATAGTGTAAATCATAAACATGCTCATGTGTACAAATAAGATTATTACGGTCGTTTTGGTCATTTGGCCATGTTTTGTTTTGATTTGAAAAGAAATTCTCATTTGTAAAATAATTACAAAGAAAAATCTATTTTTGCAAATGAACCACGTGCACATCATTTCGGTCAACGCAAACCATTCAAACCCCTACCAAATTGCAATCGTATGGGTCATGTTTACGATTTTTATTTTGACCGTATCGGTGCACAAAATACGCCTAAGCGGGTTCATAACCCTAGGGCCTTGGATTTACATGATAGGGGCAAAATACGCCTAAGCGGGTTCATAACCCTAGGGCCTTGGATTTACATGATAGGGGTCATGTCCCAAATTTTAGTGGTACCAAAATGATTTGGGTACCAAAATGAGTTTTATAACTATCATTGTGATTTTTTTTGTTTTATAGTTGTTTTTGATTTTTAATGGTGATTTTGTTTTTATTAAGCTAAATAAAATATTTTCATGATTTAATAGCTAAAAACTTTTTTTATATTTATATATATTGCAAAACAATTTTCTTAAGGTCCAAATTGAATATTTTCTAAAAATCCAGATTTAACAATGTTTTTGATATTATTCCTCTCGCGATCGACCACCACGGCCGACCGTAAATGTTTCTGGAGATTGTCACGGTCGACCGCCACGGTCGACCGCAAAATTTTTTTTTTTGTTTCTGCTCATTTCGTTATCGGGTTTCGGTTTCATTTGATTAATTTTTCTGAACCCGATTCTTTCTTCACCATTGATCTCAATTCACTTCAGATCCTAGCCGTTCCTTCCTCTTCTCTAAGATCCGATCCTCTCATCTTCCCCCATTCGAAATTTTTCCCAATACTATCAATTTCCCCTTCACGGTCGCCCGCGGCTCTCCTTCGATCGACCACGGCCATCTCCCTTCATCAATCTGCATTGGAAATCTGTTTGGGTAATCTCTCCTCTCATCCTTCTTGTTTCCATTCTCTCTTAGGGTTTCATTACCTATTCTAGGGTTTCTATTTCAATTTCTATCTTATTTGTATCTGCCAAACCCTAATTGATTCTATCTGATATTATGCCTCCTAAGAAGAGATCTAAGCCAGATGCTAGTTCCTCATCATCCATTGCCTCTAATTATGAGGATGTTTTACTGTTCAAACCCCTAGTTAAAAAGTATAGCGAGCTTTATAAGTTAAAAATTTTATCTAGTAGATATATAAAATACGAGGAATTAGCTATCTACAATATTCATGAAATTCTATATGCTGTTGAGTTGCATAAATTGTTAGATGTGGAACGTAAGGTTCCCTATTACTTTCGCGGTCGACCACCAGCTTATAAAATTTGTTTTTCTGTATTTTTTTGCTTCACGGTCGACCTCCGAACTTATCATTGCCTTCTCAACGGCTATATTCTGATTTGATTCTCTGCGGCTATTTTGGTCTTTTCAAGTTGGTTTTGGCTAATATTTTGAGTGGGTATAAATACCATATTGCTCTTCTCTTTCAACCACCAAGTTCTTTTTTACAGTGAAGTTTTAACAAAACCTTAAGTATGTTTAAAGAGCTGTTTAAGTTAATTCTAAGTATCTGTTTCAAACGAAGTTTTTTACAACAAGAAGAGGCATTCAATTCAACTGAGGATCCTATCCTCATCATCCTCTACTATTCCTCTTGTTTATTGAGAAGTTTTCCTAACTCATCTTTTCATATAGCTTATAATTTCATTTTCATATCTTAGTTATATTTATTGAGTTACGTATTTTCATTCACTGTTATCACACAC
Organism: Asparagus officinalis; assembly: GCF_001876935.1. NCBI lineage: Eukaryota > Viridiplantae > Streptophyta > Magnoliopsida > Asparagales > Asparagaceae > Asparagus > Asparagus officinalis. Next base: position 94,444,535 of record NC_033800.1, read on the forward strand.
ACTGTATTGAGCTTAATATTCCATACTATATATTGTGGGTAGTGGTGTGTGATTTATTGAGTGTGAGCTTCATTTGCATTCTCATTTGTTATCGAGAACAAACCATTGTATTTAACCTTTGTTGTGAGTATCACTTGTAATACACTTGTACACCGAGAGAAGTGTGAGGCGTGAGACGGGGTCGAATCCAATAGGAGTGGCGTCGGTTGACGAACCTAGGGAGGGGTTGCATCCGAGCACTTGAGGAGGAGGACACGAGCTAGGTTCCTACACTTAGTGTGTAAAGTGTGATTGCATAGTATTTGTTGTGTGAGAGTTTTCGGTAAACTTGTAAACCGAGTGTGTAGAAGTTCCGGCTTCCAAACCGGATTGTGATAGTGGAGATCTCTTCGAGGTGAGGAGCGGGGACGTAGTTCGTGGTGACCGAACCTCGTAAACATATCGTATGTTTGTGTTTTGATTAGCGTATATTTTATTTGTGGCTTTTCATATCATTCTTGTTCATATTTATGGCATATCATTTCTTGTAAGAACAAATTAATCAATATAATTTTAATTGGAATCTTATTGGGATTAGATTAGCATAAGACCCTAATCACCCTCCCCCCTCTAGGGTCTAACAGAAAGTTTCACAAAGAGAAGAAACTTGCAATTTTAATTTTTGAGAAGTTCCACCTTGTGACGCCCTAGGGTTCACACAAGGCTGCAGTCCAAGGTAAAACCCAGATTGTCAAACCTGCCAAGCACCAACTCCATGCTACGACATGTTTCACCATCACAATCACTATCTCTCTAGTGGAAACAATAAATAGATGAAGGTACAGACAGGTAAATAATAAAAATCGAACAACACTGAATATATACACAGAAGAAGCATAAGAAATATTAATAATGAGCCCAACTGGAACGAAGTAGATATTTCACTGAGTCTGAACTGAATCTCAAATACAATGAGTCAAATAAACCAAGTCTCACAATAGTCTGAACTGAATCTCAAATACAATGAGTCAAATAAACCAAGTCTCACAATAGCTCTCAACTCTATGAAATAAAAAATAAACCAAGTCTCACAATAGCTCTCAACTCTATGAAATAAAATACCAATCTAGAGTCTGAAAATAATTAATTACATGTGGAGTTCTGCAATAACTACAAAATTTAATAAATAGCTAAAGGGACAACTAAGATGTCCCATCAACCTACGACTCTCCGTGTGCCGGACTCACTGCCGGAAAGAGGGGAAACAACGAGCGTCAAAATGCTAGCAAAATCATCACTACCTCTCCCCAGGTGAAGGGGTAGGAGTATATAGAAAATAGAGTCAGTACATACATATATCATATCATTCATATAACTTTCTATGAATGAAAAATAAATTACCAAAGATAAAAACCCCAATCTCCAACATAAAGAATATTCATATCATCTCGAACTACGTCCGAGTGATTTGCTCTAACATAAGAGGATATCAACAATTGCTAAAACAAAAATATCTGCCGTTCATAATGGGTGTATCAAAATCTCAAAGGAAATACCCTACTCGCGGGCAATTTATCATAAAAATAAAGCTTACAACTGATCAATTATCTATGTGTGCATCATCTTGTGCAATAACGATACTCTTGTAATGCTCTTACTCAATTGCTCTGCGGCAATAGGTTTTATTATCTCCCTATTCGAGATACGTGTAATAAGAATACTTTTGTAATACTATTACTCAATCGTTTTGTGGCAAATAGGTTTCATCTCACTATTTTTGGATACGTATAGTACAACATTATTCATATGTGTCTATCAAATTAACTCATGTCAAAAGTGTGTTAATCTAACACAATCTAGCATATATGCACCAAATCTCGGTGTGCGTGACCACATCTGAAGTTCACCATCATCACAGGTGTTTAACAATCACTAATATCATGGTCTATCATCATAAGGTCGAGAAATCTGCTCGACAAACTAAAACCAAGCCATATAAACATGCACAGCCTAAACAAACTAGTGGTCGACCATGATGGTCGACCACGACGGGCTTCAGAGACTACCCAGGTCTCTGTCCTACACGCGGTCGACCGTGTCGGTCGACGGTGGACCCTGATTCCAGATTCTCAATTTTTTTATGTATGCCGTGTTCACGTCGTATTTTTATGATTCAAACATGATTAAATCTTCATGAAACTTGTATGCAAACATGTCACAGCAGATATGAAAATCTGAAAACAACTCAACAATTATAAACATGATTTTATGCATTATATTTGTATTCAAAACCCTAAAAACATGCATAAAAGCTTAAAACAACGAATCAAACTCCTTTCTTTAGTTTAACCATGTTTTAAAATCATCTTTAGGTCTTAAATACTTCTGTAAAAATCATTCTTAACCTTTTTAGCATAGAAATACCTAGTCTCTTTACATATAATACAAAAGAAATTGACTTTATTCATAAACTAGTCATTTAGGCTCTACAAAACATATTTAAAACTCTGTAAAAATATTTTAAAAACTAGGAGGGGGATTAGCAGAGATGATACTTGCCTGGGGTTGTAGGAAAACGTGTTAGAAGCAACGTCGAAGGAGATCTCCACTCCAAAAGCCAAAAATCAACAAAAACCCAACTTGAAAGCCTCCAATCTTCTCTAAGAAATCAAACTAGGGTTTGGGGGTTTTAGTGGCTGTTAGGGTTCTTAGGAAGACTGAGAAAAACGTGAAAAACTTATATATATCAGGGAAAAATGGATATGGGTTTAGAAATTCGAAACCAACTCAAAATAGGAGAAAAACAAACTGCAGGTTTCGCGGTCGACCGTGGTGGTCGACCGGACTGTGGTTATACAAAAGATCCAATTTTTATACACAAATTAATTGATTAGGCTCTATAAAACTTATTAAAAAATTTTCAAAAATATTTTAAAAACTGGGAGAGGAATTAGTAAAGATGATACTCGCCTGGGGTTGTAGGAAAACGTGTTAGAAGCAACGTCGAAGGAGATCTCCACTCCAAAAGCCAAAAATCAACAAAAACCCAACTTGAAAGCCTCCAATCTTCTCTAAGAATTCAAACTAGGGTTTGGGGGGTTTTGGTGGCTATTAGGGTTCTTAGGAAAACTGAGAAAAATGTAAAAAACTCATATATATATCAGGGGACAACAGATATGGGTTTAGAAATCCGAAACCAACTCAAAACAGGAGAAAAATAGCTTGCAGGTATCGCGGTCGACCGTGGCGGTCGACAGGGCTGCGGTCGACCGTGGCGGTCGACCGGATCGGACATTTCCAGTTTCTATATGTTTGGCCATTTGTGCATGTTTCAACTCTTTTCTCTCTCATGTATGAACTCGTTCATACTCAAATCACATGGTATTATATTCATATATTATTAAATGATATTTATCATACTAAATATCCACATATCATAATTTATCACACATTAATTATATTATTCATAAATTATCGGGGTTTTACATTCACCCCCCTTAAGAGGATTTCATCCTCGAAATTCCGCAGTCGCATCTCAAAGCTTAATAACTGGGTAAACACATTGAGAAGGTGTAATTCATATTAAGAATTTCTTCTGCACGCATCACATAGCATTAGCACAATGATATTTAAAGTTAACAACCTAGAATGCAAACATTCTTACCTAAATCCTTAACTAAACAAAATTGGTACGTCGAGCGAAATAATCCAAACAAGGAAACCCTCATGTATATACCATATGCTTCAATTGATTAAGGATCAGGTAAAAATATCCCCATTCTAGTGTTAATGATAAATATAAATATGACTAAACAATCATAGATAATGACAACTATCAAGTCATATAAGCATATTAACATCATACCTGTTCAAACAGGTGCGGGTAGTCGCGACGAACATCCTCCTCACGCTCCCAAGAAATCTCTTCGGCTCCTTGCCGGTTCCACTAGACCTTCACTAATGGAATGACTTTATTTCTAAGCTTTTTATTCTCTCTAGTAAGTATGCATACTGGTACCTCTACGGTAGTCAAATCATCCTGAATCTCAATCTCTGGTGAGTTAATCACTCTCTGCTGTTCATCATCTTACAGATGCATCTTAAGCATCGAGACATGAAAGACATCGTGTACACTCGACATCGATGCTGGAAGATCTATCTGTAAGAAACAGCTCCAATGTGCTCGATGATCCTGAAAGGACCCACATATCTCGGGGCAAGCTTCCCCTGTCTACCGAATCGCTGAACGTCCTTCATCGGCGATACTTTCAACATGACTGAGTCTTCGACCTGGAACTCTAAAGATCGTCTCCGCGGATCTGCATAGCTCTTCTGCCGACTCTGCGCCGTAAGAATGCACTCTCGAATTAATGCCAACTTCTCTGTGGTCTGTCTAACTAACTCTGGACCAATTAATAGACTATCCTCTGGCTCTGCCCAACATATAGGCGATCTACAAGATCTCCCGTACAAAGTTTCATACGGGATGTGATCCTCCCAGCTATATAGGATCATTTCTTTGGCTCTGCCCAACATATAGACTATCCTCTAGCTCTGCCCAACATATAGGCTATCCGATGGTAGCTTGATAACTGTTATTATATGCAAATTTGATCAGTGGGATGTGATCCTCCCAGCTACCGTGAAAATCTATAATACACACTCTCAGCATGTCCTCTAAAATCTAATTCACCCTCTCGGTCTATCCATCTATCTGGGGGTGGAAAACACTGCTAAATGACAACTGACTGCCAAAAGCATCCTGAAAACTGCTCCAAAAATGAGATGTGAAGACTGAGCCCCGATCTGATACAATCGTCTTCGGAACTCCATGCAATCTAACAATCTCCCAAATGAAAATCCTCGCATACATATTTGCTGTATGAGTCATCCTCACAGGTAAGAAATGTGCGGACTTAGTCAATCTGTCCACTATAACCCAAATAGAATCATTTCTTTTCCTTGACTTGGGCAACCCTACTATGAAATCCATGGAAATATCTGCCCACTTCCACTCGGGAATGGGAAAAGGCTGTAGTGTTGCTGTAGGTCTCTAATGTTCTGCCTTAACTTTTTGGTAGGTATAACACTTAGCCACATAATCTGCAATCTCTTTGTGCATACCGCTCCACCAAAAATGCCTCTTCAGATCCTTGTACATTTTCGTCATGCCTGGCTGCACTGTATATCTGGTGTGATGAGCTTCGTCAAATAGTTCCCTCTTCAGCTATAGATTGTCTAGCATAACGATCCTGCCTTTCATCCTAAGGCCTCCATCAACTCCAATAGTCCAATCATCCTTGGGTTCTTTGGAGATTTCCCCCTTGCGGGTTTGAATCCAAGAATCCTCTAACTGAGCTCCGACTATTCTATCTCTTCAAGATGGCTGTACAGATAATGCTCCTAAGAACACACGGCTCCCGCCAATCTCTAGCCTAAAATCAAAATGGCTGAGGGTATAAAGATCCTGATGTAGTGAACACCTCAAAGCTGCTAGTCCACGACGATGTTTCCTGCTCAACGCATATGCTACCACGTTCGCCTTTCCCCGATGATACTGAATAGCAAATTCATAATCCTTAATAAATTTTACTCATCGTCGTTGCCTCTGGTTGAGTTCTTTCTGTGAGAAGAGGTACTTTAAACTCTGGTGATCTGTGAATAACTCAAACTGTACTCTGTACAAATAATGTCTTCACGCCTTCAGTGTAAAGACCACTGCTGCTAGCTCCAAATCGTACGTGGGATAATTCTTCTCATGAATCCTCAGCTACCTCGAAATATAGGCTACAACTCTCTGGGTCTATATCAATACACCACCAAGACCCGATAAGGATGCATCAGTGAAGACAACAAAAGTCTTATCACTGCTAGGAATAACCAAAACTGGTGCTGAAGTCAACTTAGTCTTCAATGTCTCAAATGCCTTCTGGCACTCTATGCTCCAAATGAACTGTACACCCTTCTTAGTAAGGCGTGTAAGTGGTGTGGAAATCCTCGAGAAGTCCTGAATAAATTTTCTATAATAGCCTACCAGGCCTAAGAAACTATGAATCTCGATAACTGTCTTCGGTGGTTCCCAATCAAGTACGGCTTCTACCTTAGCCGGATCCACTATAATACCTTCCCGGCTAATAACATGGCCTAAGAATCTGACCTCTGATAACCAGAATTCACACTTGCTAAACTTAGCATACAACTGGTGCTCTCTCAATATCTGCAATGCTAACCTCAAATGCTGCTCGTGCTCTGCCTCCGACCTCGAGTAGATAAGAATATCGTCGATGAAGACTATCACAAACTGGTCCAAGTACAGACGAAAAACCCGATTCATCAAATCCATGAATACTTCGAGTGCATTGGTCAGCCCAAATGGTATGACAAGAAACTCTAAAGACCTATATCGAGTTAAGAAAGCGGTCTTAGGAATATCCATCTCTCGAACTTGTAACTGATGATAACCGAAACAAAGATCTATCTTCGAGAAACACTGCACTCCTTGTAACTGGTCGAACAAGTCGTCGATCCGTGGTGATGGGTACCTGTTACGGATAGTGACCTTGTTCAACTCACGATAATCTATACATAATCGCATACTCCCGTCCTTCTTCTTCACAAAGAGGACCAGTGCTCCCTACGAAGAATCACTTCGTCGAATGAAGACCTGAGATAACAACTCATCAATCTGGATCTGTAGCTCCCTCATCTCAGCAGGCGCCATACGGTAAGGAGCTTGTGAAATCGGTGTGGCTACAACTCTATACAAAACTCGACCTCTCTCACTGGAGGTAATCCTAGTATGTCCTGGAAGACATCCAGGTAATCTGAGACTACTCCCATCTTACTCAAATCTGCACTCCGATCCTATAATATCACCTCCTCTACGTACGCCGAAAATAACTCCGCAAACTGGTTGCCTCTAGAGGTACCTACCACTAACTCTGATCCATCATATGCTCTCAAACTGACTGTTTTCGCAAAATAGTCGATACTCACAACCTACCACTAACTCTGATCCATCATATGCTCTCAAACTGACTGTTTTCGCAAAATAGTCGATACTCACGTGGTAGGAAGATAGCCAATCCATACCAAGAATCACATCGAATTCAAACATATGCAACACGATCAAATCAATCACGAACTCAGGATCGTCCAAGCTGACGATACATCTCCTACAAACACTCTCTAACAGAGACATCTCTTCCAACGGAGTAGATACAGATAATGGGAAATCTAACGGCTGAGCTACAAGCCGAAGTCTAATCAAAAAATCATAGGAGATAAAAGAATGTGAAGCGCCAGAATCATAAAGAATATGTGCTGGAAAGGAATTCACACGGAATGTACCTTCCACCACAGCTCTGCTCGGCCATGATCGCGAGAAACCATTGCATACACTCTACCGGTCTGCTGCTCTGCATTGCCTAGAGTGAATGGTGCCATTTGCCTCTGCTGGGTCTTCTGGACTGCTCGAACCTATCCCTCAATCCTCGGGACTGCTAGAGGGGCCTCTATCCTCAACTGCTGGCCTTGACCGCATCCCTGAGCGCGGTTCTGCTGCTGCTGTGTCCTATCCTGCTGGCCTGCTGTGGGTGTGCTGCGGCACTCGGCCGCTCGGTGTCTAATCTTGTTACAATTATAACAAGCTCCCTGAAATCGGTGCCGCTATTGTGCTCTCTGGTCCTGCTGATGGCCCTTCTTATGGGGACCCTGCTGATGTGGACCCTTACCTTGCTGGTGGGGTCCTCCTGAGCCTCCAAATGGTCTCTTACTCTTTCCTTTGTCCTCGGACTGTCCTTACTTACCGTTGTCCTTGCCCTTGATGACGAAGGTTGTATCTGTCTCCTGAGCCATGGCAGCATCTGCCACCTCCCGTACTGAATGAAACCACCGAGATACTATGTACCGACGTAACCCTGGACGAAGTCCCATCAGGAACATCTGAGCCTGTTGCTCCTCCGTGTGCCACATACCGGTGAACCTAAGCAATGACATGAACTTACTCTCAAAGTTCATGACAAACATATCTCCCTGCTCTAAACGAGCCAACTCTAACTCTTTTTCGGCTTTCGCTGTAGCCGAAACATACTGCTCATCAAACAGAAATATAAAGGTCTCCCATGAAACCGTCATCCTCTGGTCTAGGGTGAAACGGAGCCTATACCATCCTCCAGCATCGCCTTTGAGGCTGAAAGCTGCTAGCCTCTGCTTTTGAATAGTGTTGACATTCAGCATGTCCAAGATGTTGCTCACATCTTCTTTCCACTTATGCGTAGCAACGGAATCCGTTGAACCATGGAACTCAGGTGCTTTTAACTTCTGATACCTCTCAACTAAATGAAGCCAAGCCTCCTGATCAGCTGCTCTGTCCTTAACTAGTGGTGTCGGTGGGACCAGTGGTGCTCTCTCTAGTATTTTCTCCCGAATAGATGACTCTTGAACGGGTGCCTCTTCATGAACAAAAGGCTCTTGATGAACCTGGGCTGCTAACTGCTCCTCAATATCCACCATACGAGTTGCCAATGGTGCTATGAGATCCACTAGGTACTGCGGACCCTACTGTGGCTCGGGCTCCCTATCTTCCTGCTCAACTCCCTGAGCACGAGAAACTCGGTGTCCACGACCTCTTCCTGACATCTATAATTCCAAAATAGAGCTTATTACGCAGTAAATTGGATCTTAATCATGAAGGATATAACATATACCAATAAGTAAATCGTATCACATATATCTCATATCATGCTTTATTATTCAAAGCAAATAGATCATCATAAAAAAATATTAGATTTTTTACGTACATATATAGTACGTCCTCACTCATGCTAAGGGTTCCTAGCGGACTGTATACATGATCCCTAGGAAACTCTATCCTAAACTCCATAATATGACACAGGAATGATCCTAAGGATATTGGAACTAGAGCGCTGATACCAACTGTGATGCCCCAGGGTTCACACAAGGTTGTAGTCCAAGGTGAAACCCGGATTGTCAAACCTGCCAAGCACCAACTCCATGCTACGACATGTTTCATCATCACAATCACTATCTCTCTAGTGAAAACAATAAATAGATGAAGGTACAGACAGGTAAATAATCAAAATCGAACAATACCGAAAATATACACAGAAGAAGCATAAGAAATATTAATAATGAGCCCAATTGGAATGAAGTAGATAGTTCACTGAGTCTGAACTGAATCTCAAATACAATGAGTCAAATAAACCAAGTCTCACAATAGCTCTCAACTCTATGAAATAAAATACCAATCTAGAGTCTGAAAATAATCAACTACATGTGGAGTTCTGCAATAACTACAAAATATAATAAATAGCTAAATGGATAACTAAGATGTCCCATCAACCTGCGACTCTCCGTGAGTCGGACTTGCTGTCTGAAAGAGGGAAAACAACGAGCATCAAAGCCCTAGTGAGATCATCACTACCTCTCCCCAGGGGAAGGGGTAGGAGTATATAGAAAATAGAGTCAGTACCTATGACGCCCCAAGGTTCACACAAGGCTGCAGTCCCAGGTGAAACCCGGATTGTCAAACCTCCCAAGCACCAAACATCATGCTACGACATGTTTCACCATCACAATCACTATCTCTCTAGTGGAAACAATAAATAGGTGAAGGTACAGACCGGTAAAAATAGAAATAGAAATAGAACAACACCGAATGTACATAGAAGAAGCATATGAAAAATCAATAATGAGCCTAACTGGGATGAAATAGATATATCTCTGAGTCTGAACTGAATCTCAAATACAATGAGTCACATAAACAAAGTCTCGACAAAAATCTAAAATCGTAGCTATTCTTTGATGCTATTCTCCGGTGATATCCTCTGTGCTGAATATATTTAACCTCTGGTTTGATACTGAGTCTACGTTAAGGAATTTTCACATATTTCTTTTTATTTATAAGCTGCATATGAATCCAATGTGCCCTGCACTATGGTGTTCTTAGTGTCCTACATCTTTCTTATTCTTACAGAGCCAAGCCTCCTGCTCTGTATCTCTATCAACAAATGGTTGTGATAATATAATCATTAGTATTACCTCTTCAATTGGCACAATTAGTACGACGGGGGGTGGAACTCTAGAAAATATAATGTGGCTCGCTACTCCCTCCTCGAGTGTTGCTAGTCTCTGTTTCTGCAAATGGTGCCATAAAGGTTATCAAATACTGTGTAGCCTGCTGCGGCTCGGATTCTGCTTGCCCAGCTCTCCGGGTATGAGTTTTATCTCGACTGCATCCTCGTTCCAACATTTATAATATCGAGAGGAGAGCTTATGATCATAGTAAGTGAGATCGCAAATATATATACATATATATAACGTATCACAATACGTATTCATAACATATAGTATTCACGCGAATACTTTAAATCAACATAAAATAATTGTCATAAAAAAATTGAAATTTTAAGATATACGCACATATCGTCCTCACTCATTCTAGGAATTCCTAACAGACTCTATACGTGAATCCTAGAAAACTCTATCCTAGCTCCACAATTTGACACATGAATAATCCTAAGGATGCTGGAACTAGAGCTCTGATACCAACTGTGACGCCCCAGGGTTCACACAAGGCTGCAGTCCCAGGTGAAACCCGGATTGTCAAATCTGCCAAGCACCAAACACCATGCTACAACATGTTTCACCATCACAATCACTATCTCTCTAGTGGAAACAATAAATAGGTGAAGGTACGGACATACAAAAATAGAAATAGAAATAGAACAACACTGAATGTACACAGAAGAAGCATATGAAAAATCAATAATGAGCCCAACTGGGATGAACTAGACATATCTCTGAGTCTGAACTGAATCTCAAATACAATGAGTCACATAAACAAAGTCTCACAATAGCTCTCAACTCTATGAAACAAAATACCAATCTAGATTCTGAAATTTATCAACTACATGTGGAGTTCTGCAATAACTACAAAATATGATAAGTAACTAAATAGACAACTAAGAAGTCCCATCAACCTGTGACTCTCCGTGCGCCAGACTCGCTACCTGAAAGGGGAGAAAACAACGAGCATCAAAGCTCTTGCGAGATCATCACTACCTCTCCCTAGGGGAAGGGGTAGGAGTATATAAGAAAATAGAGACAGTACATACATATATCAAATCATTCATACAACTCTCTATGAATGAAAAACAAATAATCAATGATAAATACTCCAATCTCCAACATAAAGAATAATCATCTCATCTTGAATTACGTCCGAGTGACCTTCTCTAATATAAGAGGATACCAACTAAGCTAAAACAAATATATCTGCTGTCCATAACGGGTGTATCAAATTCTCAAAGGAAATACCCTACTCGTGGGCAATCTATCTGGGAAGTAAAACTTATAACTGATCAATTATCTATGTGTGCATCATGTTGTACTATAGTGATACTTTTGTAATGCTCGTTACTCAATCGCTTTGCAGTAATAGGGTTTATTATTTTCCTATTCCGAATACATATAATAACGATACTGTTGTAATACTCTTACTCAATCGTTCTGCGGCAATAAGGTTTATTATTTTCCTATTTCGGATACATATAATAACGATATTATTGTAATACTCTTACTCAATCGTTCTGCGGCAATAGGGTTTATTATTTTCCTATCCCGGATACATGTAATAACGATACTATTGTAATACTCTTACTCAATTGTTCTGCGGCAATAGAGTTTATTATTTTCCTATTCCGGATACATGTAATAACGATACTATTGTAATACTCTTACTTAATCATTCTGTGGCAAATAGGTTTCATCTTCCTATTTCCGGATACGTATAGAACATCATTATTCATATGTGTTTATCAATTTAACTCATGTTAAAAGTGTGCCAATCTAACACAATATAGCATACATGCACAAATCTTGGTGTGTGTGTCCACATCTGAAGTTCACCATCATCCCAGGTACTAAACAACTCTTAATCATTATAATATAATAGTACAAGATCGAGAAACTCTCTCAAAAATAACAAACAAGAGCGAAACTCAAGAAACCTTTACGTAATATATCAATTTATTTCAAATCAGCACATCTGTAGTTTGAACATATCATTAGTAAATTGAGAATATCTTTCTCTGGACAAACTCTTTTTAAGAATAGTTTTTCGTTTTGGAAACTAGACTCACATATCTATCATTTGACACTGATTTGGTTCAGTTTGGATTTCATATGATATTTCTAATTTCTAGTTAAACATTTTATAAGTGCAACAGATTTTCTGCAGAATATATCATCAGTAAATTAAGCATATATTTCTCTAGGAAAACTAGCATTAGGTATGGTTTTCTGTTTTGAAAACTAGATTCACATATCTTTCAATTGGCATTAGTTTGGTTCAATTTGGATTTAATTTGTTATTTCAAATTTCTAGTTCAATAGTATATATGTGCAGCAGATTTTCAGCAGAACATAACAAGCATGATTATTTACACAAGAAATCATATGTAAACCTTCAATCATGCACGAAACTTTAAAATGAAGAATAAGACATCTAAATTTAGATAAACAATGTTTTAAATTATTTTTAGATCTTAAAATACTTCTGTAAATTCGTGCTTAATCTCTTTAACATGAAAAGACCTAGTCTTTATACATATATACAAAAGATCTAATTTTTATACACAAATTAATTGATTAGGCTCTATAAAACTCATTAAAAACTCTTCAAAAATATTTTAAAAACTAGGAGGGGGATTAGTAGTGATGATACTCGCCTGGGGTTATAGGAAAACTTGTTAGAAGCAACGTCAAAGGAGATCTCCACTCCAAAAGCCAAAAAAATCAACAAAAACCCAACTTGAAAGCCTCCAATCTTCTCCAAGAATTCAAAATAGGGTTTATGGGGGTTTGGTGGCTGTTAGGGTTCTTAGATATGATAAAAGAAAGGAATTTTCATAAAAAATACAGGTATTTATAGAGGCAAACCCAAAACAAACCTGTTTGACCCGAACCAGGAAACCTAGTCTGACTAGGAAAATAATCTTCTGTAATTTGGCTGTAACTTTCTCATCTGACCTCGAAATGAGGTGATCTAAGATTTGTTGGAAAGCTGTTGAAGAATCCTACAACTTTGGTCTGTTACACTTTTCCAAATTCTAACTTCATCGGTGTGCAAAACATAAAAACTCATAACTAGTCATTATTCCCAGATTTTCACTCTTTTGGCCTTTGTGCATATTTTGTGCATTTGCACTCATATTTTCACAAATATACATTAAATTGATCTCAAATCAATTCTTATCATATCCAAACATCAAAATATATTATTTTTTACCATATAACATATTTATCATTATTTATCATAAAATATTCAAATTTACGGGGTTTTACAGTACATACATATATCAAATCATTGCTATAACTCTCTATGAATGAAAAACAAATTACCAAAGATAAAAACCCCAATCTCTAATATAAAGAATAATCATCTCATATCGAACTACGTCCGAGTGATCTGCTCTAACATAAGAGGATATCAACAATTGCTAAAATAAAAATATCTGTCGTTCATAACGGGTGTATCAAAATCTCAAAGGAAATACCCTACTCGCGGGCAATCTATCATGAAAATAAAGCTTACAACTGATCAATTATCTATGTGTGCATCATCTTTTGCTATAGCGATACTCTTGTAATGCTCTATCTCAATCGCTCTGCAGCAATAGATTTTATTATCTCCTTATTCCGGATACGTGTAATAACTATACTTTTGTAATACTCTTACTCAATCGTTCTGCGTCGAATAGGTTTTATCTCCTTATTTCCGGATACGTATAGAACAACATTATTCATATGTGTTTATCAAATTAACTCATGTCAAAAGTGTGTCAATCTAACACAATCTAGCATATATGCACCAAATCTCGGTGTGCGTGACCACATCTGAAGTTCACCATCATCCCAGGTGTTTAACAATCACTAATATTATGGTCTATCATCATAAGGTTGAGAAATCTGCTCGACAAACTAAAACCAAGCTATATAAACATGTACAGCCAAAACAGACTGGCGGTCGACCATGACGGTCGACCGTGACGGGCTCTAGAGACTACCCAGGTCTCTGTCTTGCATGCGGTCGACCGTGAAAGTCGACCGTGGACCCTGATTCCAGATTCTCAATTTTTTTGTGTATGTCGTGTTCACGTCTTGTTTTTATGATTCAAACATGATTAAATCTTCATGAAACTTGTATGCAAACATGTCACAGCAGATATGAACATCTGAAAATAACTCAACAATTATAAACATGATTTTATGCATTAGATTTGTATTCAAAACCCTAAAAATATGCATAAAAGCTCAAAACAACGAATCAAACTCCTTTCTTTAGATTAACTATATTTTAAAATCATCTTCAGGTCTTAAATATTTCTGTAAAAATCGTTCTCAACCTTTTTAGCATAGAAAGACCTAGTCTCTTTACATATAATACAAAAGAACTTGACTTTATTCATAAACTAGTCATTTAGGCTCTACAAAACATGTTTAAAACACTTTAAACACATTTTAAAAACTAGGAGGGGGATTAGCAGAGATGATACTCACCTGGGGTTGTAGGAAAACGTGTTAGAAGTAACGTCGAAGGAGATCTTCACTCCAAAAGCCAAAAATCAACAAAAACCCAACTTGAAAGCCACCAATCTTCTCTAAGAAATTAAACTAGGGTTTGGGGGTTTTGGTGGCTATTAGGGTTCTTAGGAAAACTGAGAAAAACGTGAAAAACTTATATATATATATATCAGGGAAAAATGGATATGAGTTTAGAAATCCGAAACCAACTCAAAACAGGAGAAAAACAGACTGCCGGTATCGCGGTCGACCGTGGCTGTCGACCGGGCTGCGGTCGACCGTGGTGGTCGACCGGACCAGACATTTTTAGTTTCCATATGTTTGGCCATTTGTGCATGTTTCAACTCTTTTCTCTCTCATGTATGAACTCGTTCTTACTCAAATCACATGGTATTATACTCATATACCATTAAATGATATTTATCATACTAAATATCCACATATCATTAAATGATATTTATCATACTAAATATCCACATATCATAATTTATCACACATTAATTATATTATTCATAAATTTAAATATCCACATATCATAATTTATCACACATTAATTATATTATTCATAAATTATCGGGGTTTTACACACCTCAAACATCAATATCTACAACTCTTTGTTTTCATTAGAGAAGTTTTTCTAAACTTGTTATCTAACTTATTTTCATTTTGATTCTTATATATATTTGCTATATTAATTTGAGTTTAATTTTTATTATACTCATTGTTTACACACACAACCACTTGAGCTTGAGTATTTCACATTTAGTATATTTTGGTTGTGAGAGTGTTACATTAACAGTGAGCTTACAATTCGTTCTCATCCATTGTAGAGAACTAAACATTTATTTATGCTTAACTGTTGAGAACACGTTGTAATATACAAGGACATTTAGAATAGTGGTTGGGAGAAGAACAGGGTCAATTCCAAGAGGAGTGGTTTGGTTGTAAAAGTCTAGGGAGAGGTAGTAATTCCAAGCACTTGAGGAAGGTGACACGGGTCAGGCAACACTTATAGAAGTGTATTGTGTGATTATCAACATGTGATTGTAAAAGTTTTCGGTGAGCTTTGAAAACTGATTATGTAGATTTGTTATGATAGTGGATAATCTCCTCGAGGTGAGGAGCGGAGACATAGGTCAAGGATTGACCAAACTCTGTGATCATATCCTTGTGTTTGCATTTGTTTTGGTGTACTATTACTATCTCATTGCTTATATCGCATATTATCATAATTGTTTATCCTTGCATATATTTGTTGTATATCATATTTTCTAGGATATTTCATTAATAAGTTTTAATTTAGCATCGTAATCGGAATAGATTAGCAATTACCCTATTCACTCCCCCCCTCTAAGGTATTTTCATTTAGTATCAAGGCTTGGTGCTCTTTGATTGGTGGCTTAATCACCTAGAGTCAAAAATCCTCACTTAACAAATTTGCTAATATAGTTTTGTGATTATCTTTCTTGCATTTATATCATGGATATGCACGGTGCATCTAGGGCTTTGATATAAATATTGCCCCTAAATTTAATGATTTCTCCTATACTCAATTGATATTTAGATTTAAACTATTTGTTAGATCTAAACATATCAATTTATGAAAAATAATTGGTTATGCTTATATTGTGCCCACATTGAAGAAATTCAAGTGGAGCAATAATGATAAAAGAATATTTACAATAAACAAGCTCTTGTTAGAATTTTTGCTTAATACTTTTAATTCAGCTATATCTAACAAGCTTTCTCATTTTGATAGTGCTTATAAATTGTGAATATTTATAGAAGCACATCAAAGAAACTTGGAGGAGATCCGACATGTTTTGGCGGATTCCACTTCAAGTGCAATTGAAGCATCATTGTAAAACCCCGTAAATTTAAAATATTGTGATGTATGATACCAAATATGTTATATGGTTATAAGTAACATATTTTAATGTTTGAGTATGTTATGAATTGTTTTGAGATCAATTCGATGTATATATGCGAGTAATGTATATATATTAGTGTATTAGTCTCAGAATAGAGAGGCTGGTGGATTCGAGTCGTCGAGTTGACACAAAGGGCATCGTCTCGTCCAGTCGGTCGAGATGTTGACCTATATCGGACTCCGAGTCAAGTTGACACAGGGGATTTTTAGCTGTTTTTACAAGTTTGAACATGGACTGGTGTCATTTTCACGTCTTTTCCAGCAAAGTGTAGAATTTGTACATGTGTACCAAGATATGTTTTGGGATGTGTGTGGTTACTACATTATTTTAAACAAAGGGGATGGTTTTTTTCTTTCTGTAAAGTAAGAAAACACAGATCCATGTTCTCATTGTTGTTCCCAAGATGATAGCAGCCGTCACTAGTTTAGAAAAAGGAAAATGATAGGGGCACACCCCCAACCACACCTCCAACCACACCCCCTCTCTCATTTGCTACAGTACACCGAGCCCCATACGTGATTTTAAAATTTTAAAATCACATGTAGGGCCCAGTGTACTGTAGCAAATGACAGAGGGGGTGTGGTTGGAGGTGTGGTTGGGGGTGTGCCCCTAGTGCCACCCTGAGAAAAAATGAAAGTGATTGGATGTTTGTACCCAAAAGCAACCCTATGTCAAGTACCCATAAAATTATGAAATATCTCCATTAACAACTTGGTGAACGTGAGATTCGGATCTTAATGTTCACAGAGACCCATCATGTATGTTAAGGGTCTTTTTGAAGCTATGTGGAATATGGGTATTCGGCAGTCTCTCTCTCCCCTCTCAAACCATTTTATTTTTATCAAAGTTCTCAAATACTCCTCAAAGAACTGCGTGAGGAGAAAGCTTCTTAGAGTTTCTGAGGCGCTTGAGGAGAGGACACAGAGCGCAATGTTTTGAAGTGAAGGGGATCTCGCCCGAACGGTTGTTTGGGAGTATCAACAGCATTAAGGCAAGATTACTCTCATTTAAACCTCTCCCTATAATTAGTTAAAATTTTAAGAAGATTCTTCATGCTTAAGTTTAACTGTTATGTTAAAAATTAGTTTATGATGATAAATGTTAAATCCTATGCTAGAACTATAATTTTGTTTCCCTTAACTGTTGCTTTCAGTTTCATGATCATGATCTTTAGAAATTTAGAATTTATATTCATTTATTAATCATGTTAAATCATGTTAGAATCCTAGAGGGATAATAAATGGAAATTCTTCATGTTAATCAACAATGTTTAATTCCTAGCCTTGTGATTTCCTAGATAAATGTAACTTGTTTAAATGAAATTTTATCTCTAATATTTGGGTAGATCGCATCATGTATAATTAATTATGTGGATAGCTTATGTGTAAATTCAGAAAATTGATTTATTATGATGTTAACTCTAATTAGATTATTAATCCTAAGAGTTTATCTTTTTCTAAAATATTATCCTGCTAAGTGGTAATCAAGTTGTGACCTTGTTGTATGAATTATGAGGATAAAAATCAAGTTGTTTAAGGTGTTACTAGTTCTGTAATTTAAAAGCCTGAGGGAACAGATTTCCCTCTGGTCAGCTGACCGGCACCCTAGGGGTGGTCGACCAGCGGGTGCCTGTTTGCATATCTCGTGCATGTCCATTGACCGGTCGACCAAAGCCTTAGAGGCGATCGACTGGATTGGGCTAGTTTTGTCTTTATAAGTCTGTTTGCGTTATTTTGAGTTGTGATTGTGGAGTTCGAACCACACTTTGACACATGTACAATCATGAACACGTATGAAAAGTGTTCTAGCACACATGAATTTCCCAGATGGGACAATGACAAGTATTGTCCTGATTACTCTCCACTACTTATTATTGCTTCTGCACGAGTGTGCGCTGAGGTCGATGAACCTATGTTATTGTTTCCGCACGAGTGTGCACCGAGGTCGATAAACCTATGTTGTTGTTTTCACACGAGTGTGTGCTGAGATCGATGAACCTATGATGATTTTATCCACACGAGCGTTTGCAGAGGTCAGTGAACCTATGCCTTCATTTTTGCATAATTTTGTGCAGAGGATAATATACTTATCTTATCAGTTTACGTAAGGGTATGATCTGTTAAGAATTTACGGAGAATGATAATATTGTAAGCCAGCTGTTTTGAGTCCTTGGTGGATGCCAAGTGTGATACAACTCATTGTTGAGTTATCTTTTGACTGAGTTACTCATGATTGTGAGTACACGATATATATATATATATATATACACACACACACACACACACACACATATACTGTTGCTGTTTATGATGCTTTACTTTCTAGTTATATTTCCTTTCATATATAACTCAAAATTAATATTTAGTTATCTACAATTTGAGGCATACGGTATATACATGAGGGTTTCCTTGTTTGGATTATTTCTCTCGATGTAGTAGTCTCGTGTTGTGGGTCTCTAATTATTGATTTTTTTTAGATTGTTTATCTTTTGTTCGGTGTTAATATTTAGTTACATACCATTTGAGACATATGGTATATACATGAGGGTTTCTTTGTTTGGATTATTTCACTCAACGTACTACATCTCGAGTTGTATGTTTCTAAATATTAATTCCATTAGATTCGGAGAAAATGATTTAGGTAGATTATACTTAATAGATAGAGCCTCCACTTTATTTAGCAGCCTCCCCGGGGGCGGATGGAGATAATCTTGCTGTAGCGCTCTGACGCTCTTGTTGTTATTTTTTTATCTTATTTCTCATTTTAGATGACTCAGAACATCGGAGGGTTGTAGGGTGACAGAGTTCTTGCATAGTCGCTATCGCGTATTTTTACTAGTATGGACCCTGTAGTAGTCTTATGTTTCCATTTAGTCATTTGAGTTTATACTCATATTGTTAAGGCAAATTGCCTTAGTACGATTTCTAGTCGATTCATGTTGAGGCATATCATTTTATTTTAGACTCTAGATGTATATCAGTTGTATTCCAGTTTAGTTTATTTGGAACATGATTTCATTTATGAGATATATCATTCCGTATCATGTCTATAGTATTTATTTCCCTTATTTGCCTGTTTTGTAGCTTCATTTATATTAGTCTCCACTAGAGGATATTACTGTGAATGGTGAAACATGTTGTTGCACAATGGAGGTGCATGATAGGTTTGACATCTCTGGGTTCACCTTAGACTGCAGCTAAGTGTGAAAACAGGGGCGTCACAGTTAGTATCACAGCTCTAGTTCCAGTATCCTTAGGATCATCCTGTGTTGAGTCATCGAGCTAGAATAGAATTTCTTAAGATTCATGTATAGAGTCCACTTAGAATTCCTAGAAGGAGTGAGGATGTATATGCATATATCTCAAAAATTACAAAATTTTTTTCCGACTACTTTACTTTGATTGAAAGGTATTCGTATGAATAATTTATGATAACGATTTTTGCTAGGTGCTACATATGCTTTTGCCTGATGTCTCATTACTGTGTCTTATAAACTCTCTTCCTGAACTCATAGATGTCAGGACAAGGATGCAAACATGGTAGGCCTCTTACCCGGGGAGCTAGGCAAACAGAGCCAGAGCCGTAGCAGGCTCCACCCGCATAGCAGCAGGTCCCACATGAGCCACAGCAAGTCCGCTAGAGCCACAGTAGGCTCCGTAATACCTTGTAGACCTTATGGCACCTATAACGGCCATGTTAGCAGCACTCAAGGAACAGATGACGAGTCATGTTCAGCCAATTACACCGCTACCAGTGATTCCAGTCATTCCCATCTCAGAGAAGACCCTAGAAGTTACACCAGGGGCCACCACCAGTTGTAGGGCAAGTAGTAGAGCAAGAGGCTTGGATCCGTTTAGTGGAATGGTATCAGAAGATGAGGGCACCTGAGTTCCAGGGGTCATCAGATTCACTTGCAGCTCACAAGTGGAAGGATTTCATATATTTCTTCGATGAGCAGTACATCTCTTTCGCGACACGAGCCAGAAAAGAGCTAGAGTTGACCAGACTAGAGCAGGGGGATATGACCATAGCTGACTACGAGAGCTAATTCATAAGTTTACTTTGCTTTATGGGCATGTGGCAAATCGGAGAGCGCCAGTCACAGATGTTTCTTATAGGGCTTCGTCTAAGCCTTCGTCGCTACATAGTATCCAGGAGATTCTGCTCAGTTTAAGAAGTAGCTGATGCAGGCACTTCACAGGAGACATAAACTGTGATGTTCCAGAAGACCAGAGAGAGTAGCTCTAAATTAGGGCAGCAGAATGGCAAGGGCAAGGGCAAGAGACCTTTTGCCGGACCTATAGAACCCCAGCAGCGGGGTAAGGATTTTTAACATCAGCACTAGGGTTACTACTAGAAGGGACCACAACAGGGTCAGAGAACGCAACAACAGCACAGGTTTCAGGGGACATGTCACAACTGTCAGAAGTTTGGACACAAAGCTTCAGAGTGTCGTAGTGCACCAAGAGGAGGCCAGTAGTAGGGTCGAGGACAAGATCAGCAGAACCATGGTCAAGTCTAGCAGTAGCAGCAAGGCCGCAGTTATGGTCAGTAGCAGCGGAGGATTGATGCATCGCCTACCATTCCGAGGATTGAGGGGCCAGCAAGCCAAATTCACGTCATCTAGGAGATTTTTGAGGGACGAATAGTTTCGTATGTTCCACCACCAACAGTTCAACAGTCACTAGCCACCGACAGAGTTTATGCCATCGTACCATGCGACCATGGCGCGAGTGGGACCATAGTGGAAGGTACTTTCTTAGTGAATTCATTTTTAGCTCGGATATTGTTCTATTCATGAGCTTCGCATTCTTTTATCTCTCATACCTTCATGGACAGGCTTCAGCTAGTTGCACATCCCTTAGACGTTCTGTTATCCGTCTCTACTCCTTTAGGGGAGGTATCCCTATTGAGAGTATCTGTAGGAGATGTTTTATCAGTATAGATGGGTTCGAGTTTATCATTGATTTGATTGTTTTGCAGATGTCTGAGTTTAACGTTATTCTCGGTATGGATTGGCTATCATCCTATCATGTCAGTATCGACTGTTTTGCTAAAACAGTCAGCTTGCGAGCGTCCGATGGGTCTAAATTGATCGTAGCGACCTCATAGGGCAACCAATTTGCCGAGTTATTTTTGGTGTAAATCGAGGAGTTGATGCTGAGGGATCAGAGTGCTGATTTGTGTGAGACTAGAGTTGTCTTAGATTATCAGGATGTTTTATAGGATATACCTAGATTACCTCCTATGAGAGAGGTTGAGTTCTCCATCGAGTAGCAGCCGGGCATAGCACCGATATCCCGAGCATCCTATTGTATGGCACCTATTGAGATAAGGGAGCTACAGACCAAGTTGGATGAGTAATTATCTCAGGGCTTTATTCATCAGAGTCATTCTCTGTGGGGAGCACCGATCCTTTTCGTGAAGAAAAAGGACGGTAGTATGTGATTATGTATCGATTATCGTGAGTTGAACAAGGTCACCATCCGAAACAGGTACCCACTATCAAGGATTGATGACTTGTTCAACCAGCTACAGGGATCATAGTATTTCTCAAAGATTTATCTTCGTTCTGGTTATTATCAGTTGTAGGTTCGGGAGATGAATATTCCCAAGGCCGCCTTTCTGACTCGATATGGGTCTTTCGAGTTCCTAGTCATGCCGTTTGGGCTGACTAATGCACCCGCAATATTCATGAATTTGATGAACTAGGTTTTTCATCTATATTTGGACCAATTCATAATTGTATTTATCGATAATATCCTTATCTATTCAAGATCGGAGATAGAGCACGAGCAGCATCTACGATTAGCATTGTAGACTTTACAGGAGCATCAGTTATATGCCAAGTTTAGCAAATATGAGTTTTGGCTATCCGAGGTCAGATTCCTTAGCCACGTCATCAGCAGAGAAAGCATAGCAGTGGATCCGGCTAAGGTTGAGGCAGTACTAGATTGGGAGCCTCCGAAGATGGTTACATAGATTCGTAGTTTCTTGGGATTGGCCGGCTATTATAGGAAGTTCATTCAGGACTTCTCGAAGATTTTCATGCTACTTACACGCCTTACAAAGAAGGGTGTACAGTTTATTTAGGGCACGGAGTGCCAGAAGGCCTTTGAGACATTAAAGACCAAATTGACTATAGCACCGGTTCTGACTATTCTGAATAGTGATAGGATAGTTGTTGTCTACACAGATGCATCATTAGTGGGTCTAGGAGGCGTTTTGATGGAGACCTAGAGAGTAGTAGTTTATACCTCTCGATAGTTGAGGACGCATGAGCAGAATTATCCCACACATGACCTAGAGTTAGCAGTAGCGGTCTTCGCACTGAAGACATGGAGACATTACCTATACAGGGTGCAGTTCGAGTTATTCACAAACCACCAGAGTAAGAAGTACCTATTTTCTCAGAAGGAACTCAACTAGAGGCAGTGGCGATGGGTCAAGTTCATCAAGGACTACGAGTTCACGATTTAGTACCATCTGAGAAAAGCAAACGTTGTAGCAGACGTTTTGAGCAGGAAGCATCGACATCAAATTGTGGCTTTGAGATGTTCGTTATATTGAGATCTTTATACTCTTAGCCAGTTTGACTTTTGGCTAGAGATTGGCGGGAGCAACGCATTTTTGGGAGCTTTGTTAGTACAGCCATTCTGGAGTGTTAGAGTAGTTAGAACTCAGCTAGACGACTCTTGGATTCAAACTCGAAAGGAGGAGATTTCCAAGGTACTTAAAGCTATTTGGACCATTGGAGCTGACAGAGGCCTTCGAATGAAAGGCCGATTAGTGATGCCAGCTAGTGTAGAGCTGAAGAATGAGTTACTTGATGAGGCGCATCATACTAGATACACAGTGCATCCAGGCACAAAAAAACGTTCAAGGACCTGAAGAGACACTTTTGGTGGAGCGACATGCATAGAGATATTGCAGAGTATGTAGCTAAGAGTTGTATCTGTCAACAGGTGAAGGCAGAATAATAGAGACCCGCAGGGATTCTACAGCCCTTACCTATTCCCGAATGGAAGTAGGCAGATATTTCGATGGATTTTATTGAGGGATTGCCAAAATAGAAGAAGGGGAACAATTCGATTTGGGTGATCATTGATAGGTTGACGAAGTTAGCAAACTATATACCTATGAAGACGACGTACACAGCGGAGACTTATGCGAGGATATTTATTTGGAAGATCGTGAGGTTACATGGAGTTCCAGAGACGATCGTATCGGATCGAGGATCGGTTTTCACTTCGTATTTCTGGAGGAGCTTCCAAAATTCTTTCTGGAGCCAGTTGTCATATTCTAGTATTTTCCATCCACAGACAGATGGACAAATAGAGAGAGTCAACTAAGTGTTGGAGGACATATTGCGGGCATGTATTATTGATTTCTAGGGTAGTTGGGAGGATCACATCCCTTTGATTGAGTTTTCTTATAGCAATAGTTATCAAGCAACTATAGGCATGACACCATATGATGCGTTATACAGAAGGCCTTGTAGATCGCTTATTTGTTGGGCAGAACTAGAGGACAGCTTGCTACTTGGACCGAAACTCATGAGACAGACCA
This sequence comes from Asparagus officinalis, assembly GCF_001876935.1. Classification (NCBI taxonomy): domain Eukaryota; kingdom Viridiplantae; phylum Streptophyta; class Magnoliopsida; order Asparagales; family Asparagaceae; genus Asparagus; species Asparagus officinalis. Next base: position 94,468,621 of record NC_033800.1, read on the forward strand.
CAGAGAAGGTAGGAATAATTCGGGAGTGCATTCTTATAGCGTAGAGTCGTCAGAAGAGTTATGCAGATCAGAGGCGATGACCATTAGAGTTTCAGTTTGGAGACTATGTGTTACTAAAAGTATCGCCCATGAAAGGAGTTCAACGATTCGGTAGATGGGGAAAGCTTGCCCCGAGATACATTGGTCCATTCATGATAGTTGAGAGCATTGGAACCGTTTCATATCAGCTAGATCTTCTAGTATCGATGTCTAATATACACGATGTTTTTTATGTTTCAATGCTCAAGAAGCATCTACACAACGAGGAGTAGCAACGAGTGTTAGACGCAATAGAGATTGAGCTTCATAATGATTTGACCACTATTAAAATTCCTATTTGTGTTCTTACCAAGGAGGAAAAGAAGCTTAGAAATAAGGTTGTTCCTCTAGTCAAAGTTCAATAGAACCGGAAGGGAGCTGAGAAGGCTTCTTGGGAGCATGAGGAGGACATGCGTCACGACTACCGACACATGTTTGAGCAGGTAAATTGACTTGATTATAATTTGCGTTTGCTTATGATTTATCTCTTTGATCATATTTACACTTAATTCTAGAATGAGGATGTTAACACTTAGCTCCTAAGTATTTGGAACACATGATATATATATATATGGGGGTTCCTTGTTTGAATTTTTTGCCCGACGTACTAGTTTAACTTATTTAGGGGTTAAGTGGGAGCATTCACATTCTGAACTGTTAAGTGTAAATAATGCTAAGATAAGATTTTAGAATTTTGGGGACAGGATTCTTTTAAGGAGGAAGAATGTAAAACCCCGTAAATTTAAAATAATGTCATGTATGATAATAAATATGTTATATGGTTATAAATAACATATTTTGATGTTTGAGTAAGTTAGGAATTGTTTTGAGATCAATTCGATGTATATATATACGAGTAATGTATATATATCAGTGTATCAGTCTTAGAATAGGGAGGATGGCGGACTCGAGTCGTCGAGTTGACACAGAGGGCGTCGTCTCGTCCAGTCGATCGAGATGTTGACCTATATCGGTCTCCGAGTCGAGTCGACACAGGGGAATTTTAGCTGTTTTTACAAGTTTGAACATGGACTGATGTCGTTTTGAAGTCTTTTCCAGCAAAGTGTAGGCTTTGTACACGTGTATCAAGACATGTTTTGGAATGTGTGTGGTTACTACATTATTTTAAACAAAGGGGATGGTTTTTTCATGCTGTAAAGTAAGAAAACACGGATCCATGTTTTCATTGTTGTTCCCAAGATGATAGCAGCCCTCACAAGTTTAGAAAAAATGGAAGTGATTGGATGTTTGTACCCAAAAGCAACCCTATGGCAAGTACCCATAAAATTATGAAATCTCTCAATTAACAACTTGGTGAACGTGAGATTCGGATCTCAATGTTCACAGAGACCCATCATGTATGTGAAGGGTCTTTTTGAAGCTACGTGGGTATTCGGCAGTCTCTCTCTCCCCTCTCAAACCATTTTATTTTTACCAAAGTTCTCAAATACTCCTCAAAGAACTGCGTGAGGAGAACAACAACTTCTTTCCCTCCCAAAAGTTAAGCTTACAGTAAGTTTCTCAGAGTTTCTGAGGTGCTTGAGTTGAGGAAACAGAGCACATTGTTTTGCAGTTAAGGGGATCTCGCACGAATGGTTGTTTGGGAGTATCAATAACATTAAAGCAAGATTACCCTAATTCAAACCTCTCCCTGTAATTAGTTGAAATTTTAAGAAGATTCTTCATGCTTAAGTTTAACTGTTATCTTATAAATTAGTTTATGATGATAAATGTTAAATCCTATGCTAGAACTATAATTTTGTTTCCCTTAACTGTTGCTTTCAGTTTCATGATCATGATTTTTAGAAATTTAGAATTTATTTTCGTTTATTAATCATGTTAAATCATGTTAGAATCCTAGAGGGATAATAAATGGAAATTCTTCATGTTAATCAACAATGTTTAATTCCTAGGCTTGTGATTTCCTAGATAAATGTAACTTGTTTAAATGAAATTTTATCTCTAATATTTGGGTAGATCCCATCATGTATAATTAGTTATGTGGATAGATTATGTGTAAATTCTGAAAATTGATTTATTATGATGTTAACTCTATTTACATTAATCCTAAGAGTTTATCTTTTTCTAAAATATTATCCTACTAAGTGGTAATCAAGTTGTGACCTTAATGTATGAATTATGAGGATAAAAATCAAGTTGTTTAAGGTGTTAAAAGTTCTGTACGTTAAAAGCCTGAGGGAACAGATTTCCCTCTGGATGGCCGACCGGTGCATGTCCATTGACCGGTGGGTGCCTGTTTGCGCATCTCGTGCATGTCCATTGACCGGTCGACTGAAGCCTTAGGGGCGGTCGATTGGACAGGGCCGATTTTGTCTTCATAAGTTTGTTTGCGTTATTTCGAGTTGCGATTGTGGAGTTCGAACCACACTTTGACACATGTATAGTCATGAACATGTATGAAAAGTGTTCTAGCACACATATGAATTTCCTGATTACTCTCCACTACTTATTATTGTTTCCGCACGAGTGTGCGTTGAGGTCGATGAACCTATGTTATTGTTTCCGCACATGTGTGTGTCGAGGTCGATGAACCTATGTTGTTGTTTCTCCACGAGTGTGCGCTGAGATCAATGAACCTATGATGCTTTTATCCACGCGAGCGTGCGTAGAGGTCAGTGAACCTATGCCTTCGTTTTCACATGATTTTGTGCAGAGGATAATATACCTATCTTATCTGTTTACATGAAGGTATGATCTGTTGAGAATTTATGGAGAATGATAATATTGTAAGCCAGCTGTTTTGAGTCCTTGGTGGATGCCAAGTGTGATACAACTCATTGTTGAGTTGTCTTTCGACCGAGTTACTCATGATTGCGAGTACACGATATATTTATATACATATACTGATGTTGTTTATGATGCTTTACTTTATAGTTAATAGATTGACAAAGTCGATGCACTTTCTACCAGTTAAGACAACTTACAAAGCAAAGACTTATGTGAGGATTTTTATCCGGGAGATAATACATTTGTATGGAGTTCCAGAGACAATTGTATCGGATCATAGCTTAGTTTTTATTTCACATTTCTAGAAGAGCTTCCAAAATTCGTTCGGCAGCCAGCTATCATATAGTAGTGTTTTCCACCCGCAAACAAATGACCAAATAGAAAGGGTCAACCAAGTGTTGGAAGACATGTTGCGAACATGTGTTATCAATTTCCAGGGTAGCTGAGAGGATCATATTTCACTGATTGAGTTTACTTATAATAATAGTTATCAAGCAACTATAGGTATGGCTCCTTATGAAGCTTTGTATGAGAGGCTTTGTAGATCCCCGATTTGTTGGGTAGTGCCGGAGAACAGCTTATTACTTAGGCCAGAGCTCGTGAGGCAGACTACGGAGAAAGTAACATTGGTTTGAGAGCGTATTCTTACAGCCTAGAGTTGGCAAATAATTATGCAGATCAGAGGCGACGACCTTTGGAGTTCTAGGTTAGAGATTATGTTTTGTTGAAGTTGTCACCTATGAAGGGTGTTTAGCGTTTTGACAGACAGGAAAAGCTTGCCCCGAGATACATTGGACTATTTAGGGTTCTTGATCGTGTTGGAGTCATCTCGTGTTGGCTATATCTTCCAGCATCGATGTGTGGTGTGCATGATATTTTTCATGTTTTGATGCTCAAGAAGCACTTACGCGACAAGGAGCAATAGAGGGTGTTTGACGCACTAGGTTAAGAGCTTCATGTTTAACCACCATTGAGATCTCAGTTTGCTTTCTTGCCAGAGAGGACAAGAAACTTAGAAATAAGGTGATCCCTTTAGTTAAAGTCCAATGAATTCGGAAAGGAGCTGAGGAAGCTTGTTGGGAGCGTGAGGAGGATATGCGTCGTGACTACCAACACCTGTTTGAGATGGTAAAATGTTTGTTATGATTTGTTTGTGTTCATGTTATCTGTATAGCCACATTTATACTTAACGCTAGAATGTGAGTATTAACACTTAGCTACTAATCACTTGGATCATATGGTATATACATGGGGGGTTCCTTGTTTGGATTTTTTGCCTGACGTACTAGTTCCATTTAATTAGGGGTTAAGTGGGAGTATTTGCATTCTAGATTGTTAAGTGTAAATATTACTTGTAATTCGTATCTAGAGATTAATGATACGAGATATGTATGTGAGAGTTTTCTTGTCTAGATTATCCCCTCAACGTGCTTTTCTCATATTATTAATCTCTACGAAACGATTGCGAAATTTTGACGACGAAATTCTTTTAAAGGGGGTGAATGTAAAACCCCATAATTTTGAAAATACCATGATAAATAGCAATAAATGAGTTATATTTTGATAAATATCATTTATTGATGAATGAATATATTTGAAATCGATTAGAGATCGATTTAAGTATATATGTACATATATAATAGTGTAAACAAGCACGTGTGCACAAACCTAGGCTGGAATTTGCATCTAGCCGATCGACTAATCACTTGGCATCAGTCGATCGATAGGAGCTGTCCAATCGACTGATGCCAAGTGATCAATCGACCGATGGGAAACCAAATTCCTGCTAGATTTCTATTTTGGGTCAAACTGTTTTGGTTTGGGTTTATCCATATATATATGAGTATATATACCCTAATTATTTCTTTTTCTTCATATTATCACATCCCAGCAGCCACCCTCTCCCCTCAGCAAACCCTAGAGTTAAATTTGTGAGCTTTGAGAGCTTTGAGAAGCGAAAATCAAGAAGAGGGCGAGATCTGTGACTTTTGGTGAAGGAGGTTATCTGGTTTTATTTGGTTTATAGTAGACTTTTAAAACCTATTTTATGAGTAAAGATCGTTTCTTTAAACTGTATGATATAAAGATTTAATCTTTCTTTGTTAAAAGTTAAAAAACGGATTCCTTGATTTGGATTCAAGTTCTGGAATAAATTTGACATGAGATTTTGTTGAGATTTATGGTTTTCATGATGATTCTTACAAACATGATCATGTTAGGGATATTAGAATTCACACAAATTTTTATATATGTTTTTTCGTGTAGTTAAATAAACCATAATCATATTAAATCAACATCTATACATGTGTTACATTTGAAATTTTTTATTTTTATGAGTTTTCTGAGAATTTTAGATGTTCACAGGAAACTGGGCAAGACGTCTCTAGTCGGTCGACCGAATCACAAGCTTCAATCGACCGATCAAGGCAATTTTGTAATGTGCATGTTTTGTGCATGCAGCCGGTCGACCGATGGGTGTAAACCAGTCAACCGTTCTGTGTGAATTTGTGAGCTGATTGTTTTGACATGTGAGATGATTGTGAACACGAAGTTCGGGTCCTCACATTGAGGAACGTGCTTGGCCACTGGAGTACACGTATTTGGGATTGTGACGCATGAGCTATTCGAGGTGCGTAATCTATCATTTGATTTGTTTTATTGTACGGTAGTTGTGGATGCTTGAGTGGGGTTAGTCTGGACTACGCTTAGAGTGTGTCAGTTTACACCCGACAATAAGACCGCGATTGGACGACACTCTATGTTATATCATTATTTTCGGGTTAGGCTAATATGTCTATTCTCTACAGGGTGATCGAGACACATTGTTTCTGGGTTAGGTTGATATACCTATTCTCCGTAGGGTGTCCCATATATCATTGGTTTCTGGATTTAGGCTGACATGCTTATTCTCCGCAAGATGTTTGAGATTGAGTTTTGTTCCCATGTTACCTACCTCAGGAGTAGAGTACGAGGTTGTGTTTTATGGTAGACGACGTATCTTAGACAGATATTTATTTTTTTGTTGTGCTAACTACCCAAGGGTAGTGCGAGATATTATGATATGATTTGTTTTAGATGAGGTTCGGTAGTATGTCATTCTTTATTATTTATTTTTGTTCCTAGGATTTGGAATTGATATTTAACAATTCACAATTTGAGACATGGTATATATATGAAGGTTTCCTTGTTTGGATTATTTTGCTCGACGTACTAATTCTCGTGTTGTGGATTTCTAAATATCACCTTTCGCATAGTTCATGATAGATGTTTTATATATCTGTATGTACTAACTTGTATTTTTATATACTCCTAACCCCCCTTTCCTTGGGGGAGGTAGACATGAACTCGTTAGCGCTTTGACGCTCATTGTTTTGACCTACGACTAGCATGGACAATTAAGTTTTCATCACAAGTCAGTGCTTTTGATTGAGACGAATAATTACAAATGGTGATAATTTTCCCTTGTGAGATTTTGGATGGAGGATGACCCTCATTTCTAACTTCTTTTAAAGAAGCCTGACGAGCTTCGTGAGGCGATTGGAAGTGAACCCAAAGAGGGGTTGCAGACTGAAGCTCAAAATGAGAGGATATTTGAACACCCTAACCTTCATTGAGGTGAGTATCGCTGAATCTTCATGGTGCTCTAGCTATGGGCCAGTGGAATTGAGTTTGAACCTATTCTCATACTGTAATAAACTTTACGGCAGATTCTCATTGTGGTAGTGCATGTCTTCTCAAAGGAAATAAATTCCTTGGACTTTGCTTGGTCAAATTCAATGACTAGCAATTCAGTAATAGTCCTTAAGGCCTTAGTCTTGGACTATGATATTTTTTTCTCTTTGGATGAGAAAGAAGTCCCTAGCAGAGTCACCATATTTTAGGTCTTTGAAATTGTGAACAAAAAATAAAAGGTTACAATCTGAAGAGTTTATATACAAAGAAAAAATTTTATAAAAGTTAGTTCTTTTCGTGTGTTAATGTAGTGTCAATCTTGTATATTGTTGACGGTTTGGCCAATACGATGGGTCTTCTTACTGATTTCAGAGAATTGCCGAAGCTCTAAGTTTGTCGAAGTTTATCCAAGATCTGATCTCTCTAAAGATGATCAAACTTTTGATGATGCCAAAAAATAAATAATCTCCCCTCCTCTTATAGGCTAATAGAGAGAGAGTTAGTGGTCATTAAATATGAATTAGTGGCTATTAACTTAGGAGATAATATGGGTGAGCAATTTCCATAAAAATAGGTCTTAAAACGACTCTGAGCAAAGTTCACTGATAACAGTCATGAGCGAAGCTCATTCTAGCAAACTTCAATTAAGTTGTGGTAGCGTGGCCCACGTGGGCTATTTGGGCAAAGCTCCCTCTGGGCGAACTCCTCTTAAAACTTCACTTTGACATTGTTTTGGGGGTGAGCTTCATTGCAATTTGGGTGAACTTCGTTATGACTTGGGCGAGATCACCATGGCTTCTATCTGGGCCCGTCTGAAGTGTTTACTCCAAGGGCGTTCACTTAATGGGACTCATGTTAGGCTTGAGTATCATATTCATGTTATTTATACTGAGTATTGGTCTAGAAGAGAGCTTGTATATATTGACCATCTATATCAACCTCGGTCCTTAGATTAGCAAGGATTTGGAAGAATAAAAATCATTAGTCATTAATCAATTATGTTGCACTTTAATTCATGGGCTCATCGACAGGCTCATCAATGAGCTCATCGATTAGTTTGTAACATAATTGTAAGAAAACTATGTCGACCTTATTTACTCCATCTTCTTTGGGCTTTTGGGCTTCCTGTAGTCTTTAATAAAGGCATGGAAAATGAAAAGAATTGGTCAATTTGAGCTTTTATTCTTAAAACCTTCATTACCTACAAATTAAGATAAAAAATATTACGAGCAAATATTTTTATTCAAAATAAAATAGATAATGAGGGATCAAACATGTAATAGAATGTTATGATCAGAGGCTCATGATTCTCCACCGCCAAAAACTTGATCTAGTATAAAAAGCATGATAAACCAAGAAAGAGATCAACTATCCATGTGTGTTAAGTCATGATGACTTGCTTTGGTATTTGACAGGCATATTTTGTTTTCTTTGGAAACCTAGTCAAAAAGGGCACCCACGAGATGGATGTTCTTTATAGATTGAGTTATTCAATCCTAGTGAATAATTTATCATGTATAACCAAGTAATGAAAATGTTCATGTTGATAATTAACAGGATGACTTTGGACATCTCATAGATAATGTATGGCCCAGGGTTGTGCTTGTAAAATCCTGTAAATTTTGAAATATTGTGATTTATAATGAAAAGTAAGTTTCAATTATGATAAATATTATTTATAGATGAATGGTTATGTTAATAATTGATTTGAGATCAATTAAGACTATATATGAGAAGTATACAAGTGTCAAACATGCACAAGAAACGAGTGAGACACAAAAACATACACAAAAAGATTAAAGGCTGGAAATAGCCTCTGATCAATCGACTGATGTTTCCATTAGTCGACTAACGAGGTTATTAGTCGATTGATGATAGGCATCAGTCGACTCACGGGCTATTTTCTAGATTGTTTTGGGTTTTGGGTTTGGGTTGTTTTGATTCGGGTTTGTAGCTATATATACATGTTTACACATGAAAATCTTATCTTTTCATCAGTATTCCAGACCCTAGCAACCCCTCTCCTTCTCTCTCAAACCCTAACCCTAAATTGAACGAGAGAAGGATGAGATTTGTGATGTTGGTGACGAGGGATCAAAACCTGCTTGTTTCTGCAGGATTTGCACATGGTGAAAGAAAAGATCACCTCCCTCCAAACCTCTCCTTAATTAAAAATCAAATATTTATGTGATAATCATGTTTAATCTCATGTTTAGGGTTTAATCGGATGTTAAATGCTTAATATATGATGCTTATATCTTAAACCCATGCCAAGAATAGTAGAACAAATCTGTAACTAGTGTGTTTAAATGATCATGATCATTAAAGTTGATTTAACATGTTAATTATAGTTTAAGTCGGTTAATATGTACTAGTTGTCGAAATAAACAAAATTTTAGTTAATTTGTATGTTAAACCTTAGATCCATGAGTTTACATGATTTTATCTTATTTAAACAAACTTTTAGTCAAGTGTTCAAGAGCTTTAAATCAAAGATATCAATAAAAACCCGAGTTTTTTAAAAAAACACACAAAAATCTAGACCTGGCTGATCTCGGTCTGGTTAGTCAACTGACCGCACATGTGAGTTGACTGATAGACTTGTTTCTACATTGTGATTGTAGCCGATCAGTTGTTTGAAGCCCTTTGTCGGTCGACTGATCAGGCCTTGTTGTGAATCTCTGTTTCTTTTATATGTGGGGTTGTTGTGCGAGCACGTAGTGCAAGTTGTTTCGCTGATATTTACGCATATTTTAATGAGTACACATACTGAGTTTGAGTGTGCACGATTCTATCGTTTGGGGTTGTTCAAATAGTTTACATTCATAGCGAGTAACGATTATTTTAGTTAGCTATTGTTACGGGTGTTTGAATGGGGTAAGTTGGTACCTGCAATGAGACCGCGGATGTACTACACTCTGAGAGCGTTAGTTAGTATACTACAATAAGACCGCGATGGACTTCACTCCGTTATACACTTTTGTATCCGCACGAGCGTGCGTAGAGGTTGTTGAACCTATGTTTTGTTTTAGCAAGGTAATGCGCAGAGGTTGCTATACATATTTGTCGATACGCACAGAGATACGATGAGTTGAAGAATTTTAGAGAAGGATAATTTAATTGACTTGATGATAACCTGAGTCGCAGGTGATATTTGTATTCTAGTTAATAAGATTTATTATGGAGGTATTTCACATCGTTTGTATTCTAGTGTATTGGTTTCTGCTTTGCCCACTAAGGGTAGGATGAGGAGTTGAATGACATTTACAACTTAAGGCACATGGTATATACATGAGGGTTTCCTTGTTTGGATTATTTCGCTCGATGTACTAATCTTTTATTGTGGATTTCTAAATATAAATTCTATGTAGTACAGGGTAAAATGATTTAGGTAGACTATGCACTGTAGGCATCAAAAATTACCTATAGGTTCCCGCATACAACTCGAGATGAAGAGAAGGTAATGAACGTTATTATCCAAGTCAAATAGGATTGTTCGATGTCATAAAGAAGAAAATGAGCATATGAAGAGAGTCAGTGAAGCGTATGAGTCAAACGGAACGCGTGAAATGGCGAAACAACGGACAAACGAAAACAATGATATGTTAAATTTGGGAAATGAAAAATTAATCTCATCCATCACTAGCTTATCTCATGCTAAAAATAATACCATATTAGAAGTAGAGAACATACAAAATGATACTGCTTCTTCTATAAATGACTATTTATGTTCTACTTCTAATAAAAATGCATATGTGCCTAAAAATAAAGAATTGAATCTTGTGAATAAACGCATTTCATCTTAAGATTTAACTTTAAAAATATGAATTAATAATCATAAGAGGCTTATGGATATGTGTGCCAAGTTTAAGTCATCATCCACTCATTATGCACACATATATAGTAAAGTTTACAAATGCTCTATTTGAGGCCGAAAAGGTCATTTATCTAAATTTTGCTATGATGCACACAAACATAAGAATGCTAATGCTCCTTGTGTATCTCATGTAGCTTCTTCATCTTGTACACTTACACATTCACATGCTCATTCTCACAAAGTTCATCATAAGCATGCTAATGTGTTCAAGTGTGATCTTTGTGATCGTTTTGGTCATTTGGCCGAATATTATTTTGATTTGAAAAGAAAATCACGTTTTCCAAATGTTTCTAGTAGACCACATATTTTTAAATATGATATTTGTAATAGATTTGGCCATTTGGTGAAGTTTTGTTATGATTTGAAAAAATGTTCAAACTTCCAAATTTTCTAAGTAAACCACATTTGTTTGATAATGTTTCTCATTTGCAAAATAATTTTAAAAGATAATCTTTATTTGCAAATGGTTCCCGTGCACGAGCATATGGTCCACAAAAACAATTGAGTCTCTTTCATTGCACAAATTGCAATTGGAAGGGTCATTTGAGTAATTATTGTTATGACCGGGTTAGTACACCAAATATGCCCAAAAGGGTTCATAACCTTAAGGCTTTGAGCTTTATTGATAGGGGTCATGTCCCTAACCAATCCGGCACCAAGAATGCTTGGGTGCCAAAATCTTTTTAAAACCAATAATTGTATTATTTTTAATTTTTAATTTTTCTTGGTTTTGAAAATTATGTTTTAAAATTTTTTTAATATGAAGACAATTTTTTTTCTTTTGTTTTCATGATTATTAGTTTTAATTTTTGTTGAGAGGTTTGTATTTATATAACCCCCCAGGTTTATTGGGTGTTTACTCCCAAATCATGTTTACCGGATGCTAGAATTATTATATGGGTTAGAACAAGCTTAAGAGCTTGATATATTGTTGCCTCTCTTAAAAATTATGTTTTTTATTTGTTGCTTTGAATTCATTATATTTCACTTATATGATGATATTTATGTGTTTGTGCTTATGGATCATCTATTCGTGTCTTATAATGTATTCTATGAGTGGTTTGATCAAGTTATACAAAGAAAATTTTCTCTTTTGATCAAACATTGTTTTTGGACTCAAATTTTGATTTATTATTTTAGTTGGTTGAGTTGTTTTCATTTGAAAACTTTTTTTCATGGTTCTCATGTTTTTCTCATTCCTTTGTTTTCATAAATTTATTCATACATGGTTTTTGTGTTTGAGTAATGAGACATTATTTCATAATGACATATCAATATATGTTCTAATTGTCTTGTTTGTAAGTGAGTTATGTTTAGCATATCTTTCATTTATGCTTACTCACATGTTTTTTGCCTTAGCTTTCATTTCATATATTCTATATGGCTTTTTGATATAAGGAGCCTTTCCTTATATTTGTTTTTATACTCACCGTGCTTGTAGATAGGGGGAGCCTTCGCTCTCTTATCATTTTCCCCTTTTTTATGTTGTCAAAGGGGGAGAAATATTGTGAGTATGTATTTCGTGTTTATATGCATGATAATTATACTTTGTATATTCATTTCCTTTCATGCATATATTCTTTGTGTAAATTGTTTGTCATCATCAAAAAGGGGGAAATTGTTGGCCTTCTTGTTTTGATGATGATTTACAAACAATTTATAACTAATATTGTTTGTCTAGTGTTTGTAGTTTTGTAGTTGTTGTAGACAAACAATAAATTGAAGGATGGATGGATTGCGCCATATCGATCATATCAAATGGAGGTTGGCGGGATAGTGGTTGAAGCCTATGCAATTCAAGTTGAAGATCCCGGGTCTAGCTTCATTCGTAATGTGTACCAAGTCAAGCTTATTGAAGATCAAGATCAAGCTTGGGTAATATTAGTTTAGGTTTATATTATATGTGTTAGTACTTTAAGCTTAATCATATATACACACACATTATATTGGTTTCCTTGTATATATACAGTTATATATATATATACAACACAAGTTTTGGTTTATATATATATATATATATATTAATGGGTATCCTTGTCATAGGAGGGGATTTCCTCCTATGACGCCTCTAAAATCACATGATTGAGCGACATTGTGGATGATCCGCTCCGTTGAACTTGATCTATATATTCTAAAACCCTAACACACCAAGTTTGGGGTGAACCCGTCGTCGTTGGACCATTCATCCACTCGTATCAATTTTAACGATTTTGAATGAATAGAACTTTTCACATGGCTCGATAGAGGGTCAAACGACGACGGATTCACCCCAAACTTGGTGTGTTGGGGTTTTAGAATATGTAGATCAAGTTCAACGGAGCGGATCATCCATAATATCGCTCAATCATGTGATTTTAGAGGCGTCAAGGAGGAAATCCCCTCCTATGACAAGGATACCCATTAATCTCTCTCTCTCTCTATATATATATACACTTTAGTTTTGGTCTCCATGTATATATAGTTTCATATATACATATATGTTTGGTTTCTATGTATATATATAGTTATATATATACATACATAGTTTGAGTTTTCATGTTCATAAATATGAAATCACATATTTCATATTTATTATTGTGTTTTAGAAAATATTGCATAGAATATGTTTATTTGTGAAAATATTGTGTTTCTAGTTTATAGACTTCATAACAATAGTTTACACCTTTCTTTAAGTCCACAAAATCATTTTGTAAAGTTTCAAAACATGGTTTAGCCAAAATATCAAAATTCATATGTTCACATTTTCATGTTTTGGACTATTTTGTAAAATGATGATATTTTACATTTGGGAAGTCTTTTTTGAAAACCAGTTTTTGTAACATGTTTATTATCATGTTTACAATCATTTCACAAAATTTTATATTTTTTGGAATTTATTTGATATTTTTAAACCCAGTTTAAAGTTGAGTTTTTCTGTGCACTTCAGGTCTGTGCATGTTTAGTCCACACATTAGTCGACTCATGAGTCGACTCATAAGTCGACTCACGAAGTACAGCGGAGTTGTGATTTTTCTTCTACTGAGTCGACTCATATAAGCCGACTCATTAGGCGACTCATAAGTCGACTCATGAGTCGACTCATAAGTCGACTTATGAAAGAGTCTTTACATACTAACAGCTAGTTTCCAATAGTGTTTTCTGGGGGCTTTTTTGGTCTTTTTCTTAGGGTTTTTTGCTGATGTTTTGGGTTCCTATATATACCCCCTTTGATCTCATTTTTTGAGAGAACTAAGAAAATGTTTTAATCAAGTTTAACAAGGGTTTAAGTTTGTTTAAAGGTGTTTAAAGCATTGTTTTAAAGTTTCGGTTTTGTGAAGATAATTTCACAAGAGGAAGAAGAGATCATCCTTTGGTGTTTGATTGTTTTAAAGTTTCGGTTTTGTGAAGATAATTTCACAAGAGGAAGAAGAGATCATCCTTTGGTGTTTGAGATTCAACTCATCTCTCTCTCTCTCTGGAAGAAGAGATCATCCTTTGGTGTTTGAGATTCAACTCATCTCTCTCTCTCTCTTGATCTATAGAGAAGATTTCCTAAACTCATTCTAGCTATTTATTATTTTGTTTCTAATTTCCATAAACTAGATTTATATTGAGTTTAGTTAAATTGTTTTTATTGAATCTCTTTGTTCACACACAACCTATTGAGCTTATAGTATTTACATTCATAGTATATTTTGGGTTGTGGGGTTTGTGACTTAGACTTGTTGTGCCTAATTGTGAAGTTCACTTTGTAATACACTTGTACACCGAGAGGAGTGTGTGGTGAGGACGGAGTCGATACCGAGAGGAGTGGCGTCGGTCGCCTAGTGAGAGGTGATAATTTCGAGCACTTGAGGGAGTCGATACGTGAGGACCAACACTTGAGGTTGTAGCTTGTGTATGTACTTTGTGAGGATTTGTAAGAGTTGTCGGTTGACTTGATAATCGAGTGTGTAGAGTTTTCGGTTAGCTAGAAAACCGAGTGTGTATAGAAGTTCCGGCTTCCAAGCTGGGTTGTGTAGTGGATTCTTCTCGAGAGTTGGGAGTGGGGACGTAGGACGGAAGGTCCGAACCTCGTGAACATATAGCGTGTTTGGTTTGCATTAGCGCACTTATAACTGTTCATCTTAAAGCCTACTGCATCTTGTTTGTTTTACCCTTGTGATAGTTTATATATCCTTGCATACATCGTATAGTATATCTCATTGCTAGGATATATCACCTTTGTTCATATTGCATATTCTTGCTCATAAGTAATTGTATATCATCTTGCAAGAACAAATTTGTTAATAAGTTTTAAATTAGCATAAAATCGGATTAGATTAGCATAAACCCTATTCACCCCCCCTCTAGGGTTCTTTCATAGCGACCTTAGGGTCTAACACACGGAGCAACCATCCTCGACACAGGAAAAGATCCCGTGTAAGTAGCAATCGATAAACGATCATGCGTGTGTTTCTAGGAAATTCTCTGTTTAAATTCTTTTGTGTAGATAAGTCTTATAAAAAGGCTCACTCTTTTGAACTTGTAAGTCAATAAACGATTGTAACGAGTTCCAAAATGAATCAAATTTTCAACGCAAATACGCTGGCGACCACAATAGTAGCCAACAGTCTCGATGCTGAGACCGGAGTGTCATAACCAAGGATCAAGATCCCAGTTAAAGCAGAGGTCGAGTATGAATTCAAGCAGCAAAAGTTCGAGGAGTACGTTTCATCCTCCTCCTCCAGATCCTCCTCCCCTTGCAAGCGTAGGAAAGTCTCTCCTTGAAAAAGATCTATTGTCTCTGGATCTGAAGATCCAGGGTAATGACTCTCACCTAACCGCCTCTCCAACATCCAAGGAAGCTAGATCTGCTACCCACGACAACTCCCCTCAAGTTAAGGAGTTGCCCGCTGAAGGCACACCAATTTTGACGAAGAGGGCTCGTCAGAGGCAACACCAACGCCTCGCTCGTCGATTCCCCAAAGCTCTAGAGTAGGTTGACAGACTCTGCTATCAATCGAATTTGAAATTTAGGAGGCGCTAGGTGATTAAGTTGTAGCCACAACAAACAACTGACCCCTCCTCCAGACCATCAACCAACAAATGGGTTCGTGTTAAATGAACCCGTTCAACTCTTGAGGAGCGCATCTAGGAGCATCACGCACTTATTGTGTAGGCATGAATTCTTGTGTAGAAGGTGCAAAAACTTCAAAAGGAAGAGGTGGTCAAAGAACCACCAAAATCCAAACAAGTCTGGGTGCCGAAGGCCAAAACAGCACCAAAAATCCCACCGAAAATAGCCGAAACACCTTTACCTGGTGCAAAACAGCAGGAGCGTCTCGTCCCTGGTGCAAATCACCAAGTGTGTTTCACACCTGGTGCGACACACCAAATGTGTTTCGCACCTGGTCCCAGCTCCGCACGTGTTTCTCAGCATCCGACAGCCTCTGATCCCGCTCCGTTTGATCCCGTACTTCCGATGAAGCCTAATAACAGTGTGGATCTGTCAAAATCCAAGATGAAGATCGCAGATTGCCTTGGTCCTTTGCACAAGGACCGAGGCAATGTTCTAGTTGAAGAGCGCTTAGGACCGGTGAAGAAATCCCGAGCGATTCATCAGGTTAGGGATCGTACATGTCCTCCTAACAAACCAACACTCGTAACCGCCCTCTTGGAGTTGCATGTGTAGGTTCAGAAGCCTATTGAGATTCCACACTCGCAAGGAGGTGGATCTAAACGTGCGACTCCTAAGAATACCAACAAGGTGTTACATACCCGAAAGGAGATGTGTCCGTTACATGACAATGTCATACCCGGGGAATCAAGTCAATAGCTGATAGGTTGCTCCGGCCACAAACGTCGATGAGTTGTACTATCAGGCTAGGGGTACGAGGAAATATCAAAAGAGAAGTATCCTAAAATCAGACTCTCATTGTCTATGTAAAAAGTTAATCAGGGTGGTATTATTAGCATGTAGCTTCCCCAAGACTGCTCCGTGGAGGATTTCGGTATTCAAAAGGATCTCCATCAAAGTGCCCAAATCTAAATCAAGACGCTTCCGCAAAAGAAGATCAGTCGGTCAGGACGACGAACTCCTAGAAGTCACCATCAACATGGCCGATAAAGGAAAGTCAACACGGTATTTTATACTCGATCCCTTTCTAGGGGCATCCCAGTGTCTCACTTGGTTACGATCAGGTACTATCAAACCTAGGTCGAATAGAGGACACTCCTCAGACGATGAAGCATCAGATGCTAACTCCACAGTCGTTTCTGATAATACGGTGTCCAATACGGGATGATTACGTGAAGCGTTCATGATCAACGCTAAGCAAATGGCTCAATTACTTCATGAAACTTTGGCAAAGTAGAAAGAAGAATTCAAAGCTAAGATGGAGTTGACCATGTAGCAAATGAAGGAAGTACATGACCAACAGATTCAAACCTTATCAAACTAGAATGGCAAATCTAGCCATCGCAATGCTACTAATCAAGGAGATAGTGATTCAGATGTGGATGAAAATCCGAACGCTGATACCGCTCCTGTTGACCAAAATACTGGGGGTAGTCCCACTAAGGATAACAACGCTGGGGGTGGTCCAGTTGTTCCTCCCCGGAATCATCCGAAGAAAAATACAAGTGAGGATGAGAAAATGAAAAACCTGGAGATCAAGATCAATACATTGATGTCTGCTCAAGAGGTAAAGAAAACCGGTATTCCGTGTCCTTATCAAAGAGAGTGGGAATTGATCCCATATCGGCAAAGTTTAATCTAATCAACTTTACGCCATTCAACAGGAGAGGCTCCCCCACTCAGCACTTAATCTACTTCAAGTCCCACCAAGGCGTGATCTCTGGTAATGAACCTTTGATGGTTCGATCATTCAATAGCACCCTTCACAGAGCTGCCTTCGATTGGTACTATCATCTCAAGCCAAGAAGTATCAATAGTTATGACGACATGGAGAGTATGTTTCTCATGAACTTTGTCGATGATGACAATGAGGTGTCAATCGGCATATTGTTTGATGGGAAGTAAAAAGACGGAGAAACGGTCGACAACTTTGTTAAACGCTTCTGAAACAAGGTAATAAATTGCTGAGACCTAGTCATGGAGGAGTTCATCATCCAAACTGGTCACAACAACCTCTCTTTGGATATGCTAGAATCCATGGAAACAACATTGTCAAAAACCTGGAAAGATCTGAAGGTGCCGTGGAGCAAGCCGAATGCTTCCTCAAAAGGATAAGGCTGAGAGAGGCCAACCGACAGTGAATCCCCCTAAGCAAAACTTTGTCCCTAGTGGTAGAGGGAAGGCGCAAACAAAGGCAGTGGACGCAAATCAAACATTCCAACTACAATCTCAGCAACAAGCACAACCACGAGCACTGTAGCAGTCATCGTCTCAGTGGCAACAGAGACCTCAATGGCAATAGAAGACCGCAGAACCAAAGTTCCCAAAGGAGTATTCTTTTAAGGAAGACGTTGTCCCCGATATATTCAAATACCTTCTA
>NC_033800.1:94487473-94591086 GCF_001876935.1 Asparagus officinalis
AGGAAAGGCTCGAGGATCCGACAAAAACTAGATCTTGAAAGGTGCTCGAACCGCGCGCTCGAGGGGCTCTTAGGAAACTCTAAATATGGAAGTTTCGAGGGATTTCTCAGTCAAAGATCCGAAGGAAGGTTAAATCTAAGACAAATATCAAATTTTTAGAGAGATCGGATGCTTGAGGGAAGAGAAAAGCAAAAAATAGACAAAAGGGGGGGCCGGCCCTAGGTGGAGGAAAAGAAAAAGAAAAAGACCCCTTTTTATAGGGTGAACCGGGTTGAACCAAACCGAACCGAACCGGACCGGACCGGTTTTGAACCAGAATCCAAATTGAAGCCGAACCGAGCATCGAAACGACTTCAAATCAAGTGACGGTTCACATTATCATTCACTCACTCCTCTCCCATTTGTTCGGAAGAGTCGGAAGATTTTTTGAGCCGATTTACTGCCTTTTTTGGCTCATTTTAAGCCGGTTCAGCTCATTTGGGCACAGAAATCACTCCAATAAGGTATATGAGTATAAACTATTCCCTATTTTTGGTTTGAGAAGTTCCTGGAGAATATGTTTTTATAAATATTCTTAAGGATAACTCAACAACACCACGCCGGACAACGCGTTGCAAATAAAGACTCGACGCCAACAATCAATGTTTAGCTAAAAGATCAGGAATCAACTCCAAGTTTAAAATTCCGACAACGGTCAGACAATAAATGCAGCACCGGAACTCTTACAGATATTCGACAAAGCACCGAATAGCCTGGAAGATTGAAGGAATCAAGAACGGAGATCATTCCAAGGTCCCGTTACACCGACTGAAGGTGGGGACAATCATATCCAAAGTATTCCAGACTCTTCTATAAAAGAACGAGACTGAAATACTTTGGAGGGGGTATCTGTAGGCATATAAAATTGCTTATAGGTCCCCTAGCATAGCTCGGCACAAACCGACGAACCAACGAGGCGACGAGATCGACAAATCGCACGCGAACAACGGAATGAATCCATACACGTTCGGAATCAAGCCAAGTGTTAAAGAATCAACGAGTCATCCAACCGGGAACAGACTCGGACGAATCACAAATCAGGAATCAGACTTACTGCCAAATCAGATCAACAAATCAGAGTCTCAATCAACCAAATCACGGACAGAACCGGAAAACGAACACAACTCAAAAACTCGGAAAACCCACACCTAAGGGGGCTCGGCTTAAGCCGGGCCACCTATGGGTGGCTGACATTTCTCTGTGCGCGGGCACAGTCTTGAGAGCCTATAAATAGGCCTAGAGGTGTTCATTTTCGGAGGTCGAACTTTCAAGAGCCGAAACTCTGCCGGATTGAAGAGTAAACTCAGAATTTTGAAGACTTGAAGACTTGCACGTACAGATCTGATCCTCGGCGAGCACCTACGTCAGAAAAGGCAGGATTTCGAGAGGAGGCAAAGAACAGATCTGAGATCTACACGATATCACACTCCGGATCTAAGCTTGGTCTTAGATCCCGAGATCTGAGCGATTATTCCCTTGGTGGACTAATCCCTCCCGGCTATTATTCCCTTCGTGGAATAATACCCGTATAATCGTGTAGATCCGACCGGCCGTATAATCTTGTAGATCCGACCGGATCTAGATCGCGCGGTGGTCCATGGATTAACCCCGGCGTTGGCAAAGAACCCACCAAAGCGAGCGACCGCAAAACAGGAGCTCGCGATTTGTTCACAGAAGGAAAGTTGTAATTTTTACTTTTTTTCTTTGATTTAGTTGTAACCGGATCTATAAAAGACCGGATCTTTGTAACCCAAGATAACAATTATTTCAATGAAGAAAACAGTTTTCCCCGCGAACAGCGAGCATCCAAATGGGCCGGCCCTAAAGAGGAGAAAAAGAGGCTTTTTATAGTTGAACCAGCCTTGAACCAGACCAGACCAGGCTGAACCAGACCAGACCAGTCTAAATCAGTTCAAAAGAGGCTGAACCAGGCCAAACCAAGCTGAACCAGGCCAAACCAGGCTGAACCAGACCAGACCAGGAGGAATTAGTCTGAACCAGGCTGAACCAGTCCTGAACCAGCCTTGAACCAGGTTGAACCAGTCTTGAACCAGTTTGAACCAGATTTGAACCAAAATTCAAATTGGAGCTAAACCGAGTGCCGAAACGACTTCAAATCGATCAACGGTTCAGTCCCTTGTTTATTCATTCCTCTCCCATATATTCAGAAGGGTCAGAGGATTTTTTGAGCCTAATTACTACCTTTTTTGGGTCGTTATCGGGCCGATTCAACTAATTCTTAATACTCCAATAAGGTATACGAGTATAAACTATTCCCTATTTTTTGTTGAGCAGTTCCTGGAGAATATTTTTCTAAAAATATTCTTAAGGATAACTCAACAACACTACGCCGGACAACACGTCGCAAATATGGACTCAACGCCAGCAATCGATGGTCAGTTCTATGTTGAACCAACAAACACGAGCTAAAGATCAGAAAATCAAGAATCGACTTCAAGTTCAAAATTCCGACAACGGTCAGACAATAAATGCAGCACCGAAACCCTTACAGACATTCGACAAAGCACCGAATAGCCTGAAGGATTGAAGGAATCAAGAACAGAAGCCATTCCAAGGTCCCGTTACACCGACTGAAGGTTGGGACAATCATATCCAAAGTATTCCAGGCTCTTCTATAAAAGAACGAGGCTAAAATACTTTGGAGGGGGTATCTGTAGGCGTATAAAACTGCCTATGGGTCCCTTAACACTGCTCGGTACGGTGATTCGACAAACCAACGAACCATCGGGTGACGTATCTAAACATGATCGTTAGTCCACAACACCGAAGCCAAGTGACACGTGACGAAGCGGATTAACGAGGCGACGAGGTTAACGAACCGCACGCAAACAACGAAATACATCCACTCGCGTGAGGAATCAAGCTAACGGTTCGGTGAGTCAACGAGTCATCCAACCATAGAACGGATTCGAACTCGAACACCGAAGCGGATTTACTGCTAAATCAGGATCCGGACTGCCAAATCAGAGTTCAGATCAACGACGAAGCTCGGATAAACCGCGAAACCACGTAACGAGCGAAATGGGCGAAGCGGCGAACACCTGGGAAGAGCTCGGCCAAAACCGAGTCACTCAGGTGGCTCACCGAGCCACCTAAGTGGCTCGGTGGTCCGCATCCACCAATTTGGTGCTCGGCCATTGGCCGAGCCACCACAAGGTGGCTGCGGCAGCCGAGCCACCTTGTGCTGGCTCGGCGGCACGACCTGCCAAACATTGGTGGTCGGTGCCGACGCCACCTAGGCTCGGTGGCCGAGCACCTGGCTTCGTGTGGAGCCACCAAGAGTGGCTCGCCATGGCCGATGCACCCTTGAGTTGTTTCGGCGGCCCGAGCCACTTGGGTGGCTCACCGAGCCACCTTGTGGTGGCTCGGTGGCCGAGCCACCCAAGTGGCCGAGCCACTTGGCCGAGCCACTGGCAGATCTAGGCCTAGATCTGAGCCCAGATCCGCTTTCAGTGCCTATAAATAGACCATGAAGTTCATTGTTGAAGGGGGTTGGAATTTTTGAGGGAAAACTCTGCTGGATTGAGAGCTCAACTTTGGAGTTTTGAAGCTTTGAAGACTTGGATTTTCAAATTTGGTTCTTGGCGAGCATCCACGTCAAACAAGGCAGGAGTTCGAGAGAGATCGGATCTGAGATCTACACGGTCACCCTCCGGATCAAAACTTGGTTTTTGATCCCGAGAAGGCTATTATTTCCTTGGTGAAATAGTACTCCCGGCTGTTATTTCCTTCATGAAATATACCCGTCATACCGTGTAGATCCGACCAGATCAAGATCGCGCGGTGGTCCACGGATTAACCCCGGCGTAGGCGAAGAACCCACAAAAGCGAGAGACCGTAAAACATGATCTCGCGATTTGTTCGACAAATAAGGAAAGTTGTAATTTTTATTTCTTTTTTGATCTCGTTGTAACCAGATCTTATAAAAAGACCGAATCTTTGTAACAGATAAACTGTTAACAAAGGAATCAATGGAATCAATGAGTGCAATTTTTCCCGCGAACAATGGGTACCTGTTACGGATAGTGACCTTGTTCAACTCATGATAATATATCATAATCACATACTCCCGTCCTTCTTCTTCACAAAGAGGACCGGTGCTTCCCATGGAGAATGACTCCATCGAATGAAGCCCTGAGATAACAACTCATCAATCTGGATCTGTAGCTCCCTCATCTCATCAAGCGCCATACGGTAAGGAGCTCAAGAAATCGATGCGGTACCTAGCTGCAACTTTATGCAAAACTTGACCTCTCTCACTGGAGGTAATCCTGGTATGTCCTGGAAGACATCCTGGTAATCTGAGACTACTCGTATCTCACTCAAATCTGTGCTTTGATCCCGTAATATCGCCTCCTCTACGTACGCTAGAAATGACTCCGCAAACTGGTTGCCTCTGAAGGTAGCTACCACTAACTCTGATCCATCATATGCTCTCAAACTTACTGTTTTCGCAAAACAGTCAATACTCACATGGTAGGAAGATAGCCAATCCATACCAAGAATCACATCGAATTCAAACATATGCAACATGATCAAATCAATCGCGAACTCATAATCATCCAAGCTGACGATGCATCTCCTACAAACACTCTCTGAGACATCTCTCCCAACAAAGTAAATAATGATAATAGGAAATCTAACGGCTGAGCTACAAGCCGAAGTCTAATCAAAAAATCATAGGAGATAAAAGAATGTGAAGCGCCAGAATTAAAAAGTATACGTGCTGGAAAGGAGTTCACACGGAACGTACCTTCCACCACAGCTCCGCTCGGGCCATGATCATAAGGAACCACTGCATACACTCTACCGGTCTGCTGCTCTGCATCGCCTAGAGTGAATGGTGCCACCTGCCTCTGCTACATCTCCTGGATCGCTCAAACCTATCCCTCTATCCTCGGAACTGCTAGAGGTGCCTCAATCCTCAGCTGTTGGCCCTGACCGCGTCCCTGAGCACGATTCTGCTGATGCTACTGAAACCTACCCTGCTGGCCTACTGCAGGTGCACTATGGAACTCGGCTGCTTGGTGCCTAATCTTGTTATAATTATAACAAGTTCCCTGGAATCGGCGCTGCTGCTGCGCTCTCTGGTCTTGCTGATGGCCCTTCTTGTGAGGACCGTGATGATGCGGACCTTTACCCTGCTGCTGGGGTCCCTTCTTGTGAGGACCCTGATGATGCGGACCTTTACCCTGCTGCTGGGGTCCTCCTGAGCCTCCAAATGGTCTCTTTCCTTTTCCTTTGTCCTCGGACTGTCCTGACTTACCATTGTCCTTGCCCTTGTTGAATATGGTTGTATCCGTCTCATGAGCCATGGCAGCATCTGCCACCTCGCGTACTGACCGGAACCTCCGAGATACTATATACCGACGCAACCTTAGACGAAGTCCCATCAGAAAAATCTGAGCCTATCGCTCCTCTGTGTGCCACATGCCTGTGAATCTAAGAAATGACATGAACTTACTCTCGAAGTCCATGACAAACATATCTCCCTGCTCTAACCGAGCCAGCTCTAACTCTTTTCCGGCTTTCACTATAGCTGAAACATACTGCTCATCAAACAGATATATAAAGGTCTCCCATGAAACCGTCATCCTTTGCTCTAGGGTGAAACGAAGTCGATACCATCCTTCTGCATTACCCTTGAGGCTGAAAGCCGCTACCCTCTGCTTCTGCACCGAATTAACATTCAGCATATCCAAGATGTTACTCATATCCTCTTTCTACTTGTGTGCAATAATGGAATCCGTTGAACCGTGGAACTCTGGTTCTTTCAACTTTTGATACCTCTTAACTAAAAGAAGCTAAGCCTCCTGATCAGCTGCTCCGTCATTAAATGGTGGTATCGGTGGGACCACTGGTACCCTCTCTGGTATTTCCTCCCGAATAGATGACTCCTGAACGGGTGTCTCTTCATGAACGAAAGGCTCTTGACGAACCTGAGCTGCTACCTGCTCCTCAATAGCCGCCATATGAGCTGCCAATGGTGCTATGAGATCCACTAAGTATTGCGGAGCCTGCTGTGGTCGGGCTCCCTATCTTCCTACTCAACTTCTTGAGCATGAGTAACTCGGTGTTCACGACCTCTTCCTGATATCTATAATTCCAAAGTAAAGATTATTACGCAGTAAATAGGATCTCAAGCATGAAGCATATAACATATAAGTAAATCGTATCACATATATCTCATATCATGCTTTATTAGTCAATCAAATAGTTCATAAAAAAAATTGGTAGATTTTTTGCGTACATATATATAATACACCCTCACTCATACTAGGGATTCCTAGCGGACTGTATACATGATCCCTATACATATATATAATACACCCTCACTCATACTAGGGATTCCTAGCGGACTGTATACATGATCCCTAGG
Organism: Asparagus officinalis; assembly: GCF_001876935.1. NCBI lineage: Eukaryota > Viridiplantae > Streptophyta > Magnoliopsida > Asparagales > Asparagaceae > Asparagus > Asparagus officinalis. Next base: position 94,493,913 of record NC_033800.1, read on the forward strand.
AAGCTCTATCCTAACTCCACGATATGACACAGGAATGATCCTAAGGATATTAGAACTAGAGCTCTGATACCAACTGTGATGCCCCAAGGTTCACACAAGGCTGTAGTCCCAAGTGAAACCCAGATTGTCAAACCTGCCAAGTACCAAACACCATGCTACGACATGTTTCACCATCACAATCGTTATCTCTCTAGTGGAAACAATAAATAGATGAAGGTACAGACAAGTAAATAATCAAAATAGAGCAACACTGAAAATATACACAGAAGAAGCATAAGATATATTAATAATGAGCCCAACTGGAATGAAAAAGATATATCTCTAAGTCTGAACTGAATCTCAAATACAATGAGTCAAATAACCATAGTCTCACAATAGCTCTCAACTCTATGAAATAAAATACAAATCTAGAAGCTAGAAATAATCAACTACATGTGGAGTTTTGTAATAACTACTAAATATAATAAATAGCTAAGCGGATAACTAAGATATCCCATCAACCTATGACTCTCCGTGCGTCGGACTCGCTGCCTGAAAAGAGGGGAAAACAACGAGCGTCAAAGCGCTAGCGAGATCATCACTACCTCTCCCCAGTGGAAGGGGTAGGAGTAAATAGAAAAATAGTGTCAGTACATATATATATCAAATCATTCATATAACTCTTTTTGAATGAAAAATAAGTAATCAATGATAAATACCCCAATCTCCAACATAAAGAATAATCATCTCATCTCAAACTATGTTCGAGTGACCTGCTCTAATATAAGAGGATATCAACAATTGCTAAAACAAATATATCTATTGTTCATAACGGGTGTATCAAAATCTCAAAGGAAATACCCTACTCGTGGGCAATCTATCATGGAAGTAAAACTCACAACCGATCAATTATCTATGTGTGCATCATCTTGTGCTATAGCGATACTTTTGTAATGCTCGTTACTCAATCGCTCTGTGGCAATAGGATTATTATTCTCCTATTCCGGATACATAAAATAACGATACTATTATAATACTCTTACTCAATCGTTCTGCGGCAAATAAGTTTCATCTCCCTATTTCCGGATACGTATAGAACAACATTATTCATATGTGTTTATCAACTTAACTCGTGTCGAAAGTGTGTCAATCTAACACAATCTAGCATATATGCACAAATCTCGGTGTGTGTGTCCACATCTGAAGTTCACCATTATTCCAGATGTTTATCAAGTCTTAACATTGTAGTTAATCATTACAAAGTCGAGAGGAACACTCAAAAACCCAAAATCCAACTCAACTGAACATGCACAGCCAAAACAAACTGGCGGTCGACCGTGACGGTCAACTGCGACGGGCTCTAGAGACTACCCAGGTCTCTGACCTGCACACGGTCGACCGTGGCGGTCGATCGTGAACCCTGATTCTAGTTTTCCAAACTGGTTGTATGTATCGTTATCATGTTGTGTTTCCTCGATATGAACATGTCTAAAACTTTGTAAAATTTGTATGCAAACATGCCACAGCAGATATGAACATCTGGAAACAACTCAACAATTATAAACATAATTTTATGCATTAGATTTGTATTCAAAACCCTAAAACATGCATAAAAGCTCAAAACAACGAATCAAAAACTCTTTCTTTAGATTAACCACGTTTTAAAATCATCATTAGATCTAAATCACATTAGTAAAAACATTCTCAACCTTTTTACCATGAAAAGACCTAATCTTTATACATATAATACAAAAGAGTTGTCTTTTATACAGAATCTATTCGTTTAGGTTCTACAAAACATGTTTAAATCTCGTTAAAAACATTTTTAAAACTTGGAGGGGGATTAGTAGAGATGATACTCGCCTGGGGTTGTAGGAAAAACGTTTTGATGTAACGTCGAAAGAGATCTCCACTCCAAAAGCCGAAAATCAACAAAAAAAAACCCAACTAGAAAGCCTCCATCTCCAAGAAATCAAACTAAGGTTTGGGGGTTTGGTGGCTGTTAGGGTTCTTAGGAAAACTTAGAAAAACGTGAAAAACTCATATATATATCAGGGGAAAAGGGATATGGGTTTAGAAATTCGAAACCAACTCAAAACAGGGAAAAGGGGTAGGTTTCGCAGTCGACCATGACGGTTGACCGGACTGCGGTCGACCGTGGCGGTCGACCGGACTGGAATTTTCCAGCTCCGCATATGTTTGGCTATTTGTGCATGTTTTGACTCTTTTCTCTCACATGTATGAACTCGTTCATACTCAAAACACATGGTATTATACTTATATACCATTTAATGATATTTATCATACTAAATATCCACATATCATAATTTATCACACATTAATTATATTATTCATAAATTATCGGGGTTTTACACAGACAAAGTGAGTGAATCAGGTGTTAGAGGATATGCTGTGAGCATGCATTATAGATTTCTAGGGTAGCTGGGAGGATCACATCTCATTAATTGAATTCGCTTATAATAATAGTTACCAAGCTACCATTGGTATGGCACTATATGAAGCATTGTATGGGAGGCCTTGCAGATCGCCTATTTATTGGGCAGAGCTATAGGATAGCCTATTGCTTAGGCCGGAGCTTGTGAGACAAACTACAGAGAAGGTGACATTGATTATAGAACGTATTCTTGCTGCTCAGAGTCAGCAAAAGAGCTATGTGGATCAGAGGCGACGACCTCTATAGTTTTAGGTTGGAGACCTTATCATGTTGAAAGTATCACCGATGATGGGTGTTCAGCGATTCGGTAGATGGGGAAAGCTTGCCCTGAGATATGTCGGTCCATTCAGGCTTATTGAGCATGTTGGAGCTATTTCGTATAGATTAGATCTTTATGCGTCAATGTTGAGTGTACACGATGTCTTTCATGTTTCGATGCTCAAGAAGCATTTACGCGACGAGGAGCAACAAAGGGTGATTGATGCACTAGAGATTGAGATCCAAGATGATTTGACTACCGTAGAGATTCTGATTTGTATTCTTGCTAAAGAGGCTAAAAAGTTTAGAAACAAAGTTATTTCATTAGTGAAAGTTTAGTGAAACCAGCAAGGAGCCAAAGAAGCTTCTTAGGAGAGTGAGGAGGACGTACGTCGTGACTACCCACACCTGTTTGAGCAGGTAAGATGTTAATGTTTGAGTATTCTTTTATGCATCTATGTTTATATATGTTGTTCAGCCACATTTATATTTAACACTAAAATGGGGGTACTAAACACTTAGCTCCTAATCATTCGGAACACATGGTATATATATGGGGGGTTCCTTATTTGGATTTTTTGCCCGACGTACTAGTTCCGTCTAGTTAGGGGTTAAATGAGAGTGCACGCATTTTAGATCATTAAGTTTAAATGTTTTCTTATGTTTCAAATCTGGGAATTAATGGTACGAGATGTGTACGGTAGGGTTTCCTTATCTGGATTATACCCTCTTAGTGCTTTACTCGTATTATTAAACTTTATGATGCCATTGCGGAATTTCGATGACAAAATTATATTTTTTTTTGGGGGGGGGGGCGGTGAATGTAAAATCCCATAAAATTTTGAGAAAATAAGTGATAAATTGAATTAATATATGATTAATTATGATAGTTGGATATTTATCATTATAAATATCATTAATTGGTATATGAGCGTGATACCAAGTGTTTTGAGTATAAACAAGTTCATACATGAGAAAGAAATGAGTCGAAAATATGCACAAAGGCAAAATCCCTGCATATATGTTTCTCTGCGGTCCGGTCGACCGCCGATCAAAAACCTAGTTTCCTGGTTTGTGTTAATTTCGAGTATTTTCAGGCCCAGGTCGGTTTCTCTACCATATATATATATCATGATCATAAGTTTTTACATATTTTTTTAGTATTCTAAAAACCCTAGCAGCCACCGAACCCTCTCCTAAACCCTAGATCTCTTTTGAGCGTGTTTAAGAGCTTTCGGAGCGAGATTTCGGTTTGTTTTGGGCATGTAGCTCAAGGATCTACCTTGGCATTGCATCTTGCATGTTTTATAACAAGTCTAAAATGAGTTTCATCTTTGCTAACCCTACTCCCAAGTTTTTAAATGTTTTTAATGAGTTTTAATATGATTTTGTTGAGCCTAATCGACTAATTAGAGTATAAAAGCAATCCTTTTATATTATATGAATAAATATCAGATATTTCTATGTTTAAAAGATTAAGAACAAATTTCCAAATATGTTTTAAGATCTGAAAGTAAATAACAGCGTGGTTTAACTGAGTTTTGATGTTTTTATCGACGTATCGATGTTTTCGTGCATGTTTAGGGTTTGTCCATGACATCTTATGCAATTAATCATGATTCATGTGTTTAATGATCTCCAGAGATGTTAATCTGATGTTTACAATGTTCTACACATGTTTTATGATGAATTAAACAAGTTAGATTATGGAAAACACGCACAAACACGCAAATCACAAACCTGCAGAGCAGGCTGCTGTTTGCGGTCCAGTCGACCGCCGCATACGTGCGGTCGACCGCCTGCCAGGCAGAAGCCTGAGCAACTGCTGAACGTGGTCCTATCGATCGCCTCTTAAGCATGATCGACCACCAGTCAGCTAGAAGCCTGTGCATGTTTCGACTCATGTTTGAAATTTTTGAGGGATTTTCTCGATCTATTGAGATGTAATATGATGTTTATGACATGTTTAACACCTGAGGTGTTTATGAGCACCAGATATCGACATACGTGCACAGACACATAGTTTATTTGAATTAACATGCATAGTCAAGATGCATAATACATGTTTGAGTTGATAGGTGTTGGTATAACACATGATAATGCATGCCTATATGTTTGGGATGTTTTGGTGTGGACGTTATCCCGTAATGAGACCTCGGTTGTACCATAAATATATGGATGTTATCCCATAATGAGACCTTGATGGTACTAATACTCGAAGATGATCGATGTGTTTCCGGATTGGGCAGATATGCCTTTATTCCGTGGTGCGATTATCTGGATGCATCATCCAGAATAGGGGAGATAAAACCTATTGCCACAAAACAATTGAGTAGGGACGTTGAATCCACATGCGAATGTGAGAACCTTACAAAAGTATTGTTATGTGATAAGACATATTCACACAGTTATAGTTTGCTCCCATGTAAGATTACCCAAGTGTGGGGTATATTTTGGATATATGACATACATGATATGGCTTATGGTGATTTTGAGCTGGTTGATATTTCCTTAAGACTATGCCAACTACCCGAGGGTAGTTCGAGATGTGACCTTGGTTCATTTTGGTAGTGGTTTGGAGTATTTTATTTGTACTATTTTTATTCATAGGATCAGAATTGGTATTTAATGATTCACAATTTGAGACATGGTATATACATAAGGATTTTCCTTATTTGGATTATTTTGCTCGACATACTAATTCTTGTGTTGTGGGTTTCTAAATACCAATCTCCATTTAGAGTTATATTAATGATTTTAATAGCTATATGTACTAACAGTATTTTCTTATATACTCCTACCCCTTCCCTTGGGGATGGTGGAGATGATCTCTAGCGCTTTGATGCTCGTTGTTTTCCCCCCTTTTAGGCAGTGAGTTCGGCGCATGGAGATTTGCAGGTTGATAGGATTACATCTTAGATTCCATCTAGTTATTTACAGTTGTAGTTATTTCAAAACTCCACATTTAGTTGTCTATTTTCAGACCCTAGAGATTGTGATTCTATTTTGTAGAGGCTGATTGCCTTAGTGAGATTTGATTTGACTCTTGTGTTGAGACATATTACATTTTATTTCAGATTCAGATTTATTTTATTTTATTTCAGTTGGGTCCTGATGATGGTTATTTATATATTTCTTATGTGTTTAGTTTGTTCATTGTACTATTTCACTATTCTTTGCATATTTGTACCTACACCTGTTTGTTGATTCTTCTAGAGAGATAGTAACTGTGATGGTGAAACATGTTGTTGCACGGTGTTGGTGAATGGTAGGTTTGACATTCTGGGATTCACCTTAGACTACAGCCTTGTGTGAACCCTGGGGCATCACACACCACCTTCAGCACTACAGTCTTCAGCTACTGGCAGGGTTTATGTAGTCGCACCACACGACCATGGTGCTAGTGGAGTTATAGTAGAAGGTACTTTCATAGTGAACTCCTTCCAGCTCAAATCTTCTTCGATTCAGGAGCTTCGCATTCCTTTATTTCTCATACCTTCATGGATAAGCTTCAGCTTGTAACACATCCCTTAGATGTCCTATTATCAGTCTATTTTTATTTAGGCGAGGTGTCCGTATTAGAGAGTATCTATAGGAGATGTGTCATCAGTCTAGATGAGTCTAAATTTATCATTGATTTGGTCATTTTGCGGATGTCGGATTTTGGCGTCATTCTCGTTATGGATTGGCTATCATCCTACCATGTTAGTATCGACTATTTTGCTAAAACAATCAGGTTGCAAGTGTCTGATGGGTCTGAGTTGACTGTAGCAACTTCACAGGGCAACCAGTTTACGGAGTCATTCTTGACATACATCGAGGAGATGATGCTGAGGGATCAGAGTGCTAATTTATGCGAGACTAGAGTCATCTCATAGTATTAAGATGTCTTTTAGGATATACATGGATTACCTCATGTGAGAGAGATTGAGTTCTACATCGAGTTGCAGTCAGGCACAGCACCGATATCCCTAACACCCTATTGTATAGCACCTGCTGAGATGAGGGAGCTACAGACTCAACTGGACGAGCTTTTATCTTAGGGTTTTATTCGCCAGAGTCATTCTCCGTGAGAAGTGCCGATTCTCTTTGTGAAGAAGAAGAATGGTAGTATGCACTTATGTATAGATTATCATGAGTTGAATAAGGTCACCATCTGAAACAGGTATATATCCACTACCAAGGATTGATGACTTATTCGACCAGTTGCCAGGAGCGTAGTACTTCTCGAATATTGATCTTCATTCTGGCTATCATCCATTATGAGTTCGGGAGATGGATATTCTCAAAACCGCTTTTCTGACTCGATATGAGTCTTTTGAGTTTTTTGTCATGTCATTTGGGCTGACTAATGCACCCATGGTATTCATGGATTTAATAAACCGGGTTATTTATCCATATTTGGACCAGTTCGTGATCATATTCATCGACGACATCCTTATCTATTCGAGATCGGAGGAAGAGCATGAGCAGCATCTTCGATTAGCATTGCAGACTTTACGGAAGCGTCAGTTGTACGCTAATTTTAGCAAGTGCGAGTTTTAGCTATCTAAGGTTAGATTTTTGGACCACGGTCATCAGCAAGGAGTGCATTACATTAAATCTACTGAAAGTTGAGGTACTACTTGATTGGGAGCTACCAAAGGCCATTACAAAGATTAGTAGGTTCTTAGGTTTGGCCGACTATTATAGAAAGTTCATTCAGAACTTTTCAAAGATTGTGATGCCACTTACACATCTTATGAAGAAGGGTATATAATTTGTTTGGAGCATAGAGTGCCAGAAAGCTTTTGAGACCTTGAAGGCTAAGTTGACTACAGTGCCAATATTGATTATCCCAAGCAGTGATAAGACATTTATCGTCTCCACGAATGCATCGCTATCGGGTCTAGGAGGTATTTTGATGCAGACCAAGAGAGTTGTGCCTTACATTTCATGGTAGTTGAGGATGCATGAACAGAACTATCCAACACAAGAGTTGGAGCTAGTAGCAATGGTCTTCACACTGAAGACAACGAGACACTATCTTTATAGAGTGCAGTTCGAGCTATTCACGGATCACTAGAGCCTAAAGTGTCTCTTTTTTTAGAAGGAACTCAACCAGAGATAGTGGCGATGGGTCAAGTTTATTAAAGATTACGAGTTCACAATTCAGTATCATCCGGGGAAGGCGAACATCGTAGTGGACGCGTTGAGCAGGAAGCATCAACATCAGATTTCATCTTTGAGATGCTTGTTGTATCAAGATCTTCACACCCTTAGCCAGTTTGATTTTAGACCGGAGACTGACGGGAGCAACGCATTTTTAGGAGCTTTGTCCATGCAATCATCTTGGACTGATAGGGTGGTCAGAGCTCAGCTAGAGGACTCTTGGATTCAAACCCAAAAGGGGGAGATTTCCAAAGAGCCAAAGACTGATTGGACCGTTGGAGCAGATAGAGGACTTCAAATGAAGGGCCGATTAGTGATGCCATGTAATCCACAACTTAAGAAAGACTTATTTGATAAAGCGCATCGTACCAGGTATACAGTGCATCTAGGCACCACTAAAATGTACAAGGACCTAACAAGACACTTTTGGTGGAGCTGGAGCGGCATGCGTAGAGATATTACGGAATATGTGGCTAAGTGCTTTACCTGCCAACAAGTGAATGCAGAACATCAGAGACACACAGAAACCCTAAATCCTTTACCCATTCCGGAGTGGAAGTGGGCAGATATTTTCATGTATTTTATTAAAGGACTACCGAGGTTGAAGAAGGGGAAAGATTCTATTTGGGTGATAGTTGATCGGTTGACGAAGTCAGCACATTTCATACTAGTGAAGATGACATACACGACAGAGACTTATCTGAGGATATTCATCCAAGAGATCATGAGACTACATGGAGTTCCAAAGACGATTGTATCAGATCGAGGCTCGATTTTCACTTCACATTTCTGGAGGATCTTCTAGAACTCGTTCGGCAGCCAATTAACATATTCTAGTGTGTTCCACCCGTAAACAAATGGGCAGACAAAAAGAGTTAACCAAGTGTTGGAAGATATATTGCGGGCATGTATTATTGATTTCTTGGGAAGCTGGGAGGATCACATCATATTGATTGAGTTTTCTTATAACAACAGTTATCAAGCGACGATAGATATGGCACCGTATGAGGCATTATATGAGAGGCCTTGTAGATCCCCTATTTGTTGGGCGGAGCCGGAGGACAATTTGTTACTCAGACCAAAGCTCATGAGACAGACTACAAAGAATGTAGCAATAATTTAGGAGCGTATTCTTGTAGCACAGAGTCAGCAGAAGAGCTACGCGGACTAGATGCGATAACCATTAGAGTTCCAGGCTGAGGACTAACTTTTGATGAAAGTATCGACGATGAAGGGAGTTTAGTGATTTGGCAGACGAGGAAAGCTTTCCCCAAGATATATTGGTCCGTTCCAGATTATGGGACGTGTTAGACCCGTTTTGTATCGGCTAGATCTTACAACATTGTTGTCGAGTATACACGAGGTTTTCCATATTTCAATGCTCAAGAAGCATTTACGTGACGAGGAGCAGCAAAGAGTGTTGGATGCACCAAATATTGAGCTTCATGATGATTTGACCACTATTGAGATTCCAGTTTGTATTCTTACTAAAGAGGATAAGAGACTTAGAAATAAGGTTATTCCCTTAGTAAACGTTCAATGGAACCGGAAAGGAGCTGAGGAGGCTTCTTGGGAACGTGAAAAGGATATACCTTGTGACTACCTGCACTTGTTTTAGTAGGTAAATTGTTAGTATTAAATTGCTTGTGTTTATGATTATCTGTATAGTCGTATTTCTATTTAACGCTGGAATGGGGTTATTAAAACTTAGCTCCTAATCATTCAGAACACATGGTATATATATGGGGGTTCCTTGTTTGGATTTTTCGCCCGACGTACTAGTTTCGTTTAGTTAGGGGTTATGTGGGAGTATTTGCATTCGAAATTGTTAAATGTAAATATCACTTTTGTTTCATATCTGGAGATTAATGAAACGAGATGTGTCTGTGAGGGTTTCCTTGTCTAGATTATCCCCTTAACATGCTTTTCTAGTATTATTAATCCCTATGATACGATTGCGGAATTTGGGGACGAAATTCTCATTTAAGGAGAGGTGAATGTAAAACCCTAAAAATTTGTGAAATAATTTTAAATGAGCTTTATTGTGATTGGTGATCATTCTGGGATAAATGGATTAGTTTGGAATCGATTTAAGATCGATTCGCAGTTGCAGCCTCGGTTATCACGAGTCTACTAAAAATTGTTACTATTTTATTTTTAGTAAATTTTCTATTGATCAGATGGATATAAGATTTTCACCATTGATGTTAGAATTTCAAGACGATGTTGTGGGTAAATTTTTGTTGTTTTCTGAATAATGGAGTCTGAAATCATATATATATATATATATATATATATATATATAATATATATATATATATATATTATATATACATATATATATATATACATATATATATATATATATATACATATATATATATATATATATAGAGAGAGAGAGAGAGAAATATAGTATGCCTTGGTACCAAGCACAAATTTTATGCTTATTAGTGAGGTGGCATAATCTCCTCCACTCATTCAAATGGGGACCACATTCACATGGGTTGAGGAGTGCATGTGAATATGCAACTATTTAAATGAGTAGAGGCGAATTATACCACCTTACTACCAAGCACAAATTTTTTTGCTTGGTACTAAGCATACTCATTTTTCTATATTATATATATATATATATATAATATATATATATATATATATATATATATTATATATATTATATATATATATATATATATATATATATATATATATATATATATATATATAATTACTTACCAACACTACCTAACCTTATACTGATGCAACAACAGAGCGGGAGGAGGAGAGTTCTGGGCACACTCACGAAGAAAGAAGAGAGAGAGAGAGAGAGAGAGAGAGAGAGAGAGAGAGAGAGAAGGAGAGAGAGAATGTAACGCCCCTCCTCTGGGAGGTACATAAAAATTTGAGCATGACCTATCTGTAATAAGAAGGGTCGACCAGCTAAATCTTTATGCACATCACAACATAGATATACTGAAGGGCAAAAAATAAAGCAGTAGAGAGGCATATGCAATACCTAAGATCACGAGGTTGACAGCAGAGTCCATTGAATACCAAAATAGAAGAGAACTAAAGGGTAATACAAAATATTACAATAATAGCAGTGGCTACAACATTAATACATGTTTTATAAGTCAAAGGTACTACAAAAGTGAACATAATTAACCCCTATTAAGATTTTCCTCTGGAGCTAATCTTCAAATTCAGGGTCTGCAATGCCCTTATCCTTGCCAGTTGTATGACCTGCGAGTGGATTCAGAAACAATAGGGGTGAGCCTAAGGCCCAATAGGTAACCATAAAAATCTCGGGTACAATCCAAGGGAACGAATGAAAATGATAGACATAGATATCAAACTTGAACAACGGGGTCTCAACATTAAGTTGCCATTCTTATATCGTAATCATTGATCGAAGTGAAATAACATGTAAAGATGAATAATCAAGGTCTAATATTTAGGATTCCAAACTCCCCAATCATGGGATAATCAATAAACCGCGCATGCTTTTATACACCCACCGGTGAGCATCCTCACACAGGGCATTGTCCCACCGGGACACTATAACATTACCATCCACCAGTGAAGCTTACTTCACACAGGGCATAATCCATGAATATAGACAATCAATCATCAACGAAGAGAGGAATACTATCATTATCAATAGTTGAACCATCGAATCAATTTGAATTGTTGCAATGAAATCATCCAAGGACATCGAAGGTATAAAACTGAAATAAACAACATTAGGATAGCAATGATTAACCAATCAACAACGAGCCCATGCATGAGGTGAATAAAATAGGAATATTATGAAAATGATAAGATATACAATTAGCATGGGAAACTAACTCGCAGGAATTTCAAGAAAGTAATCAATCGAACTCTCAAAGACTTGAGAGGAAACAATGAAAGGTTACCTACCGATTATGTCGGGATCCTCTCGGCCAACGAATGAATCCAAGATTCTCTGTCCTATATATACATGTATACCCACATGAGATTCTAGACACTATGTCTTTTAAAACTTTAACCTAAAACTTATATCATGGTATAAGCTACACCCTAGATGATTGCATCTAATATCTCTAATATGCACAGCAACCTAAGTAGTGTACATACAGCTGATTTAGGTGAATAGATGGTACAGAAATTAATGTCCAAAATGCATAAAACTAGTCTAAAATGACTCCATTATGAGTCTAATTTCAGAATATAAAACTTTTACATCAATGCATTATGTATAGTAAGAGTTATGCTCTCAGCAAACTACACATATCAAAACTGTAGCAGAAAAACATAGGTTACTATCTGAAATGAATAATTTATTTCGGGTACTTAACACTATACAAATGATCTCATATTTGGTATATCAGTGATATTATGGGTTAGATTCCAAGTACAATTAGTTTCATCAAACTTTCAATTTTATAATGCATGTTACATGCAAAACAACACAAGGGGGTAGACTGTTTCATCAAACTTTCAATTTTATAATGCATGTTACATGCAAAACAACACAAGGGGGTAGACTGGAATTGTCAGTACATATACTAGGTATTAGAACCATGTTACATGCAAAACAACACAAGGGGGTAGACTGGAATTGTCAGTACATATACTAGGTATTAGAACTTGGTTTAGACTTACCAAATGTTACTCAAATTAATTAAAACTTATATCAACAGAAAGACAATTGAGTCTATTTTTAGGAATAGAAAGAATTTTATGCATGCATTGCATATGTTGAGATATATGCTCTTTAAAAAGGATATAACTCAGGCAGACAGTTTCAGACACATGCACTGAGTTAAACTATATTTTCAAACAAGTAAATGATCTCATAATTAAACAAACAGGGTCTAAAATGAAAGCCACGAAAGTCTAGTTTCTATAACAGAAAGAATTTTATGCATGCATGGTTTATGTTGAGATATATGCTCTTTACAAAGGACATAACTCAGGCAGACAGTTTTAGACACATGCACTGAGTTAAATCATACTTTCAAATAAGTAAATGATCTCAGAATTACACAAACAGGGTCTCAAATTAAATCCACGAAAGTCTAGTTTTTATAACAGAAAGAATTTCTTCATTTGGATATATAAAAAGAAAGTTATGATCTGTTTAGTGGTAGTGTATATTGCTGGAAATTTCTGCACGAAATTTCTGTTTCAAGATAAATTTGACATGCATGCCCTAAAATGTTACATGCAAGACCCCAAGTATAATATAACTATAATTATTGGTTATTTCAGTTCTAAATGATGGAATGAAAGATTTTTTTTTTAGAGATTATACCTTAGAATACTCTTTCCTCCCTTTCCAAGCTTCAATGAACCCCTTCTTGACTATCCTTGAGCTCCCTCTTCTTCTTCAAGGTATGCAAGGGTTTAGGGTGTAAAAAATGAATGAGGAAGAGGATATAGAGGAGGGTTGCTGCTGGCCTGATATAGAGTGAAAGAGAGAGAGAGAGAGATATGATAGGATTTTCTTGGAAGAGTAAGAGATGTGAAAGGTTGAGTGGTTGACTAGCTTTTTCCCCATGCACTTATCTCTTGCAATAAAGAGTTTTTTGAGGGTTTAAAATGTAAAATACTCCCACTAACATGGCTGACCAAAATTAAATAATTATGTTAATTAGAGTGTTCAAATTAGGTATTTAATAGTTTGGTTATCTCTAATCAAGGTTTACATCATGGTTAACTTAGGTTTACATGCTAAGTTTGTATGCATGCTATGACTTAGTTAACTAGATCACAATATGAGAATTAGCTAAGTTAAATTCTCATACTAGAAGATTATATGAGATGCAATAAAGAAAAGAATCTACTAATTTATGAATTGGTATCGGTAACGGTATCCGATTAATGCAAGGAAATTTTTTTTTTTGGAATGTTACATACTTCCCCCCTTAAGGAAATTTCGTCCCCGAAATTTTAACGTACCCTCAAAATAAATGTGGATATGTTTTTCGCATCTCAGGTTCTAGTTCCCATGTTGCCTCCTCAACGCCTCGATTATTCCATAAAACTTTAACCAGCAATATGGATTTGTTTCTCAGCTGCTTCTCCTTAAAGCCTAGCACTCGAACCGGTCGTTCTTCATAAGATAGATCCTCCCGCAGGGGCAAGGCTTGGTGCGAAATAATGTGTCTGGGGTCTGGTACATACTTTTTCAGGTTTGAGACGTGGAACACGTTATAAATCTTCTCCAATTCTGGGGGCAAGGCTAGCCGGTAGGCTACAGGTCCGATCTTCTCCAAAACTTCATATGGCCCAAGGTATCTTAGACGGAGTTTGCATTTCTTGCCACCTCTTGTTATTCCTTTCATTGGTGTAGCCTTTAGAAACACATGATCACCAACCTGGAATTCTAGGTCCTTGCGTCGACGATCTGCATAGCTCTTTTGCCTACTTTGGGCCGTCTGCATATGTTGCCGAATAGTTTGGATCTTCTCAGTCGTCTCCTGGATTACGTCTGGTCCAAGTAGTCAACGATCACCAGTCTCTTCCCAACAGATAGGGGATCTACATCGCCTCTCGTATAGGGCTTCATAAGGTGCCATGCCAATGCTAGAATGAAAGCTATTATTAGAGGCGAACTCTACTAGCGGCAAATGCGTAGCCCAATTGCCTCCAAAATCTAAGCTGCAAGCTCTCAGCATGTCCTCCAGGGTCTGTATCGTTCTCTCAGATTGTCCATCAGTTTGAGGATGTGCTGAAGTGCTGAACTTCAGTTTAGTCCCCAAAGCTTGATGTAGGCTCTTCCAAAATCTTGAGGGAATCCCGTGGAGCTTCACGATCTCTTCAATGTATAAGCTGGTCAACTTTTCCATGGTATACGACATCTTGTAGGGTATGAAGTGCGCTGACTTGGTCAGGCGGTCAACTACCACCCATATGGCATCCTCTACTTTTGTTGATCGAGGTAGTCCAGTAACAAAATCCATGGTGATGTGATCCCATTTCCATTCTGGAATGGGCAAAGGTTGTAATAGTCCTGATGGTTTCTGATGTTCAATCTTCACCTGTTGTCATGTTAAACATTTTGATACAAATTCAGCTATCTCCTCCTTCATGCGGTTCCACTAGAAGTTTTGTCGGAGGTTCTGATACATCTTGGTGCTACCCGGATGAAGAGCATATAGGGTCTGGTGAGCTTCTCTCAATATCTGATCCTTAAGCTCCCCATCATTGGGTACACAAAGGCGATTACCCATCTTCAAAACACCATCTTGAATCTTAAAGTTTGAATATTTTCCTTGTTCCACCTTCTTCCTTATTTCACATAGCTCCTTGTCTTCCTTCTGTCGCTCCTTGATTTGGTCCAACAGAGTAGGTTGTAGGCTTATCTGACAAATCTTCATTCCAGAAGAATACTTTCTAACTTCAATCTCCATTCTCTCAAGCTCCTTACTTAACTCGGCTTGTTTAGTTAGTAAACAAGCTGATGCAATATGATTCTTCCGACTGAGAGCATCTGCTACTACATTCGCTTTACCTGGATGGTAAAGAATATTTACATCGTAGTCTTTCAGCAATTCCAACCACCTTCTTTGCCTCATGTTAATCTCCTTCTGAGTAAATATATACTTTAGGCTCTTGTGATCTGTATAAATATCACATGATACCCCATATAGATAGTGTCTCCATATCTTCAGGGCAAAAATCACAGCAGCCAATTCCAGATCATGAGTGGGGTAATTCTTCTCATGAGGTCTCAATTGCCTGGAGGCATAAGCCACTACCTTCTCATTCTGCATTAGAACACAACCTAAACCTCTGGAAGATGCATCACTATATATCACAAACTTATCTGAACTCGTAGGGATAGTGAGGATGGGAGCAGTTACCAACCGTTTCTTCATAGTGAGGATGGGAGCAGTTACCAACCGTTTCTTCAACTCCTGAAAATGCTCTTCGCATTTCTCACTCTAATTATACTTGACATTCTTACGAGTCAAATAAGTTAAAGGGGCTGCTAATTCTTCGCATTTCTCACTCTAATTATACTTGACATTCTTACGAGTCAAATAAGTTAAAGGGGCTGCTAATTAGGAAAAGTCTTTAACAAATCTTCTATAATATCCTGCTAGTCCTAAAAAGCTAAGAAATCTCAGTCACTGAGGTGGGACGCGGCCAGTTCACGACAGCTTCAACCTTCACTGGATCCACGGATATCCCATCTCTTGTGATCACATGGCCTAAAAACATCACCTTTTCTAGCCAGAATTCACACTTCTTAAACTTTGCGTATAGCTGTTGCTCTCTTAGGATTTGCAATACAATCTTCAAATGTTCTTCATGTTCTTGGTAACTCTTAGAATAGATCAATATGTCATCACTGAAAACCACCACAAATTGATCCAAATATTGTTTGAATATCCGATTCATCAGATCTATGAATGCGGCCGGCGCATTAGTCAGTCCAAAAGGCATCACTAAAAATTCATAGTGACCGTAGCAAGTCCTGAATGCTGTTTTTGTTACATCCTCAGGCTTAATCTTTAACTGATGGTACCCTGACCATAAATCAATTTTGGAAAAATATTGAGCTCCTGGAAGCTGATCAAATAGATCATCTATCCTTGGGAGTGGATACTTATTCTTAATGGTTAATTTATTCAACTCTCTGTAATCTATATAGAGTCTTATACTCCCATCTTTCTTTTTCACAAATAAGACTGGTGCTCCCCATGGAGACACGCTGGGTCTAATGAATCCTTTATCCAATAACTCTTGAAGTTGTTCCTTTAGTTCCTTCATCTCAACTGGCGCCAATCTATAAGGGGCTTTAGATATAGGAGTGGTCCCTGGGACCAAGTCTATGGCAAACTCTATCTCCCGATCTGGAGGCAATCCTGGCAAATCTTCTGGAAAGACATCCGGGTAATCTCTTACAACAAGTATATCTGAAAGCTTTTTCTCATTCAATTGGTCACTTATCACACAAGCTAAATATCCACTACAACCTTGCCTCAACAATTTATTAGCCTTCATAAATGAGATTAGGTGTGCGAGTGGTCTTCTATTTTCCCCTTGGAAAACAAAACTCGCCTCCGCTTGTGGTTTAAACTTTATCAGTTTTCTCAAACAATCTATAGTTGCATGATGAGATGCTAACCAATCCATTCCTAGGATAACATCAAAATCTGACATGTCTAGGCATACAAGGTCTGCATTCATGACATGATCACTCACTAAAACTCCACAATTCTCATAAACATATGTTGCTAGGAGACTACCACCCATAGGTGTGGACACAATTATCTCACTACTTAATAGTGTCGGTGAATTGGGAAAATTCCTAGCAAAATGAGGTGATACAAAAGAGTGTGTAGATCGAGGGTCGAAAAGTGCATGAGCGGTGAATGAACATATGGGAACTGTACCTTCCACCACAGATGGTGATGCTTGTGCATCCTTCCTTGTCAGGGCAAAAACTCTTCCTTGGTTCCTTTGGTTCTGCTACACACTCTGGTTGGACTGAGCCTTCCGCTGGGGAGCATTTGATTGCTGTGAGGCATTAGCTCGAGCCGCATGATCTCCTCTTAGTGCTCGCTCTGTTATTGCTTGATTCCTTAAGGTTGGACAATCTCTCTTGAAGTGCCCAGGTTGACCACACTCGAAACATGCACGGTGAAGTCTGCAATATCCAGAGTGATGATTGCCACATCTAGGGCAGGCTGCTGACTTATTTGGCTGATTTTCTTGATCACGACGAAAGGGAAATTTTGCTGTCGCTGACCTCCCGGGCTGATTCGATGCTGACTTATCGGTTGTGGAACCTCCTTCTGTTCGTGGGCGTTTAACTGAACCCTGCTTCTTATTGCGGATCTCCTGATACTCTAGCAGGTCTTTCCTAATTTCAAACGCAGTCTCCACCAGTTCTGCATAGTTCCTGATTCTGAGGGCCACTAGTCTCCCTCTGATATTTCCCCTGAGTCCCCTTTGAAACTTCTTGGCCTTATCTGATTCTTCAGCGATCAAATGTGGAGCAAACCTTGATAGTTGAGTAAACTTAGCCTTATACTCTTGGACCGTCATGTTATTTTATTGCAATCCTTGAAATTCAATAGCCCACTGATCCCTAACACTTTCCGGGATATATTTCTTATTCATAAGCTCCACAAATCTATCCCAATCAATCTGTCTCTAGGCAGCCCTTTCTAATCTTAAGGTTGCCCTCCACCAATGTTCAGCTTCCCCTCTGAACATAAAGGCGGCGAATGACACCTTTTGCTCCTCTGCACAATTTAAGACTGTAAAAATCTTCTCCATTTGTAAAATCCAATCCTCCGCCACCAAAGGGTCGGTGGTACCCGAAAAAGATGGAGGTGTGAGCTTCCGAAACTGTTCTAGGGCTGAGATAGCAGGTGTTGGTTGGTTGCCTCTAGGATTGATACGCTGCTCGAGGATCTCTGCTAATCGTTCCAATGGGTCTTGCATTGGTCCTTCTCATTCCGATAGGAACAGAAGATCCTTCTTCAATATTCTCCAGGTGATGTCCTTCCTCCTTTTGGGTCTGATTTGCTCTTGTTCTCACCATTATCTATATGAAAATGTAGCAGCAAAAGTTCAGATCCTACAGACTATTCAAAGTACTTCACTCAGAATTATTTCATTGCTCGCATAATATATATATAAGGAACTTCAACAATCAACTTAGAGTACTGATTTCTCCAAAAGCTTTTCATTGATATAGTATTAACATACACCTATTCATCCATACAAGAGTTCTACAAAAGTACAATAATCCATATCTAATATATAAATAAAAAGTATGCAGTCCCAAAATACACCACACTTGGGTGTCCACCCAAAAGCCAAAAGTGATAAGATTCCTAAGGTTAGTGACCCAATAGGTCAAACTCTAGGAAGAGGTGGAAGGGCTGCTAGAAGTAGATTCCGTATCAGAGGCCTCAGTCGGCTGTGGTTCACTACCGTCGAGGCTGATCTCCTCCTGCTCATCGTCCTCTGCAGGATCCTCTACCATCGGCTCATCCTCCCATGCCCAATCCTCCTCATCTAGGTCAAGCTCCCAACCAAGTGGAACTCCCTCTAGGATCTCACCAAGTAGAGGCTCTGGTGCCACCTCAAATTGCCACTCCATGGGCTCCTCATCATCCATAGGATCCTCGGGGTCCTCCTCTGGGTCCTCCTCCTCGGGATCCTCCTCTATCGGGTCCTCCTCCACGGGGTCCTCCTCTATTGGGTCCTCCTCCTCGGGGTCCTCCTCTATCGGGTCCTCCTCCTCATCCCTCTTCGCCAACCGCCCACGGGTATGATGGCCAATCGGGGAGTAATCCACTCTCTCCCCAAAAATCTCCTCTGGGTCAGTCTCCTCAGAGCTGATCTCCCAATCCTCTGAAAGTGTTGACCACACCTCCCCGCTACTAATGGATCCTTCCATCGTAGAAACACTCGAATCTGAATCTGCCATTCCTGCCAAAAGTCATCTATCAGCCTCCAATAGTACAAAACCAACCTAACAGAAATCTAGATATCACAAGAATGTCATGGAAAGATAATTCCTCCATGACTGGTGTTTGACACCGACTAGAAAGATCCCTACGTCCCCTAGGTATTTCAATGTAGGAAGAGGAAGGGGATTTTGGCTATTCGAAAGAATGGATAGGGATTCCAATTTCAGAGTTCAATAAAGGCAAGTTCATATCTTTCCAAACTCATCCTCAGTTAGTTTTGATCTTGATAAATAAATTGATGAATAGAATTTTAAAACAAATCCCAAAATGAAGAAATTACATGATATTAATAAAAATTGATGAATAAAATATTAGATCAAATCCCAAAAGACATGATCTTGCTAGCTAGAACTATACGTATTTTCCACTGTCGAAATAACTATTACTATTCATGCATGCGGTACTATTCATAAGTATTGTTACTATTCATAAATATTGTTACTATTTATACGTACGTATACTATTACAATTACTATTCATACGTACGGATACTATTGCTGTTATTATTCATATGTACGATATTATTCATAAGCATTGTTACTATTCATCTGTACAGTACTATTCATAAGTACCGTAGCTATTTATAAATACTATTACTATTTATACGTACAGACACTATTATCGTTACTATTCATATGCACAGATACTATTCATGAGTACTATTACTATTCAAAAGTATTATTACTATTCATATGTATAGGTACTATTCATAAGTACTATTACTATTTACAATTATTGTTACTATTCACACGTACGGTATTGTTCAGGCAGTTGCTCATGTTGTTTCTCTTTTTATTTTTTAATTCCTTTCAGGCAGTAGCTCAAAGTTTTTGAGAGCCGTAGGGTGACGGACTTCTAACATAGTCGCTGTGACATGTCTTTAGTAGATGAGATTCCACCATAGTTGATATTTTCTTTTGGGCATTTAGAGTTTTGTATTTCATTTTGTAAAGGTTGTGTGCCTTAGTTTATTTTCAATTGACTCATAACTTCACATTTATTTTAGACTTCAGTTGTAATCAGTTTATTCAGTTGAGAGATGATTATATATATTAGATATCTCTTTCTACATCATGTGTATTGTATTTATCTCCCTTATTTTGCCTGTTTTATACCTACACTTATATTTGATTCCACTAGAGAGATATTATTATGATGGTGAAATCTGTTGTTGCACACTATGGGTGCATGGTAGGTTTAACATCTCTGGGTTCACCTTGGACTACAGCCATGTGCGAAAATAGGGGCGTCATAGTAATATTGTGATAAATATCATTTATTAATGATTAAGTATGATGATAATCGGTTTGAGATCGATTAAATACATATAAGCGTGTATATAAGTGTGTATATGAGAGTACAGGAGCGAATCATGCACAAAACCATGCGTAATCACAATCTGAGGTCGGTCGATCGGCCTAGGCTAATCGATCGGCCGATGATACCTGACTGGTCGACCGATGCCTTATGGTTGGTCGACCGACGGGCTTCTAGAGCTCATGTTTTGTATTTGAATCAGTTTTCGTTTGGCTTCGGACCTAGTTATGTACGAGAGTATATATACTTGTTTTAAACCCCTTTTCCCCATCTTTTCACATGTTTTATTAGCAGCCACCTTCTCTCTCAAACCCTAACCCTAATCTATGAGTTTTTGGGAGATTTCTTGAGACGGTTATCGAGAGGAAGGCGGGATTTGCGAGCTTGGTGAGAAAGGATCTTGCATGCACATGTTCAGAAGTTCAACACGACGTTTGAGGCAAGATAATCTTCTTCCAAACCTTTCCCTTAGTTAACATGTTCAGGAGTTCAACATGTTTGAAAAAGGATGTTAATTTCAGAGGCTTGCATATGAGATTTCAGAGGCTTGCAAGATCATCTTTATCAAACATGTTCAGGAGTTCAACACGACGTTTGAGGAAAGATCATCTTCCTCCAAATCTTTCCCTTAGTTAAAAATCATATTTTTAGTAAACTAATTGATTAATCTAATGCTTAAAAGTTAATCTGATGTGATAAAACCTAGTTTATGATGTTAAATCTTAAACCAATGAAAAGATCTATAATTTAAATCTCTGCTTAATAAGAATAGTTGATCATGATCATTAGGGTTGTCTTTTAATTTGTAAATTTCATTTTAATTTGCTTTGAAACCCTAGTTAACCAATTTAAATGATAATTTTGTTAACTAGTATGTTTAAACCCTAAGTATGTGATATCCTGGTGATGTGTTTCTTGTTTAAGCTAATCTATAACTGTGTAATGTTTAGAATTAATCATATTTATTAATCATGTTATTAAAAATATGTTGAGAATTTTGTTAATTGAAATGTTAAATCCTAACTGTTTAATTTTAAAAGATGTAACCATGTTTAATTTAACCATTGCTGAGTAATCATGAAAGTTAAATCTTGTTTAACCTTGCATGCTAACAAATTTATATTGTCGAGAAAGTTTCAATACACAAAGCCTGAGAATAAAGCTGATTGTGTCACCATGGTTTTTTTAAACCCTTTCCGGTCGGTCGACCGATAAGGATCAATCGGTCGACCGATGAGGTCTTCTTATAGTGCATTTTGTGCACGTTTGACATCGATCGACCTATGCTTTAGAGCAGTCAACTGACACCTTATTTTTGTTTGTGATGACTTTTCTTGCGCGGTTAATCGTGAACGCAAGATTTGAGCCGTACGACGATACACGCGTGCAACCATGGGTGTACATGAATAGAGTTATAGCACATACACGGATATCCTAAAGACGATTATTACAGGTATTCTTTCGATCATGTTTGAGATAATAATTAAGTATAATACGTATGCATTGTAGGCATATAAAATTGCTTATAGGTCCCTTAGCTCAGCTCGGCACAAACCGACAAACCAACGAGGCAACGAGATTGACTAATCGCACGCAAGCAACGGAATACGTCCATTCGCGTGCGGGATCAAGCTAAGTGTTCGAAGAGTCAACAAGTCATCCAACCAAGGGCATACTCGGATGAGTCACGATCGAATCAAGATCGGTTTCAGACTCAAATTCAGAAGTGGATTTACTGCCTAATCGGGATCCGGATTTACTGCCAAATCAGGTCAACAAATCGAATCCGAACCTATCAACCGCAGAACCGGAAAACGGGCACAAAGAGGCAAAACGACAAACACCTGGAGGTCGGCTCACCGAGCCACCAAGGAGGCTCAGTGGCCGAGCCACCAAGTGGTGGCTCGGCCGAGCCACCTAGGTGGCTCGGCGAGCCACCTTGTGGTGGCTGACTGTGGTCCTAACTGTAAGAAGGTTTGACCAAGTGGGTGTTTTGAGACAATCCTAACTGTAGGAAGGTTTGATCGCTCAATTTGTGGACCTCTCGTTCATTGGGGGAATCGAGAGGGGATTTTGACTGTGGTCCTAACTGTAAGAAGGTTTGACCAAGTGGGTGTTTTGAGACAATCCTAACTGTAGGAAGGTTTGATCGCTCAATTTGTGGACCTCTCGTTCATTGGGGGAATCGAGAGGGGATTTTGACTGTGGTCCTAACTGTAAGAAGGTTTGACCAAGTGGGTGTTTTGAGACAATCCTAACTGTAGGAAGGTTTGATCGCTCAATTTGTGGACCTCTCGTTCATTGGGGGAATCGAGAGGGGATTTTGACTGTGGTCCTAACTGTAAGAAGGTTTGACCAAGTGGGTGTTTTGAGACAATCCTAACTGTAGGAAGGTTTGATCGCTCAATTTGTGGACCTCTCGTTCATTGGGGGAATCGAGAGGGGATTTTGACTGTGGTCCTAACTGTAAGAAGGTTTGACCAAGTGGGTGTTTTGAGACAATCCTAACTGTAGGAAGGTTTGATCGCTCAATTTGTGGACCTCTCGTTCATTGGGGGAATCGAGAGGGGATTTTGACTGTGGTCCTAACTGTAAGAAGGTTTGACCAAGTGGGTGTTTTGAGACAATCCTAACTGTAGGAAGGTTTGATCGCTCAATTTGTGGACCTCTCGTTCATTGGGGGAATCGAGAGGGGATTTTGACTGTGGTCCTAACTGTAAGAAGGTTTGACCAAGTGGGTGTTTTGAGACAATCCTAACTGTAGGAAGGTTTGATCGCTCAATTTGTGGACCTCTCGTTCATTGGGGGAATCGAGAGGGGATTTTGACTGTGGTCCTAACTGTAAGAAGGTTTGACCAAGTGGGTGTTTTGAGACAATCCTAACTGTAGGAAGGTTTGATCGCTCAATTTGTGGACCTCTCGTTCATTGGGGGAATCGAGAGGGGATTTTGACTGTGGTCCTAACTGTAAGAAGGTTTGACCAAGTGGGTGTTTTGAGACAATCCTAACTGTAGGAAGGTTTGATCGCTCAATTTGTGGACCTCTCGTTCATTGGGGGAATCGAGAGGGGATTTTGACTGTGGTCCTAACTGTAAGAAGGTTTGACCAAGTGGGTGTTTTGAGACAATCCTAACTGTAGGAAGGTTTGATCGCTCAATTTGTGGACCTCTCGTTCATTGGGGGAATCGAGAGGGGATTTTGACTGTGGTCCTAACTGTAAGAAGGTTTGACCAAGTGGGTGTTTTGAGACAATCCTAACTGTAGGAAGGTTTGATCGCTCAATTTGTGGACCTCTCGTTCATTGGGGGAATCGAGAGGGGATTTTGACTGTGGTCCTAACTGTAAGAAGGTTTGACCAAGTGGGTGTTTTGAGACAATCCTAACTGTAGGAAGGTTTGATCGCTCAATTTGTGGACCTCTCGTTCATTGGGGGAATCGAGAGGGGATTTTGACTGTGGTCCTAACTGTAAGAAGGTTTGACCAAGTGGGTGTTTTGAGACAATCCTAACTGTAGGAAGGTTTGATCGCTCAATTTGTGGACCTCTCGTTCATTGGGGGAATCGAGAGGGGATTTTGACTGTGGTCCTAACTGTAAGAAGGTTTGACCAAGTGGGTGTTTTGAGACAATCCTAACTGTAGGAAGGTTTGATCGCTCAATTTGTGGACCTCTCGTTCATTGGGGGAATCGAGAGGGGATTTTGACTGTGGTCCTAACTGTAAGAAGGTTTGACCAAGTGGGTGTTTTGAGACAATCCTAACTGTAGGAAGGTTTGATCGCTCAATTTGTGGACCTCTCGTTCATTGGGGGAATCGAGAGGGGATTTTGACTGTGGTCCTAACTGTAAGAAGGTTTGACCAAGTGGGTGTTTTGAGACAATCCTAACTGTAGGAAGGTTTGATCGCTCAATTTGTGGACCTCTCGTTCATTGGGGGAATCGAGAGGGGATTTTGACTGTGGTCCTAACTGTAAGAAGGTTTGACCAAGTGGGTGTTTTGAGACAATCCTAACTGTAGGAAGGTTTGATCGCTCAATTTGTGGACCTCTCGTTCATTGGGGGAATCGAGAGGGGATTTTGACTGTGGTCCTAACTGTAAGAAGGTTTGACCAAGTGGGTGTTTTGAGACAATCCTAACTGTAGGAAGGTTTGATCGCTCAATTTGTGGACCTCTCGTTCATTGGGGGAATCGAGAGGGGATTTTGACTGTGGTCCTAACTGTAAGAAGGTTTGACCAAGTGGGTGTTTTGAGACAATCCTAACTGTAGGAAGGTTTGATCGCTCAATTTGTGGACCTCTCGTTCATTGGGGGAATCGAGAGGGGATTTTGACTGTGGTCCTAACTGTAAGAAGGTTTGACCAAGTGGGTGTTTTGAGACAATCCTAACTGTAGGAAGGTTTGATCGCTCAATTTGTGGACCTCTCGTTCATTGGGGGAATCGAGAGGGGATTTTGACTGTGGTCCTAACTGTAAGAAGGTTTGACCAAGTGGGTGTTTTGAGACAATCCTAACTGTAGGAAGGTTTGATCGCTCAATTTGTGGACCTCTCGTTCATTGGGGGAATCGAGAGGGGATTTTGACTGTGGTCCTAACTGTAAGAAGGTTTGACCAAGTGGGTGTTTTGAGACAATCCTAACTGTAGGAAGGTTTGATCGCTCAATTTGTGGACCTCTCGTTCATTGGGGGAATCGAGAGGGGATTTTGACTGTGGTCCTAACTGTAAGAAGGTTTGACCAAGTGGGTGTTTTGAGACAATCCTAACTGTAGGAAGGTTTGATCGCTCAATTTGTGGACCTCTCGTTCATTGGGGGAATCGAGAGGGGATTTTGACTGTGGTCCTAACTGTAAGAAGGTTTGACCAAGTGGGTGTTTTGAGACAATCCTAACTGTAGGAAGGTTTGATCGCTCAATTTGTGGACCTCTCGTTCATTGGGGGAATCGAGAGGGGATTTTGACTGTGGTCCTAACTGTAAGAAGGTTTGACCAAGTGGGTGTTTTGAGACAATCCTAACTGTAGGAAGGTTTGATCGCTCAATTTGTGGACCTCTCGTTCATTGGGGGAATCGAGAGGGGATTTTGACTGTGGTCCTAACTGTAAGAAGGTTTGACCAAGTGGGTGTTTTGAGACAATCCTAACTGTAGGAAGGTTTGATCGCTCAATTTGTGGACCTCTCGTTCATTGGGGGAATCGAGAGGGGATTTTGACTGTGGTCCTAACTGTAAGAAGGTTTGACCAAGTGGGTGTTTTGAGACAATCCTAACTGTAGGAAGGTTTGATCGCTCAATTTGTGGACCTCTCGTTCATTGGGGGAATCGAGAGGGGATTTTGACTGTGGTCCTAACTGTAAGAAGGTTTGACCAAGTGGGTGTTTTGAGACAATCCTAACTGTAGGAAGGTTTGATCGCTCAATTTGTGGACCTCTCGTTCATTGGGGGAATCGAGAGGGGATTTTGACTGTGGTCCTAACTGTAAGAAGGTTTGACCAAGTGGGTGTTTTGAGACAATCCTAACTGTAGGAAGGTTTGATCGCTCAATTTGTGGACCTCTCGTTCATTGGGGGAATCGAGAGGGGATTTTGACTGTGGTCCTAACTGTAAGAAGGTTTGACCAAGTGGGTGTTTTGAGACAATCCTAACTGTAGGAAGGTTTGATCGCTCAATTTGTGGACCTCTCGTTCATTGGGGGAATCGAGAGGGGATTTTGACTGTGGTCCTAACTGTAAGAAGGTTTGACCAAGTGGGTGTTTTGAGACAATCCTAACTGTAGGAAGGTTTGATCGCTCAATTTGTGGACCTCTCGTTCATTGGGGGAATCGAGAGGGGATTTTGACTGTGGTCCTAACTGTAAGAAGGTTTGACCAAGTGGGTGTTTTGAGACAATCCTAACTGTAGGAAGGTTTGATCGCTCAATTTGTGGACCTCTCGTTCATTGGGGGAATCGAGAGGGGATTTTGACTGTGGTCCTAACTGTAAGAAGGTTTGACCAAGTGGGTACTTTACGTCCAGACTCTAACAGAGAGAGTGTTGAGTGCATAGACATGGTGAGAATGGGAGTTCTTATTCATTACATTGCTGTGGTTTTGGGAACTTCCCGTTACATAAATCGTCCACCCCCAGTTTCCTCTGCGGAACTGGTTCGGACATTATTATCAGTTAACTAACCGGGTTATCCTTAAGAATATTAGCTTAATATTCTCCAGGAACTTCCCGTCAAAAGTGGGGAAACAGTTTAGACTCATATACCTATTGGAGTATCAGGGAGTAGTTTAACCTCTTATACCGGTCGGAGGATTGAGAAACAGTTTATACTCGTATACTCTTTGGAGTTTTGCCGTTCTTATTTGGCTTACCTTAGCGTTATGACGCCGGCTTCAACCAAGGTCTGAATGCTATTCTTGAGAGCAAAGCAATCCTTGGTGGGATGAACGACCCTCCTGTGGTATGCACAGTACTTTGGGTCCGTAGTGTTGTCAGCTTCCTCCTGATTTGTGATAGGTGGTAGCTTGATCTTGTTACCTTCAAGGAGGGATTCGAAGATGGCTGGAACGTCTTCGTCCTTGAAGGAATACTCTCTTTGGAGTCTCGGACCCGAAGTCTTTTGCTGCCTTCGGGATTGCTGTTGTGACGCTTGATTAGCACCACCAGTAGCTGCAGGTGTTTTGCCCTTACCACGAGAGGCGAAATTTGAGTCCAGCGGATTAACCGTCGGTTGGTTCCTCTCGGCCTTCTTCCTTCTAAGGAATCGCTCAGCCTGCTCCCCTCGGACCTTCAGATCCTTCCAAGTGTCAGACGGTGCTGTTCCCATTGCTTCCAACACGTCCAACGCAAGGTTGTTGTGGCAAGTTTGGAGGATGAATTCCTCTGTGATCGGGTCCCGGCAATTCATCGCCTTGTTCCGGAACCTTTTGACGAAGGTGTCGACTAACTCCCCGTCCTTCTGCTTCTCATCGAGCAATGATCCGATAGATATCTCGGTGTCGTCGTCGAAGAAGTTGGCGAGGAACATGGTCTCCATATCGTCCCAGCTGTTCACGCTACTTGGCTTGAGGCGGCGATACCAATCGAAGGCGGCTCCGCGAAGAGTGCCGACGAATGACCGCACCATCAGAGGCTCATTGCCGGAAATAATACCCAGGTGCGATTTGAAATAAATCAAATGCTGAGTGGGGGAACCCTTCCCATCGAACGGCGTGAAGTTGATTAGATTGAACTTCGCCGGATATGGGATCGATTCCCACTCTCTTGGGTATGGACAGGGAATGCCTGTTTTCTTCGTCTCTTGAGCGGAGATCAATGTGTTGATTTTGCTCTCGAGATCTTTGATCTTCAAGTCTTCACTTGTATCCTCGTTGGCATCCTCGTTACCACCCCCCGCATTGACAGGAGGGTTATTGGCATCGTGAGCATTCGTATCCTCGTCCTCCTGATGGGCTTGGTTGCGACGACTCGGCTCGCCTTGCTGGTTCGCCAATGCTTGGATTTGTTGGTCATGCATTTCTCTCATGTTCTGCATGGTCATCTGCATCTCGAACCTGAAAGTTTCCTGCTGTTTAGCCAAAGCGTCTTCAATCATCTTGGCAATTTGCTCCGCACCTATCATCAGTGACTCACGGGGTTCCCCCTCACTGGACACTGTATTATCTGATGCGATTGCGGAGCAGGTATCCGACTCTTCACCTTCTGAAGGTACTCTTGTCCGAACCCTACCATAGGTTCCTCGTGCGATTGCTCCAGACTGCAGACGGGTTAGACGCCGGGATGCTTCCAGAATCGGACTGCAGACGGGTTAGACGCCGGGATGCTTTCAGAATCGACTCGAGATTATCCCGTGATGAGGTCTCTTTGCTTGTCATATTAGCGGTGACCCTCGGGAATTCTTCATCTTCAACCATCGTCCTTCTTTGCCGAAAACGCCTACGCCTTGGTTTTGGCATTTTGGTACTAAGTCTCTCGAAAACTGAAACTCTTTCGGGGACTGCCTTAATGCAGTTGCATTCAGACAATACCGCCCGAATGAGTTTGGAACAGGGGCATTGAGTTTTCTGTTCTCGGGGACTCCTTTTTCTGGTTTTCCTCGTGCTCACATCACGATAGTACAACCCATCGGTTTGACGGTCGTTCCCGCGAACAGTGTGTTGGCACGATCTCTCAGGTATAACGTTTTCGTCCTCAGACGACAACGTTTCCTTCTGAGAGCAAATTGCCTTTTTAGGGCTCTCAAGAGTCACGCGCCTCGAAACACGCCTTGGTGGGCGTGAATTCTCAATGGGCTCCTGGACTTCAATGCGTAAGGTAGTGCACTTGGGTGCCATGATTTCTTTGTCATGTTGAGGGTTGCGGCGACCCCCAGCGTGTTGATTCGTTAGGGACTTCTTTATTGGGCCCAAACTCTCTTAAACTGGAGCTTTGCCTCTCTCGTCGGGAATTGGACCGAGGCGCTCCAAAACTGATTTCTTCCTTTGGGACGATTCTGCACGATCTCCCGAAAAAGCTATTGGAATTACCGGCGACTTGGGTTGATTCGCCGGTGGTTGAACTTTTGTTGGAGGCTGTTTCGGCCTCCACACTTGGCGGGTTGATGGCGGCTTCTTGACCACCTCTTTCTGCAGCTTTCTACGGGCTTCTTCGACTTGAGCCCGTGCCTGCGCTGATAGTGCGCGGCGTTTGCGAATGCGCTCCTCCAGTGTCGAACGGTTCCGTTTGACACGGACCCATTCGTTCGTTGGCGGCTTGGAGGAGTCGCCATTCATCGGCCGTTGAGGCTGTTTACCTCTCCCGTTCTTCAGATCCGCGTTGTAGCGGATTCCGTCGGTGGACTCCATTGCTTTGGCGAATTGTTTGGCCAAGCGTTGGCGTTGCCTTTGGCGGGCTCTCTTTGAGAGAGTCACCGCTCCTTTGGTGACGGAGGAATTGGTTGGAACCAGCTTGATCTGGTTGGAGGTTGGTGGAGCCTCACCCGACGCAACTTTGGCGTCAATCAGGATGAGGTCGTCGTTGGTAGCTTCAACTTCTTCGTACCAACGCACCTTTCTGCTGGAAGAGAACTTGGACTTCTTAGACTTGCGAGGGGAGGTAGATCCGGACGAGGATGAAAGGTACTCCTCGAACTTTTGTTGGTCGAACTCATACTCGACCTCCTCCTCGACCGGGATCGAGATCCGCGGCTGCGACGCAACGATCTCGGCAGCGAGATCGTTGGCTCCCACTGTGGTCGCCAGATTGTTCGCGGGAAAAATTGTTGCTTTCTTCATTAATGATTCCATTGTACACTCTTGTAATAGTCTATCGATTACAAAGATCCGGTCTTTTTATAAGATCCGGTTACAACAAAAATCAAATTGAAAAGAAATGAAAATTACAACTTTGTTTCCTTGTTTGTCGAACGAATCGCGAGCTCCTATTTTGCGGTCGCTCGCTTTGTGGGTTCTTTGCCTGCGCCGGGGTTGTTTGCCGTGGACCACCGCGAGATCTAGATCCGGTCAGATCTAAGCAGTACGACGGGTATTTTTCCACAAAGGAAATAATAGCCGGGGAGGATTGATTCACCAAGGAAACAATCGTCCAAGTCTCGGGATCTAAGACCAAGCTTAGATCCGGAGTACGTCTGCGTAGATCTGAGATCCGGTCCTCTCGAACACCTGCCTTATTTGACGTTGATGATCGCCGAACACCAGCTCAGTACAACTTAGGCTAGTGCATCGATATATTGTTAGTACAGGCCATTATGTCATGATATTTAGGATGTCTGATTTGGTTGTCTATCTTATACGGTGAAGCGATGAGGCTAGAGAGCCGTACTTCTAGAATACCTGATGTGGTAGTCCATCCCGCATGGTAATGTGATGAGACTAATGAGCCGTGTACATATTTAGGATGCCTGATTTGGTAGTCCGTTCCGCATGATAATGCAATGAGTTATAAAACTACGAGATATTGTATATATCTAATAGCCTGAGTCTTTGGTGGAAGCGATTTATGAATATGATTCATTGTTGAATTATATTATGACTAGATTACTCCGAGTTTAGGAGTTACAGGAGATTTAGTTCTTGTATCCATATCATCTACCTAAGGGTAGCGCAAGTTATATGGTCGATATTTATGATATTGTGGTAACTTTACTTTTCTGTATTGCTTTCCTTTATCTTTTATTCTTAGTTTGGAATTGATATTTAGCGATTCACAACTTGAGACATATGGTATATACATAAGGGTTTCCTTGTTTAGATTATTTCACTCGACGTACTACGTCTCGTGTTATGGGTTCTTAAATATTAATCCCATTTAGATACAGGGTAAATGATGTAGGTAGACTATGCATAATAGATAGAGCCTCCATCACATTTAGTAGCCCTTCCCCTGGGGGCGAATGGAGATGATCTTGTTAAAGCGCTCTAACACTGTTGTTGTTTTTCATTTTGTTTTCCCTTCTTCTTAGGCAGCGGATTAGAGTTCTGAAGAGCCGCAAGTTAACGGATTTACAGTATAGTCGTCGTCACTTATTTGTAGTAGTTGGTGCTCCACCGTAGTTTAATGTTTACTTTCAGATACTTAGAGTTTTATTTTTTTTGTAAAGGCTATGTTCCTTAGTACTATTTTTAGTTGACTCTTATGTATTGAGATATTTCACCTTTATTTCAGACATCAGTTGTATTTCATTTTACTCATATTGGGACATGATCATATTTATTGGATATTTCTTTCATGTCATGTCCATTATATTTATTTCTCTTATTTTGTCTATTTTATACCTATACTTGTTATGGATTCCACTAGAGAGATATTACTGTGATGGCGAAATGTATTGTTGCATAGTGTGGGTGCATGGCATGCTTGACATATCTAGGTTCACCTTGGACTGCAGTCATGTGTGAAAATAGGAGCGTCACAATACCATTGTTTATTCATTTCAGTACTAGGCCATTGAAATTCCATAAATGATTATCGTATGATAATTCATCTTGCCTCAACGATTCTATTGTTGAAAATGATAGTATTTGTTCATTTGTTGGCTTGATGAGACTCTATATTCATGGATTATGCACTGTGTGAAGTAAGCTTCACCGATGGGTGGTATAAAAGTAAGTCCCAGTGGGGACGTATTGATAATAGGATAACACATATCTTGAAGAACGGGTGGATTTCAATTAGCCATTTCTTCTTGTTCAACAATAGATTCAACACGAATTAAACAATTGGTTTTATTCCCAATCCGAACTTGCATGTATTAATCAAAGATCTTTTAAAGATTTTTTCACTAAAAAATTTAAGAAAAAAATCTATCAAGTAAAGCAAATGTTAATTTTTTATATATTTTTATATGTAACAGAAAAAACTAAATCTGAAAGATTTTTGAAGAAGAAAAAGAAGGAGAAAAGAAAATTTAACTAAACAAACTTAAAAGTAACCACTGGAAACAATTACCCTTAATTCAAGTGTTAAGCCTAAACATAATTAAATTAGCTCCTAACCAAAAACTTCTTGAGTGAAAATATTAAATTTGCATGGTCAGTTAACAATCACATTTTTATTATATTTTTATACCCTCATTATCTATCTTTTTAAATAAATATATCACTAATAACTTGTTTTTACCTTAATTTGCAGGTTAAAATGAAGATTAATGAATAAAAACTAAAAAATATCTTAAATTTCCTAATTATTTAACCTTTTATTAAAACCTAGGATCAAGCATGCCCAGGATCAAGCCAAGCAATCTTCAGAAGCCGAAGAAACAAGGATAAAATATGAAAAGAAATCAAGTCAAAATCATGTTCAAGATGATTAGCCACAAAGAAACAGTGATATCTCTCATTCCGGAAGGCAGAATTTAATATATAATATATGAAAATCTTCTATCTCGATGAGACGGAATTAACTGCATTCTCAAAATTTTAGAATTCTAATCACTTGGCCAACAAATTGGCCAATCGGTTGGGCAACCGATTGGTCGACCAATTGATAAGTAACAAACTTATTTTGTGGCTAAGATTTGATCCTTGGAGCCCAATTAAAATACAATGGTTCTCATTCGTTACTGTAGGCTATAAATAGGGATAAAGAGTGAAGGGATTGAGTGTGAAATTTTTTTTAAATACTCTATTAGGAGTGGAGGGTTACTCTTAATTGAGAACACCTTCCAAAATTATAACTTCATGTTGCAATTAATAAAATATTTTTTCACCTCTTCATATTTTTCTTTTCTTCTCTTTGTTTGATCATGAAGATGAAGATGAGATAAAGATAGAGATCAAGATGAAGATTTACGTTTATCAATAGGCTAGAATCCTCTTGGAATATAAATTTTCTCTTTTATCTTTTTATTTTCTTATAATATTTTTTTCTTGCTTTATATATTCAAGGGGATAGAACCCTCTTGAATTAGATTTATTTTGATGCATGGTAGGGTAGATTTACTTTCAATGTCCTTATTTTTTTATATTTATTTTATAGTATAGATTTACATTTTTACATAGTTTAGATTTCCTTTATTGTTTTTTCTTTTTGCTCATAGTTTAGATCTTTACTTCTCTGTTCTTTTTTTTTCCTTGTAATTAGTTTATTTTACTTCTTTCATACTCTTTAATTTTTATTTTTATTTTATTTTCTAAGATATGGAACTAAATCCTTGTAGGAATTCTAGAATTGCATGAAACTAGTTCAATTTAGTTTATGAATTATAAATTACTCTCTTGTGCTTAAAATGATCATGTTTAAGATAATCAACTAGAGAACTAATTGATAAAAGAAGAATTAGATATGTTCTACTAATGAATTCTAGAATTACTATCTAGTTGTTATTCTTTTCATGAGTATTAATTTTACTTGGATGATAATAGGATAGGTTATACTTATCTTAAGTGGTAGGATAGTCTATACTTAATAAATCTAAAGTAAAATATGATAAAAAGAGAATAGTTTATGAATTTATAAATGAAATCAGCTAGTGGATTCAATTCTAAATTCCTCATATCTCTAATTGAATCCTCCATCTTTACTTTCTTAAATTTCCTCTTTGCTTTTTATTTTTCTTTATTTACTTCTTGATTTTATTCCCTTTTCTTCATCTTTCTTTCTCCACTCTCAATCTAGTTTTGTTTTTATTTATATATAATTACGTCCACTCTCCTCGTATCTCTCTATAGTCATACATGTTTCACTCCTAATTGTCATACACACAACTTAAGAATCACTTTCAATTAATTCCTACAATACCTTCCTTGTGGGATTTGATATTTTTCTATATTATAACTTGATTGTGCACTTGCAATCTCGACATATTTAAAAACACCATATCAAGTTTTTCGCGCCGTTGCTGGGGAAGATGCTTATAAGTAGGATTTTTCTATTTTGGTTCTTTAATTTGTGTGTTTTCTTGTGAAGGAACTATTTTGAAGATTAAAGATTTGAGATTGGAGATTTGCTTGTGGTAAATCTTCTTTCTAGTATTTTCAATTTTACTACTTTAGTTAATTCCTCACAAGTAGAGACAATTAGGATCTTTAAAAAAAAGGAAATTTTTTTACTTTTTTCAACCATAATAAAATTCACCCTTCACTTAGACATTATTAACATGATAATAATTTCAAACAAGAGCTCTCTTTCTCACATTTGTTTAATTATTAAGCC
This sequence comes from Asparagus officinalis, assembly GCF_001876935.1. Taxonomy (NCBI): domain Eukaryota; kingdom Viridiplantae; phylum Streptophyta; class Magnoliopsida; order Asparagales; family Asparagaceae; genus Asparagus; species Asparagus officinalis. The sequence goes on from NC_033800.1 coordinate 94,528,188, forward strand.
TAATTATAAAATGATGCTTATCTACAAACTGAATATAATGGTAGAAACATTTATGAATGGAATATAGATGGTTTATCTGATGCATAGATATATTCCATAATGCATAGAATGCTAATGTATTCCACAATACAAATTAATAGCCTCATATATTACATGTGGGTTTACTAGCATCCTAAAAGGATGGTGGGATAATTATGTGACGCACCTATTTTCATACATGGCTGTAGTCCAGGTGAATTTAGAGATGTCAAACCTACCATGCACCTACACTGTGAAATAAAACGTTTCACCAATCACAGTAATATCCTCTAGTGGAATCAAAAAGAAGTGTAGGTACAAAACAGAGAAAATAAGGTAAATAAATGCAATAGACATGGTATAGAAGGATAAATTTCATAAATGAAACCATGTCTCAAATGAATAAAACTATAAATACATGATCTCTTAAATAATGTAAAATATCTCAACATGAATCAACTGAAAATGTAACTAAGGTTCATAGTCTTTACAAAATGAAATACAACTCAAATAACTGAATGGAAATATAAATCTACTATAGAGCCTCTACTGATAACTCATGTGACGGCAACTATATAAGAACTCCGTCATCCTGCACCTTTCCAAAACTTTGAGCTGCTTGAAAAGAAATTTAAAAAAAAACAACAACAAGAGCGTCAGAGCGCTACAGCAAGATCACATTCATCTGCCTTCAGAGGAAGGGCTACTAGATGAAGTGGAGGCTCTACCTATTAAGTATAGTATACCTAGATCATTTTCCCCATATCTAATGGAGTTAATATTTAGACACCTACAAAACGAGACATAGTACATCAAGTGAAATAATCCAAATAAGGAAAACCTCATGTATATACTATATGTCTTAAATTGTAGACATATAAATATTAATACTGAGCTAGAGATAAACAATCTAAATGAAATCAATAATTAGTAACCCACAACACGAGACTGATACGTTGAGCGAAATAATCCAAACAAGGAAACCCACATGTATATACCATATGTCTCAAATTGTGAATCGCTAATCATTAATCCCAATCTAAGAATAAAATAAAGTAATACAGAAAGTAAAGACATTCATAATATCATATTTATAATATCTTCCACTATCACTGGGAAGATAAGATAAATATCAGCATATAACCCCGTGTACTTTCAAGGGCAAAGTACCTCGGTCATATATATCAATAATGAGTCATATACATAACTGGTATCCACCAAAGACTCAGGCTATCAACAATCATCTCAATGCAAATCCTTGCAAGATTCTGATTCATCGTATCATTATGTGGGATGGACTACCCGATCGGTATCCTAACAGTCTACACGGCTCATTAGTCTCATCGCATCTATGTACTTAACATGAGTGCGAGACAGACTACCAAGTAGGCATCCTAAAAATATGATTCACAAGCCTCATTGCACCCTAGTATGGGGCAGACTGCTAGATAAAGCATCCTAAACCCAACTCAATGGCCAGTACTAATGGTATATCGACGTACTGCTCCCGTAATACTGAGTGAAGCTCATCAACGATATCCAACATGTATATAAATGTGTAATCAACCTTTATCTTAAGTGTAATCGAAACAAAAATCATCATAATCCCCTTTTGGGATACTTGTGGTGTGCTACGACACTATTCAGGTGTACCCATGACTGTATATGTATCATTGTGAGCTTTGTTAGCCCTTATGTTTTGATTATGTTTTACAACCATCATTAACGGTACTAATGGATTATTGAGTGCAAATGTAATAAATTCATTTATCAAGCTTGTTAGTGCCATTTATGGAGGATTGGATAGAATATACGCTACAACGATGATATCCAAAGGAGGAGGAGGCATAGCGATGAAGCAATGTTATTTCAAGAACAATAAATTCATATAAAAGCTTCATCCAAACTCAAGCTATATCAAGACTCAAAGATTATATTCTATGTGAGGATATTAGCTAGTTTTTTATTCTCTCTCTAGTATTAGAATGTAGGCAAAGAGTTATTGAATTCACTTGAAGCTATTGGGACTCACACACATATTTTCATACTTAAGCTTTTAAACGTTTTTTGCAAAATACTATTTTTCACAAGTATGAGGACCTATCTGCAAAATTTTTTTTCCAAACAGTTTGTTTTTAGTATTAAAAACATTTTACAAAGTTTTATAATTTTCAGAGGTCATATAAATATTTTCTAAATATTTTAGTTTGAGTCAAAACACTATTCTGGAGCATATCAGAATGCGGTCGACCGTACCGGTCGACCGCACTTAAGGTCATTCATCACTGGGCTCCAGAGAGGTCGTCGGTCGACCGGTGCGGTCGACCGAAATCTTGATTTTTATATCAGTCGACCGCACCAGTCGACCGATGATGGCTCTGCCTGTTTTCTAAGTTTTCATAGCTGCTCGCGGTCGACCGGATTTTCGGTCGGCCGACCGAATTCATCTTTTCGGTCGACCGAACGTTCTGGTGGTCGACCAATGGTTTATTCGGTCAACCGTGACTTTTTCTCAAACGGTCGTTTGCCTTGTTTATTGTGCTTTCACTTAACTGTGTTTGGCACAGTCTGTGGCAATAGTCTGAATAGGAGATTATTTTCTTAATTGGGAAGATTGAGTTGTGATTTTAAAATGATTAACCCTTTCTATGTAAACCAAGATTTCTTCTTCTTCCTGTTGCCCTAACTTCTGCTGAAAAACCAGAGAGACGCTGTCTTCTGAGAAAAATTTTCAAACTCTGTTTTCTGTGGTTTTTCACTGTGTTTCTTGTGTGAGTTCACTTCCAGCTTCAGTACTCTTTCTCTTTGCCATAGGGACTTGTAAAGAGAGAGTCTTTCTTCATTTCTACTGCTGTGTGAGTGTGATCTTGTATAGATCAACTGTGAGGGTGTGTGATCTGTTGAGATCAACTGTGTAGTGAGAGATTGAGAGGGAATCACTGTGTAGACGAAGTTTCGGCTTCCAAACCGGGTGTGTAGTGGATTTCTCCTCGAGAGTGGGGAACGGGGACGTAGGTCAGCGGACCGAACCTCGTTAACACATCGCGCGTCAAAGGATAACAATTCCTAACCCTATCTCTTTTACTTTAATCGCATTACTGTTTTGTGGTTTGCTTGTGTTTAATTTTATTGCATATTAGAGCCTCTTGACCCTAATCACCCCCCTCTAGGGTCCAACAATTGGTATCAGAGCTTGGTCTCTATATTAATTTTTGGTTTAACCGCCTTAGAGAAAAGATCAAATGGAGGCCTCTTTGAATATGCATATGTTAGAAGGACAATCCACCACTAGACCACCACTCTTCACCGCGACCAATTTTGCTTATTGGAAGGCTAGGATGAAAATTTACCTTCGTTGCATTGATCTTGACATCCTAGAGCTCATTGAACAGAAATATGTAGAGAAGTCCAAAGTCGGGAACATGACCGATGAAGAAAGGCACCTAGCCAATCTCAATGCTAAGGCCATGAACGCCTTAATTTGTGGTCTTTCCCCAATGAATACAATAGAGTTTCCACGTGTGCAACCGCATACGAAATTTGGGTAAAATTATGTATCACACATGAAGGAACTCCCCAAGTTAAGGAATCTAAGATTAGTGGGCTTATGCATGATTATGAGCTATTTAAAATGCTTCCTAATGAATCCATTGATGCTATGTTTTCCCGTTTTACTAATATCATCAATGAATTACATGGTCTTGATAAGCAATTGTCCATTCAAGAAATGAACTACAAGATACTTCGTTCCTTGACTCCGGCATGGGAGCCCAAAGCTACGGCCATTGAGGAAGCTCATGACCTCACTACCTTAGCTCTTGATAGCCTCATCGGAAAGCTCAAAGTGCATGAGAAGAAGCTCAAGGGGAAGGAGAAGGAGGAAGTGCCATCACGTGAAGTTGAGGAGCCGTCACCAAAGTTGAAGACCATAGCTCTCAAAGGATCTAGTGACAACTCGTCTTCGTCATCGGATAGTGAAGTCGATTTTTCTAGAGAAATGGCTCATCTCTCTAGAAGAATCTCTAGACTCATAAAAATGAACAAGAAATTTAACCCTCGATCTAACAACAAGTTTTCCCCTCGTGTAGGTAAATGTTTTGAGTGCAATGAACCGGATCACATCGCTAAGGATTGTCCCAAGCTCAAGGAAAAGTACATGAAGTATAAGAAGAAGAAGGCTATGTATGCCGGATGGGAAGAATCCGAACCAAGTAACTCGGATAGTGATGAAGAAGGAGCCAAACTTGCTCTTCATGACCCAAATGTTTGTTTCATGGCAAATGAACATGAGGTAATATCCGAGGCCGAAAGTGAATCTTTCTATATGCAATGTGACATAGCTATGGCTTTAGAAGAATTGAACTTTGAATTTAAAAGAATGTCTAAAGAATATTCTTCTTTTAAAAGATTGCATGCCTCTTGTGATATTAAGCTAGAGCAATTAATAACCTCTCTTGCTCTAAAAGATGAATTGCTAGGAGATCTCGATTTCGAGAATAAGCAATTAAGATCAAAGATTGAAAGATTAAAAATTGAGAGTTGTAGAACTAGACCCACTCATGCTTATGCTAACTATAATCACCATGATAGAAATAGGTTTCATGGTTCTAACATCCATACATACAAAAGAAATTTTGTATGCACTTATTGTATGAGACATGGACACATTTCTACTCATTGTAGAATTAAAGATAACCATGATTTTTATGGAATGATGTGGGTACCCAAAGGTACCAAGACTACTAACCACCAAGGACCTAAGACATGGGTACCTAAAGCTACTACATCTTCATCTTCATCTTTTGTAGGGAACGTCACGGCAACGACGTAAGGAAATGTGGTACCTTGATAGTGGTTGCTCACATCATATGACAGGCAATAAAGAATTATTTGCAACCCTATCAAGGATTGAAGGAGGTAGTGTCTCCTTCGGTGGTGGTGAGAAAGGTAAAATCATTGGTATCGGTTCTATTGGTAAGAAACCCTCACCCATTATAGAAGATGTTTATTTAGTAAATGGTTTGAATCATAATCTTCTTAGCATTAGCCAATTAAGTGATAAAGGTTTTGATATTTCTTTTAAACCGGATATGGAAAAATTATTTTTATTGCTAATCGCAAATCTAATGTATACATTTTTGAGATGAATGAATTAGTGAGTCAAGATGTGAAGTGTCTTGCGGTAATTGATGAAAATCCTTGGATTTGGCACAAAAGACTTGGTGGACATGAAAATATGGAGTTAATATCAAAATTTTCTAAGAGAAATCTTGTGAGAGGATTACCTAGCTTGCACTTCATCAAAGATACCACATGTGAGGATTGTGTTAAAGGTAAACAAACAAAATCCTCTTTCAAATCCATCAATGAGGTATCAACTTCTAAACCCTTGCAATTACTTCATCTTGATTTGTTTGGTCCTATGCGTGTTACCTCTCTTGGAGGCAAACGCTATGTTTTTGCGATACACTTTAGCTTCAGCTGTCTATTTAGTTATACTTTTCTTTTGAGCTTCACTGTAGACTTTTGTTTAGACATTTGAGAGTTTCATTCTAGAAGTTGTAAAGGTTGTGTGCCTTATTTCCTCTTGTCAGATATTTTGTATTTGAGACTTGTTGAGTACTTTAGTTTATTTATTCCAGACTTTGACTTGTACTTCAGTATGCTAGATGATGGAATATTAATTTGATCTCTATTATTTCATCTATTGATTTTTGTATTATCCTTTACTTGCTTTTGTACCTACACCTTTTATTGACTCTACTAGAGAGATAGTAATTGTGATGGTGAAACATGTTATTCTATGGTGTGGTGCATGGCAGGTTTGACATTCTTGGTTTTACCTTGGACTGCAGCCTCGTGTGAACCCAGGGGCGTCACAGTTGGATCAGAGCCTGGTTCCAGTATCCTTAGGATCATCTTGTGTCGAGTCGTGGAGCTAGGATAGAGTTTCTTAGGATTCATGTTCCTTAGGATCATCTTGTGTCGAGTCGTGGAGCTAGGATAGAGTTTCTTAGGATTCATGTATAGAGTCCGCTAAGGATTTCCTAGTATGAGTGAGGACGATATATGCGTATATCTAAAAATTTAAGGATATTTTTTTATGACAACTATTTTATGTAAATTTAAAGTATTTGTGTGAATACTAAATTGTTGTGAAAATCATATTGTGATATGTTGTGTATGTGTATATGTCTATTTTGACTCATAAACTCTTGATTTTCTTATGATCAGAGAGATGGCAGGACGTGATAGACCTCGTACTCGGAGAGCTAGATAGGCGGAGTCGCAACAGGCTCCACCTAAGCCACGGCAAGCTCAACCTGAGCCACAACAAGCTCAACCCAAGCCACAGCAGGCACCACCTCAGCCACAGCAGGCTCCCCAGTATCTCATTGATCTCATGGCTCCCATCGTAGCTAGGATGGCAGCAATTGAGGAGCTTGTGACGAGTCATATCGCGCCACCGACACCACCACCACCACCACCAGCAGATCAGTGGCAAGTGATACCAGCAGTTCCTATTAGTGAGAGACCCCTAAAGGCTGCACCTACAGCTATTCCCCCAGCAGTCCCAGATATAGCCACAGAGCAGGAACCTTGGCTCCGTATGGTTGAGAGGTATCAGAAGATAAGAGCACCAGAGTTCTAGGGATCAGCAGATCCTCTTGCAGCCCATAAGTGGAAGGAGGATGTGAGTAACATCCTCGATATACTTAATGTGGATTCGGTCCAGAAGCAGAGGTTGGCATCCTACAGTCTGAAGGGAGACGCCGGGAGATGGTATAGGCTCCAGTTCACTCCAGAGCACCGGTCTGAAGGGAGACGCCGGGAGATGGTATAGGCTCCAGTTCACTCCAGAGCACCGGATGACCCTCGCATGAGAGGACTTTGTTTATTTTTTTGATGGACAGTATATTTCTTTTGCAGCACGAATGGGGAAGAAGCTTGAGTTGTCCCGGTTGACTCAGGGGGATATGTCAGTGGCAGATTTTGAGAGCAGATTTATGGAGTTGCTGCACTTTACGGGCATGTGGCAGACAGGAGAGCGTCAGGCTCAGATGTTCTTAGTAGGGCTCCACCCTAATCTTCGTCGATACCTCGTCTCGAGGAAGTTCTATTCAGTTTGAGAGGTAGCAGAAGCCGCCACCTCACAGGAGATTGAGACTGCCATGTTTCAGAAGGATAATGAAGGGAAGACCAAGGCAGGGCAAACAGGGGATAAGGGCAAGAACAAGAGGCCTTTTTTCGGATCCCAGCAGCAGCAGCAAGGCCCTCATAAGAAGGGATCCCAGCAGAATCAGAGAGTGCATCAGCAGCGCAACTTCCAGGGAGTGTGTTTTAACTGTCATAAGGTCAAACATAAGGCATCGGAGTGCCGTAGCGCACTAACAGGAGCCCAGCAGGGCAAGGGTCCGAACCAACAGTAGTAGCGACAACAGGGCAGAGGTCAGGGACAGCAGACGAGACTTGAGGGACCGCCAGCAGCACAGAGGACTGAGGGGCAGATTTGCGTAGTTCAGGAGGTTCCTCAGGGGTAGATGGTTTCGAATTCTCCAACACTAGTAGCAGAGCAGTCTCCAACCACAGGCAGAGTATATGCGATAGTACCGCATGATCATGGAGCTAGCGGAGCAGTAGTGGAGGGTACGTTCCTTGTGAATTCTTTTTCCGCCTGTATTCTCTTCGATTCAGGAGCTTCGCATTCCTTCATTTCGTATGATTTTATGACTAGACTCCATCTTGTAGCTCGGGCATTAGACACCCCTTTATTAGTTTCCACCCCTTTAGGTGAGATATCGCTTCTGGAGAGCGTTTGTAGGAGGTGTACTATTAGGTTAGATGAGTCGGAGTTTGTTGTCAATTTGATAGTGTTGCATATGCCCGAGGTCGATGTCATCCTTGGTATAGATTGGTTATCTTCCTACCATGTTAGTATTGACTGCTTTGTGAAGACAGTCAATTTGTGAGCGTCCGATGGGTCCGAGATGATTAAAGCAACCTCTCATGGCAACCGTTTTGCGGAGTCGTTTCTGGCGTACATTGAGGAGGTGATGCGACGGGATCAGGGTGTTGATTTATTGGAGACTAGAGTTGTCTCAGAGTATCAGGATGTCTTTTAGGATATACCTGGACTACCTCCTGTGAGAGAGGTTGAGTTCTGTATTAAGTTGCAGCCAGGCACAACCCCGATATCCCGCGCACCCTATCGCATGGCACCAGCTGAGATGAGAGAGCTTCAGACCCAGTTGGACGAGTTGTAAGGTCAGGGATTTATTCATCGGAGTCATTCTCCGTGGGGAGCGCCAGTTCTCTTCGTGAAGAAGAAGGACGGCAGTATGAGATTGTGCATTAATTATAGAGAGTTGAACAAGGTCACTATCCGGAATAGGTACCCATTACCTAGGATTGATGACTTGTTCGACCAGTTGCAAGGAGTGTAGTTCTTGTCGAAGATTGATCTTCGTTCTGGTTATCATTCGTTATGGGTTCGGGAGATGGATATCCCCAAGACCGCTTTTCTTACTCGATATGGATCTTTCGAAGATTTGATGAACCGGGTTTTCCCTCCTTTCTTGGACCAGTTCGTGATTGTTTTCATCGACGACATCCTCATTTATTTGAAATCGGAGGTAGATCATGAGCAGTATCTCCGATTAGCTTTACAGACCCTACGAAAGCACCAGTTATATTCCAAGTTCAGCAAGTGCGAGTTTTGGCTTTCAGAAGTCAGATTTCTCGTCCACATCATCAACAGAGAGGGCATAGCAGTAGATCCGGCTGAGGTTACAGCAGTTCTTGATTGGGAACCGCCAAAGATGGTGACAGAGATTCGTAGCTTTTTGGGCTTAGCCGGCTATTATAGTAAGTTCATCTAGGACTTCTCGAAGATTTCGACGTCGCTTACACGCCTTACGAAGAAGGGTGTACAGTTCATTTGGAGTGTGGAGTAACAGAAGGCCTTTGATATCTTGAGGACTAAGTTCACTTCAACACCAGTTTTGACTATTCCGAGCAATGACAGGACGTTCGTCGTCTACACAGATGCATCATTGGTAGGATTAGGAGGCGTCTTGATGCAGACTCAGTACACAGATGCATCATTGGTAGGATTAGGAGGCGTCTTGATGCAGACTCAGAGGGTAGTAGCATATATCTCACGGCAGTTGAGGGTGCGTCTTGATGCAGACTCAGAGGGTAGTAGCATATATCTCACGGCAGTTGAGGGTGCATGAGCAGAACTCTCCTACTCATGATTTGGAGTTGGCAGCAGCAGTATTTACATTAAAGTTATGGAGACACTACTTGTATAGAGTGCAGTTTCAGCTGTTCACAGACCACCAGAGTCTGAAGTATCTTTTCTCTCAGAAGGAACTCAACCAGAGACAGAGGATATGGATTGAGTTTATCAAGGACTACGAGTTCGCGATTCAGTATCATCCGGGGAAGGCGAATGTCATAGCAGATGCTTTGAGTAGGAAGCGTAGACATCAGGTTTCGGCTTTGAGGTGTTCAGTGCGTTTTTTGGATTATATAGAGATCTTCTTACTCTTAGCCAGTTTGATTTCAGACCCGAGATTGGTGGAACCAGTGTATTTTTGGGAGCTGTGTCAGTTCAGCCATCTTAGAGTACCATAGTAGTCAGAGCTTAGCTAGAAGACTCTTGGATTCAAACCCGAAAGGAAGAGATTTCTAAAGAGCCTAAAGCTGATTGGACCATTAGAGCAGATGGAGGCCTACGGATGAAGGGTAGATTGGTTATGCCATCCAGTGCCGAGCTGAAGAGGGAGTTATTTGATGAAGCCCATCGTACTCGATATACAATGCATCCAGGAACCACCAAGATATACAAGGACTTGAAGAGACACTTCTGGTGGAGTGGTATGCGTAGAGAGATTGCAGAGTATGTGGCTAAGTGTTTTACCTGTCAGCAGGTCAAGGTAGAACATCAGAGACCAACAGGAACATTTCAGCCTTTACCCATCCCAGAGTGGAAATGGGCGGATATTTCTATGGACTTCATTGTAGGGTTGCCAAAGTTGAAGAAGGGGAATGATTTAGTTTGGGTGATTGTGGACCGGTTTACGAAGTTAGCATATTTTATTCCAGTGAGGACTACATATACAGCTAAGGCGTATGCGAGGATATTTATTCGAGAGATAGTCCGAATTCATGGAGTTCCTGATACGATTGTGTCGGATCGAGGTTCAGTGTTCACTTCACATTTTTGGAGGAGTTTTCAGGATTCGTTCGGCAGCAGACTATCTTACAGCAGTATATTCCATCCACAGATAGATGGTCAGACGGAGAGGGTGAATTAGGTGTTGGAAGACATATTGCGGGCTTGTGTCATTGACTTTCAGGGCAGTTGGGAGAAGCATATTCCACTAATAGAGTTTGCTTATAACAATAGTTATCAAGCGACGATCAGTATGGCCCCATATGAGGCATTGTACGGGAGACCTTGTAGATCACAGATATGTTGGGCAGAGCCGGAGGAGAGCTTAATGCTTCGACCAGAGCTTGTGAGGCAGACTACTAAGAAGGTAGCATTGATCAGAGAGAGGATTTTAGCCGCCCAGAGTCGGCAGAAGAATTATGCGGATAAGAGATGAAGACCCTTGGAGTTATAGGTTGGAGATGTAGTTATGCTGAAAGTATCGCCTATGAAAGGTGTTTAGCAATTCGGGAGACGGGGAAAGCTTGCACCGAGGTATATTGGACCCTTCCGAATTTTGGAGCGCATTAGAACTATGTCATACAGACTAGATCTTCCAGCATCGATGTCTAGTATACACAATGTATTTTATGTTTCTATGCTCAAGAAACACTTGCATGATGAGGAGCAGCAGCGAGTATTGGATGCACCAGAGATTGAGCTTCAGGAGGATTTGACTACTATGGAGATTCCAGTTTGTATACTTGCCAGAGAGGACAAGAGACTCAGAAACAAGGTAATTCCTTTGGTGATAGTTCAGTGGAGCCGAAGAGGCATTGAGGAGATTTCTTGGGACTGCGAAGAGGACATGCGTCACGACTATCCACATATGTTTGAACAAGTAAATTAAATCTTTTTGTATGACTTATATATGGCTTATAGATTCAATTATGTCGATGTTTATACTTAACACTTAAATGAAGGTATTACCACTTATCTCCTAAGTACTCGGAACATAGGGTATATATATGAGGGGTTCCTTGTTTGGAATTTTCACTCGATGTACTTGTTCCAATTAGTTAGGGGTTAAGTGAGGGTATTTACATTTTTGATGGTTAAGTGTAGACATCGAAGATGATTTTCGAGAGTGCAAAGATGATATGTAGCGCTACTTCCTGCATTTATTGAGGAAGTGAATTGATTTATGTGCATGAGTATTTGTGTGACTATATTTAGATTTAACACTAGAATGAGGATATTTTCGCTCAATTCTTAATCTTTTGGAACACATGGTATAAATATAGGGGGTTCCTTGTTAGGATTTTTCGCCCGACGTACTAGTTCCATTGGATTAAGAGTTGAGTGGGAATATAGTCATACTAGATTGTTAAATATAAATATCGCTATATGCTTGTCTAGAGTAATATTATTTGTTTGAGTATGAATTTAGAATTTCGAGGACGAAATTCTTTTAAGGGGGGAAGAATGAAAAACTCCGTATATATTTGTTAGAAGTATATGTTAATTATTAGTAATAAATAATTCTATTGTAGTAAAGGACTTGAGGTCATGGATATACTTGATAACAAGTTATTAGAAAAGTATGAGTATAATTTTATAGAGTTTTGTGCATTGGTTTTTACAGATTAGCAAAACATGCACGAATCTGGGAAATGTCTACTCAGTCGACTTATGAGTCGACTAATGAGTCGACTGATGAGTCAACCTATGAGTCGACTGACGGGCTAACTTCTAATTTTTCTTTTCTTTTGCGAGTTTGGTTTGGTTTTGTTTCGGGTTTGACCGTTTGTATATAACCTCTCCTACCCGAAACCAACCATAAACCCATCAGAATCCCAAAGAAAACCCTAGCCCCTCTCTTCCCTCAAACCCTAGTTCGTTTTTTGGTAATTTTTGGGGGATTTTTGAAGGATTTCAGCGGGTTTTGGTGAGGTGCAGCGAAGGGAATATTCATCCTCTCTCGGATTCAGGAGTTGTTCTAGCATACCAGAGGCGAGTAACATCTCGCCCAGCTCTCACCCACTGTTTGTATAGTTTTCTTCGAGTTTTATTTTTGTTTTATTGAGCCTAAAACGTATTTTGTGCATAAAGATAGATACTTTATATTATGAGCAGCAAGATCTACCTTTTCAGTTTAATAAAAACTCACCAACGATTTTGTAAATATAGATCCAGATCTGGAATTTGTTTGAACTTGGGTTTCATGTAATTTATTGATTTCAATGCGTTTTACATATGGAAAAATATATTTAGGGTTTTGTGGAAGTAATCACATGCAAATTTTCATTTTAGTTTGGTACATATGTATGTAGGAATCATGTTTACAATTGCTGGAAATAATGAAGAGAAACTTAAGATTTAAATTTTTGCAGAAAAATCAACGAAAACAAAAAACTGGAAAATTTCTACTCAGTCGACCAATGAGTCAACTTATCAGCCGACTTATGAGTCGACTAATGAGTCGACCAATGAGTCAACTGACGGGAAATTTTTAGTTTTCTTTCTTTTCTTTTGTTCTGTCTGGTCGACCAATGAGTCGACCAATCCCAGTCGACTGATGAGGAATTTTTCTAGTTTCTTCGGTTTTGGATGTGTTTGAGTTGCTTTAGTTTCACTGAAACTGTTTATGCTTGTTTATTGTAGTTGCATGCTTTAATATGAACGAGGAGTTACCTCAAATAACAGGTATTAGAAATTATTGTTTAACTTGTATCTTTACATGTGAGATAACATGCGGACACAAAGTTTAAGTTTACACACTAAGACGCGTGTGAAATTCGTATAGGTATATCTTTCCACATATCTCATCGATATTTACACAGTTTGTTCAGTCCTTGTGTTGGACTATAATACATTGAAGTCCTCGTGTTGAACTATAATCCATTGAAGTCCTCATGTTGGACTATTATCCATTTCAGTCCTCGTGGTGGACATTTACCTTTTCGTCCATGTGTTGGACACCAGATAGACCTTGAGCATGACACTTATATTTACATAGGCTGGACATGACACTTATGTGAGTTGTGATATGACACTGTATTTAAGTTCTGAGATAGGATTGTCTTCTATTATTATTGTTCTTGCATTAGATGTTGGGTTTGGTATTTAAGGATTTACAATTTGAGCTACATGGTATATACATGAGGGTTTCCTTATTTGGATTATTTCTCTCGACGTACTTATGCTCACGTTGTAATGACCTAAATAGGATCAGTGATTTCATATATATATATATATATATATATATGTATTAACTGTATTTTCTGTATACAATGAGCCCTTTCCCTTAGGGTTGGTTGTGATGTTGCTCGCTAGCATTTTGACGCTCATTGTCCCTCCCCCTTTTCAGGTAACGAACCCGGAGCCCGGAGAGTCGCAAATTTGATGGCGATGCACTTTAGCTTCAGTTGTCTATTTAGTTATATTTTTCTTTTGAGCTCCACTATAGACTTTTGTTTAGATATTTGAGAGTTTCATTCTAGAAGTTGTAAAGGCTGTGTGCCTTCTTTCCTCTTGTCAGATATTTTGTATTTGAGACTTGTCGAGTACTTCAGTTTATTTATTCCAGACTTTGACTTGTACTTCAGTATGCTAGATGATGGAATATTAATTTGATCTCTATTATTTCATCTGTTGATTTCTATATTATCCTTTACTTGCTTTTGTTCCTACACCTTTTATTAACTCTACTAGAGAGATAGTAATTGTGATGGTAAAACATGTTATTGCACGGTGTGATGCATGGTAGGTTTGACATTCTTGGTTTCACCTTGGACTGTATCCTCGTGTGAACCCAGGGGCGTCACAGTAAGTAAATATTGACATCATCGATATGATCCGTTGTGAAGGTATTTCACAACTTAGTTACACGAGATAGTATATCAATATTTGTTTTACCCACTAAGGGTAGTTTGAGGAGTTGATATGACATTTTTTGAGATGTATGATGTGGTATTTCCTGTATTATATTCCTTGTATTCATTTATTCTTAGTTTTGGAGTTATTATTTAGTGATTCACAATTTGAGACATATGGTATATACATGTGGGTTTTCTTATTTGGATTATTTCGCTCGACGTACCAATCTCGTGTTGTGAGTTTCTAAGTGTTAACCCCAGTTTAGTACAAGGTAAATGAACTAGGTAGACTATGCACTTATAGGCAGAGCCTCCATCATACCTAGTAGCCCTTTCCTTTGGGGCGGATGGAGATGATCTTGTTAGCACTCTGATGCTGTGGTTTTCCCTTCTTTTCAGGCAGTAGAGCAGAGTTTTGAAGAGCCGCAGGTTGACGGATTTTTAGCATAGTTGTCATCATATATGTTTAGTACTTCTCCTCCACAGATGTTTAGATTATATTTCTAGTTGATGTTTAGATTTGTATTACATTTTGAGAGTTGAGAGAGCTTATGTACCTTTCAGTTGACTCTTGTAGTTGAGATTTTGGATCATTTACTTCAGATTGTTGGACATATTTTTTTTATATCTGTTGAGACTGGATTATTTGGAGATTTATCAAATATTTTTGTGTTCTATTTCTTATATTCATATCTTTTTTATATATGCTTGCTTGTACTGTCTTATTTGTTTCCACTAGAGGGATATTTCTATGATGGTGAAACATGTCATTGCATAGTATAGGTGCATGGCAGGTTTGACATCCTTAGTTTTACCTTGGACTTCAGCCTTGTGTGAACCCGGGGGTGTCGCAGTTAGCATCAGAGCTCTAGTTCCAGCATCCTTAGGATCATCATGTGTCGAGCCGTAGAGCTAGGATAGAGTTTCTTAGGATTCATGTATATAGTCTGCTAGAAATTCCAACAATGAATGAGGATGTTATATACGTATTTTTGAAAATTACGAAATTTTTTATGACTATCTTACTTTGATTGAAAAGTATTTGCGTGAATACTATATGATACGCTATGTATATATATTTATGACCTTTTTTACTGTGTCTATTAAGCTCTCCAATTGATATTATAAATGTCAGGACGAGGATGCGGTCGAGATAAAACTCATACCCAGAGAGCTAGGCAAGTAGAGCCTGAGCCATAGTAGGCTCAACAGTATCTGATCTATTTCATAATGCCGATCGCAGAAGCAGAGACTAGCAACACTCGAGGAGCGAGTAACAAGCCACATTATATTTTCTAGAGTTCCACTACCAGTTGTACCAGTCGTACCTATTGATAAGGCAATACTAATGATTATACCATCACCACAAGCAGCTGTTGATAGAGCTGTAGAGTAATAGACTTGGCGATGTATGAATAAGAAAGTCAAACATTAACAACATCATAGTTTTAGGGCACACTTGATTTATGTGCAGCCTATAAATGGAAGAAATATATGAAGATTTATTAACATCGATTTAGTACTAAAGCAGAGTTAGATGTATTATTGTAGAGAATATCACCGGAGGATAGCATCGGAGGATGGCACCGACTTCAGATTTTCGCCGGAGCAGCGAATATCACTTATTTGGGAGAATTTTGTTTGCTTCTTTGACAAGCAGTAGAACTAGTCTGATTAAAGCAAGGAGATATGCATTTAGTTAATTATAGAATCATGACCAGCATGATAATAACAAGGGCAAGAGACCTATTTTGGAATCTAGAGAGCCCCAGCAGCGGGTTAAGGATTTTTACCTCAAGCAACAAGGACAACATAAGAAGAGAGCACAACCTACAACATGATTTGAGCGCAGCAGAAGCACAAAATTTGGCGTACATGTTACAATTGTAACAAGATCGGACATAGAGTGAAGGATTATCATAGTACACCAGCAAGAGGCTAACATGACATAGCTCAAAATCAGCAGTCTCAGCGTCACGGTTACAGTAAATAGCAGAGGATTTGAGGCACATCCAGCCGTCTCGAGGATTGAGGGGACAGTATTATAGATTCATGCCATCCAAGAGATTCCTGAGGGACAGATAGTCTCATATGTTCTACCGCCATCAAAGTAGCAATCGCCAGTCACTGGCAGGATTTATGCAGTCATACCGCGTGATCATGGCACGAGCAGAGCTTTCTTAGTGATTTCCTTTCCAGCTCGAATCTTGTTGATTCAGAAGGTTCACATTTTTTTTATCTATCATGATGTCATGATAAGACTTCAACTTGTAGCATAGCCTTTAGGAATTCCATTATCAGTTTCTACTCCTTTGGGAGAGGTGTCTCTCTTAGAGAGTATCTATAGGAGATGTGTCGTTGGTATGGATTAGTTATCATCCCACTATGTTAGTATAGACTATTTTGCAAAGATAGTCAGCTTCTGAGCATTCAATGGGTTTGTATAGATAGTAACAACCTCATAGGTTAACCAGAATGCGGAGTCATTTCTGGCATACGTCGAGGTGGTGATGATACGGGATCGGGGTGCAGATTTGAGCGAGACCGGAGTCGTCTCAGAGTATCAAGATGTTTTCCTGCATCGAGTTGCAGCAGGCACCGTACCGATATTTTGAGCACCCTATCATATAGCACCCGCTGAGATGAGGGAGCTATAGACTCATCTAGATGAGTTATTATCTCAGAGTTTCATTTTCTTGAGTCATTGTCATGGGAGCACCGATCCTCTTTGTGGAGAATAAGGACAGTAGTATACAATTATGTATAGATTTTAGTGAGTTGAATAAGGTCACTTCCTAGATCAGGTATCCACTATCAAGGATTTAAGACTTGTTCAACTAGCTACGGGGTGCACAACATTTTTCGAAGATTGATCTTCATTCTGATTATTTTCAATTTGCGAGTGCGAGGAATGGATATTCCCAAAACCGTCTGTCTAACTTGATATGGATCTTCCGAGTTTCTTGTCATGCCATTTGGGCTGACCAATGCACCCGTTGGTGAAGCGGGTTTTCGTCCATGTTTGGATCAGTTTGTGGTTGTTTTATCGATGACATCCTTACCTGTTTGAGATTAGATATAGAGCACAAGTAGCATCTTCGTTTGGCATTACAGACTTTGTGGGAGCATCAGTTCTGAGGTTAGGTTTTTGGCCATATTATCAGCAATGAGGGCATTGTAGTGGATCCAGCTAAAGTGTAAGCACTACTTGATTAGGAGCCACCGAAGACAGTTATAAAGATTCGTAGTTTTTTAGGTTTGCCTGGCTATTATAGGAAGTTCATTCAAGAATTCTCAAAGATTGCAACACCACTTACATGCCTTACTCATAAGGGTGTACAGTTTGTTTTGGGGTACGGAGTGCCAGGAAGCTTTTGAGACTCTAAAGGTGAAATTGGACATAGCGTCAGTAATGGTTACTCTAATCACTGATAAAACATTTGTCGTCTACACGGATGCATAGTTATCGAGTCTAGGAGTTGTTGTGATGCAGACCTAGAGAGTTGTGGCCTATATTTTGAGGTAGCTGAGAACTCATGAGCAGAATTATCCATCACACGACTTGGAGCTAGCAGCAGTGGTTTTTGCACTGAGAGCGTAGAGGCATTATTTGTATAGAGTGTTGTTTGAGTTATTCACAGATCACCAGAGCTTAAAATATCTTTTCTCACAGAAAGAAATCAACCAGAGGTAGTGGTGATAAATAGAGTTTATTAAGGATTATGAGTTCGCTATACAGTACCATCCGGTAAAGGCGAACATGG
This sequence comes from Asparagus officinalis, assembly GCF_001876935.1. NCBI lineage: Eukaryota > Viridiplantae > Streptophyta > Magnoliopsida > Asparagales > Asparagaceae > Asparagus > Asparagus officinalis. The sequence goes on from NC_033800.1 coordinate 94,546,007, forward strand.
TAGCAGACGCGTTGAGCAGAAAGCAATGTCACGGTCTTGCAGCTTTGAGGTGTTCATTACATCAAGATCTTTATGCCCTCAGCCACTATGAATTCAGGCCAGAGATTGGGGGGAGCAGTGCTTACTTAGGAGCCTTATCAGTACAGCCATCTTGGAGTAATAGAGTGATCGGAGCTCAACTAGAGGACTATTAGATTCAAACCCGTAAGAAGGAGATTTCTAAGGAATCCAAGGCTGATTGGACTATAGGAGCAGATGTAGGCCTTTAGATGAATGGTTGATTAGTTATGCCGAACAATCCACAGCTAAAGAGAGATCTATTTGATGAGGCACATCGTAGTAGGTATACAGTGCATCCAGGCACAATGAAAATGTATAAAGACCAGAAGAGGCATTTCTGGTGGAGTGGCATGCGTAGAGAAATTGCAGAGTATGTGGATAAGTGTTTTACCTGCTAACAAGTTAAGGCGGAAAATCAGAGACCTGCAGGGATCCTACAACCTTTACCCATTTTCGAGTGGAAGTGGGTAGATATTTCCATGGATTTTATTGTAGGGTTGCCTAAAACAAAGAAAGGAAATGATTCTATTTGGGTGATAGTAGATTGGTTAACGAAGTCGGCACATTTCTTACCTGTGAGGATGACTTATACGACGGATACATATGCGAGGATTTTCATCTGAGAGATCGTTCGATTACATGGAGTCCCGGAGACAATCGTATTAGATCGAAGCTCAGTCTTCACATTCCATTTCTGGAGGAGTTTTTAGAATACTTTTGGCAGCCATTTATCATTTAGTAGTGTTTTCCACCCCAGACCGATGGTCAGACAGAGAGGGTGAATTAGGGGTTAGAGGATATGCTACGAGCATGTGTGATAGATTTTTAGGGTACCTGGGAGAGCCATATCCCATTGATTGAATTTGCACATAATAATAGTTATCAAGCAACTATTGGGATGGCACCATATGAAGCATTATACAGGAGATCTTGTAGATCACCTATATGTTGGGCAGAGCCAGAGGATAGCCTATTGCTTAGGCCGGAACTAATTAGGCAGAGCCAGAGGATAGCCTATTGCTTAGGCCGGAACTAATTAGGCAGACCACAGAGAATGTGGCATTGATTAGAGAGTACATTCTTACTGCACAGAATCAACAAAAGAGTTATGCAGATCAGCGGAGATGACCACTAGAGTTACAGGTCGGAGACTTAATTATGATGAATGTATCATCGATGAATGGCGATTACCGATTTGGTAGATGGGGAAAGCTTGCACAAAGATATATTAGTCCCTTCAGGATTATTAAGCGTATTGGAGCTATTTCCTATAGATTAGAGTTTCCAGCATCGATGTCAAGTGTACACGATGTCTTTCATATTTTGATGCTCAAGAAACATTTGCGTGATGAGGATAGCAGAGGGTGATTGATACACCAGAGATCGAGATCCAGGATGATTTGCCTATCGTAGAGATTCTGGTATGAATTCTTGCTAGAGAGAATAAAAAGCTTAGAAATAAAGTCATTCCATTAGTGAAAGTTCAGTGAAGCCGGCATGGAGCCGAAGAGATTTCTTAGGAGCATGAGGAAAATGTACGTCGCAACTACCCACACCTTGTTTGGATTTTTTACCTGACGTACTAGTTTCCTTTAGTTAGGGGTTAAGTGGGAGTATTCATATTCTAGATTGTTAAGTGTAGATATAGCCATGTTTCATATTCGGAGATTAATGGTGTGAGATGTGTATGTGAGGGTTTCCTTGTCTAGATTATCCCCTTAACGTGCTTTTCTGGTATTATTAATCTCTAGGATAAGATTGTAGAATTTTGGGGATGAAATTCTTTTTAAGGAGAGAGAATGTAAAACCCCGAAAATTTGAATATTATGTGAAAAATAAAAATAAATATGTTATATGGTGAAATAATATATTTTAATGTTTGAGTATGATAGGAATTTATTTGAGATCAATTCAATGTATATTTGTGAATATATGAGTGCAAATACACAAAACATGCACGAAGAGAAATCTGGAAAAATGAATAGTTAAGAGTTTATATATTTTACACACCGATGCAGTTTGAATCTAGAAAAATGCAAAAAAATCAAAGTTGTAGGTGTCTTCAACATATTTCTAACAAATCTTATATCACCTCATTCCGAGGTCGGATGAGAATGTTACAGCCAAAATACCGAAGGTTAATTTCATACTAGGTCTCTTCAAAGTTGTAGGTCTCAGACTAGGTTTCCTAGTTTGGGTCAAACGGGTTTATTTTTTGTTTGCATATATACATATATATACTTATGTTTTCACAAAAATTTTCATCTTTACATCAGAGTTTCAAACCCTAGCAATCCCTCTTCCTCTCTCAAACCCTAGCCCTAAAGTGAGTTTTTGGGAGAGTTTGTGAGGAGAATGTTGAGGAAAAGTTAGGATTTTTAGTGTTTGGCGATAGGGTAATCACTTGATGTTCTTTTCAGTGACTTGTACACGTGCAAAGGCAAGATCACCTCTGTCCAAACATTTTCCTTTAATAAAAATCAAGTTTTTAAGAAATTTATATGCTTAACTTTATGTTTAGGGTTTAAATCTAATGTTAAACATGTTACATGTGATGTTTATGATTAAATCTTATGTTAAGAACAATAGAAAGAATTTGAAACTGAGATATTAACATGATCATAATCATTAGGGTTTATTTTAATGAGTAAATTACAGTTTAATATGGTTTACATGTTTTAGATTGTCGAAATAATCAAGAATTTGATTAATTTGATTATTTAAACCCTTTAATATGGTTTACATGTTTTAGATTGTCGAAATAATCAAGAATTTGATTAATTTGATTATTTAAACCCTAGGTTCATGCATGTAAGTTTTAGATTGTCGAAATAATCAAGAATTTGATTAATTTGATTATTTAAACCCTAGGTTCATGCATGTAAGTGATATATCTTGTTTAAACAAACCCCTGTTAAGTACTTCATGAGTTTTAAACCAAGTTTATTCATCTAAGAAAATATAAACCTGAGTCTTTAAAGAAAACACTAGAGAATAATAAATTGTGCATTTTTGGCGTGTTCAGTCGACTGAAGTGTGCCATCAGTCGATTGACGGGAGGTCAACAGTCGACTGATGGAAAGCACCAGTTGACTGACGCGCTCGTGTTTGCCCTGTTGTTTTGTGAATGATCCTATCAGTAGACCGATGAAGTTATTGGTCGACTGATCAGGTCAGTTTTTGTAAGATTGAACCTTTTGCTTGTGTGTTCATTTGGTGAGTATTTTTGTGCAAGATGTGAGCTGATACTAACGTATAGTTCAAAGAGTACACATACAGGGATTGAGTATGCATGATTACATTGTTTGGGGTATCCAAATAGTTTACAATCGTTAAGAGTAACGACTATTATTATATATATTATAATTATGATCGGTTGGGTGGGGTTTAGTCGGGTCCTGAAATAAGACCGCGGATGGACTATACTCCGAGTGCTTTAGTCCAGTCCTGCAATGAGACCGCAGATGGACTACACTTCTTTATCGGTCCGCATGGAGATGCGTAGAGGTTGAAATATCTATCTATCAATCCGTACAAAGATGCGCAGAGGTTGATATACCTAACTATCAGTCTGCATGGTTATGCGATGAGTTATTATACTTAGTTACCAGTCCGCACGGGAGTGCTATGAATTAACATACTTAGTTATCGGTCTGCACGGGAGTGCTATGAATTGACATACTTAGTTATCGGTCCGCACGGGAGTGCGATGAGCTTGTATATCTAGTTATTCGTCCGCACAGGAGTGCGATGATTTGACATGTCTATTTTACCAGTCCGCACGAGGGGGCGATGGGTTGAAGAGTTCTAGAGAAGGACAATTTGATAAATAACCTAAGTGTAACTAAATATTGACATCATCGATATGATCCATTGTGAAGGTATTTCACAATTTAGTTACACAAGATAGTATGTCGATATCTATTTTACCCACTAAGGGTAGTTTGAGGAGTTGATATAACATTTTTTAAGATGTATGATGTGGCATTTCCTGTATTATCTTTCTTGTATTTATTTATTCTTAGTTTTAGAGTTAATATTTAGCGATTCATAATTTGAGACAAATGGTATATACATGAGGGTTTCTTGGTTGGATTATTTTGCTCGACGTACCAGCCTCATGTTGTGAGTTTCTAAGTATTAACTCCAATTTAGTACAGAGTAAATGAATTAGGTAGACTATGCACTTATAGGTAGAGCCTTCATCATATGTAGTAGTCCTTTCCTTGGGGGCGGATGGAGATGATCTTGCTAGCACTCTGACGCTGTGGTTTTCATGTCTTTTCAGGTAGCGGAGCAGAGTTTCGAAGAGCCGCAGGTTGATGGATTTTTAGCATAGTCATCGTCATATATGTTTAATAGTTCTGCTCCATAGATATTTAGTTTATATTTTTAGTTGATGTTTAGATTTGCATTACATTTTGAGAGCTGAGAGGGCTTATGTACTTTTCAATTGACTCTTGTAGTTGAGATTTTGGGTCATTTATTTTAGATTATTGGACATATTTTCTTTTATATCTGTTGTGGCCTGATTATTTGGAGATTTATCAAATATTTCTGTGTTCTATTTCTTATCTTCATCTCTTTTATATATGCGTGTACATGTACTGTCTTATTTGTTTCCACTAGAGGGATATTTCTGTGATGTTGAAACATGTGATTGCACAGTATAGGTGCATGGCAAGTTTGATATCCTTGGTTTTACCTTAGACTGCAAGCTTGTGTGAACCCGGGAGCATCACACCAAGGTATTAAAGCTACCTGCAAATGTAAAGAAATCATATTAGAGTTTATTACAGATCCACAAACTAGAGTATTAAATAAAGTTAAGAAAATACTTCTTAAAGAAAGTCAAATTAATTTTCATAAAGAAGAAGTAACATTCCTTCAAATTGAAGAACAAATAAAAAGAAATAAAGAATTAATAACCCAAATAGAAAAAAAGTTTTCTTCAACAGTGTGTAGTAATACCCCAAATGCCTTTTGGGAAAGGAAGAAACATATTATTTCTTTAACCTATATAGATAATTTCAATGAAAAAGATATTCCTACAAAATCTAGACCATGTTAGATGAATAAAGAATATATTAAATTATGTAAATCAAAAATTAATTCTCTTCTAGAAAAATAGTTAATAAGAAAATCATACTCTTCATGGAGTTGTACATCATTTTATGTTAATAAATATGCAGAACAAGAACATGGTGTTCCTAGATTAGTCATTAATTATGAACAATGGTCTTAAATGAATTAGATATCCTATTCCTAAAAAAAAGATTTATTAAACTACATTTATAACGCCAAAATATTCTTTAAATTCGATTTAAAATCAGGGTACTATCAAATTCAAATAGAAGAAAAATATAGATATAAAACTACTTTTGTAGTTACTTTTGGACCTTTTGAATTGGATGTTATGCCATTTGGTCTTAAAAATACCCTGTCAGAATTTAAAAATATTATGAATGATATACTTATTCCTTATACCGATTTTACTATATCATATATAGATGATATATTAATATTCTCAACTACATTTGATCAACATGTTAAACATATAGAAATATTTCATAATATAATTTTTAAAAGTGGATTAGCAATATTTTCCCCAAAAAATGAAATTATTTCAAACGCAAATTAGGTTTTTGGGACATAATATTCATAAAGGAACAATAATTCCTATAGATAGAAGTATAAAATTTGCTTCTAAATTCCCTGATGAAATCCCAGATAATAAACAATTGCAAAGATTATTAGGAGCTTTAAATTATGTTGCAGATTATTATAAAAATCTGGCACAAGACACGACTATTTTATATAGTCGTTTAAAGAAAAACGCTTTGCCTTGGTCAGATAAGCATACTGTGACTGTAAAAATGATTAAATCTAAAGTTAAATGTTTACCTTGTATTCATTTAGCTAATATACAATGGTATAAAATTGTAGAAACAGATGCATCTAATATAAGCTATGGAGGTATCCTCAAGCAAATAGATCCTAAAACAAATAAAGAACAATTAGTTAGATTAACTTCAGGAAAATGGGATAAAGCCCGCCCAATATTATTATTCAACAATTAAAAAAATGCTATCTATTATTAAGTGTTTTCAAAATTCATAGATGATATTCTTAACCAAGAATTTTTACTTAGAATTGATTATAGCTCTACTAAAAGCATTATTGAAAAAGATGTTAAAAATCTTGTGTCAAAACAAATCTTTGCTAGATGACAAGTTGAATTAGCTATGTATCAATTTCATATTGAATATATTAAAGGTGTTAATAATCATCTTCCTGATTTTCTCACTTGTGAATTTTTACAAGGTTCCAATGCGGAGGATGAATCCCTCCTTTTCTGGGAGGGGGAGAGGAAGTAGTAAGGAATTGGGTATACTCCTTTTCAGCAACCAAATTCATGGCGAACCATAGCAAAAAGGGGTAACACAAATAGCCCTTCTTCATCTTTTTATAAAAGCATTGAAGATCTTATAGACAAAGAAGATGCCCCTGAACCATTTTCTTCTAGTATTTTTGAGTTTCCCGAGTGTTGTTTGCTTGCATTTTGGATGCGATCGTGCGGTGTGAGTTGCATGATGATATACGTACAACCTTGAGTACACACGTATAGTGTGTAGCACATATATGAGTATCCTGAAGGGGATTATGACAAGTGTTGTCCGATTAGCTTGAAATAAAAGATATACATGCATTGTAATATACTGCTTGTAGATTATTTTACACACGAGGTAGTTGTGAACATGAGTTGTGGATCCGCACATTGAGATATGTGCGCGGGTGTTGAATACACATTTTGTTTGAGTCGTATCACATTTTTAGAGTTTATAGTGTTGGTATAACACATGATAATGCATAATTCATTAGTTGTGGATGCTCGATGATGGACGTTTTCCCCACAATGAGACCGTGGCTATACCACACCAGGAGTATTATGCGTTTTCCCACAATGAGACTGCGGCTATACTAATACTCGAAGATGATCGGGGTTTTCCGGATTAGGCTGATATGCCTACGCTCCAAGATATGATCATCTGGATGCATCATCCGGAATAGGGAGATATACCTATTGCCGTAGATCGATTGAGTAAGGATGTTATTTCCACACGATAGTGTGTTATACCTTACAAGAGTATCGTTATTTCATGTATACATATATATATATATACACAGATGTAGTTTTGCTACACACACACACACACACATATATAGTTTTGCTCCCATGTTAGATTACCTGAGAGTAGGGTACAATTCAGATACTTTTGGCATACATGCCATGATCTATGGAGATGTTTATTTTGGATGATATTTTCCTTATGACTGCGCCACCATCTGAAGGTAGTCCGAGATTGTAACATTTGTTCATCATGTTTGAGGTTTAGAGTTGTAGTCTACTTTCATGTATTGCTTCTATTTTACTTCTTAGTTGTGATTAATGACTAGCGATTCACAACTTAAGACATATGGTATATACATGAGAGTTTCCTGGTTTGGATTATTTCACTCGACGTACTACGTCTCGTTTATAAGTGTCCAAATATTAAATCTATTAGATACGGAGAAAATGATTTTAGTTAGACTATGTAGTCGTCAAAAACTACCTATCGGCCTCGAATACAGTTCAAGGCGATGTAACAATGAATCGTTGATGCGGCGAAGTAACAAAATGTTCGGAACAAGACCATGTGCTCACACGCTCGCCAACTAGCTCTAAAAGGTTCGTACGTTCAATGAACATTCGCTTGCGAATCAATGAAATGCATAAAGTGAACCACAAGTTCGATAAATCATTCGCGAGTTAACAAGACGCATAAAGAGAATCACGGGCTTGGTAAATTATTCGCAGAATGCATGAAATGAATTGCGCATGAGGAGATGAATCAACGAACACACATAAAGTGGAAAACAACTTCAGAGAAAGCAAAAGGATGAAACAGAAAACCATTGAAAAATTGAAAAGACGGGTAAACGGAAGCCACGAGGCTCGCGTGAGTGCGAGCCACCAAATAGTGGCCCGCACTTGTGCGAGCCACCAAATGGTGGCTCACATAGTTTTGGGCCACCGCGGACAGTCCCGACTAGTCGAAATTCCCAAAAACACATTTTTTGATGTTTTATCAGAGTTCTTTTGGTCCAGGACTTCTTCAATCGGTTTGAAATTCCCCCAAACATATTTGAATTGTTATTAACCTGCGAGCCACCAAATGGTGGCTCACATAGTTTTGGGCCACCGCGGACAGTCCCGACTAGTCGAAATTCCCAAAAACACATTTTTTGATGTTTTATCAGAGTTCTTTTGGTCCAGGACTTCTTCAATCGGTTTGAAATTCCCCCAAACATATTTGAATTGTTATTAACTACAGAAGACATCAGAATACCTATCTTATCAAAAAAACATGACGACAGAAGCCTATAAATAGAAGCCATGGGTCTTCATTTGAGAGGACCTAAAATCAGAGGGCGATGTGCTGTAAATTTGAACAGTAGACCACAAATTTCAAAGGAGAATTGGAAAATCTTAGCAAAATTTTTCATAAAGAAAAACCCTTTGAAAGATTTAATATTCTTTCCCCCTCTTTCCTCAAGATTAAACTTAGTTTTAATCTCGAAAAGAGCCACAATCTCGCTTGGTCGTAATTGTCGCTTCTGCAATTATTTCCTTCGTAAAATAAGAACATAATTAACCTTATCTATCGAATTTGATCTGCGGTGGTCCATAGACTAATGCATCCCCAGCACAGGCAAAGATCTCATGCAAAGCAACAGGAGATAAACTACCGCTGCGTTTTGTTTGATAAAGTTGTATTTTTCACTTTTTCATTGTAAGAAGATCTTATAAAAATATCAACTTTTCTTTCAGTGTGAACTTGTAATCGATAAATGGTGTAACAAGTTTAACAGCAATGGAAAAAGTAACTTTTGACGAAAATAATTTGGCAACCACAGTAGGAGCCAACAGCTTCTTTGCCGAAGCCGTAGTGTCGCAGCCGAAGATTATCATCCCGGTTGATGAAGAGGTCGAGTACGAGTTCGACCAAGAAAAGTATGAAGAATACTTATCCTCATCTTCTAGATCATCCTCTCCATGAAAGCATAAGAGAGACTCCACAAGGAAGATTTGGGGGTACTCAGACTTGAAGGCCTAAAATCAGGATCTTCACCCCGTGGCGGCCCAATATACACCCAGCAATAGCCTCCCGGCGTATGACAAAGCCAAGGCCACGAACTACAGCTCTTCAATCAAAGAGCTCACTTCTGAAAATGTACTGACTCTTTAAAAAAGAGAACGTCAAAGGCAACGCCAACGCCCCGCGCGTCAATTCGCAAAGGCTTTAGAATCGATAGTTGGAATCCATCATGAGGAAAACCTAGAGCCTATGCGATATCAAACCCCGCTGCAGCGAACAAATGATTCTTCTTTTATAGTAACGGCTAACAAGTGGACCCGCATCAAGAGGACTTGTTCGACCCTTGAAGAGTGAATCCAGAAATGTCGCACATTGCTTGCATGTGTTGAGAGCCTCATACAGGATGCTAAGGAGTTACAGAGGCACGACGCACCGAATAAACAGTCAAAACTGTACCAAATATAGAGGCCAAAATCTAATACGAAGTCTGGAAAAACTGAACCATAAATTCTTGGTTCAACCAGACCTAAACCACAAAATCCTGGTTCAGTCAGACCTGAACCACTAAAAACTGGTTCAATCAGATCTGAGCTACCAAAATTTGACTCTGCAGGACCTGGGTTGCCAAAATTGGTTCAAAAACTTGTTTAGCCAGACTTGAACCGCCAAAGACTGGTTCAGTCAGATCTAAACCACCAAATATTGGTTCATTTGGAACTAAGTCTCGGCCTGGCCAACCTTTTGTTGCAAAAATTTTAGTTCCCGTGGTTATTTCAGAGCCCTCGATGACTTCTGTTCTCATCCCGACAAGTTCGGAGTCTCCGATTAAGCTTGATAAAATCATGGACTTGTCTCGATTCAAAGTGAAGGTCACGGACCATCTCGGTCCTTTTCATGAAAATCAAGATGAAACCCAATCAAGAGAGCGTCCGGGGCTAACAAATAAGCTATGCACAACACGTCAGACTAGGAGATATACGCACCTTTTCAATAAGTTGAAGGCTACTTACATGGAGATGGTACCTATGACTAATCGTTTCGGGTTGCAAGTTGAAGTTCAAGAGCCTGTTGAGGACCCGCACTCACAAAAGCATGGTTTTAAACATGCGACTCTTAGAGAATTATCTTCACCAAAAGAAGATGACCAACATATGAGAGGTTGCTTCGGTAATTATGCCGATGAGTTGTACTATAGAATCGCGAGTACGAAAAAGACTCGGAAGGAAAATACTTGAGAAGTGGCTTCTCATTGTCCATGCACCAAGCTCATCAGGGCGGTGTTATCAGAATGCAGCTGTCCCAGAACTGCTTCACACGGAGTTTCAATATTTGGAAGGCTCTCTACCGAAACATCAAAGGCCAAGCCGAGGCATTTCCACAGGAGAAAACTAGCTGCCCAAAATGACGAACTTCCGGAAGTCACTATTAACATGGCTGAAAAAGGAAAGTCAACACGACACTTTAGCCCTAACTCTTTCTTAGAAGCATCACAGCGCATCACTTGGTTACAGTCAGGAACTAGATGGCCTAGACTGGATAGAGAACACTCCTCGGAGGATGAAATGTCAGACGCCTATTCTGCGGTCACCTCAAATGCCACCATATCTAGTACAGGACGAGCCCAAGAAGCATTTACCATCACTCCTGATCAATTAGCTCAGATGCTCCAGAGTGCTTTGGCAAAGCAGAGAGAAGAACTCAAAGCAGAACTGAAGATGGAAATTGAGTTGAACATGTAGAGCATGAGGGAATTACATGCCTAACAGCTTCTGTCTCAACTAATCAACAGGCCGAGTCAAGTCATCACCACACCACCAATCAGGTAGATAGCGACTCAGAAGTGGAAGAGAATATCAATGCTGATAACCCTCCCGTTGACCAGAACACTAGGGGTGGTCCTACCAAAGATGACAATGTCGGGAGTGGTCGTGTTGTTCCTCTTAGAAATCATCCAAAGCATGATACAGAAGAGGATAAGAAGATGAAAGACCTTGAGAGCAAAATCAACGCTCTGATGTCTGCTTAAGAGGTAAAGAAGACCGATATTTCATGTCCTTATCCGAGGGAGTAGGAATTAATTCTGTACCTGACAAAGTTCAACCTGATTTACTTCAAATTCCAATTAGGAGTGATCTCTGGCAATAAGCTTTTGATAGTCCGATCATTCGTTGGCACCCTTCGCGAGTCTTCTTTCGATTGGTACCGCCATCTCAAGCCTGAAAGCGTCAACAACTGGGACGACATGGAAAGTTTATTCCTTAGAAATTTCTTTGATGATGATACCGATGTATCAATCAGGACACTCTTTGAGGAGAAACAGGAAGACAAAGAAATGGTCGACGACTTCGTTAAGTGCTTCCCGAATAAGGCGATAAATTGCCGAGATCCAGTTACAGAGGACTTCATCCTCCAAACCTGTCATAATAACCTGTCTATTGACATATTAGAAGTTATAGGAAGTAGCACCATCCAAGACCTGGAGAGAGTTGAAGATGAGCAGAGAGCAGGCCGAACACTTCCTCAGAGGGAAGAAAGCCGAGAGAAGCTAACCAATGGCTAACCCTACGAATTCGAGCTTCGCCTCCCGTGGTAAGGGGAAGACACCTATAGTAGCTATTGACACTAATCAAACATCACAACTGCAATCTCGGAGATAGTAAAAGACTCTGGATCTAAGACTCTAAAAAGAGTACTTCTTCAAGGACGAAGACGTTCTGGCCAATTTTAAGTCCCTCCTTGAAAACAACAAGATCAAGCTGCCACCTATCACAAATCAAGAGGAAGCTAATAATACTTCGGATCCAAAATATTGTGCGTACCACAGGAGGATCCATCATCCCACAAAGGCTTGCTTTGCTCTCAAAAATAACATCCAAACATTGGTTGAAGCTAGCATCATAATGCTAAAGTAAGTCGCCATACTCCAACAGGGCACATGAGTATAAACTGTTTCCCTAACTCTGAAAAGTATACGAGTATAAACTGCTTCTCACTCCTCCAATAGGTGCAAGAGGTTAAACTTCTCCCTGCATACTCCAACAGGTATATGAGTCTAAACCGTTTCCTACCCTTGACAGAAAGTTCCTGGAGAATATTACACATAATATTCTTAAGGATAACCCGATCATACAACTGAGTATAATGTTGAACCTAGTTTCGTAAAGAAAGCTAGGGGTGGATGATCAATATAACAGGAAGTTCCCGAAAGAATTCTATATGCTGTATTCTTAGGGATAACCTGGTCACTATAAAAAAGTGATGAATAAGAAATTCCTACTTAGACTCTGAATGCTTCCTAGAGTGAAATGCATCTAATTGTCGTGATCAGTTTCACTAACTTCCAAGCACTCTTTCGTCGAGATGAGATTCAAAGACTTTATCTAGTCAATTTTTCCTCACAAAACTCTCATGATACAATTGTGGAGTGCTTGATGATTCACGGTCCTCCACCACAAAGTTCCTCACTGATCAAACTAACTGATAGTGGGTCCACCAAAATTCTTTTGGCTGGGTCCATTCAAACTCTCACTGTGTTTGTGCACTTAACACTCCCAACGTTAAAGTCCCAACACAGTATTCAAAAGTTCAATCTGCTAATCTTTAACAATTGTCAAACCCCTTCGTGTTAAGTCCTTATAACTTAACACCAAGCTTCCCTATTGAGTGATTTGTACAAGTCAATACTCCCACTATGATTTGTACTCCCACTCGTACTAATTAACTCAATCAAACCTTCCTACAGTTCGGACCACAACCAAAATCTCCTCTCGATTCCTTCCATGAACGAGAAGTCTACTTTCAAATCGAGTGATCAAACCTTCCTACAGTTAGGGTCACCTGGAACTCCCACTTGGTCAAACCTTCCTACAGTTAGGGTCAGAACCGCAATTCACTCTCGATAGATGAGAAACCCACATTTAGCTTGGTAATCAAACCTTCTGATAGTTAGGATAATCTGAATTTTTTTCGATCCTCAGAGTGGAGATCCCACTCTTAGTTTCACCTTCCTAGATTCTTAAAGTGGAGATCTTACTTTGAGTCTCTTTTGTAGCAGGAGATAGAATATAAAATTCTTCCTCTCCAGCGTCGGGTTCGCCTTTGCCCCAGGAAAAGACACCATCTTTCAACTCCATAATCCGTACCTTACATGCGCGGGGAATTTTATGTCGAAGTCTAAGTAGGTATAAGTCAGTGCCTAACACGCGTTGCCGGTTAGTCTTTTGCCGTAAAAAAGACAAAAGCCCACATATTCGATGTTGTGGGAGGTTGTTATTAATAACACCATAATCCATGTCTCACACACATAGGGAATTTTATCTCGAAGCCTAAGTAGGGATAAATCAGCACCTAGCACGTGCTGCCGGTTATCTTTTGCCGTAAAAATAACAAAAGCCCACATATTTAACATTGTGACAGGTTGTTTTTAATAACACAATAATCCGTGTCTTACACGCGTGGGGAATTTTATCTCGAATCCTAAGAAGGTATAAGTCAATGCCTAACACGCGTCGCCGATTTAGTCTTTTACCGAGTGAAAAAGATACCAGAATCCAAGTATGGGGAATTTTTGTTGGCCTTCTTGTTTTGATGATGTTTAACAAATAATTTACCACTAATGTTGTTTGTCTAGTATTTGTGTTTTCTTATTTATTATAGACAAACAACGTAGTTGGAGGATGGATGGAATAGAGGTTTAACGATCATATCCAAAGGAGGTTGGCGTAATGTCGGGTTGAAGCCTACGCAATTCAAAGTTAAAGATCAAGTTCAAGCTTCATCCGCAAGTGTACCAAGTCGAGCTTATTGAAGATCAAGATCTAGCTTGGGTAACTTAGTTTAGGTTTTATATTATGTGTGTTAAGTACCTTAAGCTTAATATCATATACACACACGTATTTGGTTTTTATGTATATATATAGTTATATATATACATGCATGGTTTTGGGTTTTCATGTTTACAAATATGAAATTACATATTTCATATTTATTATTGCGATTTGGTTTAACTATTTAGATATGAAACAAATATATTTTCAGATACATACTCATATGTCTCACTTTCTATTGTATTTGTAAAAATATTGTATTCTTAGTTTTTGGACTTAACAATAATCATATACACATTTTATTAAGTCTACATAATCATTGTGCAAAGTTTCAAAACATGGTTTAGCCAAAATATCAAAATTCACATGTTTACATTTTCATATTTTGGGCTATTTTGTAAAATAATGATATTTTTCATTTGGGAAGTCTTTTTTCGAAACCAGATATTGTAGCATGTTTATTATCATGTCTACAATCATTCCCCAAAGTTTTACATTTTTCTGAATTTATTTGATATTTTTAAATAGGGTTTTAAAATCAGCATTTCACTTTCAAACCTACTTTTATATAGTATCTGTTTGCGGTCGACCGCCACGGTCGACCGCCCATGAGTTTAGAACTCAGAATAGGTTTTGTTGGCTCGCGGTCGACCGTGGCAGTCGACCGGGTCGACCGCCACGGTCGACCGTCGCTTGTTCTGAGCTGTTTTTTGTTGTTTTATTGCTCACGGTCGACCGCTGCGGTCGACCGCCGTATTAATGATTGTTTTCGAACGGCTAGTTTCTAGAGCCGTTGTTGAGTGGTTTTTTGGTCTTTTCTTGGATTTATCTTGGCTTTGGGGTTTCTATAAAACCCCCCTTATACCTCAGTTCTAGTAAGCAATCTAAGAAGTTTTTAAATAAGTTTTAAACAAGGGTTTAAGTGTGTTTTAGTGTTTGTTTGGTTTGTGAAGAAGTTTTCACAAGTGGAGGAGATCATCTTCTTGTTTGGGCCTCAATTTCCATCTCTCCATCTTGTTATTCAGAGAAGAATCTCTAAACTCTATTTCTAGCTGTTTATTGTTTTATTCATAATTTCTATATGCTAGATTTTAATTGAGTTTAGTTTGATTTTGATCTTGATTTACTCATTGTTTACACACACACACACTTGAGCTTATTGTATTTTCATACATAGTATATTTGGGTTGGTGAGAGTTGTAACAATTGAGTGTGAGCTTTTATTGTGTTCTCATCCATATTAGAGAACAATCATTTATTGTATTTGTGCTTATTATGAGATACACTTTGTAATACACTTGTACATCGAGAGGAGTGTGTGATGAGAGTCGGGGATCGTCCCAAGAGGAGTGGCGTCGGTTGACGAACCTAGGGAGAGACTGTAACCGAGCACTTGAGGGAGACACGGCTAGGTCCAACACTTGTGAGGGTGTAGAGTGTGATCGCAAGAGTGTCGATTGTAAAGTTTTTGGTTAGCTATAAAACCGAGTGTGAGGTGTGTAGAAGTTTCGACTTCCAAACCGGATTGTGATAGTGGATTTCTCCCCGAGAGTGGGGAGCGGAGATGTAGGACGGAAGGTCCGAACTTCGTGATCATATTGCTTGTTTGAGTTTATCTTTGGCGTATTTGCTTTTGCATTTATCTTATATCGCCATTTGTGCATTGCTCATTTATTTCATCCACTATCTTGTTTAGATTATTGTTTCCCCTTGTGTTAGTTTATATATATCCTTGCATATATATTTCATCATATAGGATATATCTCATTGTTCATATTGCTTATCCTAGCTTATATTTTTGTTGTATTTCATACTTGCTAGGATAACTTGTTAATTAATTTTATTTAGCGTAAAATCAGATTAGATTAGCATAAGACCCTAATCACCCCTCCCCCCTCTAGGGTCTAACAATTTTATCCTGAAGCCTAAGTAGGGATGAGTCAGCACCTAACATGCGTTGTCGGGTAGTCTATTCCCATAAGAAAGACAAAGTCTGCGTATTCAATATCGTAGCACTAAAAAGGTTAACTCTTTTAGCATAACGTTAAATGAAGGATGGACTTAAACAATCTGCATGCTAGCCCGACACAAACGGTAGACGGTAAAGGCTCATCAAACCCGTTGATGACTGAGGGTTTGCCAAAAATCCTATAAATATGAAAGTCATTCACGCACCAGCTCTATTAGTTGGTCTCGTGACTTAAGGATCTGACAACTTCAGGATAAGATCCATACATGCAGAAGAACCAAGCCCCAATAGTTGATCCTGCAGCCTCTCAAACTCATGCTCTAATTGGTTTAAGTCATCAGCAATAGCATTTGCGATATCTGACGAGCCGACATCCCTAATCGAGCCTATCTTTTGCTCCAGGAATGATCTGAACTGATTGAAGGGGAACCTCTTCTCCAAAAGCTTGTTGATCAATGACCCCACAAAAGTGAATAAATGGCGAACCTCCAAGCTAAGGATAAGCTGTCCCAGATCATTCTCTGATAATAAGGCCTTGACCACATCCTGAAGCTTAGATGACAACCCTATAAAAAAACACTTAAGTAGAGGGTTTGGTTAGGGTCCGGTTCAGTCGAACCAAACCTGATCCAACCAAACCAAACCACGGTCTAAACCATCTTAAAACAAATACGGGCCAATCCAGACATCAAACACACCAGTCTAAACCCAAAATTTTGATAACGGTCAGACGATAAACACAGAACTGGACGAATCTTAGCTATTCTACAAAGAATTGAATAGACTAAGAGGAATTGAGGGATTACGGACCATACATATCATGTCCAAAGTATCACAGCCTCTTCTATAAAATAAGACTGAAACACTTTGGAGGGTGTATCTGTAGGCGTCAAAAACTACCTATCGACCCCGAATACCGTTCAAGGCGATGTAATAATGAATCGTTGATGCAACAAAGTCACAAAATGTTCGGAACAAGATGACGGGCTCACACGCTCGCCAACCAACTCTAGACTTGCTTTCGAATCATATCTTTCTCCCAGGTCAAGGAAAACCCTTAAATCATTCTAACAAACATAGACCTATTCCTAGGTTTATTGCTTGTATCCTTACTTACAATTTATTTCCAAAAACTGGGAGTTTTTATTTTATCTCTCTAGACTTAGCAAAAGCCCTATATGCCATAATGTCAAATATTTAAGTTAATTAGGCTGAAGTGTATTTTGAAAATCTTTTGGTTCTACTAAGAGGATTCTTTCCATTTGGAGCATTTTTAACAAAAATTTTTGAAGCCTTCCATGTTGATCTTGAAACTGAAAATTCAATGATTCATTCAATTGAGTTCTTTGATCCCAATGCCCTCACTAGGATGAAGTTAACAAACTTTAAACTTCATGACCAAATTCCCCAAGATGAGCCTCACCCTCCTCAAGAACAAATCTCATAAGAAATTTCGCAATCATCTCATCAAGCAGGCCCCTCCTCAAGTCACATACCACCTCCAATGCAAACTGATCTCTCATGCTTCTCAGATGCTCAATATAATACCCTATTGTGACGCCCCTGCTTTCACTCATGGCTGCAGTCCAAGGTCAACCCAGAGATGTCAAACCTGCTATGCACCCACATTGTGCAATAACAAGTTTCACCAATCATAGTAATATCCTCTAGTGGGGTCAAATAAAAGCATAGGTACAAAACAGGCAAAGAAGTAGAACGGCAATAATAGACATGATAATGAAGATGATATCTCATAAATAAAGGTCATGTCTCAACTGAAAATAAACTGAAATACATTTGGAGTCTGCAATAACATACGATGTCTCAACATGAATCAAAACGGAAAGTCCAACTAAGGCTCATTGCCTTTACAAAATAGAAATAAACTCTAAGTCTGAATAAAATTTAAAACTACAGTGGAGCCTCTAATAAATCTCTCGGGATGGCGACTATGCAAGAACTCAAAACTACAGTGGAGCCTCTAATAAATCTCTCGGGATGGCGACTATGCAAGAACTCCGTCATCCTGCGGTCCTTCGGAACTCTGAGCTACCTGAAAGGGTATTTTTAAAAGAAAAGGAAACAACAACAAGAGCGTCAAAGCGCTACAGCAAGATTACCTCCATCCACCCCTAGGGAAGGGCTGCTAGATGGAGTAGAGGCTCTATCTATTAAGCATAGTCTACCTAGATTCATTTTCCCCGTATCTAAGTGGGATTAACATTTAGAAACCTACAACACGAGACGTAGTACGTCGAGCAAAATAATCCAAACAAGGAAACCCTCATGTATATACCATAAGTCTCAAATTGTAGATATCTAAACATTAATACCGAACTAAGAAAAGACAATCTAATAAAACCAATAATTAGAAATCTATAACACGAGACTGGTACGTCGAGCAAAATAATCCATACAAGGAAACCCTCATGTATATACCATAAGTCTCAAGTTGTGAATCTCTAATCATTGATCCCAACTAAGAAGTAAAAAGGACAGTAAAAGAAATAAGATATCAACACATCGTATTTATAATATCTTCCACTATCACTGGAGAGATAGAATAAAATACTAACACATAATTTTGTATACTTTCAAAAGTAACATATCTCAGTCGTATAGTTAAATGATAGGTCATATTCAAAATTGGCATCTGCCATACTTAGACTATCAAGTAATTGTCTCAGTGTAACGGACTACCCTGTAGGTATCTTGAACTGTGTACACGGCCCATTAGTCTCATCGCGATCTCAGTGCATAACATATGTGCGGGACGGACTACCAAATAGGCATCCTAGAAATACGGCTCACGAGCCTTATAGCACCCTAGTGCGGGATGGACGGCTAGATCAAGCCTCCTAAAATCCGACTCAATAGCCTGTACATATGGAATATCAACGCACTACCTCATGTAGTACTGAACTGAGCTCATCAACGATATCCACCTCATATAAATCTTTGTATCTCAGGTATGTCGACGCACTATCCCATATAGTACTAAGATATGCTCATTAACAACATTCAGCTTATGTATAAACCATGTATATTTGGTATGTCGACACACTATCCCATGTAGTACTGAGCTGTGCTCATCAATGACATCCAACATGTATATGAACTATATCTAATTCAAATATGATCAAATCAAAATTTATCATAATCTCCTTTGGATTCTTAAATATATAACATAACATATTCATGACTAAACGTGTAACATCAAGCGGCTCAAAACTTCGCGAACGCACCTCAAAACGGTGCAACACAGCTCCACAAAACAAGCAGGAAAAACAGACATGATATCTGTTAGAAAAACAAGCATATATTTCTCTAAGAAAAATATTTTTACAAATGGTTTTCTGTTTTGTAAACTAGATTCACACATCTTTCAAATGACATAAGTTTGGTTCAATTTGGAGTTCATTTGTTATCCCAAATCTCCAGTTAAACATTATATATGTGCATCGGTTTTTCTGCAGGACATTTTGTTAGTAAATATAATATATCTTTCTCTTTACAAATTCTTTTTAAGAATGGTTTTCTGTTTTAAAAACTAGATACATATATCATTCATTTGGTACTAGTTTGGTTAAATTTGGAGTTTAATTTCTATTTTGAAATCTCAGTTAAACATGATACAATTGCTGTAGTTTTCTACAGAAAATATTTATTTAGTACATCTCTTAAATTTCTCATATATAAATGAAATTATAAAAAATTCTAATGATCATGATCATGATACTATCATAAACAGCAAGAAAGAAAATTACTAATCTAGTATTGGTTTATGTTTTAACATCAAAAATTTAACTTTTATCACATCATGTTAAGATTCAAGCATGAAAACACATATTTAACATCATATTAAACATCTAACTAGTTATTTAACTATGGGGAAGGGTTTGAATAAAGATAATCTTGCCTTAGACATCATTCTAAGCCTCTGAAATAACCCGTAACCAAAAAGAAGTGCAATCAAGCCGTTTTCCCCTTGCTACACGTTGATGACCTCGCCCTCGTGTCGATATTTGCTTCACAAAGCTCTCAAAATTCTCAACTTTAGGGCTAGGGATTCAGAGAGAGGAAGAGGGGCTGCTAGGGTTTGAAACTCTAATGTAAGGATGTTAATTTTTATGAAAATACATGTATATATATATACAAACCCGAAATAAACCCGTTTGACCCGAACCAGGAATCCTAATCTGACTAGGAAAATAACCTTTGGTATTTTTACCATAACATTCACGTCCGACTTCAGAATGAGGTGATCTAAGACTTGTTAGAAAGATCATGAAGATACCTACAACTTTTATCTTTTAAGGTTTTCTAAATTCCAAATACATCTATAAGAAAAAATACAAAATCTCTTCGCTAGTCATAAATTTCCAGATTTATACATCGAGCATGAATTGTGCATTTGCTCTTATATATATACATATATACATTGAATTAATCTCAAACCAATTCCTAGCATACTCAAATATCATAATATGTTATTTATAAATATATAACATATTTATTATTATTTATCACTAAATATTCAAATTTTTGGGGTTTTACATTCTTCCCCCTTAAAAGAATTTCGTCCCCGAAATTCAGAAATCATACTTAAGCAAATAATAATACTAGAAAAGCACGTAGAGGGTCTAATTTAACCCGCAAACATAAACATCTCAGAATATTTACTCTTGATAAGCATATAGGGATATTTATATTTAACAATTCAGGATGATTATACTCCCACTCAACCCTTAATCGAATGGATCTAGTACGTCGGGCGATAAATCCAAACAAGGAACCCCCTATATATATGTAACGCCCTGCCCCGGAATCCCGGAGTCGGTATGCTATTAGATCTGATGGACTGGCCTTGCCGTAGGAGCCACCTCTAGAATCTCACACGGATGGTACGGTCTTGGATGATATGGTTTGGCACAACGAGGACTTTGTGAGTTTAAGTGGGGGAGTATGTAATACCCCAACCCTTGAGAGTATGATGTGATTAGTATTGATAGATTTGATTGGAATACTCATACCACCAAGATGCATCTTCTTTTCGGAAACCCAACTCTTAGAAACTCCAAAGTTAAGCGTGCTTGGCCTGGAGAAATTCTAGGATGGGTGACCCCCTGGGAAGTTTTCCAGGGAGCGCGTGAGTGAGGACAAAACGTGCTGAAAAGACATGTGGTGGTTTGTGAGGCCAGTCCATCAGATCTAATAGTCCAAAGGGCGGGGCGTTACAATATATACCATGTGTTCCAAAAGATTAAGAATTAAGCGGAAATATCCTTATTCTAGCGTTAAATCTAAATATAACCACACAAATAATCGCACACATAAATCAATCTACTTCCTCAATAGGTGCAGGAAGTCACGCGACATAACATATTTGCGCTCCCGAAAATCATCTTCGATGTCTACACTTAACCATTTAAAATGTAAATACCCCCACTTAACACCTAACTAAATGGAACAAGTACATCGAGCGAAAAATCCAAATAAGGAACCCCTCATATATATGCCATAGGTTCCAAGTACTTAGGAGATAAGTGGTAATACTCTCATTTTAGTGTTAAGTATAAACATCGCCATACATGCAACCATAAGCCATAAACAAGTCATACAAAAATTTAATTTACTAGATCAAACAGGTGTGGGTAGTCGCGATGTATACCCTCCTCGCGCTCCCAAGAACCTTTTCAACTCCTTTCCGATTTCGCTGAATTACCACAAAGGAAAAACATCTTGTTTCTAAATTTCTTCTCTTCCCTAGAAAGCATACAAACTTGGATTTCAATCGTAGTCAGATCATTCTAAAGCTAAATCTTCAGTTCTTCCCTAGAAAGCATACAAACTTGGATTTCAATCGTAGTCAGATCATTCTAAAGCTAAATCTTCAGTGCGTTCATCATTGATTTCAATCGTAGTCAGATCATTCTAAAGCTAAATCTTCAGTGCGTTCATCATTCGCTGCTGCTCTACTTCATGAAAGTGCTTCCTAAGCATAGAAACATGAAATGCATTGTGTATACTGTTGGCCTTCTTGTTTTGATGATGTTTAACAAACAATTTACTCCTAATGTTGTTTGTCTGGTATTTGTATTTTTTATTTATTGTAGACAAACAATATTGTTGGAGGATGGATGGAATAGAGCTTCACGATCATATCCAATGGAGGTTGGCGGAATAGTGGAGTGAAACCTTGCTATTCAAGTTGAAGATCCAAGTCAAACTTCATCCAAGTTTACCAAGTTGAGCTAAAATGAAGATCTAGATCAAGCTTGGGTAATTTAGTTTAGGAGTTTATATTATGTGTGTTAGTACTTTAAACTCAATCATATACACACATACACGTTTTGGTTTTGTATATATATAGTTATATATATACATACATGTTTTGGTTTGATAGTTTTCAAGTTTTAATATGAAACAATTTAATATAATTAGAAAACATATTTTTGTTTCATACTTACATGCATATATATGATTTCATCAATATCAATTTTATTTAGTTCAATGAAATCATGTTTTAGTGCATTATATATGTATTTTGATAAAATACTACATTCATTGTTTATAGACTTCATAACAATAGTTTACATCTTTCTTCAAATCTATAAAATCATTTTGTAAAGTTTCAAAAGTTGGTTTAGGTCAAAACATCAAACTCATGTGTTTACATTTTCATATTTTGGACTATTTTGTAAAATAATGATATTTTTCATATGGGAAGTCCTTTTTGGAAACCAGTTATTGTAGCATGTTTATTATCATGTCTACAATCATTCCCCAAAGTTTTATATTTTTTGGAATTTATTTAATACGGCTAGTTTCCAGAGCCGTTGCTGAGTTGGTTTTTTGGTCTTTTCTTGGTTTTCTCTTGGCTTTGGGGTTTCATATAAATACCCCCTTATACCTCAATTCTTATAGCAATCTAAGAAGTTTTTAAACAAGAGTTTAACAAGGGTTTAAGTTTGTTTAAAGTGTTTTTATAAGCTTTTAAGCATTTGAGTGTTTCGGTTTTGTGAATCAATTCTACAAGAGCTTGAGGAGATCATTTATTGAAGTTTGAGCTTCCAACTATTCTCCCTCCACCTCTTGATCTATTGAGAAGATTTCTAAACTCTTATCTAGCTTTACATTTGCATAGTTATTTGATTATCTTTCTTTAAAGCTAGTTTTTATATTGAGTTTAGATTTGATTTTATTTACTCTCATTGTTACACACACCCACATGAGCTTATCGTATTTTCATACATAGTATATTTGGGTTGGTGAGAGTTGTAACAATTGAGTGTGAGCTTCCATTGTGTTCTCATCCATAGTAGAGAACAAATATTTATTGTATTAAGCCTAATTGTGAGGATACACTTTGTAATACACTTGTACACCGAGAGAAGTGTGTGGCGAGAGTCGGGGATCGTCCTAAGAGGAGTGGCGTCGGTTGACGAACCTAGGGAGAGGTTGTATCCGAGCACTTGAGGGAGACACGTCTAGTTCAACACTTGAGAGGGTGTAGAGTGGGATTACAAGAGTGTGTTAGTTGTAGAGTTTTCGGTAAACTAGAAAATCGTATTGTGTGGTGTAAATGTTATTCGGGTAAACGTAGAAAACCCGCTTGTGATAGTGGATTTCTCCCTGGGAGTGGGGAGTGGAGACGTAGGACGGAAGGTCCAAACTCCGTGATCATTTGATTGTGTTTGAGTGTGCTTTGGCGTTCATTTATATTTGTGCTCATTGCTCATATCGCCTTTGTCTCATTATCTAGCTTGTCCACTACATTATTTACATTTGTTTATGTTACCCTTGTGTTTATATATCCCTGCATATATTTCATCATATACCTCTTTGCTAGGATATATCTCTTTGATCATATTGCATATTCTTGCTCATATCATATTTTATATCTATCTTTCAAGAATAACTTGTTAATTAATTTTAATTGGCATAAGATCAGATTAGATTAGCATAAGACCCTAATCACCCCCCTCTAGGGTCTAACATATACTAGACATCGATGCTGGAAGATCTAGTCTGTATGACATAGCTTTAATGCTCTCCAAAATCTGATACGGTCTAATGTATCTCAGCATAAGCTTTTTCTGTCTCCCGAATTGCTAAACACCTTTCACATGTGATACCTTCAGCCTAACTGAATCTCCAATCTGAAACTCCAAGGGTTTTCATCTCTTATTAGCATAGCTCATTTGCCGACTCTAAACGGCTAGAATCCGATCTCTGGTCAATGTTACTTCCTCAGTAATCTGTCTCATAAGCTCTGGCCCAAGTATTAAACTCTTCTCCGGTTCTACCCAACATATAGACGATCTGTAAGGCCTCCCGTACGATACTTCATACGGGGTCATACCGATTGTCACTTGATAATTATTGTTCTAAACGAACTCTATCAATGAAATATGATCCTCCCAGCTAGCTTGAAAATCAAATAACATAAGCCCGCAATTTTTTTCCAACATCTGATTTACTCTTGCCGTCTGACAATCCGTCTCAATTTGATACTGTCGTATCTGGAACTCCACGAAGTTG
This sequence comes from Asparagus officinalis, assembly GCF_001876935.1. Taxonomy (NCBI): domain Eukaryota; kingdom Viridiplantae; phylum Streptophyta; class Magnoliopsida; order Asparagales; family Asparagaceae; genus Asparagus; species Asparagus officinalis. The sequence goes on from NC_033800.1 coordinate 94,570,549, forward strand.
AATAGTTTCCTAAATAAATATCCTCCCTGGAATAAATGTGCTGACTTTATCAGTCTATCAACTATCACTCCAAACTGAATAATTCTCTTTCTTCGACTTCGATAACCCTACAATAAAGTCCATAGAAATGTCCGCCCACTTCTACTCCAAAATGGGTAAAGGCTGATGTATTCCTGTCGGTCTCTGATGTTCTGTCTTTACTCACTAACAGGTAAGATACTTAGCTACATACTCTGAAATCTCCCTACGCATATCACTCCATCAAAAATGTCTCTTCAAATCCTTGTACATCATCGTTGTGCCTGGATGCACTATATACCTGGTACGATGCGCTTCGTCGAATAAATCCTTCTTCAGCTGAGCATTTGCTGGTATTACTAATTGGCCCTTCATCCGAAGTCCTCCATCTGCTCCAACGGTCTAATCAGCCTCTGGCTCTTGGGAAATCTCTTCCTTTTGGGCTTGAATCCAAGAGTCGTCCAACTGAGCTCTGACCACTCTGTCACTCCAAGATGGCTGTACAGATAAAGCTCCCAAAAATGCGTTGCTCCCGTTAATCTCCGGTCTAAATCCGAATTGGCTAAGTGTGTGGAGATCTCGGTATAACGAGCATCTCAAAGCTGCAATCCTGTGACGACGCTTCCTACTCAATGCGTCTGCTATGACATTCGCCCTCCCCGGGTGATACTGAATCGCGAACTCATAATCCTTAATGAACTCAATTCACTTCCTTTGTCTCTGGTTGAGTTCCTTCTAAGAGAAAAGATACTTAAGACTCTGATGTCTGTGAATAATTTAAACTGTACTTCATATAAGTAAAGTCTCCATGACTTCAGTGCAAATACCACTGCTGCTAACTCCAAGTCATAAGTGGAAATAGATCTGCTCATGTACTCCCAATTGCTGCGAGACATATGTTACTACTCTCTGAGTCTGCATCAAAACGTCTCCTAACTCTACCAATGATGTATTTGTATAGACCACAAATGTCCTGTCGTTGCTCGGAATAGTTAAAACTGGCGCTGTAGATGTCGTTGCTCGGAATAGTTAAAACTGGCGCTGTAGACAATTTAGCCTTCAAGGTATCAAAGGCCTTCTAGTACTCTATGCTCCAAATGAACTATACACCCTTATTCGTAAGGCATGTAAGTAGTGTCGAAATCTTCGAGAAGTCCTAGATAAACTTCCAATAATACACGGCTAAACCCAAAAAGCTATGAATCTCTATCTCCGTCTTCGGCGGATTCCAAATCAAGAACTGCTGAAATCTTAGCCGGATCTATTGCTATGCCTTTTCTGCTGATGATGTGATCGAGAAATCTAATTTCTAAAAGTCAAAACTCACATTCGCTGAACTTGACATATAACTGATGCTCCTGTAGAGTCTGCAAAGCTAACCAGAGATGTTGCTCGTGCTCTACCTCCGATCTCGAATAAATGAGGATGTCGTCGATAAAAACTATCACGAACTTATCCAAGAAGGGACGAAAAACCCGGTTCATCAAATCCATGAATACAGTGGGTGCATTGATCAACCCAAATGGTATGACCAGAAACTCAAAAGATTCATATCGAATCAGGAAAACACGGCTTTGGGAAAATTCCTCTCCCGAACTCGCAACTACAATAACCCAAAACGAAGATCAGCCTTCGAGAAACATGCGCTTCGCGCAGCTGATCGAACAAGTCATAAATCCTAGGTAATGGGTACCTATTCTGGATAGTGACCTTGTTCAACTCTTTATAATCAATGCACAAACGCATACTGCCGTCCTTCTTCTTCACGACGAGAACTGGCACTCCCCACAGAGAATGACTCCGATGAATAAAACCCTGAGCTAACAACTCGTCCAACTGGGTCTGAAGCTCCCTCATCTCAGCTGGTGCTATGCGATAGGGTGCATGGGATATCGGGGTTGTGCCTGGCTGCAACTCAATACAGAACTCAACCTCTCACACAGGAGGTAATCCAGGTATGTCCTTAAAGACATCCTCATACTCTGAGACAACTCTAGTCTCCAATAAATCAATACCCTGATCCCATTGCATCACCTCCTCGATGTACGCCAGAAATGACTCCACAAAACGGTTGCCCTGGGAGGTTGCTACAATCATCTCGGACCCATCGGACGCTCGCAAATTAACCGTCAACGCAAAGCAGTCAATACTATCATGGTAGGAAGATAACCAATCCGTGCCAAAAATTTGACATCAACAACACGATCAACTCGATGTCTAACTCAGACTCATCTAGTTTGATGACACATCTCCTACAGATGGAAGGGACACCCCCCTAGAGGGGTAGGCACTAACAATGGAAAATCTAATGAATGCCACAAGCTGACACCCATCAACAAAGGTACGAAGGATAAGAGATAAACAAATTTCATAAATCAAACTAGATCCGAACTGAAAATGAAATCACGAATAAAGCTCCGCTCGTACCCTGATCATGCAGTACAGCTGAATAGAATAGTTATAACGTATCACAATACGAATTCATAACACATAGTATTCACGCAAATACCTTCAATCAACATAAAATAGTTATCATAAAAAATTTCTCAATTTTTGAGATATACGCATATATCGTCCTCACTCATACTAGGAAATCCTTATGGACTCTATACATGAATCCTAAGAAACTCTATCCTAGCTCCACGACTCGATACAGAATGATCCTAAGGATACTAGAACTAGAGCTCTGATACCAACTGTGATGCCCCTGTTTTCACTCATGGCTGTAGTCAAAAGTGAACCCAGAGATGTCAAACATGCCATGCACCCACACTGTGTAACAACAAGTTTCACCAATCATAGTAATATCCTCTAGTAGGGTCAAATAAAAGCATAGGTACAAAATAGGCAAAGAAGTAGAATGACAATAATAGACATGATAAAGAAGATGATATCTCATAAATAAAGGTCATGTCTCAATTGAAAATAAACTGAAATACATTTGGAGTCTGCAATAACATACGATGTCTCAACATGAATCAAAACGGAAAGTCGAACTAAGGCTCATTGCCTTTACAAAATAGAAATAAACTCTAAGTCTGAATAAAATTTAAAACTATAGTGGAGCCTCTAATAAATCTCTCGGGACGACGACTATGCAAGAACTCCATCATCCTGCGGCTCTACGGAACTCCAAGCTACCTGAAAGGGTATTTTTTAAATGAAAAAGAAACAACAACAAGAGCATCAGTGCGCTACAGCAAGATTACCTCCATCCGCCCCCAGGGGAAGGGTTGCTAGATGGAGTGGAGGCTCTATCTATTAAGCATAGTCTACCTAGATTCATTTTCCCCGTATATAAGTGGGATTAATATTTAGAAACCTACAACACGAGACGTAGTACGTCGAGCGAAATAATCCAAACAAGGAAATCATCATGTATATACCATAAGTCTCAAATTGTAGAATCTAAATATTAATACCGAACTAAGAAAAGACAATCTAATGAAACCAATAATTAGAAATCCATAACACGAAACTAAGAAAAGACAATCTAATGAAACCAATAATTAGAAATCCATAACACGAGACTGGTACGTCAAGCGAAATAATCCAAAAGCGAAATAATCCAAACAAGGAAACCCTCATGTATATACCATAAGTCTCAAGTTGTGAATCTCTAATCATGGTCCCAACTAAGAAGTAAAAAGGACAGTAAAAGAAATAAGATATCAACACATCGTATTTATAATATCTTCCACTATCACTGGAGAGATAGAATAAAATACTAACACATAATTTTGTATACTTTAAAAAATAACATATCTCAGTCGTATAGTTCAATGATAGGTCGTATTCAAAATCGACATCTGTCATACTTAAGCTATCAAGTAATTATCTCGGTGTAATGGACTACCCTGTAGGTATCCTGAACTGTGTACACGGCTCATTAGTCTCATCACGATCTCAGGGCATAACATGAGTGCGAGATGGACTACCAAATAGGCATCCTCGAAATACGGCTCACGAGCCTCATCGCACCCTAGTGCGGGACGGACGGCTAGATCAAGCCTCCTAAAATCCTACTCAATGGCCTTTACATATGGAATATCGACGCACTACCTCATGTAGTACTGAACTGAGCTCAATAACGATATCCACCTCATATAAATCTTTGTATCTCAGGTATGTTGACGCACTATCCCATATAGTACTAAGAAATGCTCATCAACAACATTTAGCTCATGTATAAACCATGTATATCTGGTATGTCGACGCACTATCCCATATAGTACTGAGCTGTGCTCATCAACGACATTCAACATGTATATGAACTATATCTAATTCAAATATGATCAAATCAAAATTTATCATAATCCCCTTGAGATTCTTAAATATATAACATAACATATTCATGACTAAACGTGTAACATCAAGCGGCTCAAAACTCCGCGAACACACCTCAAAACGGCGCAACACAGCTCCACAAAACGAGCAGGAAAAATAGACGTAACATCTGTTAGAAAAACAAGCATATCTTTCTCTAGGAAATCTATTTTTACAAATGGTTTTTTGTTTTGTAAACTAGATTCACACATATTTCAAATGAAACAAGTTTGGTTCAATTTGGAGTTCATTTGTTATCCCAAATCTCCAGTTAAACATTATATATGTGCATCTGTTTTTCTACAGGATATGTTGTTAGTAAATATAACATATCTTTCTCTATACAAATTCTTTTTAAGAATGGTTTTCTGTTTTAGAAAGTAGATACATATATATTTTATTTGAAACTAGTTTTGTTAAATTTGGAGTTTATTTTCTATTTAGAAATCTCAGTTAAACATGATACAATTCCTGTAGTTTTCTGCAGAAAATATTTATTAGTACATCTCTTAAATTTCTCATATATAAATGAAATTATGAAAAATCCTAATGATCATGATCATGATACTATCATAAACAGTAAGAAAAAAATTATTAATCTAGTATTGGTTTATGTTTTAACATCAAAAATTTAACTTTTATCAAATCATGTTAAGATTCAAGCATGAAAACACATATTCAACATCATATAAAACATCTAACTAGTTATTTAACTATGAGAAATGGTTTGGATGAAGATAATCTTGCCTTAGACATTGTTCTAAGCCTTTGAAATAACCAGCAACTAAAAATAAGTGCAACCAAGCTGTTTTCCCCTTGCTACACGTTAATGACCTCGTCCTCGTGTCGATATTTGCTTCACAAAGCTCTCAAAATTCTCAACTTTAGGGCTAGGGATTCAGAGAGAGAAAGAGGGGCTGCTAGGGTTTGAAACTCTGATGTAAGGATGTTAATTTTTATGAAAACATATGTTTATATTTATGCAAACCCGAAATAAACCCGTTTGACCCGAACCAGGAATCCTAATCTGGCTAGGAAAATGACCTTCGGTATTTTGGCCATAACTTTCATGTCCGACCTCAGAATAAGATGATCTAAGGCTTGTTGGAAAGCTCTTGAAGATACCTACAAATCTTCTATGTTTTTCCAAATTCCAACTATATCTGTTAGAAAAAATACAAAATCTCTTCGCTAGTCATAAATTTCCAAATTAATACATCGAGCATGAATTGTGCATTTGCTCTTATATATATACATATATACATTGAATTAATCTCAAACCAACTCCTAGCATACTCAAATATCATAATATGTTATTTATAAATATATAACATATTTATTATTATTTATCACTAAATATTCAATTTTTTGGGGTTTTACACCTATCTGCTTGTATACTTGATTTAGAAACTGGGCAATGAGCAATATATGATCAGAATATATTTATGTTAAAAAATCAATAAGAAATAAATAAGAAGTTGGATAACTTGGATCTGAAGCTCTGTGCATATTTCCAAGGACATCCACCTCCTCCAGGCCCCTTCATGTTAGAAGAGCATGCATGAATCTCATATAGTACTTTGATTAGTTTCATATTTATGTTAAAATCTATATCATAATTTGGTTTGTTTATTTATGTCACAAACTATGTGGTTGTTGCTTAAGACTTTTGTTATAAGTTGCTTTATGTGTTTAAGACTATGTACCAATTTGTGTTAATGTTGCTACTATGTTTACTTTATGCTTAGTATGATTTATGCATTAGTATATTGTGTTCATGAGCTAAATATTCTAAACAGATTATGACAATGGAAGTTATCGAACTATTGGTCTTTATGGTAAGTCTTTGTGTATCTATTTGGATGGGTGAAGTAATGGACTATGTTCACAATTTGGATGACCTATTTGAACTGTTAGCTCATGAAGAAGAAATACTTGCATGTTTAGAATAAATATTCAATTCTTTTTGCTAATGACAAAGGGGGAGAAAATGTTGAAATATATAAATTTCAGTGACTCTTATATGCTTTTATGCAGGTGGAATAAGTATATAATGTTCATAAGTGTTCAATTCTTTTGTGATATACTTACATATGCATAAATTGTTTTGATATATTATCCCCAATATATAATTTTGATGATAACAATTTATATACTATGTGTATTATTATGAACTTACATGTCAATACAGATATCAATATTAAATATGATCAAGATATGTGAACAAAGTGCAGGATGAGCTCAAGGCAACAAGAAGTAAAGAAGAGGAAGTTCATTAACGTTATAATGTAATTTTTACATTTTCTTTACTTCGATTTATTGTACAAGCCTTGATCACTCACAACACATACACACACATAGTGTTTTAGAACACACTTACACATGCTTAGTGTGTGATTAATAATAGAAATCTTCTAAGTTAACCATTAGAGTTTATAGATAAAAAATGAGTCTCAAAATACTTCATATATCTCATATTTACCCCTTAGTAGTCGACCAATAAGAATAATAGTCGACAACTAAAGCCTTGGTTAAAATATCATTTTTTTTATTTTACAGTGTAGTCGGCTAATACATATTGTAGTCGACTATTAAAGACTCAGACAGAATTTTAGTTTTCGTGAAATTACAGTGTAGTCAACTACTAGGATTTATAGTCAACTACTAAGAGTCGGTTCAGAATTTCAGAACGTCTATCTTTATAGTGTAGTCGGCTAATGACTATAGTAGTCGACTACTAAGAAAATTTCTAACTTCACAGAGTCTGTTTAGACTCAGTGTAGTCAACTACTAAGATAATTAGTCGACTACAAATACAGTTTTTCCAGATTTTGAAGTTTAAATTTATGACTATTTTATGGCCATTTGTGGACGTTATTTGGGTTTAAAATTTTGTCTTATCAGAGGCTAAAAATAGGTTTAAACTTCAGAATTCATTTACCAATGTTCATATCCATAATATCAACCTTTTGTGCAAATTCAAGAGTTCAAAATCAGATTTTCAGCCTAAGTGTTGATAAAAGAGAGTTTCTGAAATAGCCATTAATCTTCATCATACATACAAATTGATTAGGCTTTTTCCAGAGTGTTCCTAAGCCACTGCTGCACATTACCTACACTTCAAGGTTTATTGGAATTGTGTTCTTTCTTCAAGGAAAGTTTCTCTCGGGTGTGAGAGGTGATCTCTTGGTGTAGAGAATGTTTGTAATTTGCATGGTCTTACAAATTGGTCAGGTTTGCTTTTGATTTTGTAATAGTTTTTATAAAATCATAGTGGAAATCTCAAGCGGGATTTACTTGGGGACTGGATGTACACTCGGAGTGGTGGAATTAGTATAAAAGCTTGTGTTTGTGATATTAGTTTTTGTGATTGTTGTTATCTTTCTTGTAATTTATAATCCACTTTGCAAAAATTTTAAATAAACACTATTCACCCCTCCGCCTAGTTTTTTGTGTGTACTTCCACAGATCCTACAAAATTTATTTAAAATAAAGAGTTAGCATTTTCTTTTCAAAGCTTTTAAATTAAATTTCTAAGTTAGACTTGGTTTTGTATATCTATAATAAAAAGATTTTCTAAGAGATTTCTTTTAAATTAAATTTCTAAGTTAGACTTGGTTTTGTATATCTATAATAAAAAGATTTTCTAAGAGATTTGCCTTAGAGTATACATAAAAACGAGACTTGGTTTTGTATATCTATAATAAAAAGATTTTCTAAGAGATTTGCCTTAGAGTATACATAAAAACGTTTTCTTGAGTACAAACTATCTTCAATTAGAATGCTTAAATATATTAATTAAATTAATTATTCACTAACTTTTTTAAATTGGCAAGTTAATCGAATTGTGTGGGTATATTCACTGCAAACCCTCACGAGACTAGGGGTTTAAAGACTTGTTGTATGTGCTAAATACAATTGTGATTCCTGTGAAAGTGAGTAAAAAAATTCCCCTCTTTTAATTTCTCTCTTTGCTAGAGGACTAGTAAAAGTTTAGCTATAGGGGTATTTGATAATGATATTTTTATTATATTTTTATACCCTCATTATCTATCTTCTTTAAATAAATATATCACTAATAACTTGTTTTTACCTTAATTTGCAGGTTAATGAAGATTAATGAATAAAATCTCAAAAAGAACTCAAATTTCCTTATTTTTTTAACCTTTTTCTTGAAGTCCAGGATCAAGCCAAGTAATCTACAAAATCCAAAAAAATAAGAATCAAATATGAAAAGAAATCAAGCCAAAATTATGTTCAAGATGATTAGCCATAAAGAAACGGTGATATCTCTCAATCCGAAAGGCAGAATTTAACATATAATATATAAAAATCATCTATCTTGACGAGATGGAGCTAACTGTATTTTTAGAATTTTTGGAATCTAATTGGTTGGCAAACTAATTGGTTAACTGATTGGCCGACCAATTGATTATAACAAACTTGTTTTATAGATTTGATCCTTGGAGCCCAAGTAAAATCTAATAATTCTCATCCATTGTTGTAGGCTATAAATAGGGGTATAGGGTAAGGGGTTTGAGTGTGAAAAAATTTGTAAAAACTCCATTTAGAATTAATAAAATAATTTGTAAAAATCTAATAATTCTTAATTGAGAAGACCTTTTAAAATTGTAACTTTTTATTATAATTAATAAAATAATTTTTTTTACCTCTTCATATTTTTTTTTCTTCTCTTTGTTTGATCATGAAGATGAAGATGAGATAAAGCTAGAGATAAAGATAAAGATTTGCCTTCTTCAAAAGGCTAGAACCCTCTTGGAATGTAAATTTTCTCTTTTATCTTTTTATTTTCTTATAATATTTTCTTTTTTTGCTTTAGATATTCAAGGGGCTAGAACCCTCTTGAATTAGATTTATTTTTATGCATGATAAAGTAGATTTACTTTCAATGTCCTTATTTTCTTGCATTTATTTTGTAGTATAGATTTACATTTTTACATAGTTTAGATTTCCTTTATTGTTCTTTTTTTTTGCTCATAGTTTAGATCCTTAGTTCTTTGTTCTTATTTTTTCCTGTTTGTAATTAGTTTATTTTTCTTCCTTCATACTCTTTAATTTTTATTTTACTTTTATTTTTTAAGATGTGGAACTAAATCCTTGTAGGAATTCTAGAATTGCATGAAACAAGTTCAATTTCTTTTTTTAAATTATGAATTACTCTCTTGTGCTTAAAATGATCATGCTTAGGATAATCAACTAGAGAACTAATTGGTAGAAGAAAAATTGGATAATCTATGCTTGCCTTGAGTGGTAGGATATGTTATGCAAATGAATTCTAGAATTACTATCTAGTTGTTGTTCTTTTCATGAGTATTAATTTTACTTAGATGATAATAGGATAGGTTGTGTTTACCTTAAGTGGTAGGATAGTCTATACTTAATAATCTTAAGTAAAATCTGATAAAAAGAGACAAGTTCATGAATTTATAAGTAAAATTGGCTAGTGGATTCAATTATAGATTCATCATATCTCTAATTGAATCCTCCATCTTTACATTCTTGAATTTCCTCTTTGTTTTTTATTTTTCTTTATTTGCATCTTGATTTTATTCCCTTTTCTTCATCTTTCTTTCTCCACTCTCAATCTAGTTTTGTTTTTTATTTATATATTGTCACATCCACTCTCATATCTCCACAAGCACACATGTTTCACTCCTAATTGTCACACATACAACTTAAGAATCACTTTTGATTAATTCCTACAACACCTTCCTCATGGGATTTGATATTTTTCTGTACTATAACTTGATTATACACTTGCGATCTCAACATATTCACAGACACCACATCATCAGTTAACCATGTAAGGATAGTGTTAAAGGGAGATCAAGGACTAATTAAGTATCTCTTTCCTTACAGAGCCCCTTACACAATCCTAAATCTTGACTAAGATACCAACGGAGTCAAATAAGCTTCAACAGGTTCACTTTAGAATTCTTTGTTTCCTAATAAACTCGAATTCTTAGGGGCCAACTTCGAATGAGTTTTAAAAGCTCGGATTTGTGTAGTAAAGTTTTAGTAATTTGCGCCCTAAGCAAAAGGTGATGAATTCTCTCACCTTATCTTGATTAGGGGTTTTTACCCTTAAAGAGTATTGCTAAAATTAAAATGCTCAAATTACTTGGGTGGATTCCTACTAACTATAAGCGATATAATTAAAATTTACTTTGGTGAATTCCTAGGGGTTTTTTCCCTTAAGGGTTTTTTCTCTTAAGGGTTTTTGCCCTTAAGAGTATTGCTAAAATTAAAATGCTCAAATTACTTAGGTGAATTCTTAAGGGTTTTTTCCCTTAAGAGTATTGCTAAAATTAAAATACTCAAATTACTTAGGTGAATTCCTACTAACTATATGAGATGTAATCTTAAGTATTAAAAGCAACTATGAGAGGATGCAAAAAAATTTTACTTTTGTGAGAGATCGCTCTTATTTGAATTTATTATCTTGTTTAGTAGTTATTTAAGTGAAGAGTGATTTTATTATGGTCAACAAGAGGAAATTTTTATTTTTTAATTAGTTATTTATTGTCTCTAATGTGAAAAGCCTAACTAGAGGCTTGAATTGAAAATACTAGAAAAAGAATTCACCTTTTAAGCAAATCTTCTTCTTCACTCTTTAATCTTCTTCTAGTTCAATCCTTCATAATGTAATACACAAATTAAAGAGACAAGATAGAAAATTTCTAATTATAAATGCCTTTCTTGGCAACGACTCTAAAAACTTAATGGGGATAAAACATCTTAAGTTGCAACTGCATAATATAACAATCAAGTTATAATATTTAAGATATTCATCTATGGGAAATGAGAGTATTAGAATGATAGATCTAAGTATGTTCTTAAAATGTATAGAAAATTAATAATGAGAGTTTAAATAAAAATGGTGTGCCTTTTGGGTAGAGGTTTGCCACAAAAATAAAAGGCTAAGACAAGAGGGATGAATGAGAGAAATAGAAGAATAAAATAAAAAATAAAAATAAAAATCAAGTCAAAATAAGAAAAGAATGAGAAGATGGAGGAAAACAAGAAAGGAGAATATGATTCAATTTGCATTTAAGAATGACTCTCTTTTTATTCACATATTTCTTAGATTTTCTAAGCATAGACTATCAAGTTACTTAAAACAAGCATAACCTATTAAAATCAAATCTAAGCAACATTAATACTCATGAAAATAAATAAACAACTAGATAAAAATCCTAGAATTGAATAAGATTTATCTTATCAAACCACTCAAGGAAAGCATAGACTATCAAACTCTTTTTTTTACCAATTATTTCTCTAGTTGATTACTCTAACATGTTCATTTTAATCATGAAGAGAGAAAATCAAAAATAAAAAAGAAAACTAAACTAGTTCATCTAATTCTAAATTTCCTACAAGAATTACCTACTCATATTAAAAATAAAAACAAAGAAGGAAAATTTTTACTAGAAAGTATTAAAGGCAAGAAAGTAAATCTAAACTACAAAGCAAATAAGGAAAGAAAGAAAATTTACTCTACAAAGCATAAAAATAATGAAAACAAAATCTACGCTATAAAGTAATAAAATAGCAAGAAAATAAATATACACTACAAAGTAATAAATCTAATTTATCAAACATTAAATAAAAAAATAAAATCCTAACACATGCAATTCTAAAATAAGAAAATAAAAGAGAAAAATAAAAACTCACATTCCTAGGGGTTGGCCTCTTGTGAAGTAAATCTTTATTTTATCAGAAGATGGAAGAAAATTGAAAAGAGGAAAAAAATATTTATTGTAAACTAGTGTTTTTGATTTTTGTAAAGCCTTCTCAATTAAGAGTGGATCTTCTCTCTAGAGTTTTTACAGAAAATGTTTTATCTCAAACCCCTCGCTTACCCCTCTATTTATAACCTACAGCCTTCAACCTTAGCTCTTGGATCAGCTAGGGTTTCGGAGAATTAAAAAATCAGCTGTTGATCAATTTGTTACACTCTAATCAATGGGGCTCATCGATTAGTTTGTAATAGAAGATTAACAAGCTATGTTAACTTTGTTGACTCCACCTTATTTTGGCTTTTAGATTTCTTGTAGGCTTCAATAATGTCTTGGAAAATAAGGAGTATTGATGGCTGACATCAAACAGTCAATGAAAGAAGTGATTAACTTGACGGAGGTCCTCTAACCCCCCAAATATCCGATTCTGGAGTAACGTTATTCTTCCCTACACAATGGCAAATGCGTAAGAGGGCGGGTTAGGTTTCCTGATTGTTCCTATGATGATCAAATGTAATATGCTTGAGTGGAGAAGTAACTGAACTGTAGAAGTTCTTAAGCACAGTGGGTGGAGAAAAGATCTTTTTTTATTATTAAAAATAGTACCCTTATTTATAGTGGTGGTAGAATGATAGAATGGTAACTTCGGTCGAGTATGGGATGATGGCCACGTTAGCATTTGTTTTACAGGTGTTGGTCGATAAGTGGAGGAGAGGTCACCTTGATATTTAATACGAAGTGATTAGGGGTATGCGGTGCCGACGTGGTCCGATGTGTCACAAAGACTATTAAGAGTAGAGGAATGATGGCACCTATAATGCATTTAATGACATTTATTGTGAGGTGATTGACTGTCAGTGCCCGGGGAGTGGCTCGAGGATTGAGGAATTTCATTGCCTTTTACTCATCCAGTGGTCAAGAAGTATCGCCCTATGAGTTACCTTCACAAGTTGTCAACCAAATGGCCGGTCGAGTAGGTTGATCAGGGAGACGGCCTAGCCAGCGGTTGGACATGTAACTCCATTCGAATCATCCTTGTAAGATGTTAGCATGTTGAGTCGTCTCAGCATGTTGAGTCGTCTCAGCATGTCGAGCCATCCGAGTTGGGTCTTGGGTTATTTTGAAGTGTTAGCTTGATTATTGTAAAATCCTAGAAATTTTGAGTTAATGATTAATAAATTGAAATAGTATGTGATTAATTATAATAAGTTGATATTTATTGAGATAAATATCATCAAATAGTGTATGAGTACACTAACAAGTATTTTGAGTATAAGCAAGTTAGTGAATGAGAAAGAAACGAGTCAAAACATTCACAATGGCCAAAAGACTAAAAATATGAGAAAACTAAAAATTTCAAGCCCGATCGACCGCCACAGCCGACCGCCGTCCGGTCGACCGCCACGGTCATCGTGAAACCTGAACATTGTTTATCTTGTTTTGACTTGGTTTCGGGTATTTACGGACCATATTCGTTTTCCCTACTATATATATCATATATTCACGAGTTTTTAGTATTCTAAAAACCCTAGCAGCCACCAAACTCCCCTGCAAACCCTATTTTGATTTTTTGAGAAAGATTAAAGGCTTTTAGAGTGGGATTTCAGGTCATTTTGAGTTTGCAATTTGGAGATCTACTTTGGAACTTCATTTTCCACGTTTTCAATTAAGTCTCAAGCGAGTTTCATCTCTGCTAATCCCTCTCCCCTATTTTAAAGAATTTTAAATGAGTTTCAAATGATTTTTATATAGTTAAATTGACTAATTTGTGTATAAAAATTAAATCTTTTGTATTATATGTATAAAGACTAAGTGTTTTCATGTTTAAAAGATTAAGAACGAAATTACTGAAGTGTTTGAAGATCTGAAAGTAATTAATAACGTTGTTTAATTGAGTTTTGATGATTTGCTCTTCGTTTTGATGTCTCGTATAAGTTTAAGAGTTTAATTATGATTTATTATGCAAATAATTATGTTTTACATAATTGATATTTCCCAGAGATGTAAATCTACTGTTTACAATGTTCTACACAAGTTTCAGGACAAATAAAATTAGTATGAATCACAAAATATGCACGAACACAACACAGTCACAAAACCCTGCACAGAACAAAACATGCTTCTGTTCGTGTGTCGGTCGGCCGCGCATAAGCAGCGGTCGACCACGCATAAGCAGCGGTCAACCGCGTGCTAAGAAAATGCCTAGGCAGCCTCTAAAACACGATGTGGTCGACCGCCGCTATATTACGGTCGATCGCCAGTCTGATAATTGGCTAGTGCATGTTTTCTTCACTGATTTCTGATTTTGAGGAAATTTTCTCTATCTTGTTATGTTGCATAAGGATCCTTATGAGTTGTTAAACACCTGAGGTGTTGGTGAACACCAGATATTAACATTCACACCGAGATATGGGCACATACACTTAGTTTATATTGTATTGACATGCACTATCGAGATACGTAACACATGTTGAGTTGATGAAAGTGAATTAACATATGATAAAGTATTGCTCGTCAGTTATGGATGCTCAGTGTGGTTGTTTATCCCATAATGAGACCTCGGTTGTACCACACTAGGAGTATTTTATTGTTTTCCCGTAATAAGACCTCGGTGGTTCCAAATACTCAAAGGCGATCGGTGTATTTTTTGGGTTGGGCTGATGTGCCTATTCACTGTTGTATGATCATCTGGAAGCATATTCGGAATAGGAAGATAAAATCTATTACCGTAGAACGATTGAGTAAAGAAGTTGAACCTACATATTATTGTGCAAACCTTATAAGAGTATCGTTATTTAATGTAGCCAGAATAGGGAGATAAAACCTATTGCCGCAGATCGATTGAGTAAGAAACTTTCAAGAGTATCGCTATTACAAAAGAGATGCATACATATATACGGTTATAGTATGATTCCATGTAGTTTACCCATGAGTAGGGTATACATTGGATATATGACATATATGGTATCGTTATTTAATGTAGCTAGAACCCCAGCTATTTGGCGAATCTGAATCCAATTATATCCGGCCACATTATTAGGTTATCCTTAAGAATATTAAGAGTTATATTCTCCAGGAACTTGTCGTTGTTAGAAATAAGGGAAATAGTTTAACCTCGTATACCCGTTAGAGGAAAGTGAGAAGCAGTTTATACTCTTATACTATTTGGAGTCACATGGAGAAGCAGTTTATACTCGTGTACTCATCAGAGTCAAATGGAGAAGCAGTTTATACTCGTGTACTCATCGGAGTCATATAGCATCCTTATTTGACTTGTTTTGCCGTTATGACACCGGAGTAAATTAAGGCTTGGATTTTGTTTTTGTGGACAAAGAAAACATTGGTGGGAAGAAGAACCCTTCTGTGGTATGCACAGTAGTTTAGATCAGTAATCCTCTTAGCTCTCTCCTGATCTTTAATAGGTGGTAGCTCGATTTTGTCATTGGCAAGGAGGTATTTCAAGATGTAGAACTTCATCATCTTCGAAAGAATACTCTTTCGGGGACTTCAGATCGGGAGTCTTATGTTGCCTCTGGGGTTGCTATTGTGACATTTGATTGGTGTTCATAACGGTTGCAGGTGTCGTCGATTGGCTTCTCTTAGCTTTATTTCTTTTAAGAAAGTGTTTAACTTGTTCGCCGCGTAATTTTAACTCTTTCCAAGTAGCTGAAGGCACGACCCCCAGTGTTTCTAGGACATTAATGGAGAGATTGTTGTGGCATGTCTGCAAGATGAACTCCTCTGTGATAGGATCTCTGCAATTCATTGTCTTGTTACGGAAGCACTTGAAAAAATTATCGACTGACCTTCCATCTTTTAGCTTCTCATCCAGATAGGTTCCGATTGACACTCGGTGTCATCATCGAAGAAATTGCTGAGGATCAAACTTTTCATGTCATCCCAGCAGTTGACGCTCCTAGGCTTGAGACGTCGGTACCAATCGAAGGCAGCCCCATAAAGGGTGCCAACGAATGATTAGACCATCAAAGCCTCATTTCCAGAGATCATCCCAAATGAGACTTAAAATAAATCAATTGTTGAGTAGGCAAGATCTTCCCGTCAAACGGTGTGAAGTTAATCAGATTAAATTTTGTCAGGTACAGGATTGAATCCCATTCTCTTGGATAGGTACATGGAATACCCATCTTCTTTACTTCCTGAGCGGACATCAATGCACTTACCTTATTCTCCAGCTCTTTCATCATCTCGTCGTCGCCTTCATCTCTCTTCAAGTGATGTTGAACAGAAGCAATTGGGTCACCCTTGGTGTTTTTGAGTGGTGTATTTGAACCACCCCCAATATTATTATTGAGAGGATCCGTTGAACCACCCCCAACATTATTATTGTTGGGAGGTGTATCAGCCATAATGACTTCGTCCACTTCTGGATCACTACCATCTACAACATTCTGAGTGTAGAGGCTAGATTCAGCTTGTTGACTAGACTCAGGAGATTGAAGCCGTTGAGCTTGCAATTCTCTTATTTTTTGGATAGCTAACTCCATTTCCGTCTTCATCTATAATCTAATTTCTTCACGTTGCTTGGCTAGAGCTTCTTGAAGCATTTGAGCAAACTGATCAAGCGTAATTATGAATGGTTCCCTAGCTTATCCTACACTAGACATCGTATCATCGGAAGCAAGTGTAGAGTTAGTATTTAAAAGTTCATCTTCTAAAGTTGTTCCTTCATGCATCCTCTTATAATCTCTGTGACGGTTGGCTCTTAACTGTAGTTGTGACATCTTTTGAGAAAGACCTTGGCCAACCCTTCCTCCTGGAGAGAAATCAGATCAGAATTGGTGGCATGTTGTCTTCTTCTATCTGTCATATTGATGGTGACTTCAAAGAATTCATCTTCTTGAACAGCAGACTTCTTACGGAAACATCTCGGCTTGGGCTTTGACGTTTCGGTGGAAAGTCTTTGGAATATAGAAACTCTTGGTGGAACGGCTTTAGAGCAACTACATTCAGACAATACTGCTTTAATAAGCCTCTCACATACACAATAAGGACTTGTTTCTCGAACAGTCCTCTTCTGTGATTTGTTTCTACCCTTAGTTTGATAGTACAGCTTATCAGTATGATGACCAGAGCAACCTATCTTTTGTTTTTATGTTTGAACCTTGTTGACATACCCAGGACGACTTGTCTTTGCCTCTGAGCGATCCAATGTTATATGTTTAGATCCACCCTCTTGCGGGCATGGAGTCTTTACAGGCCCTAAACGAGAGGAAATCAGAGTTTTCCCCTCTTAGGATTGCTTTGTCCTGATAGGCGAATACTTATGACCCCCAGCGTAAGAATTTACTCGGGGTTCATTCACCGGACCTAAGCGTTCTTTGACTGAAGTTATGCCTTGATCATCAGGTAAAGGACCGAGGCAATCTGCCATTGTAATCTTGAATTTTGACAGGTTGGGACTGACCCATGGCTTCAATGGTGATGTAGCAGATATGGTTGCAGTAGACGGAACAGGAATGATATATCGATGGAGTCAAAGGAGAGGCTTTGGAAGCTTCCATTTGGCCGAGACACTTGTGTGTGTCTCGGATACATCTCCTTTCTAGACAGTTACAAGTGTCTCTGACACAATCCCTTTGGTCGAGACACTTATGTGTGTCTCGGGTGAAGTTCTTTAAGTCGAGACCCTTACAAGTGTCTCGGTTGAAGGATGCATCCCGTCGATTTGATTTTTGCACAAGTTTAGATTTTGGAATCCAAACTTGACTGTTTCTTGGTGATTCTTTAGACACCATTTCCTTCCTTCCATATCGTCTTTGTTGCAAGAGAGCACGGGCACGAGCAGCGTTTGTACGACCCTTTTGTATGCATTCTTTAAGGGTCGAACGAGACCTTTTAACGAGAGTCCATTCCTCCATCGTAAGTTTAGCAGAGATGTGAGTGGTTTGTCATTGAGGTGACTGGACCACTTGATGTTTCTTCGACTCTAAGGTCCGCGTTGTAGCGAACCTCGTCGGTTTGTTCCAAGGCCTTAGCCATTTAGCTAGCGCAGCGCTGAGTTGTTTCTGACGAGCCCTCTTTGTCAGTGTCAGTGGGTTTTGATTCAATGACTCTTTAACTAGATAAGAGTCATTGTGAGCAGAGGTGTTGCGAGTAGAATCCTTAGCAACAATCGGGCGAGAGTCTTCACCCGTAGCATTCAACGGAGTTGAAAACTTGAAAACCTTCTTAGAAGATGAAATCTTACAGCATTTGTAAGGCGAGGAAGACTTTGAGGATGAGGACGATAGATATTTCTCAAACTTTCCTTGGTCGAACTCGTATTCAACCGTGGATTCAACTGGTATCTGATCGGCTGCAACACGACGGTCTCGGCAGCGAGACTGTTGGCTCCCACTGTGGTCGCCAGCGTGTTTGCGTCATAAATTAGTTTATTTATTAAACTCATTACAACTCATTTATCGAATACAATGAATTCAAAGAAACAAATATTTTTATAAGACTTCTCGTTACAAATAAACAACTTCCTAGAAACATACCCAAGATCATTTTGGATAGCTGCTTTCGTGGGATCTTTGCCTGTGTCAGGGATGCATTAGCCCGTTGACCACTGAATCACAGATTAAGATTGAACCATGAAGGCTATTTGGGAATTCTTACTTTGTTTAGAAGTAAGAAAAAGAAGAGAATATCTTATCGATGTAAGATAAACATTCTACTTAAGATCAAGTCAAAGCTTAGATCTCAAGGAATCATAAGAAAACTCTGAAAGAGGCTTGCACATGATGAAGACTCTCTCTTTCTTGCTTGAAATTTCCCACATTGCTTAAGAATCTCTATTTATTCTGCTCCAAAATGCTCAGTCCTCGTCAGTGATGGTCATTGGGGGGTATTTATAGCCCCTAGGAACTATAACTGAAGTCAGAAGTTGAAAAGAAGGTGTGTCGAAGAGCTTCTATTTCTAAGACAATTGTAACTATCTCGGAAGCATGATTAGCTTCACATTTCCAAGAAAATTACAACTATCTTGAAAGCATGGCTTGTTTCTAGCCATTTTGTAACCGCTTCCCCCATGTTTAATTGCCATTATTCCTACGGTTATGGGCGTAATTCTTGCTTGTAACTGCTCCCCCCACGTTCATAGGTGATCCCCAGTAGTTAATAAGCCATGTAGACTACATAAAACTTTAGATAACTATTAGAAAACATATTGTCAACTTCTCAGTGTGCGACACAGTTGCAACTGTATTGCACTTCCGAGACAGTTGCAACCGTCTTGCACTTCCGAGACGGTTTGTGCTATCATTGAGTATTTTGGCACTAACTCGCTCGTACAATCTCAGAATAAGGTGATCCAAGATGCATTGAAAAGATAGTAAAGAGACCTACAACTTTTATCTTTTGATATTTTTCATATTCGATGTGAATCATGGTCAAAATTTTAGTTCTTGTCTTGTAGTTTCCGAGACAATTACATGTGCCTTAGAATCTATGTGTTGTATTTTGTCTCTAACTCTCCCGTCTGATCTCAGAATGAGGTGATCCAAGATGCGTTGGAAATTTGGTGAAGAGATCTACAACTTTTATATTTTGAGTTTTTCCATATTAAATTCGAATTATGGTAGAAATATCAGTTCTTGTCTTATAGTTTCCGAGACAGTTGTATGTGTCTCGGAAACTATGTGTTGTATTTTGTCTCTAACTCTCTCATCCGATCACGGAATGAGGTGATCCAAGATGTGTTGGAAAGATAACGAAGAGATATACATTTTTTATATTTTTGAGATTCTTCAGATTTGAATCTCATCATAGCTGAAATGTGCAAGATATTTTATAGTTTCCGAGACAGTTGCATGTGTCTCGGAAACTTATGTGATGTCTGCATTGTTGTTTTGCCTCTAACTCCATCATCCGATCTTAGAATAAGGTGATCCAAGATGTATTAAAAAGCTTGTGAAGAGCCCTAAAACCTCCCATAGGCGGGACACTTATGGAGTGGATGTGACACACATGGTATTTTGCCCTTTGTGGGCAAAGAACAACTCTCGGCTGAGTTGTCCCTTCATTGTTTAGTGTATTTCAAAAGACTCGAACTCTTCGCCGACTTACTTCATGAGCTTTTTAGCTCCTCTACGGTATCGAATGATCTCCTTTGACTCAGATAATCCTCCTTGACTCGGATAATAACATTCATCGTTTTTTCTTCATCTCAAGCTGCGTGCGGGGACCTATAAGCAAAAAAAATTTATGCCTACAACATATATATATATATATGAGATTAATGGGTATCATATGTCATATGAGAGGATTCCCTCATATACAATGATGTGGCACAATCTCCACCAAGTGAATAAAGTAGGAGAGAGAATGCCTCATAAATACACTTGGTGGAGATTGTGCCACATCATTGTATATGAGAGAATCCTCTCATATGACATATGATACCCATTAATCTCTCTCTCTCTCTCTCTCT
>NC_033800.1:94591740-94594667 GCF_001876935.1 Asparagus officinalis
GGCCTAAAAATCTAATCTCTTATATCCAAAACTCATATTTGTTGAACTCGGTGTATCACTGATGACTCTAATCTCGACTGTCCGCTATGCCCATAATGCTAATAGAGGATGCCACTCGCGCTTTGCCTCCAATCTAAAAAAATGATGTTGTCAATAAAACGACTACAAACTGGTCCTAGCATGGATGTAAAAAAACCGGTTCATCAAATCCATGAATACCGCAGATGCATTGGTCAGACCAAACGACATGACAAGGAATCAAAAGACACATATCGAGTCAGAAAATATGGTTTTAGGAATATCCATTTACCGCAATCGTAACTGGAAATAACCAGAAGGAAAATCAATCTTCGAGAAGTGCTACGCTCCCCGTAACTAGTCGAACAAGTAATAAATCCTCGATAGTGGATCCGTGATCCAGGAAGTGACCTTGTTCAACTCACGATAATCTATACATAATTGCATGCTACCGTCTTTCTTCCCCACGAAGAGGACCGGTGCTCCCATGAAAATAAATGACTCCGACAAATAAAATCCTGAGTTAACAACTCATCTAGCTGAGTCTGTAGCTCTCTCATCTCACCGGGTGCCATATGATATGATAGGGTCCCCCTCATCTCAACGGGTGCCACACGATAGGGTGCTCGGAATATCGGTGCGGTGCCTGCTGCAACTCGATGCAGGGAAACAACCTCTCTCAGTGGAGAAAAATAGGTATGTCCTGAACGACATCCTTATACTCTGAGACGACTCCGGTCTCGCTCAAAACTACACCCCGATCCCGTATCATCACCACCTCGACGCATGCTAGAAATGACTCTGCATTCTGGTTACCCTATGAGGTTGCTACTATCTATACAACCCCAACAAATGCTCACAAGCGTACTATTTTAGCAAAACAGTCGATACTAATATTATAGGATGATAACTATTTCATACCAAGAATGATGTCAAAATTCGGCATCCACAAGACAACCATGTCAAAGATGGACTCAAAATCATCTATATTGATGACACATCTCCTATATATACTCTCTAATAGGGACACCTCCCCTATAGGAGTAGAAACTAATAACAAAACATCTAAGGGATGAGTAACTAACTGAAGCCTATACATGAAGGCATGAGATATGAAAGAATACGAAGTTCCTGAATCAAACAAGATTCGAGCTGGATAAGAAATTACTACAAAAACTCTGTTCGCACTATGATCACATGACACGACTACATAAACTCTACTGGTGGCCGGCGCCTGCTGCGCTGCTGGTGGTGAAACACATGGGTCCATCTGACACTGATGAATACTCTGAATAGCGTAATTATGGCCTATTGGCTCCTAAATCCTTGGGAAAAAAACGGTAGTACATCTATCCTCCGATGCTGGACGTAACCGCGGCCCTAAGACTATTAACCCTGACCTCTGTCATGCTGGTCTCCTGCTGGTGTACTGCGACAATCCTTCGCTCTATGTCTGGTCTTATTATAATTGTATCATGTGTCCCGAATTATGCGCTGCTGCAACGCTATCAAATCATGTTGTGCTATCTTCTTATAATATCTTTGTTGTTGATGGTAAATATTCTTACCCTACTGTTGTGTCCTCTAGATCCCACAATAGGCCTCTTGCCCTTGTCATTTCCATAATGCTGGTCTTGATTTCATTATTAACTATAGGTATATTTTACTACTTTAGTCGAACTAGCTCTAACTGCTTGTCGAAGAATTAAACAAAATTTTCCCAAATAAGTGATATTCACTGCTCCTACGAAAATCTAAAGTCATTGCTATCCTTTGCTGTCATTCTCCGGTGATGATGAAATTATTGGTATTGCCTCTTCATTAGGCCTGATTGGTACAATTGGTGGTGAAACTCCAAAAAATGATACTGCTGACGAAAACGGATGTGCCTCTCGCTCCTCGAGTATTACAAAAGCTTACTACAAATAGTTCCATTACTGCAAATGGTTCCATAAAGTCGATCAGATACTGTAGAGCCTGCTGCGGCTCAGGCTCTGATTACCTAGCTCTCTGGGTGTGAGTTTTATCTCGACCGCCTCCTCGTCCCAACATTTATAATATCAAGAGGGGAGCTTAATGGACACAGTAAATGAGGTCCCAAATATATATATATATACATAACGTATCACAATACTTATTCATAACATGTAGTATTCACGCAAATACTTTAAATCAACATAAAATAATTGTCATAAAAAAAATTTCCGAAATTTTGAGAAATACACACATATCGTCCTCACTCATTCTAGGAAATTCTTAGCGGACTCTATACATGAATCCTAAGAAACTCTATTCTAGCTCCACGACTCGACACATTGTGTGTGTGACGCCCCAGGGTTCACACAAGGCTATAGTCCAAGGTGAAACCCGGATTGTCAAACCTGCCAAGCACCAAACACCATGCTACGACATGTTTCACCATCACAGTCACTATCTCTCTTGTGGAAATAACAAATAGGTGAAGGTACAAACAAGCAAATAATAATAGTAGTACAAAATCAGATATGCACAGAAGAAGTATATCAACAAATGAGCCCAACTGAAATGAAATCTCACTAAGACACTCTGCCTCTACAAAAATGATTACAACTCTAAAATCTGAACAATTAACATAACTATATAGTGGAGCTTCAACTGCTAAAACCGTGCGATGGCGACTAAGCTAGAACTCCGTCATCCTGCGGCTCTTCAAAACTCTGATCTGCCTGAAAGATACAATTTAAACAAAAAGAACAACAACAAGAGCGTCAGAGCGCTACAGCAAGATCACCTCCATCTGCCCCCAGGGGAAGGGCTGCTAGATGGAGTGGAGACTCTATCTATTAAGCATAGTCTACCTATATCTGTAGGCATATAAAATTGCTTATAGGTCCCTTAACACGGCTCAACACGAACTAATGAACCATTGG
>NC_033800.1:94595667-94684926 GCF_001876935.1 Asparagus officinalis
AGCAGCATCGCCAACCAAGACGATGCTGGAGGTTTGTTTGCTTTTCCTCTTTCAAATGCTAGTGCTTAGCTCCTTTTTTCAGCTGAGATCTGCAGCCTTTCCCTTACCTTTTTTTTTTTTTTCTGTTTTGTTTAAATGAGGGTTCTGTTCGGATTATAGTGGTTTAGTTTGTTTTATGATTGGATCTGCTTAGAAGTTGAAGATTGCATTTTTTGGGGGGTGAAAGTAACTTGAAAAAAGCAAAAAATACTAGGAATTTTAGGAAAATGAAGCAACGTTATATTGTACATCAATGCTCAGGATAAAGTTTGATAATTGCATGTTACAGCTAGCCTCTTTCCTTTTCATGTAGCGCAAAGCGGTCCAGTTTTACAAGATTTTCATATAATTAAACTGCAATGTTGTGAAAAATGAAAGAATTTTATTGCTTTGTAGATTCTCATAGTTTTTAATGTTATGGCTTTTACTCTAACCAAACCGCAAACTGGAATGCAGTAGGGTGGGGTTTTTAGTTTCTATAAGGACATGTTAATTTAATGAAAGGATAGGCGGTATATATCGTCATGATCAATTCCTTACTGACCTCGTTCTCTGACTAAATGTAATTGTTAAAATCGACTGGAATATGTACTTCTATGTTTATAAATCGATAATACTCTAAAGTTTTACTTATGTTTGATGAGCCACACTATTGGATAGCTGTATATGTTATGGGTTTTGCTCTAACTAAAGCTGCATTCTATTTTTAATGAAAATGTAATTGTGAAAATCGACTGGAATATATACTGCTATGTTTAAGTTGCATGTCCCAATTTGCTTTCGTTTCAATTGAAGCTAATTATAGTCTACGACTTATTCTTCCTGAAGTTAATACTATGGACTGAAGGTAAAGAAAATTTCACATATCATGCATCTTCTGAAAATCCCAACACGGAGGGTGTGTCTTTACCTCATAATGTGTATTCACATATTTTCCCAAATGTTAGTGTATGATTGTGCATGATTTTGATGCTGCATGAAAATATGTTGACCAATGTTATTCCATATGTTTTGTGGATGTATTGGCGTCACATGATGCATGATTAGATTAAATGGCACATAGTCATATGCACAACATTGCATGAGAATTTTAAATGCGTAATTGTTCATAAAGAATAGAAATTTCAGAAAGCATCATATAAATTTCTGAGTATTGTAAAAAAGTAAAGTGCTCATGTCTATGTTAATGCAATTATCTTCGTTTGAAAGAACATATAATGACTTGATGAAGATGTCTGCCAATTAACTTCTTAAACAGTTAAATTTAATTCATTAAGAGTGAACATCTTAAGTTGACAAGTAACATGTATCAACCTAACAAACTAGTGACAATATATAACTTAACAAATAATGATTAATAACTAGGGGCGTATTTACATACTAATACGAGTAAATAACTTATAAGGTATCAATTAACTCGAGAAATTTTTGATTATTTTTGAAATAAATAACTATTTTCCAAAGTTAGTGCGTGGAGTCAGGTGATGAAAACAAGTAACTAAGTTCTAATTTTGGTGCATGATGTTGGGTGATAAGTAGCAAGTGACTAGGTAATCGTTAAGGTAATAATTAAATCCTTGAATAATAAAACTAATTATGACAAAGACCTTAACAAGCATCATCTTACAAGTTACATCCACTAGCAAATTTACTTACTATTGAACAACTAAAGAAGTAGTAATGGGTGAAGAAAACAATCTTACATCTATGCAACCTATAAGAATTATGCACTCAAACTGATAGTGTAGCTCTATTCACCTTCTTAATTATTATATAGATTATGTGGCTCTATACGCTTACACAATAAGGTGCTGGATAAATATCAACTATTTTTTGCATGATATAGTTTTTTTACATGTAGATCATGTGTGGTGTAAGTCAGGATGGATGGTGCAGATCATCATATTGGATAGCCTGTTGGGCTAGCTCACGATAATAATCTCATCTCTCCATCTCATTTTATTATTTTTCTATATACGTAGATATACATACATACATATATACACACATATATACATAAATACACACACACACACACACATAGATACATAGATACCTATATATGTATATATATACATGTCTGTACATGTAGCATGTATGTATACATGTGTACATATGTATGTATACATGTATACATATGTATGTATACATGTATACATATGTATATATATATATATATTATATCCCTTGATTTCATAACTTGCATGGATCCCTAGGCAACATCAAGGGATAGAAACTTTGGTGGACCATCAACTTAAGTTTACATAAGTTTTACTCTCTCTCTCTATATATATATATGTGTGTGTGTGTATAGAGGACGGCTAACCTTTACAAGAGGAAAGAAGGAAAGACAAAGAAGAAAGGCAAAATATGAGCACACCGAACTAAAAACCTTCAGCCTTATTTATTGTTGAGAAAGGAATTTTATGAAATAATTGCCTTTTCCCCAGCTGGTTGGAGGTGACATGAAGAAGACTTAAAGCAACGCACTATCTGCCGACATTTTTGTTTTCTTGCGTTATTTTCAACATTGCCTTTTGCTAGTGAATTCTAGCGTCACTGCCTTCGTCACAGAGCACTAAGAGCTGTAACTGACCTATATATTTTAATATATACCAAAATCTGAGTTTATCTCTAACTGATCCTAATATACTAGAAGCCATGAGCCTTAACATTAAAACTCATGGATATGAATTTTTATCTTGATCAGAAACCATTACGATTATATACCGCATCCATTATAAAGATTTAAGCACGTTAGCACCTAAAGCTAAAGTGCATACAAAGTCAGGAAAGATGGTCTTAGTAGAGACTAATTTAGTTTCGTCCCATGTTGCTGTAAACAGACAAATTAAATGGACCGAAGTAAACTTTATATGTATATATATACATGTATATATACATATGTACATACATACATATGTGTACATATGAACATACATACATGTGTACATATGTATGTATGTATGTATGTATGTATGTATATATATGTATATATATATACATACATATGTAGGCATATATATATATATATATATATATATATATATATATATATGTATATATATATATATATATATATATATATATATATATATATATATATATATATATGCATATGTATGTATATATATATATGCATATGTATGTATATATATATATGCATATATATATATATATATACATATATATATGCATATATATATACATACATATGCCTACATATGTATGTATATATATGTGTGTGTGTATATATATATATATGTATGTATGTACATATATATACATACATATGTAGGCATATGTATGTATATATATATGCATATATATATATATATATATGTATTGATGCGGCATAATTATGTACCAAAATTGCAAGTGCACAATTTATCAAGTTATAGTATAAAAAGATATCGATCCCACGAGGAAGGTGATTTTAAGAGATTATTAGAAATGATTCTTATATTTTATGCGTGACAATTAGGAATAAAGAATAAGTGTGAATGTGATGAGTGATTGTTGTGAATATTTGCAAAAGATAATAAATTGAATTTTAGAGGAGAGAAGGAAGAATTAAAGAATAAATGAAATCACAAGGCAAGAAGGATGAATGAATAAAATCAAGAAATAAAACCAAGAATGAAAAGAGAATTTAAGAAAGTCAAGATGGAGGATTTAAAAGAGGTAAGAAATCTAGAATATAATCCACTAACCAATTTCAATTATAAAATACAAATTATTCTCTTTTTATCATATTTCAACTTAGATTTATTAAGCATAGATTATCAAACCATTTAAGGAAAGTGTAACCTATCAAATTATCATCTAAGTTAAAATTACTATTCATGATAAGAACAACAACATGATAATAATCCTAGAATTCATAAGCATAACCTATCAAACCATTTAAGATAAGCATAGATTATCAAATTCTTCTTCTACCGATTAGTTCTCTAGTTGATTATCCTAAACATGAACATTTTAAGTACAAGAGAATAATTCATACAATATAAAGGAAATTAGACTAGTTTCATACAATTCTAAGATTCCTACAAGAATTAAATTCACATCTTAAGAAATAAAAACAAGAAAAAGAAGACTAATTACAAAATTAAAAAGAAAAGAAAAATCTAAACTATGAACAAGAAATAAATCTAATTACAAAGAAAATAAAAATCTAAACTACAAAATAAATTGCAGAAATTAAATGCAAGAAAAATAAATCTACTCTACAAATTAAAGTGCAAAAAGAAAATAAAAAAGACAAGAAAGTAAATCTATACTACAAGCATGAATTTAAATCTAACTAATAAGCAATAATAAAGAAATTACTAAAAAGAAATAAAAGAGAAAAGAAATGCAAACCTTCAAATTGCTCTTCATCTCCATCCTCATCATTCAACAAGAGGAGAAAGAACAAATTTAAAGAGGAAAAAATTATTTTTATTAATTGCAACTAAAGTTACAATTTTTGGAAGGCCTTCTCAATTAAGAGTAGCCCTCCTCTCCAAAAGGAGTTTACAAAATTTTCACACCTCTAACCCCTCACTCTCTACCCCTATTTATAGTAAACATCAGTGAATGAGAGCCATTGGATTGAAATCTTATCCAAAAACAACAAATTTCAGCCTTAGATTCGTAACAGACTGCCCAGCGTATCGATGCAGGCATCGATACAGGCATCGATGCAGGCATCGATGTCGGTATCGATGCAGGCATCGATGCAGGCATCGATGCAGGCATCGATTGCCTGCTCTTTCTCCTGTTGTGTTCACGCAGAATACTCTTGTATTTTGCTTTGGCTTGTGTCTTGGGGCCTTTGCTTGGACTTTTGGGCTTGCATTTCTCTTAATTTTCCATTGGGCTTGAATTATTTCTTCATTAAATTTTAAAGAATTCTTCCTGGCCTTCATGGGCCTTTCATTTCTGTCATAATTCAAGTGGTTTTTTGTTGAGATATTGAGTTGAATTTATTCATCATTACCTGCCAATTAACAGATTAAAGCAATTTTAGTGGTTTATTTATTCATATAAAATTAGCATAATGAGGGTATAAAAATTGTTATAAAATGTAGATTAATCATGCTATATATATATATATATGATATGATACTATAATATATACCCATCCATATAGCCTACATATGTATGTACTGCATATAATATATGTATATATATATTATATATATATATATAGCCTACATATGCCTGATAATACCCTATATATATAATTATATATATATATATATATTATAAATATTATATTATATAATATATTATATATATATATTAGGATATTATATATCAAGGTTTTAATGTCGGCCCGACATGCTCGGGCTAGTGCAGATATGATCGGTTCGAGCGCATTCTGACGACACACATGGACGCTTCAACGCTCGTATGGCGGTTTTCAGGGCCAAATCGCGAAATATCAGGGTCATATCGGGATATCAGCCTATTTTTAGCTTTGAAAATATGGCCGAATATGATACTTTTTTAGATCTGTTTTTGTTACTCGGGTTTTGGGGTTTAGTGATAAATACCCAAACCCTGATATTGACCCTGTTCCTCATGTTTAAGGGTTTCTTTATGAACCCCGATAGAAAAATATATGAACCCAAAATCTTATATTATTCTACTTTTTATTATGCGTTAGTCTCATAGAAATTTATAAAGTATTATATTGATTTATGAATCTTTAGATTATATTTAGGACATGATATTATACATATGCGCACTACCCGAATACTAACAATCTGATATTTAGTCAATGTCTCCGGTATATCCCGATTTTCGCTTCCGACATGGGTTTCAGCCATCCGACATTGACCGACATCGACATTTTAAAACCTATTATATATATGATTATATATATATATATATATATTATTAATATATATATATTATAATATATTTATACATATATCTCTATAATGCTATGTATACATAATTATAGTATATTGCCTATATAACTACATTACATATGTATTAATGGTATATGTGTATACATATTTTAAAACCTTGATAATAACTATATTATTATAATTATTTATTATATATATTATAATATATCATATTCTATATATATATATATATATATTTATACATATATCTCTATATGTATGTATACATCATTAATGGTATATGATATATACATACATATGTATATATGCATATGTATACATATAATGTATACATATCTATGTATATAATTACATACATATATGCTATACAATATATATAAGTACATATATATAGATATATTAGATATATATACTATATAATACTAATATATTATATATAGGTACATATATGTAATATATATATGTACATACATACATATGTGTACATATGTATACATACATGTGTACATATGTATGTTATATACATACATATGTATGTATATATATGTATATATATGTATGTATGTATGTGTGTATATACATACATATGTATGCATATATACACATATATACATACATATGTATGTATATAACACACATACATGTATACATATATACATACATATGTATGTATAGATATGTATATATCCCCAATTGGTTAACTATTGCATTTCTTAAAGGAGCTACCTCCTAAACCTTTATCGACATCTTTATATTTCTTCCATTGGCACTAGCAGTTCCCGGAAGAGTTCGAGTTGCCTTGAGACTTCGACCTCGCAATGCAGAAGAGTCAGTAGCAGACGCAGATTTCGCTGATTGTGTTGAATTGCAGCCAGAGGTTTGTTGTAGAAGCATTGTCGCTCTATACATCTTTTGTTTTCAGATTGTTTAATATTTTAATGGCTCATCTGAGATATGCCTTTATCATAACTTTATTGATTGTCATCCTTGTAGGTTAAAAGGTTAAAACTTCGCAAAAACAATTGGGATTCAGACACCTATGAGTTCGATGAAGTACTCACAGAATTTGCCTCACAAAAACGTGTTTATGAAGTTGTCGCTAAACCAGTTGTTGAGGTATATATTGCATTTATCGTGCTGCATGTTTTTTAAAAAAAAAATCATTTAACATTCTATATCTCAGTTTGAAAAAGAGCACTACAATTTCTTGTTGTGATTAAATATCTCAATATGTAATTGAATTTGAAGATTTTTTTTGGTATGATTAAATAGATGACCTGAAAGTAGTTTGTGTTTTCGTTGGTAATCCTTCATCCTGGTGAATTATTTATTTTATCAACTTTCTAAATTTATTTACATTTATGGAATGATGTTCTGTTGAACATTTGAGGAGTATGTTAAACCATTACAAAGGTAGTAAAGGCATTATTTTCAGTACCTTCATTTTTAGTGTTCCTATAATTGTTTACCTATCTTTATCTCCTCTGCATTTCTTGTTGCTGTACTCTTTATGTATTCCAAAATTTAGTAGATCCAACAATTCTTGTCATAATTTGCAAACTTCTGTTGTCTCACTGCATGTTTTCTCCGCATTGACCTTTTCCCTGCTAGCTCTCTTACCACCTAAATTTAATGAGCAGTTTAATTCTCACTCATATCTCAATTCCATCTGGAGTGAATTTTGTAGAATACCCAATCGGAGGTGCTTATTAGTAGGGTGGAAATGAGTTAAATAATTAACATGCAGTTCTGTTATTGTTCGTCCAAATATTCAGTCATATTCGATTCAGTAGCTCATTTAACAATAAAACAATATTTTTAGTATTTGATTAATAAATGAATAGAATTTGACCATATATATGTGATTCCTTTGATTATTAAATATTCAATTATGTTTATATTTATTAAATGATAGATTAGACATTTTAGAAAAACATCTAAATTGAGGAATAAACTTGAATAAAAGAAGCAATTTAGAAAGAAATCAACAATTATGATGCTGTGGAGGATAGAATTACAAATATATATCATATGGTGGGTGTATATGCAAATATCTCCTAAAACGTAAATTAAGGAAAAATTATGAGTTTTAATGGTTCGAACCAAAGACCTTGAGTTTTGGATTCAAAGCCGTCAACCAATTGGGTTTATCGAATAAGCCAGTATATATACAAATCAAATATGAATACTATTGTAATATTCAAGCTGAACTTGAATTAGAATTCAAATATTTCAAATACACTTGAGTTAGAATTTGAATATTGAGATATTCAATTCGATTCAGTCATTTTCCACCCTTACTTGCTATGTCCTAAAGCCTGTGAGGCATAGAAGTGGAATCATGGATGTAAGATATAGGTATGACATGATACAAACACGCTGATATGATAAATTTAAAAAAAATTAGAACACTTGTATAATGTGGATACAAAAAAAGTTGTATATATATATAAGTATATGTATATATTTATAACACACACATATGAGATAATGTGATGGGGGACTGGACAAGGGTTTCGGTGTGAAAGCGGGAGAACTAAAAAGAAAGGGAGTTAGATAAATAGGCCTCACACCAATAAACAAAAGGCATCACACCCAAGCCCCATTAAAGAATAGGTTTTACAGCCAAAGAGACAATTCACCTGCCAAAGCACTTCACATGCTCAAGAAGAGAAGCAATTCACACGCTTGACAATTTTTGTAACTCTTTTGTTGATCAATGGGCTCCTCCGCAAGGAGGATTATACATTTATTCATAGAAGAGGAAAGCACCTGACCACGTAAGAAATCAAAATAAAATAATGATGAAATCATACCCTAAGATAATTAAAGGATGCAATTTAATCAAAATCCTAACAAAACTAAACAGAAATATCAAATCAAATAAAAATCAAATCCTAAATAAATCCTACCTAATAAAAGATTATATAAAATATTTCCTTTTAAAGAAAGATCCTATTGATTTTTAATCGATGGTTCCCAATCATCGTGCATCATAATGTATAAGGTGGTTGCTAATTTTGTTAAATGCGCTATTGAGAGAAACATTTCGTGGGGCCCACCTTTCTAGTCACATCAAGTGGGTGACTCTCACCACTCTATCTCTTTATAGCTCGTTAAACAAAGTTAAGTGCCATCTCATAACCATTAGCTAAATACACCTTTATATATGTATGTATGTATGTATGTATGTATGTGTGAGCACATTGCCACCCACACGCTTGCGTGCATGCATATATAATGCTAATAGGTCTCAGCCCCTCGTAATGGTGCAGGTTTGAGTTAATCCTTGGACCATGTGATGTGGCTCTGGATGAAGGTCTACTGCAATCTGCACAAATCTAACCTTTGATATTGTTAGCATTACCATTTCATTTGCGCTATATTTGCCATCACATTGTTCATCATAGAAATTGTAAAAGAAATTTTGGAATCTCTCCTAAAACCAATATGAGAACTATTAACTTATAGATCATTGTAGGTGTAACAAGTGGACTGCTTTTTGTTATTATATGATCCCATCGTTTCAAAGGTGAAAAGGGACATTGTCCTCCATTGCTCTAGTTGGTATGAGGCCAAAAAAGGCGATCAAACAAACAATGTGAGGCAATTAATATTTAACAAACCTATAAAAAAATATCATAAACGGTGTTCAAAACTCATTCCAATATTTATAGATAAGTATATTCAATTATAACGTTTTAAAATAGCACCCAGTCATAGAAAATATAACATCTAGATGTAAACCACAAGGCATTACCAAAATTATAAGGCAAAAAGCAAAAAATATATTATGAAGAAAATAATAGTATAAACTATAAAATTCTTCTAAAAACCAAATTACTAAAATAAACAAGACAAATATGCACTACTAAATATTTAATAGATAAAGTAGATTCAATAATAAAGCTTTTAAGTAGCACCCAGTCATACAATATATAACATCTTGATATAAAGCACAATGTTTTACCAAAATTATAATGCAAAAGGCAAAGCATAAATCAGAAGAAACTAATACTCCAAAGACTCTAATCCGTAAAATTCGTCAAACACGACTAACTAGAAGTAAACAAGACTAATATGCAGAGTCTAAATAAAAATCAGTACTAGCCAAGTAGTCAATAGTAATTTTTAAGATATTTAATAAAATATTACTATATATGAGATTATAAATAGGGTATTAGGAGTCCAATTAGTTGGAATGAACAAATAAGAAAAGCAAGAAAAATGAAAGACATTAGATATGAAATCAAATACAAGTAAAGATCACAATATTAGACAAGGTAAAACCAACAAAAAGTAAAACAAGAATTTGAAAAGATCTCTGCCTTTATTGAAATGGACACAAACACCCTTCATTTCATTCTAAATTTGTCCTGTTTTAACCATCCTCTATCATAAATATGCCTAACACTTGATGGTGACTTTGAAATGGCTTTTAACTAGTGTTTGAAAAAGCTTTTTGAAACTTTCTTTCAATATGGCTCCAGAATGAAAGCTCAAACGATAATAATCTATTTATTCTTTGAAGCATACGCCCTCTCACTTAAGAAAAACTTCGCTGCCCATGAAGCTCTTTTCTTTTGAAGAGCATGCTTCTTAGGCGAGATTGGAGGGTGTAAAGAGACTTTTGACTAAATTCAAAATGCCCCTAACTTTTTATATTCTTTTCCTTAATGTCAAGAATTTATTCTTTTTATTTTTATTTTATACGTGACCCTGTGAATATAAATAAGATATATATCTTATTTATGTAGCTTAGTTTATTATAAGTTCATAATTTATGTTTATACTTAGCATATTTAATTCTTTTTTAGTAATCAATACTCATGTATACATTTGTAAATTGTCATACCACTATATATTGCATGTTTATAAAATTTGTAAATTTTAAATTTATAATATACTTGTGATGCTTATGCCTCACACTTTGAAGCTTATGCCGCCTTTCATAAAAGGTTCATGCTTCGCCTTGCGCTTCCGCTTTTGTAAACTTTGCTTCTAACAAATTTTTTTTGTGGCTCTGCTTTGTTGAACCCTATCTTACCTGAGTACTTCAATAGGACGCAATACCCAACATATACCCGTACTGGAATTTTTTGGACACATATTGAATATATGCATACGTTTATTTAGGCATATACTCAATTATATAGTACATGTTTTAATTTAAAACACTAATCATACACTTACACTTTTTGGAAGTATGTTCTAAACGTCATGTCTTTTTCTTATATACTGATCATATGTAAATGAAAAAAATATTGATCTTATGTAAATTATCAATTTTAATACATATAAATATACATTATATATGTCTGTGTGTCTATATATATATAATGTATCCCTGTATGCTACCTTAATTTGCCATGTTTCGTAAAAGTAGGCACAAATCCCCACCAACTCACACTCTCTCTCCTATTGTATGAGGATGGTGGGGATTATGCCACATAGGCGTCAAGGAGGAAATCCCCTCCTATGACAATGATACCCATTAATATCTCTCTCTCTCTATATATATATACACTTACGGTTTTTCTATAGAGTGCCATTGGGCACTTTATAAGAGAGGAGAGAGATAGAGAGAAATGAATGAAGAGAGGATCCCAATGCAAATCAGGGGGCCCCCCTCCTCATTCATTTCTCTCTATCTCTCTCCTCTCTTATAGAGTGCCCAAGGGCACTCTATAGAAAAACCGAAAAAAGAAACACCCACCCCATCATCCATTTGCAAAAGGATCTCTTTATTACTAATACTGGGGATACACCCCCGAGTGAATTTATTTTGACTCCTTTACTCTCAGAGAGAAAGAGGAAATTGTTCTTTTTTTTTTACAAACAGACCTAAGGGTAAAAGAGTGTGTAAAAATAAAATAAAAAACACTCACGGATCAATCTGCAAAAATAAAACTATAATTAAGGGGTCTATCCGAAATTAACCCATGGAACATGAGTGGTCATTGTAATAAATTTTATTAATGGATTACTTATAATGTACCCCTGTACCCTACCTTAATTTGCCATGTTTTGTACCAGTATCCTTACCCATGCCAACCTAGGTTGAACCTATGTAGACTCTTTTCCCTATTTAACCTTGATATATACTGCAAGTAGCAAAAATGTATGAATATATACGTGATGTTGGGAAAAATCAAGAGAAAGGTTGAAATGGAATTAGAGCTGTTGGCTTTCTTAATTAGTGTTTTAATGTGAAAACATCATTTAGAAGTACCTTGGTCCCTTTACCAGCTATGACAGGGCATTAGTAACATGTGGCATCAGACCATGTAAACACCTAGTCTTGATGCCTGAGGTTCAAGATGACTCAAGTTTAAAGCACTGATGGTTCTATTATAATTTCTAGAGCAAAAAGCATGTGTTAATTTAAGCTAGTTATGAGAAGAACTAGAAGGAACAATGCCTCTTTCTTTTTATATAGTATACTGACATATTAGATGTTTTCAGTTTATAACATAGGAAATTATACTCCTAGCAACCATGCCTATGAACAGAGGTATTGTGGGACAGTGGGAGTAATGCGTCGATGAATTGTCTCAATATTTGATAATTTTTTTACGTATCTTTCAGACAATTGCTGTTTATATTATCTCATAAAGCCTTTTTTTTTGCAATAGAGTGTCCTAGAGGGATATAATGGCACAATCATGGCTTACGGGCAAACTGGCACTGGGAAGACTTTTACTCTTGGAAGCCTTGGCGAAGAAGACTCCGCTGCTCGGGGGATTATGGTCCGTGCAATGGAAGATATCCTTGCATATGTATCTCCAGATGCTGATTCTGTTTCTGTATCCTACTTGCAGGTTCTCAATCTCTTAAAGGGATTCCTCAAGAAAAATCTCTTAAAGGCACTTTTGCTAATTTGGATGTTATTTCTTATAAAAATAAATTAAGAGTACTATCTCGAATTTCTGTTGAAATGTCAACCTCAACTTTTTGGCCTGGGCTTTCTCCAGCTTTAAACAACTTTTCACTTAAACCCTTCATACAGCGTAATGCCATTGCTACTAATAAAAGAAAGAATTCAGTACTAATAAAAGAAAGAATTCAGTACTAATAAAAGAAAGAATTCAGTACTATTCTGCATCCTAAAAATCATCAGCTGAGAGTTGTGGAATAAGTTTCCAGATTTTTGGCTCAGAAAGGTTATTGACCATTTTCTTAGATGTAGTTAGAAAACTAAAATTAAAGATACTGTGAAGCTAGTTAAGTGATTTCAGACAGCGGTTAGAGGTATTTTTCTCTAACTTGACCATCTTATAATAAATTAGATTTATATTTTATAATTGAAACTTTCCTGGGTTGCACTGTATATTGCATTAACATGGATCTAATGTTGCTTCCTTATGGTTCTATATACAGCTCTATATGGAAACAATTCAAGACCTTCTTTACCCTGGAAATGACAATATTGCTATAGTAGAAGATCCAAAGACAGGAGACGTGTCAGTACCTGGGGCAACTGTGGTAGAAATTAGAGATCAGATGAGTTTTGTGGAGCTTCTACGGTTAGGGGAAGCTCATCGCTTTGCCGCGAATACGAAGCTAAATACGGAGTCATCTCGCAGTCATGCTATTCTCATGGTGAATGAACCATTAAAATCCCAAGAATTGAAGTGTTTTGACCCAGAAGTGGTTATCATAATTTATATTTGCTACAAATTTGTTATGTTCAAGTGCAGCTGAATAAATCTTTCTTCCTCTCAAATTTTTCTGTAGGTGCATGTTAAAAGGTCTATCAAAGGAAGGCATGATAGTGAAGTTGACTTTTCTAGACAAAATGGCAATGCATCATCCATGGTGTCTTTAAAGCCACCTATTGTTACGAAAAGCAAGCTAGTTGTTGTGGATCTTGCAGGTTCAGAGCGTATAGATAAGTCAGGTATCTGGTACAAACTGCATCTGACATTTCTTTGTGCACATGATACTTATGTTTCATTTTTTCCATATTAAGTAATGTTTTGGGCATATCGTTTTTTCTATTAGTTGGGTTAATTTTACGGACACTTTATTTACACAACTGAAGTACGAGCATGTTACATTTTTATAGAAAAACGTTGTATGTGTATTTTTAGTCAAGAAGCTAGCAGCTTTGCTTGCCTTTCACAGTTGATGTAATTTTATATCTCTGCAACGTTAACATTTTGAGAAAGAAAGAAAGAAGCAGTACTTGATGACCATCATTTGTTTTTTGTTTAGATTCTTGAATAGCAAATGCTGCACAAGTTCCTTAAACCCAGTTATCAGCCAGTATACTGACTATATAATTAGAGTGGACTCAATTCTTACATATTGTATTCATAAAACGTGAAAATATAATATCTGTTAAATCATACTGCTAAGAAGTTGTTATCTCGAGCTAATTCTTATTTGTGACATGATCAAAGATCTTAAACATGGAAGGTTTACTTAAGGTAAAGGATTTGATTAAATAATCAAGCTGTAAAGTTTCCTTGTAGGTTGAACATCGAAACCACTAGCATATGCACTAAATTGTAATTGCAGTGTCGAAATCACTACTGTTACGTCTTATAGTCTTTTGTAGAAATGAGCTTAAATTTCTATACACTCATCATCCATAGTGAAATAGTAGTCGTGTTACACGATTTGCAGTCTTGTTCCTCTATTATGATATGTCAATGCTGAAGATACATTATCTAATACGATATGCTGCGTAGGAAGACCCTACTTATTTTCAGAGAACAATCTATTAACTGCCTAGAATGTTATCAAGTCCCCGAGATTACTAGTCAAGTTGACTCAGAACTTATTTGTTGGTTCTTATTCAGTGATATAAAGCTCATATTATGTTTTTATCTATTTAATGGGTTAGCAGTGTGAAGCTCCAATCCTCGATCCAGGAGATATAATAGAGAAAACGTGGCAAGTGAATTTGAGTTTAAATAACATCCTGTCAACACAACAATAAAGCCTGTATCCAAAATATTATAATATCAGTGCACGAATCTGTTTTCCCCCTGTAGTTCTAACTCTTAAGGAGAAAACTAAAGTTGTCCAATGAGGCATGTGTATTAACTCTGTGCTCACTCAATCCAAACAGTTAACCCTTTTGTTCTTGGGCCCCATTCAGATATCTCTTCCACTTTTCTTATTCACAGGTTGGGGTTAACTCACATACTTATCCTAATATTATTCAAGTTTGTTCCTCAAACATATTCCCTTCTAAAGTAGCCCAAATTTCGAGACAAGCAGAGTAGAAAGTACAAACTAAAACGAAAGAACCCAATGGGCCATTGGAGGCACGAGCTTTTGGTATTTCTCTGAAATTTGGTTGTGGCAATTTGTTCAAGTTCATGGGGACATGCAAGGAAATTGGGGATCACAAAGGTTTCTTTGATCTTTTGGTATTTCTCATCTTTCTCAGAACTAGAGCGCATAAGATGTCAGGTGCAAGATTCTGAATTCGACTGTTAGTACATCCAGCTATAGGATTTTCGTGAATGTATTAGAGATTGATGGGAGAAATATGACAAAGGAGAAGATCGGATATTGATAGAAGAAATAGGACAAAGAAAGGAAAAGATCTGAGATTAGAGAAGGTAGATGAGGATTGGGGTTTAGAGAGGATGAAGAACAAGTAGATAAGATGAGGACAATAGTATGTCCTTGTTTCATTCAATCATAATAATCTAATTAAATATTTATAAGAGTCTGGTAGATCAAATCCCAGATCTCTTTTTTATTCTCGAAATCTTGTAACTATTCCTAATATTTCCCTTATTGATACAATTAATCTATACGATTTTGTACAAATGTCATGCTAAACCAGATGTGTCGTAGACTTCTATTCAAGCGTCGCCGAAAGTTTCTTCAGCTCTTCACATGTCTGTATACAGACATCTGTCCTCTTGCACCGAGCAACCTTTCCCCTTATATTGAACTGATCCTCTAGTAAGAGTTGGAAAATCAGAATCTGCCTCCCTTTTCACACACCTATCAAATATTTTAACGGATACATGGGCTATAAACATGTTGCTAAAGTAAATTCAAATTGCAAGGTGGAAAAGCATGCATCTTTCCACATTCAGCCCTAAATGAAAATTGAATGCGGTGGAGACTTGTATGTTGTTTCTATTGAGGGAATGGGAAATTACTAAAGTGAGATGAAGGAGAAAAGAGAGGCATAGGCGCTTTCTTTAAAATTGCTGAAGCTAGGTGGGTGGATTTCTCTTTTTCTTTTTTTTCCGGGGTGGGGATGAGGGTGTGGGGTTCATTTGATGTAAATTGTAGTAAGGTGACAGGTGACTTTGTTGGAATGGGTCCTATGTTCAGCTTTTACTTTCTGATGTTGGCCCTAGATGCAAGCTATTGGAGATTGCATATTTGCTTTCTTTTGCAAGGTGCATGCTTGGTAGACATCTAATGTTTTGTTCTCATTTCAAGCAATAACATGAATGTGTCTCTTAAAATTGAGAGAGAGTCAAGGTTGGCGCAGATTGTAGAGCATAAAGTTACTACATAATAGTTAATTCCTAAACAAAACACTTCTAAGGAAGCATGAACAGAAGAATCAATTGATCTATTTTATTTATAATTGATTGCAGCAACAATATGCCTATTATGTTGGTAAGAAACTTAGAAATAGTTCATCAAGAGGCCTCCGTAGGATGCATGTAATTAAGACTATTAATTGTGATGTCAATGAGGATAATAGTAGTGCATAAAGTTACTACATAGTAGTTAATTTCTAAGATCTTTTAATTTTATTTATAATTGATTGCAACAACAATATATCATATTCTGCGAAAGAAACTTAGAAATAGTCCATAAAGAAGCCTGCATAAGATGCATGTAATTAGGATTATTAATTGGGTATGTCAGTGAGGATAATAGTCTTGTTAAAGCAAAAAGAAGAGATTGATTAAAATCATTGTTTCAGAAAGTGGTCTAGGCACTCTGATGCGAAACGAAACAGGGTGTCTATTGGAAGCAGTGATTTGAACAACGCACCGTTTCGCCAAAAATCATGATATTCGGTAGGAAATTAAATAAAACAGTTAATACGATAGATGAGTTTTAACAAGATTTGCAACAATAGTTATGAACAACTCCAATCTCGATATATTTAACTGCAGTATTTATTATCGTTGCGCAAGTTCAAAAATCAATATCAAAATTAACAGTCACATGCTCAGTTCTCTCAACTCACAAAAATAGATTAAGCAGTGAAAACAGGGTGTCTATTGGAAGCAGTGATTTGAACAACGCACCGTTTCGCCAAAAATCATGATATTCGGTAGGAAATTAAATAAAACAGTTAATACGATAGATGAGTTTTAACAAGATTTGCAACAATAGTTATGAACAACTCCAATCTCGATATATTTAACTGCAGTATTTATTATCGTTGCGCAAGTTCAAAAATCAATATCAAAATTAACAGTCACATGCTCAGTTCTCTCAACTCACAAAAATAGATTAAGCAGTGAATATATGATAATAGTTTACAGATTTAATATGCATGCAATTAACTGACAATTATGAGATTAACAGAAAATTACTGAGTTGAGAGTTTACTATTCAAAATGCCGAAAGAAATCCAAGACCCGTTAGCTTCTACAGTGAAGCCCAAACACACACGTCACCATTAAGAATTTCAGCAGTCTGACCCAAACGAAATCAGATCCAAATGAAGTAAAGAAGATCCGATCCCAGAGAAACAGATCCAAGGGACTTCGTCGTCGTTCTTCGACTTAAGGGAAAGGAGCGACGACTGTTGAGCAGCGACGATCAACGAGGAGGCGGCGGTTGTTGGGGCTGCTCGGAGACAGGGGCGTCGGCGTCGGCAAGGGAGTCGAGGAGATCGAAGGCGGTGGCGCGGCTGCCCGAAGAGAGATGGGTTTGAGATTGAAGACGAGGAGCAGGATGACGCATCCTTTCTCTTCTACTAAAACCTGATCGGTGTCGACGATGTTGCCCTTGATTTGCGAGTGGCCATGGCTTCTTGCTGATTGAAAGCTTAAGGTTCTTTTTGTTGTTGTTTTTTTTGACGTGGGGAAGATAGAGGAATTTTTGGCGGTTGGGAGAAAAGAGGAGAAAGGGAATATTGGTCTAGGCTTTCACACCCAAGACCTAGGTTTCACACCAAAAGTCAATTAACTCAAATTTTCATTTTTCAATATTCAATAATTTCATAAGTCTCATACAACCTTATTATAAAGAAAACTACTACGTGCACACAACGTGCAAACAAAATGGAAACAAATAAAATTCCCTCAAATCACTCAACTACCAAATTAAAACCAAATTCGAAATTCAAATCTAAACTACCAAATTTAAATTACAACGAAAAGCAAGCTAGTTGTTGTGGATCTTGCAGGTTCAGAGCGTATAGATAAGTCAGGTATCTGGTACAAACTGCATCTGACATTTCTTTGTGCACATGATACTTATGTTTCATTTTTTCCATATTAAGTAATGTTTTGGGCATATCGTTTTTTCTATTAGTTGGGTTAATTTTACGGACACTTTATTTACACAACTGAAGTACGAGCATGTTACATTTTTATAGAAAAACGTTGTATGTGTATTTTTAGTCAAGAAGCTAGCAGCTTTGCTTGCCTTTCACAGTTGATGTAATTTTATATCTCTGCAACGTTAACATTTTGAGAAAGAAAGAAAGAAGCAGTACTTGATGACCATCATTTGTTTTTTGTTTAGATTCTTGAATAGCAAATGCTGCACAAGTTCCTTAAACCCAGTTATCAGCCAGTATACTGACTATATAATTAGAGTGGACTCAATTCTTACATATTGTATTCATAAAACGTGAAAATATAATATCTGTTAAATCATACTGCTAAGAAGTTGTTATCTCGAGCTAATTCTTATTTGTGACATGATCAAAGATCTTAAACATGGAAGGTTTACTTAAGGTAAAGGATTTGATTAAATAATCAAGCTGTAAAGTTTCCTTGTAGGTTGAACATCGAAACCACTAGCATATGCACTAAATTGTAATTGCAGTGTCGAAATCACTACTGTTACGTCTTATAGTCTTTTGTAGAAATGAGCTTAAATTTCTATACACTCATCATCCATAGTGAAATAGTAGTCGTGTTACACGATTTGCAGTCTTGTTCCTCTATTATGATATGTCAATGCTGAAGATACATTATCTAATACGATATGCTGCGTAGGAAGACCCTACTTATTTTCAGAGAACAATCTATTAACTGCCTAGAATGTTATCAAGTCCCCGAGATTACTAGTCAAGTTGACTCAGAACTTATTTGTTGGTTCTTATTCAGTGATATAAAGCTCATATTATGTTTTTATCTATTTAATGGGTTAGCAGTGTGAAGCTCCAATCCTCGATCCAGGAGATATAATAGAGAAAACGTGGCAAGTGAATTTGAGTTTAAATAACATCCTGTCAACACAACAATAAAGCCTGTATCCAAAATATTATAATATCAGTGCACGAATCTGTTTTCCCCCTGTAGTTCTAACTCTTAAGGAGAAAACTAAAGTTGTCCAATGAGGCATGTGTATTAACTCTGTGCTCACTCAATCCAAACAGTTAACCCTTTTGTTCTTGGGCCCCATTCAGATATCTCTTCCACTTTTCTTATTCACAGGTTGGGGTTAACTCACATACTTATCCTAATATTATTCAAGTTTGTTCCTCAAACATATTCCCTTCTAAAGTAGCCCAAATTTCGAGACAAGCAGAGTAGAAAGTACAAACTAAAACGAAAGAACCCAATGGGCCATTGGAGGCACGAGCTTTTGGTATTTCTCTGAAATTTGGTTGTGGCAATTTGTTCAAGTTCATGGGGACATGCAAGGAAATTGGGGATCACAAAGGTTTCTTTGATCTTTTGGTATTTCTCATCTTTCTCAGAACTAGAGCGCATAAGATGTCAGGTGCAAGATTCTGAATTCGACTGTTAGTACATCCAGCTATAGGATTTTCGTGAATGTATTAGAGATTGATGGGAGAAATATGACAAAGGAGAAGATCGGATATTGATAGAAGAAATAGGACAAAGAAAGGAAAAGATCTGAGATTAGAGAAGGTAGATGAGGATTGGGGTTTAGAGAGGATGAAGAACAAGTAGATAAGATGAGGACAATAGTATGTCCTTGTTTCATTCAATCATAATAATCTAATTAAATATTTATAAGAGTCTGGTAGATCAAATCCCAGATCTCTTTTTTATTCTCGAAATCTTGTAACTATTCCTAATATTTCCCTTATTGATACAATTAATCTATACGATTTTGTACAAATGTCATGCTAAACCAGATGTGTCGTAGACTTCTATTCAAGCGTCGCCGAAAGTTTCTTCAGCTCTTCACATGTCTGTATACAGACATCTGTCCTCTTGCACCGAGCAACCTTTCCCCTTATATTGAACTGATCCTCTAGTAAGAGTTGGAAAATCAGAATCTGCCTCCCTTTTCACACACCTATCAAATATTTTAACGGATACATGGGCTATAAACATGTTGCTAAAGTAAATTCAAATTGCAAGGTGGAAAAGCATGCATCTTTCCACATTCAGCCCTAAATGAAAATTGAATGCGGTGGAGACTTGTATGTTGTTTCTATTGAGGGAATGGGAAATTACTAAAGTGAGATGAAGGAGAAAAGAGAGGCATAGGCGCTTTCTTTAAAATTGCTGAAGCTAGGTGGGTGGATTTCTCTTTTTCTTTTTTTTCCGGGGTGGGGATGAGGGTGTGGGGTTCATTTGATGTAAATTGTAGTAAGGTGACAGGTGACTTTGTTGGAATGGGTCCTATGTTCAGCTTTTACTTTCTGATGTTGGCCCTAGATGCAAGCTATTGGAGATTGCATATTTGCTTTCTTTTGCAAGGTGCATGCTTGGTAGACATCTAATGTTTTGTTCTCATTTCAAGCAATAACATGAATGTGTCTCTTAAAATTGAGAGAGAGTCAAGGTTGGCGCAGATTGTAGAGCATAAAGTTACTACATAATAGTTAATTCCTAAACAAAACAC
The DNA here is from genome assembly GCF_001876935.1 of Asparagus officinalis. Taxonomy (NCBI): domain Eukaryota; kingdom Viridiplantae; phylum Streptophyta; class Magnoliopsida; order Asparagales; family Asparagaceae; genus Asparagus; species Asparagus officinalis. The sequence continues at coordinate 94,616,577 of NC_033800.1, forward strand.
TTCTAAGGAAGCATGAACAGAAGAATCAATTGATCTATTTTATTTATAATTGATTGCAGCAACAATATGCCTATTATGTTGGTAAGAAACTTAGAAATAGTTCATCAAGAGGCCTCCGTAGGATGCATGTAATTAAGACTATTAATTGTGATGTCAATGAGGATAATAGTAGTGCATAAAGTTACTACATAGTAGTTAATTTCTAAGATCTTTTAATTTTATTTATAATTGATTGCAACAACAATATATCATATTCTGCGAAAGAAACTTAGAAATAGTCCATAAAGAAGCCTGCATAAGATGCATGTAATTAGGATTATTAATTGGGTATGTCAGTGAGGATAATAGTCTTGTTAAAGCAAAAAGAAGAGATTGATTAAAATCATTGTTTCAGAAAGTGGTCTAGGCACTCTGATGCGAAACGAAACAGGGTGTCTATTGGAAGCAGTGATTTGAACAACGCACCGTTTCGCCAAAAATCATGATATTCGGTAGGAAATTAAATAAAACAGTTAATACGATAGATGAGTTTTAACAAGATTTGCAACAATAGTTATGAACAACTCCAATCTCGATCTATTTAACTGTAGTATTTATTATCGTTACGCAAGTTCTAAAATCAATATCAAAATTAACAGTCACATGCTCAGTTCTCTCAACTCACAAAAATAGATTAAGCAGTGAATATATGATAATAGTTTAGAGATTTAATATGCATGCAATTAACTGACAATTATGAGATTAACAGAAAATTACTGAGTTGAGAGTTTACTATTCAAAATGCCGAAAGAAATCCAAGACCCGTTAGCTTCTACAGTGAAGCCCAAACACACACGTCACCATTAAGAATTTCAGCAGTCTGACCCAAACGAAATCAGATCCAAATGAAGTAAAGAAGATCCGATCCCAGAGAAACAGATCCAAGGGACTTCGTCGTCGTTCTTCGACTTAAGAAAGGAGCGCGACGACTGTTGAGCAGCGACGATCAACGAGGAGGCGGCGGTTGTTGGGGCTGCTCGGAGACAGGGGCGTCGGCGTCGGCAAGGGAGTCGAGGAGATCGAAGGCGGTGGCGCGGCTGCCCGAAGAGAGATGGGTTTGAGATTGAAGACGAGGAGCAGGATGACGCATCCTTTCTCTTCTACTAAAACCTGATCGGTGTCGACGATGTTGCCCTTGATTTGCGAGTGGCCATGGCTTCTTGCTGATTGAAAGCTTAAGGTTCTTTTTGTTGTTGTTTTTTTTGACGTGGGGAAGATAGAGGAATTTTTGGCGGTTGGGAGAAAAGAGGAGAAAGGGAATATTGGTCTAGGCTTTCACACCCAAGACCTAGGTTTCACACCAAAAGTCAATTAACTCAAATTTTCATTTTTCAATATTCAATAATTTCATAAGTCTCATACAACCTTATTATAAAGAAAACTACTACGTGCACACAACGTGCAAACAAAATGGAAACAAATAAAATTCCCTCAAATCACTCAACTACCAAATTAAAACCAAATTCGAAATTCAAATCTAAACTACCAAATTTAAATTACAATTCAAAATTTAAATTTGAAAAAAAATCAATTAATCAGATATTGCCATTCTTGTCCTCATCATTCTCCCCGAGTAGGAGAAAACTCGACTCCATCGAGTTAGCTGTAGAAGCTTGTCATCTTTAATATAATTTGCCTGCATCTTAATCTATCGTCAGTTACTTTCCTGCATCTCAAATTATTAGCTAGATTGCATTGTAAATTCACCATCTAAAATATTATCAAAATTCACTGCTGTATGGGTGAATATATAGAAGTGAGGGTAAAGTGAAAGAACTCTCTGAAATAATGGGCTAGGATCAGGCTTATATCAGTGGGCTGCCAATAACATTGTGAACTGCTTAATCAATCAATATTAAAAATAGAACTATGACCAAATCGATAAAATAAATGTTGCTATTAATTAGTTCAAGAGTTGAAAAAGTTCATAAATATCATGTCAAATCTTAAATAGCTATAAATAAACTGTATTGGACAAGTCCAAACCATCTCAATTATCATCATTAACAGTTTTAAATTATGTCCTGACTCCATATCATTCATTTCAGTTAACAATGTATTTATTCAAGTTAGATCACTGATTCCCCAATATATGACCAATGCAAAATAAAAATGATGTAAATCAACTCAAATGATTATGATGAAATGCAGACTCGAATAATATGATCAATGACAGATGTAAACTCAACGAAGTGTCTAAAATGCATGACGTCCTCTATCAAATGGAATAATTAGGTGTTCATTCGTTAATATGTATAACAAATTTCCTATTTTTGTAGTGATAAGGAGGAACATGCAAACACATGCATGAAGGAGTGTTTTTGTGTGCTTAATATGAAGGAGAAAGAAAATAAAAACACTCGTGCTCAAACTTGTATCCCTAATCACTATAGATTCCCAAAAAGGATCAGTGTATATGTGAGTGACTATCTGGACAATGCATGAGGATGTGATATCTAATATGGTAGCTGTTTCACTATGCTCAATTTGGGTTTCAACTTCCATACAGATATCTGAGTGAACCGAATCAAGAACTAAATCAGGAACGTGTTGGGTGTCATGTTTGTTTGGGAGGACTTCATGGGGAATATCAACAACGTTTTTAATCATTGGAGTCGGTTCAGGAGGAGTTGAAGTTTCAATTTCAAAAACAACTTCAGAGATAACCTCAGTGGGCTCCGTGATTAGAGGGGTAGTTTCAGAAGAAATGGGAATACATGGTTTGTCAATTTTAGTATTTTGGAATTCCTTATCAAAGTTAGATTCTATCAAATCTACGGCCTGGTTAACGGTTTCCTCAATAATAGATTTTGATTTCGTTATAGGCGGTTTATTAATTCTAACTCTGAACGGAGTTGTACAGACGGATGCAACGTGCCCATATCCTTGACAATTGTAACACTGAATTATTGGGTTAAGTTTGGAGAGATCTCTCTGTGATTTCTGGCCCTTAGGATCGACTCTAGATTGGGAATAACTAGGGTTAAATTGACTCGGAGGTTGACTAGAGGTAGTGGCACGAGAAGGCTGGGAGGAATGAGTTCGAAAATCCTGACTCCTATGAGATTGGTGGAATTTGGCTTTATCTAGATCTTGAACTAAGGCGTAAGCTCTCTCAAGGGTGTCTACTCCTCGAGCAAAGAGTTTGGTTTGGAGTTCACTTCTCAATCCGGCTTTAAACTTTGACAAAACTTTCATTGGTGCCTCTTGCTCAATGGTGCTGCATCGAGTAAACAATTCATCAAATTGAGCAACGTACTCTTTTGCAGATTTGGTTCACTGAGTAAGACAATGCCACTTATCTAGCAATCCATAAATAAACGATGGCGGGAGATATTTCTGTTTCAGTTCGTCGGCTATTTCTCGCCAAGTAAAAATTGGTAACTCACCTCTAATATACCTTATCATTTCAAAATTGGACCAATATTGACAGGCGGGTCCAGTGAGCTTCATTGTGGCAAACTTGACTTTCTGGGATTCCGTCAGGATGTACCAATCGAAGTAGCGACCCATGCTCTTCAGCCAGTCAAAGAAAGTTTCTGGATCGAGCTTACCATTAAAGGCTGGTGGATCAGGCACAGGTTGAGGTGGGGTTCGGTGAACGATGTACCCAAGACCTGGTGGGTATCCATAGCCTTGACCTCGTGGCGGAGTTGTAACCTGCGTTTCTTCTAACATAGCACGTCTCTCGTTGGTGTTATTCAGGGTCTCGCGGGTAGCTCTGCTCTCATGGGTTAAGTTACTTATTTGTCTATTTAACTCGGCGATTTGCTTAAGAATTTCGGAGAATTCGGGATTTGCACTACCTGACATACTAGACTCACTAATTGATCCACTTGACTCGCCTAATCGATAGGGTAGACCTGTACGAGTGGGCATGTACTAACAACTAGATGATATGAATGGGTGCACAACAAATTTTTTTTTCTTAATAAAGACTTAAAAAAAAAATCCTAACCTAGAACCATTCTCTGATACCAAAAATGATGCGAAACGAAACAGGGGGTCTATTGGAATCAGTGATTTAATTTGAACAACGCACCGTTTCGCCAAAAATCATGATATTCAGTAGGAAATTAAATAAAACAGTTAATACGATAGATGGGTTTTAACAAGATTTGCAACAATAGTTATGAACAACTCCAATCTCGATCTATTTAACTGCAGTATTTATTATCGTTGCGCAAGTTCAAAAATTAATATCAAAATTAACAGTCACATGCTCAGTTCTCTCAACTCACAAAAATAGATTAAGTAGTGAATATATGATAATAGTTTAGAGATTTAATATGCATGCAATTAACTGACAATTATGAGATTAACAGAAAATTACTGAGTTGGGAGTTTACTATCTAAAATGCTGAAAGAAATCCAAGACCCGTTAGCTTCTATAGTGAAGCCCAAACACACACATCACCATTAAGAATTTCAGCAGTCTGACCAAAACTAAATCAGATCCAAATGAAGTAAAGAAGATCCGATCCCAGAGAAACAGATCCAATGGACTTCGTCGTTGTTCTTCGACTTAAGGGAAAGGAGCGACGACTGTTGAGCAGCGACGATCAGCGAGGAGGCGGCGGTTGTTGGGACTGCTCGGAGACAGGGGCGTCGGCGTCGGCTAGGGAGTCGAGGAGATCGAAGGCGGTGACATGGTTGCCCGAAGAGAGATGGGTTTGAGATTAAAGACGAGGAGCAGGATGGCGCATCCTTTCTCTTCTACCAAAACCTGATCGGTGTCGACGATGTTGCCCTTGATTTGCGAGCGGCCATGGCTTCTTGCTGATTGAAAGCTTAAGGTTCTTTTTTTGTTGTTTTTTTTGACGTGGGGAAGACAGAGGAATTTTTGGCGGCTGGGAGAAAAGAGGAGAAAGGGAATATTGGTCTAGGGTTTCACATCCAAGACCTAGGTTTCACACCAAAAGTCAATTAACTCAAATTTTCATTTTTCAATATTCAATAATTTCATAAGTCTCATACAACCTTATTATAAAGAAAACTACAACGTGCACACAACGTGCAAACAAAATGGAAACAAATAAAATTCCCTCAAATCACTCAACTACCAAATTAAAACCTAATTCGAAATTCAAATCTAAGTTGTAACCTGCGTTTCTTCTAACCTAGCACGTCTCTCGTTGGTGTTATTCAGGGTCTCGCGGGTAGCTCTGCTCTCATGGGTTAAGTTACTTATTTGTCTATTTAACTCGGCGATTTGCTTAAGAATTTCGGAGAATTCGGGATTTGCACTACCTGACATACTAGACTCACTAATTGATCCACTTGACTCGCCTAATCGATAGGGTAGACCTGTACGAGTGGGCATGTACTAACAACTAGATGATATGAATGGGTGCACAACAAATTTTTTTTTCTTAATAAAGACTTAAAAAAAAAATCCTAACCTAGAACCATTCTCTGATACCAAAAATGATGCGAAACGAAACAGGGGGTCTATTGGAATCAGTGATTTAATTTGAACAACGCACCGTTTCGCCAAAAATCATGATATTCAGTAGGAAATTAAATAAAACAGTTAATACGATAGATGAGTTTTAACAAGATTTGCAACAATAGTTATGAACAACTCCAATCTCGATCTATTTAACTGCAGTATTTATTATCGTTGCGCAAGTTCAAAAATTAATATCAAAATTAACAGTCACATGCTCAGTTCTCTCAACTCACAAAAATAGATTAAGCAGTGAATATATGATAATAGTTTAGAGATTTAATATGCATGCAATTAACTGACAATTATGAGATTAACAGAAAATTACTGAGTTGGGAGTTTACTATCTAAAATGCTGAAAGAAATCCAAGACCCGTTAGCTTCTATAGTGAAGCCCAAACACACACATCACCATTAAGAATTTCAGCAGTCTGACCAAAACTAAATCAGATCCAAATGAAGTAAAGAAGATCCGATCCCAGAGAAACAGATCCAATGGACTTCGTCGTTGTTCTTCGACTTAAGGGAAAGGAGCGACGACTGTTGAGCAGCGACGATCAGCGAGGAGGCGGCGGTTGTTGGGACTGCTCGGAGACAGGGGCGTCGGCGTCGGCTAGGGAGTCGAGGAGATCGAAGGCGGTGACATGGTTGCCCGAAGAGAGATGGGTTTGAGATTAAAGACGAGGAGCAGGATGGCGCATCCTTTCTCTTCTACCAAAACCTGATCGGTGTCGACGATGTTGCCCTTGATTTGGGAGCGGCCATGGCTTCTTGCCGATTGAAAGCTGAAGGTTTTTTTTTTTTGACGTGGTGAAGACAGGAATGTTTGGCGGCCGGGAGAAAAGAGGAGAAAAGGAATATTGGTCTAGGATTTCACACCCAAGACCTAGGTTTCACACCAAAAGTCAATTAACTCAAATTTTCATTTTTCAATATTCAATAATTTCATAAGTCTCATACAACCTTATTATAAAGAAAACTACTACGTGCACACAACGTGCAAACAAAATGGAAACAAATAAAATTCCCTCAAATCACTCAACTACCAAATTAAAACCTAATTCGAAATTCAAATCTAAACCACCAAATTTAAATTACAATTCAAAATTCAAATTTGAAAAAAATCAATTAATCAGATATTGCCATTCTTGTCCTCATCACACTCACCTAGGTCTAATCATTACCTAGGCTGCTCGTTTAATTCTCAAAAACGGCTAGATGGGCATGGATCTTTTATATGAACTTACCATGTCAAAAAGGGGTTTATTGCCTACTTAAACATAACAAGTAAAGAGAAAGGGCCAGGTTAAAATGAATCCAATCAGAATTTGATCCAAGTTCATCCTAGATGAAGTGGTCAGAATAGGATTTTGAATCTTTGAAAAAAGTTCTTCTTTCAGTGTTAAAAGAACACCTATGTGCCACTTGGGTGGCGGCCTAGGTGCATAGATGCGAGGCACTGTGTCAGCACCTAGAAGCACCTGGCCCTTTCTAAAACATTGACTCCAATATTGCTTCTGTAGAAAATTGAGAAATTGGTCTTATTTAGAAACGAGTAATACGAATTAATAGATTTATCTTGCCTAGTGTAAACTATTGTAGAAAGTTCTAATACCCACAAATTATTTGCTTCCAGAAGATGGGAAAAAGTTGAACCTGAGATGTGGTAAAAAAAAAAAAAACCTACGCTACAGATGTCCGGGCAAGTGTAATTAAACAATGATTCAGTGAAAAAGAACATAGCATATAAAAAAGGCAATAGGAGAGGCGGTCTAATCTGATAGTGTAATTAAACAATGATTCAAATCATGGGATGGCGATGAGCATCGGAGGAAGAAAGGATGGAGAAAAGAAAAGAAATATGAAAATTAAAAATAAGAAATAAATATGAGAGTTCTAGTTTTTACCAAGTAGCTCTAGCCTAAAACTTGGGATAATTTGAATGACTAGAACTCTCACTTTTATACAAAGAAATTGAAAAAAGTGGGATAATTGTTTACCATTATCCTAGTTCTAATTTTGTTCTAGTTCTAATTGACTAACACTATAAAATTTTATCTCACAAATTATCCTACTAGTTTTTAGTTCTACTTGACTAATCCCCCCATGCAACAATTTAGCTTAACTCATTTTCATGTGACCACTTCGTCAGATATTTGTTATCAGCCTGTTAACAACAACTGTTGTGTCCTTGTAACGGTTGCAGGAAAGTTATACTTTATGAAATTCTTGTGCCTTGTGTGGAATCAATCTTAACCATTCATCTGTTTTTCTCTCTTCTACCTCAAATTTATCGCTCTTGTTAGGAAGCGAGGGGCATACTCTAGAAGAAGCAAAATCTATTAATCTGTCACTGAGTGCATTAGGCAAATGCATTAATGCATTAGCTGAGAATAGTTCACATGTTCCTTTTCGTGATTCGAAGCTTACGAGGTTGCTTCGAGATTCATTTGGAGGTATGATTCTAAAAGCCTACAAGATATTTTTGCTGCTGCTTCAGAAAGTCCATGTGCAGTTTTTATATTTCTTGTTTATGTCATTAATTCTGTCAAAAGTATTGCATTCAAAACCAAAGATTTTGGTTATACAAAATTTGTTAACATGTTGATTATGATACTATTATCCAAAATTTTGAAGGGTGACATATTCGTTCTCTAAAAATATGAACTTTGGGAAAATTGTTCCAATGCTCTTCATATGAAAGTTTTATGGCCTTATTTTTTCTTTCCTTGATACCAGTATACCTAACAATATTCATCAAGTTTACATAGTGAGAAGATTTTTGATCTCCCTGTTACTTCTTCTTGACTAGTTGTATATCCACAATAACCGAAATTGAGTACCTGTAATTTCATTATGCATTAAATATTGAATTTTTGATTAATTTGTTAATTTCTTTATGACCTAGACACGTCATTTGTAATTAATATGATAGAGATGGTGATTTAGTCATATAATATGCAAGTATATTGTTAACTTACAGTTGTATTACTGTCACTAGGTTCATGATCGTACATATGTGTTTAACATTGTTATGAGAATCGGGGTAGAATATATTGTTACGAGATGGGTTTTAAAACCATCATGACTGCCGCAATACTCACACATCAAATCATTCAAAATATAGAGCAAAAATAAAGAGAAAGAAGATAGAAGGAAAGAACAAGGGGTAAGACCGTAAGAGGAAATAGAAAGATATTTTTGCATAAGAGGTCAAATAAAATAAGCCTTAAAAATAGATTTCACAGAATTGTAGGATCTGTATTGATGAAATTATGAGAGATAATTGGAAGGGGCTTGATGGATGCTAAAGATATGGACGAACCAGTATCTTTCCAATTTTCTAACAATTTTTTATGTCTTTAGTGAAAAGTGAAAAGCTTGGAAAAATTTCTCATTCTTTTCTCCCTCCTCCCACAAAGAGTTCCTTTTATTTATCTATTCTCATGTAGATAGTATGTGAACGTCAAACTTGTCTTGTAAGTGCAAGGATGTACAGGAGAAGCAATATCACAGATAATTAGAGTTATACTTAGATTGGTATTAAATTTTGTGATCTTTCCTACTTGGTAGAGGCCTAGATGGTTTGAAAGGTCTTATTCAAGCATACAGGAAGGTCCAGGTACTTATTCTTTTCCTCTTATATGAACGAAAATAAAGATTGTAATTCTGTTTTTTTCTACATTTTGCACTTATTTCTGTGAAATCAATTCTTTTTGAACCTAAAATCAATCATCATCGTTGATCTATCTGAACCAGTTGACTTCACAAGTATTCTGAAACAGAAATATAAACTTTTATGAATGATATATTTTATATATTTCTCTTAATAAAGTTTATATTTCAGTTTGACTAAACTCTGCACCTAATTTCTGCAAAATTCAGGTCAAATTTTAAGTTATTGATCATTTTCATAGATCTGCCTGAACTCATTGCAACATGAGTATTTTAAATCTGAATAAAATTTCCTTATACTTTATGCTATACAATTTTAATATGAACGCTTGTTAGTTGTTAGTCATGTCTTCTGTACAGTCATTTTTGCTATAAGTGTTAAACTATACATGACCTACTGGAGAGTGTCAGAATATAGAAATATATCGCTCAACCCTCACTGCGATTGTATAGTTTTCGTATTTTGTCAAGGACTTTAAGATGGTAGCAGGACCACCCATGTTCAATTTCAGGTTTTAGCCTACAGAAGGTATATCAACTTCTAGGGAGTGTTAAGAGTATAATAAACCCGACTCTAGGGAATTTAAGAATATAAAGGATTTATTCCCTATTCACAGAAATTTGGAGTTTTTGTTTTGTGGAAAAGACATCAAGAGTCATCTGTTTTTTGTTTATGAGAGGTAACTGTAGGTGTTTTTTAACCTTTGTATTCGTGCTTATCAGCTTTGTTTTTTTGGGGGGGGTTGTGGGAAAGCAACCCAATTAAGCAAATCACGTGTCGTTAATTTTTCAACTAACTATTCGGTCATACTTGATTCGGTAGTTCATTTAACACTAAACAAATAATATTTAGTATTCGAGTTCATTAACAAATAGAATTTAACCAGGTATATATTTGATTCGTTTCTTTATAAAATATTCGTTTAAATTTTTATTGCTTATAGTTTGTATTATTATGCATATGATGTTATATCTTCAACCCACTTATATTTTCTACTTAAGTTCTATATACTCATTTTGAGGGCCCTAAAGAATCCTAAATCAGTTTTCTAGATAAAATATTCGAATTAAATGTATATACATCATAACTATAAAAAAATAATTTTCATTTATGAATTTAAATACTATTTAAAAATTAAATTCTTTAGCAGAATGAATATACTTTGATATTTGATAAATATTCATGAATACTCATGAATATTTATCAAATATCAAGTATTCAAGTTCGAATTTGAGAAATTCCAGACATGGATAATCTTGTTCGAGTTCGAATTCGATTATATTAAACGAATACAAATACGAACATCTTAGTATTCGATTCGATTCATTCGTTTACCGCCCCTACTTATAGCGCTCATGTGATCTCATGATATACTTATTTCATGTGTGATTTTGCTGACATGTTCAACTGTCCTTCTGATTCCATGGTTTTTCAATTCCACATATTTTCTAGGAGTGCTTGTACATATTTTCACGTTATTGAAGTTAGTTTGAGCCTTGTATCAGAAACATTACAAACTCTTTAATTTTATAAAATGTCACCATAAAATCCACAAAATAAAATCATATTGTGGGGGACTATAGTTTACAGTTTAAGTTAAACCTTGGTTTGTTTGATATCTTTGGAGTTTTAACAGGTACCGCAAGAACATCATTGATTGTGACAATTGGCCCATCTCCACGTCATCGGGGGGAAACCTCAAGTACCATAATGTTTGGGCAAAGAGTAAGGTCTTTTTCTCATAAAATCTTTAATCTCATTTAGAAGGTTATTGTGGATGCGGTAAATGCTGTGTACGTGCAATCTTCATGTACTTAATCATGTTTTCTCCTATTTTAATTGCAGAGCCTATATGATTAATTGAAAGTGCAGTGGATCTTAAAGTTATTAGACACTCGTAAACTTATTCTTTTCAATTCTACTTGTTCATAGGTGTATGCCTAAATTCTTTATAGTCGTTATGGAAATAGTTAAAGGACTATAGTAGTTTTTTACCATCCTGACACAAACATTATTTGAAAATATAATAGAATTCCAGCATGACCCTGCAGTACGGTCAAAGTTTAATGCAATCCATGTCCAAAAATGCCATATTAAATATGTATATATTAACTCACAGAATCATAAAGTTGATAGTATAGTCTACATAGAATATCGTCATTGAGGAAAGACATGATGGCAATGCTTATCCCATACAGAACCATAAGGTCACAGAATCATAAAGTTGATAGCATAGTCTATGTAGAATACCGTCATTGTCATTGAGGAAAGACACGATGGTAATGCTTATCTCATACGTAACCGTAAGGTCTTGATTCTATTATTCACAAAGCGTTGTGAGAATTCTATTGGTTAGGATTAGGATATTGTTTTAGTTCTATACATAACGATTGCACTTTTTCATTTGAGGAGGGATAGAAGAATGTTGTGAGAAATCTGCATGTGTCTGGCAACTAATATTAGACATGTGAGGTGTTCGGGTGTAAAGCCCATCATTTGTATCTTTTTCTCAAATGAAGAGTGCAAATTTCAGGGATGGGGAGCGGCGTGAGGGCTTCGATCCGAAGGCGAGGAATAGTCAACGACTTGGTATAGTGATGTCATAATACATGATGAACAGTAAGAAGGTTATAGTTCATGTGGTGAACAGTGCACGGGTTACTACTCATCCGATTATGGAGTTTTATGGTTTCTTTGAATATTTGGCTAGGGTTGAATGTTGTGGATTATTTTAGAAGGATTGATCAAAAAAAGTGAAAGGAGACAGGATTGACCTCACTTTAGAGACCTCATACCTAAGGGCTTTACATCCCGTAGTGACAAATCACATTCCAAAGAACACCTCACATGCTCAAGAGAGAATTCTCAAACTCAATTTTTTTAGTCATCAATGTCTATTCCTCATGAAGGATTACATTTTTTATTTATAAAAAAGAAAACATCTAAACAGTTAAGAAAACAAATCAAAACCTAACAAACTAAAGGTTGCAATCAAATAAAATCCTAGTTAAAGTAAAAAGAGATCTCAAAATCAAATCCAAAAGAATTCATAACTAAGAAGAAAATTACATAGAATAAAATAAAATCCTACAAAAAAAAGGAAAGATTCTAATAAATCCCAATAACATCACATGGAGGATCCACGATCATCCTGCATCAAATCTACCCTTGTTTGAGAAAACTTGACCTCGAGTTTTAAATGGGAGAGTGTGATGATTTTGATTGATGGAAAATATTCTTCCATGAACTGTAAGATCTTTAGAAGTATTTGCATAATTCAATGTCAAGTAGGCGGTGGAGGGTTTGGGATAACAAACTCAACAATCAAATTACTCTAGACTGGAAGTTTGCACTGCATATTGATTTTATATGCGGGTTATAGGCTTGACTTGATTTCGAGCTCTGGGGTTGATTTGAGCTTTGGATTTTGGATCAACATTTGACTCGATGTTTGATTTGAGTCCAAGTTCTTGCTCTCCTTCAAGTTCGAGTTAGGTTTGGGCTCTAAATCAATTTTCCACTCTGGTTCCACTTCTCGTTCGAGTTCAAGCTCAGGCTCTTGATTATTTTTTAGATCTTGCCCTGCTTTCTCTTCTAACTCAAGTTGAGGCTTCAGATTTGGATTGAACTCAAGTCTTGATTGACGATCCACATCTGGCTTGAGTTGAGGAAGTTGTGTTGGCTTTACTTCACATTTTAAAGAGAACAATATCTTCTAGATGTTGGACTAGAGTATCTCCTCTCCAAAAGAGCTGACATAGTTGTCTTGAAACGAATGTTTGAATGATTATAATTTCTATACCACCGTTTTCCTGCCTCTCTTTAGCTTACACTCAGCATATAAATATATATTTAGTTCTGACATATCATAGATAGAAAATATATCATCTATACTGAAAATCCAAACTTCAAATTCATAGGACTCATCATATCCATCAAATCCATAAAAGTAGACTAAGGAACCAAATTTAAGTGGATTAAAATCACGCCCTTGTGAAAGAGGTAGCGGTATTTTACCCCTAATAATTATGGATTCTTCTGCTCTTATACCAAATGATGTGGAGCGACACGATGACTTCGATCTGGAGGCGAGGAGTCATCAACGACTTGGCGGAATGATGTCATAATCCATGATGAATATTTAGAAGGTTGCAGTTCATTTGACGAATAGTGCATGAGTTACTGTTCACCTTTGAACAGTACTCTGATTCTGGGGTTTCTGGGTTTCTTCGGGTATTTGCTTGGGGTTGGATGTTGTGGATTCTTTTAGAGGGATTGTTCAAGAAAGATGATGAAAGGAGACAAGATTTTGATAGATACTAGGCCTCACGCCTAGAGGCCTCACACCCAAGGGCTTTAAACTCCAAATTAGCAAATCACATGGTAAAGAACACCTCACATGCTCAAGAGAGAATTATCAAACTCAAATTTTTTATTCATCAATGTCTATTTTTCATGAAGGTTTACATCTCTTATTTATAAAAAAGCATCTAAACAATTAAGGAAACAAATCAAAACCAAACAAAACTAAAAGATGTAATCAAATAAAATCCTAGCTAAGGTAGAAAGAGATCTCGAAATCAAATCCTAAAGAAATCCTAATTAAAAAGAAGATTATATAGAATAAAATAAAATCCTACAAAAAAAGGAAAGGTTCTATTGTTTAAATAAATTCTAATCCCATCACGTGGAAGGTCCACAATCATCCTGCATCATTCAGTTATTTCCTTTTTATTTTATTTTTATTTTATTCAAATAATCCTTGTCAACAAATCACTATGATTCTGTTCCCCATCAAGAAGTGCATGACGAGTGCTCTATATAATTGAGCACAGGTCTAAATAAATGTATGCATATATTCAAGGAGTACCTGGATCTGTCATCTGATATAGGTACAAGTGTTAGGCACAAGTTCAATTTCATGATGGAAGTGTCCATGAGCATAGTATTCACTCTTATTCCTCAAGAAATATTTTATACCCTTTTTTGAATGAAAACATGAAATTCAAAGCCACAACTGAAGCAATAAGCAATTAAATTTCACATGACTTGCTCATATAGACAATAAGCTATTTCAAAGTGGGTTTTATTATTAAGAGTATTAAAACTAAAACAATGCAATGTAATATAGATAATTTAAAGCATCCAAGCAAGCTTTGTACATGGAAAAGTTGATAAGCTACTGAATGAAAGTAAATTGACTGTTCATGTGAATTACAAATCTTCTTTTTGGAATAAACGATAATGATGAATGAAAAGATCAAAGAAATTAAAATGCGGTATTTTAAAAAAACTAATAAGAGCTATGTACTGGATGAAACCTCACCAATTCCAAATTTTAATAAGTATGCACTGTATGATACCTGTATTAATATGTTAGCTTTATAACGTTAAATTGATAGAACTAGTGCAGAAAGGATGCCTATTATCATGTTAGCCAAAACCAATTTTATATTCTTGAAATTCTGTCATATATGTATATTTTACTGTAACATTTAGAAGTGGCATACAATACAGATAATAAAGTCAAGTAGTATACAATTGACAATAATAAAATCAACTAAAAGATTTGATTTTTAAATTTCAATATAGAAGAAAAAGATTGATTACCCTTGGCTAAAAGGATGATCTTATTCTACCTCAACACTTCTTATAATTTCATACTGAAAAAAAAGCATATGGAGGATAGAAAACTTAAAAAAGGAAAATAAATACTTTAGAGAAGGGCAACATTACTACAGGACCTACTTATGTTAAAGTATCATTTTTTCCAGAAAATACTTCACTCAATTAAGTCTTAGATGAATTAGTTAACAACTAATAGAGAGTTTTCTGTTCGCGATACAGCATAAAGTGTATTTGTCTAGTGACAATATGGAAAACTTTTGCTATTTGATGTGGAGTAGCAAAGATATCATCTGGTCCTATGTTCATTTATATAAATGATCAATGAAATTGAACTTGCTTTGATCATATTCATTTCAGGGAAAATCATATAATTTTAAATAAAATTCTTTTGGCTTTTATAAGTTAACCTTATTATTCAGTATGAAGTACTTATCTAGGAGTTATTTGCCTTCGTCATCCTACTTTCAGGGTTAATTTTTTATTTTGGCAAAGATAATATTCGGCAGTTATAGCCTATAGGTAAACTTTCTCAATCAATTGGAAATGCTACACTAGTAGTTAACTGTTCCAGGCAGACTATATAAGCATGTTTGTCACTTGATAGTGTTAATTTTTCATTCTATGAAACATTATTTTATTAGCATTATTAGTGTATATGTGAATGCTGCTTATTCAAGTAGGTAAAGTGATGAGTATTTTTTGTGGGTTCATGGCAGGCGATGAAAGTGGAAAACATGGTAAAACTAAAGGAGGAATTTGACTACAAAAGCCTATGCAGAAGGCTTGACATTGAAATAGATAAGCTACTTGCTGAAAATGAACGACAGAGGAAAGATTTTGAAGATGAGATTAAGAGAATACAATTAGAAGCACAATGTCGTATTGCTGCGGCCGATAAAAACTATATGAATTCTCTAGAGGTTTGTTTCTCAATTTATTACCTTATTTATACACATAAGCATTTAGTCTATTGAAATGCAATCTACTTCGGAATGTGTACTCTGTTTCATGACATGATATCCTTTTCTTTTTTTTATAATATGAAATGTACTTCTCTGGGCTTGGGACAAGTGTTCTTCAGGGCATGCTTTCCATTTATTTTTTCGTATCAGTGAAACTAAACCTAGCCTCTGTCAGTACTTTAGAAAGTTAAAATATAAACAGATGGTCTTATAAGTGACTATTTTTCCCAGTTGATTATCCGGTCTTTCGTGTATGCCAGGACAACAACAAATAAAAAATCTTTCATCTTTGATAACCTACTTCTTCAGACTTGTGCTAACATTTAGCTAGAAGCCTCTAGTGTTTGTTGTTAATGTGCTGACACCGTATTTTCTCTGTTGCAATTTGTGTTCATCTCTGGTTTCAAGTGATATAACAATTCCATCTCACACTCGTTTAATTAATATCAAATTTATTATGGCATTTTTACAAAGAAATTACTATGTTCAGTTGTAAGAAGTGTCATCCTATAACTTATTTATTAAAAAATATTCTCCTTGCCAGCTAATAATGGGAAGCTGCAGGTATTTGTATTAAAATTTTCTTATTCCTTAAATGGTTTTCTGAGCCATAGCGTTCCCATCCCAAGTTTTAACTGATACTTAAATATAATACTTAAATATCGTTTTTGTTAGAGCTCACATTGATGCCCGAAGTCAGAGGTGGTTCTGAACTTACAATCACATGGTCATCTACCAAATGTTTTCCAGAAAGTGTGGACCAGTTTTATCATCTTCCAAATGCCAGACAAATTATATGACCATCAGATCTCTTTGCTAATAAATACCCAGCAGAATTTGGTCTTATTTCGAACTAATAAAATAATTTCAGATCCTTGGGATAAATTACATCTCTGAATGGAGATAGAGTTTGACATGAAACACCGTATGTTCAAAATAGCAGTCTCACATGTTAGAAATTCTATAGAATGCCTGCAAGCTCCTCACCAATTCAAAAACACATATATTCCCACCAAAAGGAATTTCAGTTCTTATCATAAGACCAAATTTTAGATCCAACAACAACACTATAGTCTATCATTTGGAGTCGGCTACATGAATCCTATTCTTCTGTTTTGTTCTATTAAGGATCATCTCCTTCATTAAGTTAACTATTATCATGTCCTTATTATTGTGACAGAGGATAAACTATATCCCTCAACACTCACATTGGAGTTTTGGTGTAGTGGAAGGGTCCTTTGACGTTGTATTAGAGCAACCTAGGTCAAGTTCCCTACTGGCCACAAATCTGAACAAGACTTTACTTTTTTTAAAAATGCCATTGTGTAAGTCCATGATTCGGCCTGTAAAAACAACGTTGAACCTGTGGGGGCATGTTAGATGGTAAAACTATAACCCTCCACCTTCTCCACAACTTTGTGGTTTTAGTGTAGTGGACGAATCTGTCACGCACCGGTTCCAAAATGTAATAACTTGGAACGTTACTCGGCCGGTAATGCAACCATACAGTACATTCACGCCTCTAGATCATCCTGTATACAAATACACCAAAGAGCATGCAATCAAGATAATAAAAGGAATGCATAGATAAAGAAATATATAAAATTTTCAGAGTTCTATGACAAGTCCACAACCATCTAAAGAGAAAGGAAAAATACACCATAGTCTGGAGAGCCACATGTGGCTAAAGAAAAGCTTAAACCAAATAACTACCTAAATCAACTGAACTGGAAAACTGATAAAAAGAACGGTGATCACTGTCGATGAGCATGCCCCTCGAAATACTCTCGGTCCTGCGAAGAAAAAACAGTCCCCGAGTCTGGGGCACGCAAACCCCAGAGGAGTCAGAAAACTCCCAACAAGCATGTAAAATGAGGAAATTGTGCGCGTGTAAGTGTAAGTGTCATATAAAGAAAAAAGATGAATTCTAAATCAACAGTGATGAAAAAAATGTTTAATCAAGAGATCAAGATAATGTCCATCATTAAACATACAAGCGTATCATTATTATTTTAGATGTTATTTGAATTAGAGAAGAATATTTTCATGTAAATAAATCGGTTCCTCGTAAACCGTCCCTTATCCACCTCATTCGATACCATCCTCGGGGCAAACCTGCTGAGCTTGACAAATTCTGCTGCATACTCATCTACAGTATTAGCTCTTTGTCTCAGTATAACAAACTGCTTCTGCATCTCAAGACGAGCTGTCTTCGGGAAAAATGCCTCTAGGAAACTCTCCTGGAATGTCTCCCATGAAATCGGCCTATGCAGCTTCTCCTCCTCTGCGTCCCACCAGGTCCTGGCCACATTAATAAGCTGTAGCTGCACAATAGCCACTCGGTCTTCATCTGGTATCTTAGCTATCCTTAATAAGCGGTCCATGGTCTGCAACCACATCTCGGCCTCATATCCGCCTTCAGTCTCAGCAAAGTGTTGCAGGTTGAGTTTTCGAAAATCGGACACATTGTTTGGTCTTGCAACCTGCCGCTGCTCATCCTTCTGATGATTATGAGCTACCAGGTCCCTAATCGCTTCTGCAAGATCAGCCTGATCGACTTGGTGACCCTCAGGGACAACTGGAGTAGGGGGTCGACGTTAACCAAGTTCTTTTTGATCTACCTGTAATCCTCGTTGCTCCATTAACTATAATCTTATTACTTCTCCTAGATGGTGGCATGGTGCATTTACTAGCGTACAATGTTCATGACCAAGCCATCTCTATCGCTTCTCTCTCATATGATCCTCTCATTTGATCCTCAAAAGGAGCAATCTTAACCTCTTATGAGTGGACTTATTTTATCACAAGGCCATAGTAACATTCTCGTTTCTGCTACACACTTTTTTTTCATTTTTTTAAATTGCCCAACATATTGATAGTATTCCGCAGTCACATAAGACTAGAAACACTCGTTCATTTTAACCATCTTGATTTGACTTGATGAACCACATCATTCTCAATCTCGGAATATTAATCTTAAATAACAAAAGTGATCACTATTAGGTATTTCTTTATCGTCATTATATACTGTACGCTCATTCTAGTGATTCTAAATCTAGTGATTCTAAATCCTTTCCGATTCCAGAGCTGTGGTATAACATAGAATAAAAAGATGGGAACACTACATGAGAGTATCTTTAAGTGTTACTGGTAAATAAGATTCTTAACTACAAATTACTTTAATGATTTATAAAGGCTGGCATATCAGCTGTGAAGAATTATTTTGTATACCTTCAGTAAGGTGAATATGCTTTTTAATGACTGAATGAAGGATAAGTGAAATTATTTTCTAACTGTAACCTGATGACTACTGCTACTAGTTTACTCTTTTGGGTACTTAAAACTGTTGCTAGCAGTCAGTTTACTTTTAAGTCTAGATGATTTCATGATAGATCTTACTCAAAAAGAATCTTTCCATATTTTTCATTGCCTATTTCACTTTTCAGTTCTGGTATTGCTCTTAGATTAACCTTCAAACTCCTACTGGTTTTTAAACTGCTTTAGTCATTTTATTTTGTTTATTTAGAATGAGAGAATCAAGTACCAAAAAGATTACATGGATTCCATCAAGAAACTTGAAGAGAAGTGGATGATGAATCAACAAATTAGTAATAATGGGAATTTGAGAGCTGGTAATGACGAACAATGTTTGGAGGAACCCTGCAGCAGAGAGGTTTGTAGCAAATTGTCCGATAACTTTATTGTAGAGGATAATATCCTGCAAAATTTAATACACGTGTTTCTTTTTTATAATCACACATCAATGTTGAATAAATTATTGCGGAGTTATTAAAAATGTTTTATCAGTAGCAGAATATTTTTATATTTATCTCTAGCGAATTGGTGAGCTAAACAGCAAGATTCAAAATGCCTTAAGATTTACCAATGAACAAGATAGTTTGCATCTTCACTGTTTGTTCATGCCTCTCCTGACCTTGATTTTTAAACTGACTAGTTTAGATTTCAATGCTTTTGGCTCTTGAATCTCTATCAACATTTTTTGGGTAAGTCGTTGACTGATTGCACATATTTACGCAAGAAAAGAAAGGTTTCCATAGTTTTTTGTGAAACATGTTTAATACCTACATTTATAAGATCGGTTTCATTGGAAGTTTTAATAAACTCCATTATGGAGTTTGGCCTGGTTTTTGCATGTACTGTGATCTATCTCTCTGTATTTTATAAACTACATGTTGAATCCTTATCACTAAGAGGAAGCGAGGACATTTTAAAGCTGGCATGGTCTCTTTGGTGTTTGACAATTCCGTGTAAACACTGTCAGACTATTTTTTTGGAAGCTTGAAATGAGCCCCTTTGCATAGTTGGAATTAGTTGAACATCAATTTAAATGCCCCTTAAACAAAAGATTTAGCCTATACCATTGATTAATCATTAATATTTCTCGAAGGCTATGTTTTATAGGTCTGGCACAAGTGGCTGAAAGTGCACAAGTGATCTTGTGCAAAGGCACAATTTAAATTATGTATAGAATCTATACCATGGTCAAGGCATAACTAAAGTTAGCACATTGTACTTACTTTAATTTGAGATTCAGTCACATAATTGTTGTTGTGGCTTCAAAATTGAAAACCCACGTTGTTAATCTTGATCTACATGCATGCACATATTAAGATGA
Organism: Asparagus officinalis; assembly: GCF_001876935.1. Classification (NCBI taxonomy): domain Eukaryota; kingdom Viridiplantae; phylum Streptophyta; class Magnoliopsida; order Asparagales; family Asparagaceae; genus Asparagus; species Asparagus officinalis. The sequence goes on from NC_033800.1 coordinate 94,636,967, forward strand.
CATAAAAAGTCATGGCGGGGGTGGATGCGATAGAAAGAAGAAAACACACAATAATTTAAACCAAATAATCAACGTGATGTTAGTATTGCTCATCATTAGCATTGTTATAATATTTTTAATAGTAGTAGCAAAGCCAAGCACATATTTAAGACACTGTCTCTTGTATAGATGAACTGCTCCTGGCTAGGTAGCAGAGCTTTTTTTCATTGTCCATTTCATCTTAACCCCTAGATCTGATGCGGTCCAAAACATGTAACTGTATGGACCCTTCGATGAAGCTTAATCAAAGGTTCGTTGTGGTAAACATCTCCATTTCCATTTAAATGGTGAACCAAGTCTGATCCATATGTGAACTCAAGCCCATGAGCTATGAGCAAAGGTGCAATCCTGGCAGCAATTACAATCCTAAAGAGCTAAAATATGCTACACACGATGACAATTGATAGCTTTCAGACTAATTTCATGTGGATAGGAACCTACTTTACAACAAGTTGTTGCCAAAATATTACATTGATGCATATTACATTCTTTCTTTCCCTTAATATATTGATTAGCCCATCAATATTTCTTCTCTATCAGCAATTAAAGATCCTTGTCTGCCTTATCACAGACCGGAACATATTTCGTTTTTTAATTGTTTAGTTGTTTATACCACTGGAAAGTGAAATATTTTCACACAGTCTATTTTCGGTCCTTTAGAGAAATGTGTTTCTCAGCTTCAAGGATAGTAGTAATACATGACTTTGTTTATGAAGTGAACATATTTGGCTAAACATTGTTTAAGTTAGTTGTGATGGAAGGATAGTAGTAATACATGACTTTTTTTATGAAGTGAACATATTTGGCTACTTGTGATGGAAAGGTTTTTCTACAGTGACATGTATCTGATCTATCATCACTTCCACAGAGGTTGCTATACAGTTAATAAAAGCTACAGCTTATTTTTTCTGTTTCAAGGGATAATAAGGTATCAAGAGAGGTCGACAAATTGCAAGCTTTGGAAGGGAATATTTTAGTCCTAATGTTGTACTTCCATATCTATAATTATCCTTTCTAATTCTGGTTCAAAGTACGAAATGAAGCTGAATAAGCATATGAAGCAAGTACCAGTCAAGTGTTCTCTCGTTTAACTATATAAATTGGCATGTAGAATTATGCATGATAACCATTTGGCATAATTATCAAGCTTCTGATCCCTGCTTCTGTTTGTTGATCTAAAAATTCAAATTTTTTTATTCCTATTTCCATTCTGGTGTGTAGTCCCTGATTGCATCAAGCTCAGCTGAAATCAATGAGGCCAGTCAGAAGGAACTCATTGAGAACGAAAGGCAGTCTGATGAAGATGAGGTTTCCCATCTTAAGAGTCAAGTGTTGCACTGGAAAAGGATGGAGGTATGGGTAATCTGTAGTAGGATACAAAGGTCAATATGCATCTGATTTAGTATTACTTTCATTTCATTTATCTTCAATATAAGCTGCTGACTAGTGGCATGTACTCTGTAACACGATTAATAGGAAGTTGCAAATTCTGAGGTCATAAAGCTTCGCAAGATGCTAGAGAATGAAGCCGATCAGAAAGAGAAGCTAGAAGAAGAAATATCAGAACTGAAAAGTCATTTGCTGCAGTTGAGCTTCGAAGCTGATGAGGTATCTAAAAAGAACCTGACTTATGTTTCACGTTTCTATTTAAGTTCATCTGCATTCGTACCATTTCTTCCCGTGTTAATTTCATCGTGGTTTCTCAAACATCATTTCGTTTTTTTCTTGGATGTAATTATCTGCCTCTGGGGCGCCATATTTAGTGTCTATAGTTCTAATGTTCTACTTCCATAACCTTTAGACTCGGAGGAGTCTTGACAGAAGTGAACCTGGGAAAATCTTTACTGGGTTAGACTCTCTTGTGTCCCAAACTAGGAATTCGCAACTTAGAGACTCGGGAAACGAACCGAAGGCATCAGTTGCTAAACTCTTTGAACAAGGTAGAACAGCTATGTATTAGTCTTGTAGGTCTGATATCAGAAACATAAAATGTTCTTCTTTTTGCTATGTTGCTCTAACAACTCTTATACCTGACAGTGGGTTTGCAAAAAATTTTGTCATTGCTTGAATCTGAGGATGTTGATGTACGTATTCATGCAGTGAAAGTGGTCGCCAACCTTGCGGCAGAAGGTGAGGCTGATTTGGCTTGATATTTTATGACATAATTCTATTTGGTTTCTTGTTTGAGTAATCATTCATGATTTAGTTGTGTATAATCAGAGAACAATCTAGGCCTAAAATCAGATAGTATACTTAAAATCATATCTGTAGGATATCTGAACTGTGTTGTGCATTGCAGAGTTTGAAACCATTATTGCAAAGTAAGGGTTTATCTATTGCACATGATGATTTCTAAATATCATTTTCTTTTATTTTCCTTTTCCCTGCTGAGCCATAGGAGATAGTTATTATAGGGGAAAAGGAGAACGGTATGCCTGCAATATAACGATAATGCAAAGTAGTATAAAAGTAAAGAAATATTGTGCAGAACGAGAACAACAAGAGCATAATACAATATTGTAGGTGGTTCAGTTTACAAAGGTTACATCCACTGGCAAATGCAATTAGTTACTTATAGGCTACAAATGACAATGAGAAGAAATGTACCACATAGATAGTTGATGCTTAGTGCGGTACCTTGTCACGAACAAACAAGCAATCAAAAACAACCACTGCAAACACGAGAGCATTTGATGCTGTTCGGAAGTGTGCCTATGTTCATGGCAGAAGAGAATTACTTTTCTAGCTTAAAGATGATCTCTCTCTTGGACAAACCTCACAAGAGTTCTTTCTTCTCTGCTCTTTGATCTAGTTTTTCTCTCTTTCAACTGTCTCTTTTGTTGATGGAAATACCCACATTTTATAGAGTTTACTCTGTATGAAGTTTTCATTAAACCCAAACTGAATTCCAGTACAAAACGAATTCATCCAATCTTTGACATACAACCTTTAACTAAAGTTTTGATGTGGGTGTAGGATTTCAACCTACCTAGTGCTTTCTCCAAACGTTGAATTTAGTCCTTTCCAACCACTCCCCTAGACTGATTTGACTTAATGTACAATAAAGGAATAATGAGATCTCCAATGGAATGATGAGGGTGCATTGTATCATGTTAGGTGTTAGTAGTTATTTAGCTTTGGGTATTTGGATGCTTCGGTTAATACTCATACCCACTTATGTGTACACTAACATTTGTAAATCTGCCCTCAAAAGCATGTCAGAGCCTACTTCTTGATTCTAGCGATTTCTATCTTTCTAGAGCTCGTGGCCGTCGAGGGGTTATTGCCATTAGCACCATTTCCATGCTTCTCCTTGGCAGCTTTGAGGATAACTTTGGCTTCTACATCACGGATGATTTAATCTGTCTCTTTACCAATATTACAAAACCTTAACCACAAAAAATTAAACTTCAGCCCCCACATTGTTGTTTATTGTAAGTTCAAACTGCAAGTAAGCTTTCAAAGGATTTGTTACCAAAACAAGATTATTTGAAAAAGAAGTTAAGATTTAATATAGATTGATTACAGCTTAAGTTCCAATACTTGGTTTTTTTAGCACATAATTATTACCTTTTCATGTTGGTTCTTAAGATGTTGATGTGATCTTGATTAGCTCTTGAACCAATCTCTTCATATGGTGTGATCATTGAGTAGAAAGTTGAGGATTCTTGACTCCTTTTAACCTCCCTTAGATACTGCAATTTAATCTCAATTCTTTCGGACTGTCTTCTAGATTTGCTTTGACCTATGTGGCTATACCTGAACACAACACTGAAATAGAATGCTAGGCACCAAGGTATTACTGATTGGGCTCAAATGGTCATAATGAGCTGGTATTCATACCATTAACACATAAGGATGACACGGCAGTAACATCACCAAGTTTTTTGTGACTGACATGGTAGAAAGCTGAAATGTTAAATGTCTGGGTAGCACGGTAGAAGCTGAAACTATTTAGTGTCTGGGTCCACCGGACTTATAGCCGCTACTTTAGAACAAAAGCCAAAAAAAAAGGCAAATAGTTTTGAAAAGGAAACTGTGATTTCCCCCTTCTTTTTCATTCCTAGGGTCCTTCAGGGAAATTCAAATCCCTTTCTTTTCCTTTTAATCCCTTATTTCACTGAATTATCATCATACAACTGATTTTAATAAATTAATATCTTTTTCTATTTTTAAATGACAAAAAGTTTAGTATGCCTTTTGTGGCAATTCAAACAGTTATAGGGAGTTTGGTCCTGAAAATTTTGTTTCCTTGAGAAACCAGACGGTGTTTTCAAACAGACACTAAAGTACAAGCAATGTCCCTTCACCTGTCTTAATAAAAGTATTACCATTTTAATGATTTACGGTATTGCTTGAAACAAGTTTTAGCTCTATTTCAATAGTAAATTATCTTAAGTACGAAATAGAAGTTTCTTCTACTTGAAAAAATATGTATTTTCAGTCTGCATACTTGTTTCAATTTCATGCTTTTCCCTTGTTTTCTTTAATTGCATAGAAGTCTTAATTTAACGAAGCCAGCCATACGGCTCTCTTTAGTTTTTTCAACGGAATAGTATGTATTCTATTTCAGAAGCAAATCAGCAGAAGATTGTAGAAGCTGGGGGTCTAACTTCACTACTGATGCTTCTCAGAAGCTCTGAGGATGAAACTATACGAAGAGTAGCTGCTGGAGCAATTGCCAATCTTGCAATGAACGGTATGATGCCACTAATTTAATGCTGGAACCAGTTTTTATCTTGAGTTTCATCATTTGTTTCTGGCATGAATCTTATTTAAAATTCAAGGAGTTTCTTATTTTTTTTGGATCTAATGTATAAATACTTCCTCTTTTTTATTTTCAACATCATTGTAGAGACGAATCAAGAGCTTATAATGTCTCAAGATGGTATTAGTTTATTATCAGCAACTGCAGCTGATGCTGAAGACCCACAAACACTACGTATGGTCGCTGGAGCTATTGCTAACTTATGCGGCAATGGTATACATCTATATAGCTATTTTCTTTAATATGTGCAGGATGAAATATTGAATGATAATATAAACATTGTTTTCAGTTATTGATAGCATAAACGGGATAAAAAGAAATATCTAGTAGATATTGCATCACCCCACCCACCATAAAAAAAATGAGAGATGAGAGTTTTTTAAGAGGTGTAGGGACTTTTGCAATTAGATCCACCTCATTGAACCTGATTAGTTTGATAGATTAACAGTACAACTGTTCTAAATTATTAACCTATTTCCGCACCAAAAGACGCAGTAAGGAACAGCTTCAAAAAAAGTTTAAAACTTTTAATAAGATCGACTGTCTGACTAATTTACTGATTATTAAAGTCATTTACACTCACCAGAATCTGAAGTTATATATTTTTATTCTACTTGAACCTTGCAGGCTGATGATCCTGTCTATGGGCTCAATACTGGTTTTTACACAAGTTTTTTCCTATTTAATTTGCACTTGGGGGGTTATTGGTTGGGATATTTTGGGGGATAATGAGATAATTTTGGGGATTCTATTTCATAGTGTTATTCATTGGGACAATGGAACAAGGATAATAACTTTTTGTGTTATTGGTTTTTTGGAACAAACCACTTGGGATAAAATTACCCTACTCTTATACAAAAATTTTGTCCCAATAGTAAAAATTTACCCCATCCTCCATATTGGAACAATGTTGTTCCACTATTTTGGGGGATAATGAGATAATTTTGGGGATTCTATTTCATAGTGTTATTCATTGGGACAATGGAACAAGGATAATAACTTTTTGTGTTATTGGTTTTTTGGAACAAACCACTTGGGATAAAATTACCCTACTCTTATACAAAAATTTTGTCCCAATAGTAAAAATTTACCCCATCCTCCATATTGGAACAATGTTGTTCCACTTTGAAGGCAATTGGGATAATTTTAAAATATTTTTTTGTATTACCTAACTAATACATGCAATTATTATATTATAAATATATGACATGATATATAAAATATAACATATATTAATATTTTAATGACAATTTAATAACATATATTAATAATATTATATAATAGTAATTATAGTATAACGTTATTTATTATAATATTATATAATATTGTAATAACATATATTAATAATATTATATAATAACATATATTAATATTTTAATAACATATATTAATAATATTATGTAATATAAATACTATTATGTAATATATTATACTATAACATGATACCTTTTAATATATATTATTGTAATTATCATGTAATATATATATGTTATATTATATTTTAATTTTAATATAAAATTTTAAAATATTACATTGAATAAAGTAAAATATTATAATATTTTATAAAGTACATTATATCCTATGATACTATATTATAATATATTAAATTAAATAATATATTATTAAAATATTATATTAAATATATTATTCATATATTATATTAATTATTATATAATGTAGCATACTAATATAATGTTAATTAGTAATTATTGTATAACATATTATATTTTTGTATAAATAAAATAATGTATTATATTAAATATTATATTATTAAAATATTATATTAAATATATTGATATTATATTATATTAATTATTATATATAGTATAGCATGCTAATATAATATAATATAATACAATATAATAATTAATAATAGTAATTTGTAAGTATAGTACAATATATTATATTTTAATATAAAGTAAAATAATATTTATATTATAATAATATACTAAATAATATACTAAACCAATTGGATATGTTAATTTAGAAGTAATTAATAGATAAAATTATATTTTAATAAGGTGCCACATCATCCATTATCCCACATGAATTGTCAAATCAAAAGCTCAAATTATCCCATTATCCCAGTTTATCCCACTTTACTCCACTGAAAATATCCCAAAGGGGCAAAATTGTTCCATTGGAACAATGTTCCCACTTGGCCCCAATTTGTCCCAACCAATAACCCCCCCTTAAATATATGTTCCGCTGGGTGTGAGTTGGGTGGGTCCTATACCATGCTTCCATTCCTTTTTGACCACTAAACTCAAATGTTTTAAATGAAGGAAAAAATTATCTTGGATGTTAAATGGCATGCCAGGCTCCCTGAACTAGAGAGCAGGATCTGAGTAGTCCTGTTTCATGGATATATAAACCAAACTTCTTTTGAGGACTTAATGATATGATTAATCATTTTATGCTTGGACAAATTGCAAACCCACTGCAGAAATTGAAATTCAGGTGAAATTGAGGCCTTGTTTGGCAGGAGTTAGAATGTAGGTGTTATAAATTGTTCGGCTTTTCAAATAGAGGTGATATGAGGTCACATATCAATGGTATTGGGGCATATCAAGTGTTAAGCTAATTTCAAGTAAGACTTGGTGTAATAACACTTACGCTTTCGCCCAAAAGCAAGTGTAAAATGCTTATTGAAAACATTCTATGAATGTTCTCAATCCTAACGAATTGTAACTTCCTATAACTCGAGAAATTGTGGGTGTTTTGTTATAGTTAGCAGGTGTTAGTGACAATACCTACTTATTTTTGTTATGAAATGCAGTGTTTAACAATTGCCAATACACGTGAAAACTTAACTGTAATAAGACTTCCCACGAGAACTACTTATACTAAGTCAAAAACATGAAAACCTCCTTTGTTGTAACTGTGCCTTGGCTCTGGCTCAAGCACTCACACTAATGGAGGGGTGATAAAGGGTAAAGGCTATGGTAAAAGGATCAGTTCCTATAGGATATAAGTTTAGACTGGTAGCATGTTAAATATTTGTCGACTCAATACGCCAGTGAATACTTCCTCTCTTGAATCATATTGGTTCCAAGATTTTTCGTGAATATCCATTGAAGTTATAATTTTTTTGAATATCCATTGAAGTTATGGCGTATTTTGTAACTTACAATTTGTAGACATTGACAATGCTTTTATGTATTGTCATGGGCAATGTAGTGCAAGATGCTGGTTGAAAGTAGAATTGGAACCAGAATGAAAATAAGTACCAGGGAACACATGCCTTAGATCTCATATTTTTCAAGAATATTAATAACCAAAATTAAATTTTCACTAATCAGAACTGAAAAGAACACACAATTGTTGGGATGTTTGTATCTTAAACAAAAGGTCCCAACTCGAATAGAATATCTGTTGATTCTAAGAAAAGAATATTAGAATCCTAATCAAACTAAATTTCTAGATAAAAACTTCTAAACAAACTTGACTTCTAATAGCCTAAGTTAAAAGGAGATTTAAATACTATACTAATAACACTCTAACTACTACGTAAACTCTTATGTACTTCACAACTACTAGGTTTTTAGGTCTTCAATGGATCTCATTATAAATAAATCTGCACAAACTCTACCTCTTGAAAAGGAGATGCCGTATTCTACTTGAGCACAGTTGCCATGAATATAGATCTAGTAACTCTGCAGTTCCAAGATGGAAAACAATGTTCTAGAAAGCGATGGCACTTTTAGGTCCGAGACCAAGCGCCAGACACCTAGACAACTAGGCGGGCACTTAAGCGGCACTTATTCGTTTTTAGCACCAAGGGGAAAGATTCTTTTTGAAGATTCAAAATCTTATCCTCATCGTTTACTGAGGATGAGCTTGAATGGATATTATATATTCCCACATTGTCACAAATGAAATTCATTCGTGTTCTTCCAAGAGGTTTTGTAAGGATATCTGCAAGCTGATGCTCTTAAGGTATGTGATTGGCTCTAATGATCCCTTTTCCATCTTCTCACGAATAAAATGGCAATTGATCTCTATGTGTTTTCTCTTCTCATGGAGTATGGTGTTCTTAATTATGTGGATGTCAGCCTTATTATCTCCATACAAGCTCATAGGAACCCAGGAGGAAAACCAAATTCCATTAGTATATCTCTAATCCAGATTAGCTTAAAAGTAAGATTCACCATATATCTCAATATTCAGACTCCGTTGTAGAATGAGAAATTGAACTCTACTTCTTACTCTTTCAGGAAACTAGATTTCCTCCAAGAAATGCACAATATCCTAAGGTCGATCATCTGTCTGTTGAAAATCTGCCCAATTTGCATTCGAGAATGCTGCAACTCTCTTGTGTCCACTATCTGAATAGAGAACTCCCTTTCTTGGAGTTTTTTTAAGATACCTAAGAATCCTCTTTGCAGCCTCTTGTGTGTGGTATCCTAGGTGCTTAGACAGACAAACTAACAACACTGACAAGAAATGCAATATTTGGTCTAGTAACTGTCAAGCAGTTCAGCTTCCTTACCAATCTCCTTTATTTCTTAGCATCTTCCAATGAGTCCTCTTGATTTAGTAGAAGTTTGTCTTGACATCCATATGAGAGTCAATACCCTTGCATGCTGATGTCCCGGCATTCAACAACCTGTCCAGCACATATTATCTCTAAGATAAGAGAATTCTCTTACTCTATCTGGTCACCTGTAAACCCAGAAAATACTTGAAGGACCTAAGATCCTTAGTCTGAAACTATTGTTGTAGATATTTCTTCAAGTCTATGATGCCTTGTATATCATCTCCAATGATCACAATATTGTCAACATATACAGCTAGAAGGATTCGCTTCTCACCATGAAATCTTCAGAAAACTGAGTGGCTTTTTTGAGCTCACAACTCTTGAACTACAGTTGCAAAACGTTCGAATGAGGCCCTTGTAGCTTGCTTCAAGCTATAGAGGGATTTTTTCAACTTGGAAACCTTCCCATACTCTCCCTTGAGCAACAAACCCTAGTGGTTGCTCTACGTAAACCTCTTCATCAAGAATGTCATAAGGAATGCATTCTTAACGTTCAACTGATGTAGTGACCAATAATAGTGAGCGGCAAGTGAAATAAGAATGCGGGCAAACGTCATTTTTGCTATAGGAGAGAGGTATTATTGTAATCTAATCAATATATTCACCCTTCGCAACTAATCGAGTTCTGAGGCGAGCTAGAGATTCATTTGGATTCACCTTGACTGCATAAACCATTTGCACCCTATAGTTTTTTTCCTTGGCACTATTGGAACAAGATCCCAAGTCTCAATTTGCTCTAAAGCTATCATGTCTTCCTACATTGTCGCCGTCCAACCTGGGGTAGATAGGGCTTTCGACACATTCTTAGGAATTGAGTGACAGAGGTAGAAATGAAATAGCGATGTGACAGAGGTAGAAATGAAATAGCGATGCAATAGAATATATAGAAGAACAAGATCTCTTATCCTTTCTAAGGACAATTGGAAGATCTTCAGTAGTAGTAGCACTTGACTATATGACAACATTCTGACTAACTTGTAAGTCAAGACCTTAGTTAGAGGTGGACTCCAACACATGTTTTGGATTAGTAGGTTGTGTATAAACTTGGACTGGCTCAACAAACTTAGATGGTGGATCAGCTTGTACAACATGCTCGGGATGAGCATTGACAGTTAGTTAAACTTAGATGGTGGATCAGCTTGTACAACATGCTCGGGATGAGCATTGACAGTTAGTTATCTCACAAACAATAAGAAAATTATAATCATCCTAAGCATATGAGGGTTTATCAAAAGTAACATGTCCTAATTTATTTTTAAAGAAGGTAAACATCTGGTGAAGCAATATAACGGTCTAGAGGGGGGCAACAACACTTGTATCCTTTTTGTGTTCTAGAATACATAATAAAGACCGCGAAGAGATTTTGAATCTAATTTCGTCCTTTGAGGACTGTGGTTATGAATGAAACATAGAGAATCGAAGATCTTAGGGGGTAAAGGAAAATGCTCACTATCAGGGTATAAAAGAGACAGGGGTTTTGTTTTGTTAAAAGAAATGAGGGCAATCTATTAATTAGGTAACATGTATTCAAAAATAGAATTTCCCAAATAATGTTTAGAACCCCTCGATGAAACAATAATGTTCAAACAATCTCTAGTGAGTGTCTCTGCGCTCAACTACCCTATTTTATTGAGGTGTATAAACGCATAATTATTGGTGTGTAGTTCTATTTTTTCTAAAAATTTTGTGAGGGAATTGTCAAAAAGTTCTTTAGCATTGTCTGTCCTTAAGACATTGATAGAAATATGAATTTGATTTTTAATCTGAACATAAAAACTCTAAAAACAAAATAGTTTAGAACAAGTTTTCAATAAATAGACTCATGTCATGCGAGAATAATCATCCCCAAAGCTAATGAAATATCTAAAATCAAGTTTTGACAAAACAATATATGGACCCCATACATTTGAATGCACCAAATCAAAAAGGTTACTAACCCTATTATTGAGATGACTAGGTTAGGACACTCGCTGCTATTTTCCTAGTTGACATTACTCACATTCCAAAGACTTAACATAACTCAGATATGAAGTTATTGTTTTGAGAATATAAAGAGGGAGCTGACGATAATGATTGAAGGCTGACGTAGAGCTGATACACCCAATCTGTTCTGGACTAAAGTCTAGAACTACATTAAAGGATGATGTGTATATATATGGATGCTTTTTTTTCATGAGTCTGCTAAATTTTTTTTGTTATTTAAAATTAATCCCTCCATTTAGAGGCGGGTTGAAATTGAGAGAATATTTTTGATCTTTATTAGTTTTGGGTGTAACAGTAATTAAACCCATACCCACTCTAACCTAAACGTCGAAGAAACTTCACTAGAGTACAAGTTGGAAAAAGATTATGCAATATTAGACTTGAAAGCTATTGAATTTGAGCTTGATTTTGGTGGATTTTGATGTTGATTGGTTGATAGGTAATTACATGTTTTTGATTAACCACTATCCGTGCTACCATGGTTAACAATTTAGATGGTAAATGTAGCAAAGGGTAATTTCAAACACTTTAAATAATTAGAGACTAATTAGAAAATGGGAGCTTTTTGGGCCTAATTTCAAATAGAAAAGATTTGGGGGGATTAATTTCAAATATGAAAGCTTTGGGTGATTAACTGCAATATAAAATATTTGAGACTTATATGGAAAAGAACTTATAACCGTGCTCTTTGCAAAGATCTCTTGTGTTTCATTTTTTTAATAGATAGTTTTATATTTAAAAAAAGCCAAGTTCACTAATTCAAAGGAGATTCACTGATACTCTACTGATTACCAGATTCACTAATACTCTATTGATTACCATTCTCATTAGATTAAATTCTTGTTTCAAACAAAGATTATGCGACAAAGTATTATCACTGGGACAAGTAAAAAATTTTAGTATTGAGCTATAGGCAACAAAATATCATATATTACTTGATCAGGATACAACTCTTGATAAGCTTGTTTACATGTCACTTCTCCCATCAGAGTACATGTTTATCTTCTCCCATGGACAACATAGTAGGTTAATTGATCCAGATATCAGCGCATTTTAAATGAAATGCGGCTATTTTATTAAAACGGCAATGTGATGAATATGAGCACAATCATCAAGTGCACAATATTTATAGTGATTGACATGGGTCTATTAAACATGACAATGTGGTAATTGAAGATGTATCAGTGTGTAGGAGATTACTATTTTCTTAGCCCTCTCATTCATCATTGAAACTCATTCATCTTTAGAGTAGTCAAAGGATTTTCTTATGGTGAAGGTTCAACAAATCATTAGAGAAGTACGTAGTAGAATGCATACATACATCATTTTGGTTATATGAGAGAAGGTATCAATATAACTTAGCCCATATATCTATAAATATCCCTTCGCAACTAGTCGAACTTTGAGGAGAGTTAGGGAGCCATTTGGATTCCCCTTAACTGTATAGACCTGTTGGCAATTGATAGTTATCTTTCTTGGTGGCAGAGGAACAAGATCTCTAGTCTCATTCTGCTTTAAGTTTCTCTTGCATTGCCGCAGTCCAACTTGGGATTGATAGGGATTCTGACACATTCTTGCAAACTGAGTGAGGGTCCATAGAAAATATAAAAGAATGATATGATGAAGATAATAAAGAGTAAGAGACATAGAGTGCAATGGGATACCTAGAACAAGACCTCTTACCCTTTCGAAGGACAATGGGAACATCATCAGTAGGTGCACCCCAGGACATTTCATAATTGCATCGTAAGGTCTTCACAAGTTTGAATCTGCTCGCCCTATTTTTTAAAAAATTTGCACCCCAATGGCGTGAAGTTTGCTTATATAACCAATAAGTAGTAGCCAATTTGAGCCCGTTTGCATTAAGTAGCCCATTCCATTTGAGTTTAGGTCATAATTATATAACCAATAATTATATTTTTATTTTTTAGGTAAATATTTGCATTAAGTAGCCCGTTTCCATACAACATAGGTGGTCAATGAATATCTCCTAAAAGATGATTCCATGCAAAGAATTTCTTTTATGTTTTATATGTTTATATAAAAGAACTATATTCTTTTATGTTATCATGCAGGAACTGAATCTTGCTTTCCATTGCTTTTGGCAGATAAACTGCAAGGAAGATTGAGAGCTGAAGGTGGCATTAAAGCATTATTAGGAGCTGTTAGATGTAAACATCCTGATGTTCTGGCTCAAGTAGCACGAGGCATTGCAAACTTTGCTAAGTGTGAGTCTAGGGCTTCTACAAATGGTAAGCACTTTTTGCATCTGATTTGTGATTACTGCATTGAGCGCTGCTACGGGGACCCAAAATATGGGACCAAGGGGTGGGACTAGTGATGTGTCCCTCTCCTATTGGATAATGAGTTGGCAATGAGTTGGTCATGCCAACTCATTATCCAATAGAGGAGGGACACATCACTTGTCCCACCCCTTGGTCCCATATTTTGGGTCCTTGAGGCAATAATCTACTGCATTTGGTCCATTGCAAGAAGTCCTTGATGTCTACTGATTTTTTTTGTACTTGCATAGGAGTTGCCATTATGTAGCAGATGAATTTGTGCTCTCACATGTGCATCATCTGAAAAAGTTAACTTATTTTGCATGAGCTTGCATTGGTGACAGTGCTGTCCCCTACAATATTTGTTACTGAAATTTAACGAATAAAGGGAGGAATCAAGAATCCATTCCTTGAAATTTTACTCAACAATAGCACAACACATTACTCACACTTGTTCAGGTGTTGTTTATGGTATGCTAAGATAGTTTCTGACATATCTAGTGTATATTCCTTATATTAACTTCAATTGAAAACATTTGTGACTTGCTTGATTTTCTTCTTAAATAAAAGTTGATGCAGTTCTTATATGCGTTTTAATTTTGTAATTCTTCAAGCTGACATGAGATCTGATTGGCGTGTGCTAGCAAGCATCAGCTTTCACATGGGACTCACTTGGAATTCAGCCTTTTGTAGGATTTAAGCAATAGCTTGGAAATGAGGAAAAAAGTTAATTACTTTCTTTGAGTAAGGGAGAAAGGAAAGGTCGATGATTTTCCATTCTAATGGACCACGGTAACATAGCTCATTCACATGCCTACTGTTTGCGGAAAAAGTTGCTGTATTCATTGCTGCATTCATTACAACTTCGATCGTTACAATGAAACAAAAAGATAGCCTTTTTATAAGACCGGTACACAATGAAAACAAAAGAAATACAACTCCTTTCAAACAAACGCAAGATCTGTTTGTCATCTCTTGCTTGCGTGGGTCTTTGGCCTGTGACGGGGACGTTGATATCCGTGGACCACCGGGCAATCAGATCTGCTCCGAGAAAATCGGGCAGAGCTTCGTCTATCCGCGGAGGGATATAGAAGCAGAACTTCGTCGATCCGCGTGAGATCTAGAAGTTTAAAGCGTCTATCTCGGCTAAGCGAGATATTAGCTCTTCTTAGTATTAACGCCAAGGGCTAATACTAAGGATCGGATGATGAAGGCGCTGATGTAGACCTCTCCTCTTCTTGTTGAAACGCACGGCCACTCTCCACTGCAGCAGGGCTTCGCCAAGGCTCTCCAAAATTCCTCCTCTCCTCAAAAATGAGCCCAAGGGTTGCTATTTATAGGCAAATGGGGGCTTGGGGCGTCTCCACGAATCCGAGACACCCCTGGGGTGTCTCCACAGATCTGAGACACCCTTGGGGTGTCTCCAAGAATCCGAGACACCCTAGGGTGTCTCGGAAATTCCGAGACACCCTTGGGGTGTCTCGGAAATTCCGAGACACCCCTGGGGTGTCTCGGAATTTCCGAGACACCCCTGGGGGTGTTTCGGGATTCCGAGACGTCCGTAGGTTTATTTTGATCGTTTTCCCCGTAGATTCTTCGTACGAACTCGGATTTGAGTGATTCCGGGTGCGTTGGATGCGTGACGAAGAGTTCGATCCGCTCTGATGGTTGGATTGTCTTTAGAGTGGTCGAGGCACGGAGGGCATTGTCCTTTTTGTGAACAGTGCCGGGTTTCCCGATTGGTCCGGGTCTTCGTGATTCCGAAGTCCTATCCGCTCATGTAACTCGTCGATTCACTTCAGTCGTTCGTCGACGTCGATTAGGCTCATGTGGATTGGATGGTGACGTTCATCGTCGCTCGTTAACACTGAACCGGTTGTGGAGAACTATAGGCAATTTTTGATGCCTACAGATACCCCCTCCAAAGTGTTCCTGACTCGTTTCTTTTATAGAAGAGGCTGGAATACTTTGGATGTGATTGATCTGGCCTTCAGTCGGCGTGCGCTGTGTTTATCGCTTGGCCGTCGTCGGAGTCTCGAGTGTGCAGCTGATGAATTGAGTTTGGCTCGTGTCATTGAGTTGACTTTGAACTACCTCCGCCACATTGTGCTGGCTTAGGGTTTCGGATCCCCGTGTGTTGACTTTTTTGTCGCAACGCGTTGACCGGCGTTGACCTAGGGTTACGCGTTGACCGGCGTTAACCCTAGGGTTTCGAATCGCCAAACGTTGACTTTGGTTGTAACGCGTTGACTGGCGTTGACCTAGGGTTACGCGTTGACCGGCATTGACCCTTAGGGCTTCGAATCGTCGAACGTTGACTTTTATTGCAACGCGTTGACCGGCGTTGACCTAGAATTACGCGGTGACCGGCGTTGACTCTAGGGTTTCGAATCGCCATTAACACAGTTTATACTCGTACGTTTGCTGGAGTATACACAGTTTAAGCTCTTAAGGTATTGGAGCATCGCGTTCCCGAATGTTGGGGTTGCAGGACCAACTGTTAAAGTTGATTCATCTACATGTGTGGATTTTGTCCTGAATTTGTTGGGTGCTCAAGTCACGAGACCAACTAGTGGAGTTGATGCGTCAATGACTCGCAGTTATAGAATTTTTGGCAAATCCTCAGCCATCAACGGGTTTGACAAGTCTTTACCGACTACCGTTTGAGTCGGGCTAGCATGCAGATTGTTTAAGTCCGTTCCGCATGTGACGTCGTGCTAAGAGAGTTAACGCTCTTAGTGCTACGATATTGAATACGTAGACTTCGTCTTTGTCACGGGAATAGACTACCCGGCGACGCGTGTTAGGCGTTGACTTTAGGATTTTTGGCTAATCCCCAGCCTTCAACGGATTTGATTAGCCTTTACCGACTACCGTTTGAGTCGGGCTAGCATGCGGATTGTTTAAGTCCGCTCCTATGTGACGTTTAAGCTAAAAGAGTTAACCCTTTTAGTGCTACGATATTGAATACGTAGACTTCGTCTTTCTCACGGGAATAGACTACCCGGCAACGCGTGTTAGGCGTTGACTTTAGGATTTTTGGCTAATCCCCAGCCTTCAACGGATTTGATTAGCCTTTACCGACTACCGTTTGAGTCGGGCTAGTATGCGGATTGTTTAAGTCCGCTCCCATGTAACGTTTTAAGCTAAAAGAGTTAACCCTTTTAGTGCTACGATATTGAATACGTAGACTTCGTCTTTCTCACGGGAATAGACTACCCGGCAACGCGTGTTAGGCGTTGACTTCGAAATTCCCCGTGCATCGAGTGCCCGGATCTGACAATCGTGTCTTTTCTAAAAGCAAAGACAGATTGAGGAACGGGAGAGGAAGAATTTTATATTCTATCTCCTGGCGCTGAAGAGGAAGAATTTTATATTCTATCTCATGGCGCTGAAGAGGAAGAATTTTATATTCTATCTTCGGCTGGAAAGGAAACTCGAGGTGGGATCCCCCACCCCCAGAATCTGGAAGGATGAACTGGGAGTGGGATCTCCACTCCGAGCATCGGAAAGGTCCGAGGAGAGGAAGAATTTTATATTCTATCTCCCGGTGCTGAAGAGGAAGAATTTTATATTCTATCTACAGCTGGAAAGGAAACTCGAGGCGGGATCTCCACCCCCAGAACCCAGAAGGATGAAAGTAAGAGTGGGATCTCCACTCCGAGAATCGGAAAGATTTGAACGACCCTAACTTTTATAGGATTGGTCACTCGATTTGAAAGTGGACCTCTCGTTCATTGGGGGAATCGAGAGGGGATTTTGGCTTTGGCCCTAACTTTTATAGGTTTGACCCAGAAGGAGTTTGAGATGACCCTAACTCGATTTGAAAGTGGACCTCTCGTTCATTGGAGGAATCGAGAGGGGATTTTGGCTTTGGCCCTAACTTTATGAATGTTTGACCAAGCAGGAGTTTGAGACGACCTAACTGTCGGAAGGTTTGATCGCTCGATTTGAAGGTGGACCTCTCGTTCATTGGAGGAATCGAGAGGGGATTTTGGCTTTGGCCCTAACTTTTATAGGTTTGACCAGAACGCAAAGAGAGTGGAATACGGGTAGCAAAGAAAGTGCCAACCCATATTACCACTCAAAGGGAGACTTTAATGTTAGGCGTTTAGGACCTAGCACGTTGAGTCTGAGAAACGCCAATGACTGGCAGATGGAAATGTTGGTGGGTCCACTGTCGTTTGATTTGATCAGCGGATGGTTTGGTGAGGAATCTGACCGGGTTATCCTTAAGAGTATTAGTATAATATCCTCCAGGAACTTCCCGTCAATGGTAGGAAATAGTTTAGACTCGTATACCTATTGGAGTATGTAGAGAGCAGTTTAACCTCATGCACCTGTTGGAGGATTGAGAAACAGTTTATACTCATGTATTCTTTGGAGTGTAAGAAGCAGTTTTATACTCTTATACTTATCGGAGTATTAAGGAGCAGTTTATACTCTTATACTTGTCGGAGTGTGGCCGTTTTCAATTGGCTTACCCTAGCGTTATAACACCGGCTTCAACCAAGGTCTGAATGCTATTCTTTAAAGCAGAGCAAGCCTTGTTGGGATGAAGAATCTTCCTGTGGTACGCGCAGTACGTCGGTTCCGCAGAATCGTCAGCTTCCTCCTGATTCATGATGGGCGGGAGCTTGATTTTGTTGTTTTCGAGAAGGGTCTCGAAGATAGCTGGAACGTCTTCGTCTTTGAACGAGTACTCGTTTTGGAGCGTCTCGTCCGAATTCTCCTGCTGTTCCCAGGACTGCTTGCAGGTGCGTCCCCTTCATCATGAGGTACGAGACTCGAATTCAGAGGGCTGACCATCTGTTGGCTCCTCTCAGCTTTCTTCCTTTTGAGGAACCGTTCGGCCTGTTCTCCGCGTACCTTCAGCTCTTTCCAGGTATTGAGCGGCTCTGTTCCCAAAACGTCCAAGATGTTAATGGAGAGGTTGTTCTGACAAGTCTGCAAGATGAATTCCTCCGTGACGGGATCATTGCAGTTTCCTCCGTGACGGGATCCCTGCAGTTCATCGCCTGGTTGCGGAAGCGTTTGATGAAGGTATCCACCGGCTCTCCGTCTTTTTGCTTCATATCGAAGAGTGTCCTGATCGACACTTCGATGTCATCATCGAAGAAATGGGCGAGGAACATGCTTTCCATGTCCTCCCAGCTGTTGATGCTTCCGGGCTTGAGACGGCGGTACCAATCGAAGGCGGGCCCGCGAAGGGTGCCAACGAATGACCGAACCATCAAGGGTCCGTTGCCAGAGATCACCCCCAAGTGGGACTTGAAGTAGATCAGATGCTGAGTGGGGGAGCCCTTCCCGCCGAACGGCGTGAAGTTGATCAGGTTGAATTTCGCCGGATACGGGATTGAATCCCACTCCTTCGGGTAAGGACACGGAATGCCGGTCCTCTTCACCTCCCGAACAGACATCAGGGCTTCGATTTTTCTTTCGAGCTCCTTTATCTTTTTGGCCTCACCCATTCAACTCTTTCCAGGTATTGAGCGGCTCTATTCCCATCACGTCCAAGATGTTAATGGACAAGTTGTTCTGACAAGTCTGCAAGAGGAATTCCTCCGTGACGGGATCCCTGCAGTTCATTGCCTGATTGCGGAAGCGTTTGATGAAGGTATCCACCGACTCTCCGCCTTTTTGTTTCTCGTCGAAGAGTGTCCTGATCGACACCTCGGTGTCATCATCGAAGAAATGGGCGAGAAACATGCCTTCCAAGTCCTCCCAGCTGTTGATGCTTCCGGGCTTGAGACGGCGGTACCAATCGAAGGCAGGCCCGCGAAGGGTGCCAACGAATGACCGAACCATCAAAGGCTCGTTGCCCGAGATTACTCCCAAGTGAGACTTGAAGTAGATCAGATGTTGAGTGGGCGAGCCCTTTCCGTTGAACGGCGTGAAGTTGATCAGGTTGAACTTCGCCGGATACGGGATCGAATCCCACTTTCTCGGGTAAGGACACGGAATGCCGGTCCTCTTCACCTCCCGAACAGACATCAGGGCTTCGATTTTTCTTTCGAGCTCCTTTATCTTTTCGGCCTCACCCATATCCTGTTTTGGATAAGTTTCGAGAGGAATCATACGGCCACCCCCAGTGTTGTCATTACTGGTGGGTCCACCCCCAGCGCTATCATCACTGGTGGGTCCACCCCCAGCGCTGTTAATTTTAGTGGGGCCACCCCCAGTATTCTTGGGTGGTGCGTTGGCCATGACGATTTCGACCACCTCCGGCTCGCTGTTGACTGCAGCGTTCTGGGTGCGATGGTTGGACTCGACTAGCCTGTTCGACAGAGCTCGGATTCGTTGGTCGTGCATTTGTCTCATCTCTTGCATAGCCACTTCCATTTCAAACTTGAAGATTTCCTTCTGCTTAGTCAGGGCCTCTTCAATGATTTTGGCTATCTGATCTGTATTGACCATGAGCACCTCTCGAGCTTGTCCTACGCTCGACGTTGTCTCGTCAGAAGCGAGGGCGGAGTGAGAATCTGAGGATTCATCATCGGAAAGGACTCCTTCATGGATCCCACGATCGTTGTTATATCTGTCGGCCTCTAGCTGAAGCTGAGCTGTTCTCGAATTGACCCTGCTTCCTGGAGAGGAATTAGGGTCGGAATCACTTGAAATGATTGGGGATTTTCCCTTGTTGACCATGTTGATAGTCACTTCTAGGGGTTCATCATCTCGAGCAATCGATCCTCTTTGGTGGGAACGCCTTGATTTGGGCTTTGTTGTTCCATCGGAGATTCCCTCGAATATCGAGACCCTCTGTGGAGCGGTCTTGGGGCAGCTACAGGCTGATAATACTGCCCTGATAAGTTTGGTACACGGACAGTGAGAATCCGCTTCCCGGGTGTTTCTCTTTCGAGATTCATCCGCACCCCCAGCCTGATAGTACAACTCACTGACGTTGCAGTCGGAGTAACCTATCGGCTGCTCACATGGGTTCTCAGGTATAACGCGTTCGTCTGTCCGACGCGTCTTCTTCTGAGTAAACATTACCTTGTTGGCGTCAGCAAGAGTCGCACGTTCGGAATCACACCTTTGTGAGGGTGAAACCTTAACGGGCTCTTGGTCTTTTGCACGCACCGCCGGCTCTTGGTCCTTTGCACGCACCGCCGAGCTGGTTGTTGCAGAGATCGATTTGTTAGGAGATCGTGTACGACCCCCAGTCTGGATGTTGGCTCGAAGCTCCTTCAACGATCCCCAGCTTTCCTTGACAAGCGCTTTTCCTCGATTCTCGGGTAGAGCACCGATACAGTTGTTCAGAGGATTCCTAGACTTGGGGACATCCACGCTGCGGTGGGGCTTTACCGGAGGTTCAGGATCTGAAATTGACGAAGGTTGGAGAGCAACATTACCTGCTTTTGCCTTAGGCGTTGATTCGGCCTTCGGCACCCAAACTTGTTTGGATCTCGGTGATCTCTTAACTGCCTTTTCCCTTTTCGTTTCTTGTGCTTTTCGCATAAGGGTCTGGGCATGCGCACGCAAGGCGCGGCGCTTCTGGATTCGCTCCTCGAGAGTAGAACGGGTTCTTTTGACATGAACCCATTTGTTCGTTTCTGCTTTGGAGGAGGGGCTGGTTGTTTGCCGTTGTTGCTCTTGGCGATGTCTGGACTTGAGATCTTCATTGTAGTGGATCCCATCTGTCGGCTCCAAAGCTTTGGCCAGCTGACGAGCAAGGTGTTGACGCCGTCTTTGGCGTGCTCTCTTTGATAATGCTGGAGCGTCTTCATAAGCCATCTCCTCGGCGGAAGAGGAGTCTGGCTCTGCGATCTTGACCACGTTGGACGACGCGGGGACGTTACGTGGTGCAAGTGCAGAGGAGGAGTCCGGACCTGCGATCTCGACCACGTTGGACGACGCGGAGACGTCACGTGGTGCAAGTGCAGCGGCGGCAACGGGGTCTTGGATTTTTGAGCCGAAGGACCTGCAAACATTTATGAAAGAGGTTACCTTTCTGTACCCGTTTGGAGAGGCGGATCTGGAGGAGGAGGAAGAGAGGCCTTCTTTGAACTGTTGTTGATCGAGCTCGTGTTCTTCATTCACCCGGATCTTGAATGCCGGCTGCGTCACGACGGCGTCGGTAGCGATGCCGTTGGCTCCCACTGTGGTCGCCAGCTTGTTTGCGGAAAAAGTTGCTGTATTCATTGCTGCATTCATTACAACTTCAATCGTTACAATGAAATAAAAAGATAGCCTTTTTATAAGACCGATACACAATGAAAACAAAATAAATGCAACTCCTTTCAAACAAACGCAAGAGCTGTTTGTCATCTCTTGCTTGCGTGGGTCTTTTGCCTGTGACGGGGATGTTGATATCCGTGGACCACCGGGGCACTCAGATCTGGTCCGAGAAAATCGGGCAGAGCTTCGTCTATCCGCGGAGGGATATAGAAGCAGAACTTCGTCGATCCGCGTGAGATCTAGAAGCTATAAGCGTATACCTCGGCTAAAACGAGGTAATAGCTCTTCAGACACCCCTGGGGTGTCTCCACAGATCTGAGACACCCTGGGGGTGTCTCCAAGAATCCGAGACACCCCTGGGTGTCTCGGAAATTCCGAGACACCCTTGGGGTGTCTCGGATTTTCCGAGACACCCCTAGGGTGTCTCGGAATTTCTGAGACACCCCTGGGGGTGTTTTGGAACTCCTGAGACATTCTGGGGTACATCCGATTGTTTTTGCCGTAAACTCTTCGTCCGAACTCGGATTTGAGTGATTCCAAGTGCGTTGGATGCTTGACGAAGAGTTCTATCTGCTCCAATGGTTGGATTATCTGTGAAATGAACGAGACTCGAAGGGCGTTGTCCTCTTGGTGAACAGTGCCGGGTTCCCGATCGGTCCGGGTCTTCGTTGTTCCGAAATCCTATCCGCTCATGTAGCTCGTCGATTCACTTCAGTCGTTCGTCGACGTCAATTGAACTCCTGTGGATCGGATGGTGACGTTCATCGTCGCTCTCTAACACTGAACCGTTCGTGGAGACCTATAGGCAATTTTCGATGCCTACACCTACCTAAATATAAACATATTTAAACAATGTTCTAGTGCTGTATCAAGTTGTCAAAGAAGGTTCTGTATCTGTCGAAGGTTCTTACGGAAAATTTTGTTATTAATCGTGTTAACCTATTCATAATTCATGGAACAAAATAAATACTGACATTTTAAGTTACAAAAGTTATTTATGTACAAGACTACATTACTATGTCATTTCAAGCAATTGTATAAAATGGTTTTTTAATATATAAATGTATTATCCTTTATATGTGGTAATTTTCCTATTATCTTTTCTTAACATGTTATTTCGACATTAGTCCCTCAAAATTTTCATATTTAGAGATAAGTTGCTCAAATAATTGAAATTACTATTAGCTCTCCTAAATCATATATATTAAATTAATCTTTCCATTACAAAATCCATCCAATGTTAACCATGGTTGGGTGAGTGCTTAATTTAGGATAGATAGTTAACATGCTAATCTCATTAACTGTTAACTGTGCCCCCCCACCCACCCCCAAACCCCGCCCCACCAGCAAAAAGATCCCTTTCTTGAGCTCTCGCCTCATCTTTTGAGAAAGGGTAAAGAGAGTTTCCTCTCACCCCCAAACTCAACACGAAATTCCTTCTTTCCCGCCCCAAATCAGGTTTGGGTTTGTAGTAGGCAGGTTATAATGAGAATTTCTTTCTCAAAGAAGTTTGAGGAATATTCCCAAATTCAAATGGATGATAACTAGGGGTATTAAACTTTACTATTTGGAATCATGACCTATAACAAGGCGGAATATGCATATCATGATCTTTAATTCAAAATTAGATGAATAAAGAAAATATCTAAAGTGATTCCAAATCCTTTACGAATGTTGTATTAAGATTTTTGAGAAAAATAACTTCCTCAAGTGAAAAAGCCTCCAATTGGATCTCACTCATCATTGATATGATGCAAATCATTGATATGATGCAATATAGTACTGAGATTGGTAGGATCTCCAAGGCCAAACTTTTCTTAGGTTTTTTTCTCTCTGTTTTATTTTTCTACGTGTTCATATGATTCCATATGCCTTTCTTATATAGGATTAGGCCATCCATCATGTTAATAATTTTAACTGAAATAGATTTCTTTATAAAAATACAATCAATAACGATTATACATTTGTAGATAAGATAGAACTGCACTGTAATTAGAACTCTCTTAATGACATTAGTGAGACCAATTAGGCCGAGAGCCAATTACTAATCAAATTAATTTTTAATTAACTTAATTATCTGACCAACCGCTCATAAAGGCACTTCCACAATGTAGGATTAAGATGTTCAATGATATGTGATTAAAATATTCAATAATTTAAAAGTCAAATGTTTAAAGTGATCAATCCCCATGTTCAAAGGAATTTCAAGCTGTCTTCATTTTCTTTATTCTTATAAATCTATAATCATCTTTCTAATTCGTGATAGTAAATCATAGATTTTTGAATTATGACATGTCTTTTGAATTAAACATGAATTTAGATTTAGATGGTCCCTTTAAAATTTTTTTAATAGTGTGAGAGTTCTGAGGATGGTTTTGGTTTTATTGCTTTTATTACTTTAAAAAAATGGAACTCTATTAGGAAATGGCCTGGGAGGAGATGAAGGTAGACAGGTGGGAGAAGAGGGGGATAGGATGACCTTGGACTAAATGCAACCAAAAACCCAATCTAACTATAAATGATAGCAGAAGGCAAAAAGAGGCTTAGTTATTCTCATCATGCATGTCATAAATGCATAATGTAATTTTGTTGGCCAAAGGAGGGAGTGGATGTGAATCAATAATGCAATTTTTTTTTGGATGGTGGGGGAGGGGGGAGGAAGGGAGGGGTTAATGCTTAATCGTTGACGATTTCTGGAGTTTATTCTTTTCAACTGTTACTTATATGATAAATTCAATGTTTGAGATGTCTTGAAGCATATCTCCCTTGTCATCGGGTTTCTGATGTATCATTATATTATTGATTACTGAAGGAAACAAGATAGGAAAATCTCTCTTGATTGAAGACGGAGCACTTCCTTGGATTGTAAAAAATGCTAACAATGAAGCTTCACCAATCAGACGACACATTGAGCTTGCATTATGCCACTTAGCGCAGCATGGTAAGCAGAAATCCTCCCTCCTTCCCACACCAGATTTTTCATTAAATGTGACCTTATGGGCTCTATATCTCTTTTTAGAAGTAAATGCAAAGGATATGATCAGTGAGGGTGCTTTGTGGGAGCTGGTTCGCATCTCACGAGATTGCTCTCGAGAAGATATTAGGGCATTGGCACACCGAACTCTAACTTCCAGCAGTGTTTTCCTTGCTGAATTAAAGCGTTTGCGTATAGAATTCTGATATGTGCAGATTGAAGCTGTATGGATAGATTTTGAAGAAATTTGACCCGAAGAAGGTATCAGTTCATTATACGATAATCTTAAGAGCTGACAATTCAGAGGTTTCTAGTCCTCATGCTATCGTGCCAAACCCAGTACAAGGTCAACATCAAGAACCCACACAAATTAGTGATCCCGGGATTTTCACGGATTATATCAACTGATTTTCTAACAGGTTATTTTTTGATTTGCAAGTGCTTTCCAGCGAGACCCATGGCTCCCTGCAGAGTTATTGTAAAAGTGTGAAAATGTAAGATTGATAATGGCTGTAATATATGTTTGGATAGTGAACTGACTGTTGGAAGTTTTCATAATTTTGTCAGACCTTACCTGGGTGCTGTATTCGTACCTTAGTTATGTATATTACAGCTCTCTAAAAATTTCCAATATTATCTTTAACATCTGATATATTATTGAGTGGTCGCTACTACAGGAACATAAAAATTCATGCTGTCCACTTAGCAAATATGATAATCATATGTGCATTGAGATCCAAAGTTAAACATTTTGTGACCGTTCTGACATCAGAGAGACTTGCCAAATGACAGACTGTCTCATATTCCCATGTTCTTCCAGGATGAGAATGCTAAAGGCAATCCATCAGCTCTCAAGATTTGAAAGCTGCTTTAATTATATTCTTGCTATTGGGACACTGTTTAGTTTGAAGACAACTTATTTCTTGATGAGGAAATGGAGGAAATGGTTGAGATAGCTCTAGGTAACACTAACATTGCTGAAGATTCTCCTTTCGGAGGAGGACATCGTGAAGACAATTATGACAAATACATGAATAATGCTAGGAGGCCAATTTATGAGAATGCAAAACACTCCATGTTGTCATGGTTTGTCCATCTATTCCAGAACAAATGTCTAAATAAATGAAGCAACAAGTTATTTACGATGCTCCTCAAGTTTCTTAAAGATTCTATGCCTCCGGGGAACCATGTGCCTGATAGCTGGTACAAAGCTCAAAAGATGATGTCTAATCTGGGTCTGAAGTGTGAGATGATACATGCATGTCCCAATGATTCTATAATTTACTGGAAAGAAAATTCAGATAAGACGGAGTGTCCTACTTGCGGAGAGGCTAGATATAAGAAGAAATTTCATGGTCAAAAGAAGGATATACATATCAAGATACTACGATACTTTCCCATTACACAGAGGCTATTCAAGTGTAAGAAGACAACGATGGCGATGACTTGGCATCACCGTGCACATCCAAGTAAAAATGGACGAATGAGTCATCCTAGAGATATGCCTGCATGGAAGGATTTTGACAGTAGGCACCCAACATTTAGTCAGGAACCTCGCAATATCAGGTTAGGATTGGCTAGTGATGGCTTTTGCTCCTTTAGCTTTAAGGGCAATCCCCACAGCACATGGCTCGTTGTGATGATGGTTTATAACCTCTCACTGTGATTGGCTATGGACCAATCATATTTCATGATGTCTCTTCTTATTGATGGTCCAAAGTCACCGGGAAGCAGTATTGACGTCTATCTTCGATCTCTTATCGAAGAGTTAATGTCTTTATTCATCGATGGTGCGGAGACATACGATGCGGACACGGGGACAAACTTCACCATGCGTGCAGCCTTAATGTGGACAATCAACGATTTTCCTACATACAGAATGCTATTTGGTTAGTCTGTACATGGTTACACTGCATGTCCTTACAATCATCTCCAGACAACATCGAGAAGACTACCCTTTAGCAATAAGACTTGTTATTGCGGCTATCGGCGCATGTTAAATGAAAATCATCTGTACAAAGATGACATCATCCACTTTGATGGTACTAAAGAGAACCGCCCGCGTCCAAACCCATTATCTGGAGAGGATATACTTGCTTAGTGGAATGGTAAAAACAACGTGACTTTCGGAAAAGTTAAGGGAAGGCAAGAAATACCACATGGATGAAACAAAAAAAGTATCTTCTTCGAACTACCCTACTGAAAGACAAATAAAGTGCGGCAGAATCTAGACGTCATAATGCATATTGAGAAGGGAGTATCTGAGCACATACTTAACTCACTTCTCTGTACAGATGGAATATCAAAAGATAACCTCAAAGCTCGAAGGGATCTCCAGGCGTGGAACATTAGAAAAGAGTTGCATCCTATACCGAAGGCAGGCAATCCTGACCAATTTGTACTCCCCAATGCCGTGTATCACATATCACCAGATGAGAAGAAAAAGTTTCTTCAGGTGTTACATGAGTTGAAGGTTCCTACGGGGTTTTCAGGATCATTTAGTAAGAAGATAAAGATTGTTAAAGGCAAGATCAAAGGGTTGAAGAGTCATGATCATCATATTATTATAGACCATCTTCTTCCATTCTCTCTCAGGACTTCCCTTCCTAAATCAGTTGGTTTAGTGATCAACGATCTTTGCGGATTCTTTCGGGAGTTGTGCGCTAAAAACATTGAGGATGATAAGTTGAAGAAGCTAGAGGGATCTTTGCGGATTCTTTCGGGAGTTGTGCGCTAAAAACATTGAGGATGATAAGTTGAAGAAGCTAGAGGCTGAAATTCCCTTAATTTTGTGCGATGATAAGTTGAAGAAGCTAGAGGCTGAAATTCCCTTAATTTTGTGCAAGCTTGAGCGAATTTTTCCACTATCATTCTTTGATATCATTGTACACCTGACTGTTCATCTTGCAACTGAGGCTAGGCTTGTCGGACTGGTACAATATCCATGGATGTACCCCATCGAAAGGTACCTTTAGTTTTACAGTTAACGTAATCAATATATTTTTATTTTACATCTTGGATGTGGTGATTTAGTGTAAGCTTTTGTAGGTACCTTCTCACTCTGAAAATTTATATTCGCAATAGAAATCGGCCAGAGGGTTCTATAATAGAAGGTTATCTGCTAGAGGAAGTAACCACTTTTTGTTCCCGTTATCTGGATGAAGACATTGAGATAAAACTCAACAGACCTCTTGTGATTCATGACGGACCATCAAAAAAGCCGGACTACAATAGAATGAATCTCGCATTTATCAACAAGATTCATCACTTTATCCTTCTCAATATCGAATACCTTGGAGAAGTTAGAGAGTATGCCTATTTCGCATAATTATATATGTTTATATGACATAATATACTTCTCACATTAACTACTCATTTTGACATTAGAATACACATGGATGAAATACGTGCAATGCATAGTAATTGGAATGAGGCACGCGTTGAAACACATCATCAGGACAATTTTTGCAATTTGTTTAAACATTATGTAAGATTTCTATTATCTCAATTTTTGACTCATTCATTCAATCTAATCTAACATCTTTGTGTAATTGCCGTATTGACCTTTTTGTTAGAGTCAATTACCAAGTGTAGAATCAATATTAGATAAGGAATTTGGATATTTAGCTACATTTCCAGATGCTGAAGTTAAATACTATAAAGGATTCAGTGTTGGCGATTACAAGTTTGAAATCAAGTCTATAGAAGAATCTCGAACCACTCAAAATAGTGGAATTGCAACTTTAGGCACTAATGACGAGATATACTATGGGTACGTTGATAACATACTTGGTATCAACTATCCTGGATGAGCAGGATGTTATGTCTTTCAATGTGTTTGGTATGATATGAAGACTGGAACTGGTAAGTGGAGAGATAATTACGGGACTTGGGTAGATGAATACGGACTGACGAGTGTAAACACCACACATTTTTCCTTTGAGGATGATCCATTTATATTTTCAGAACAAGCATTTTAAGTATACTACTAGAAGTGCTTGAGGCATTCGGGATGGAGTGTTGTATGTCGATGGAGGCCCAGGGATACTTACGACGTCCCACAGTTCATAGATTCGGAGGCCGTAGAGATCAATGATGATGAAGAATTTGAGCAGGGAGGGGTTGTATGTCCAGACAAATCTCCCGAATCTGATAAAATTTCATGGATTAGGAATGATTTAAATAGTGAAGTACTTGTAGATATTCCTATAATTTCTAGGGAATCTGTAGAACCTAACACTTCTGTAAAGTGAAAAAGGTAACCATTATAAAATTCATGTTGTTTAAAATTATATCTTCAAATTTATATATATGTCTATTTTACATATATCTTATATGAATTGTACAATTATTTATAGGGTTTGACGAATATGTCTGGAGTTCCATCACGGAGCAAATCACGTAGACTTTTACAGCGCGGAGACCTGCATCGTCAGGCGAGAGAGCGTAGGAGAGAGCTCGAATTTGCTCATGTTTCTACATCCATACCTAGAATTGGGGAGTTTACTCCAGTTAGAGGTAACTATTTATTTTTCTTTTGATTTTGTTTTAACAAGTCACCTAATCTTTATCCCTTATAAAAATCTAGTCGGTTGAAATTTTTTTTTACTTGCACTCCATCTCTTACACAGATATAGATGCAAATCAACATGCACCCACACAAGAAAATGATTTACAGACGATCCCCCTTCACACCCCATACCTTCTGGACAATCGTCAGGTCAGTATCTTTCTTCATTATCTTTTGTTGATTAATGTGTTTTTTACTAAGAAATGCTTACATAATGCTTCTATCTCTTACATAATTTTGGAAGACTTTTTTACAAGTTCACGTATTATTAGCGTCCCAATTCCATCTTGGATGCCTTCTTGCATTTACAGGAAAAGTTCTTCCTTTTTCTTTTTCCTCATTGAATCTTATTGCAATTGCCAATTTTGTAGGATAATGTATCAATTTTGCAGGCTCATGTATCATTTTATTAAAGTTTTTAGTTTTATGCAGTTAGTTTCTGTGGTGCAACCTTGCGCATGCATCATCGATTGAGTAGTAACACTCAGAATATTGTTGAATTTTAGAGGCTTTTGTTTGTAAACCATTATCCGTAATAGAATTAGTAACTTAGACCTTCACTCAATCTACAAATTTAACAAGGCAACAAATCCTCCATCTTTCCCAGTAACTCAGAATTCAATCTTATGTAATGACAATTTTGGTTATGTTGACATTTGCATACATCAAGTCAGTTGCATCTACATCTTTGCACTTAGATGTAGACATGTCATTCACCATATGTTCGAGACATCCTATGCTGGACACTTCTGTGCACAAATGCATGCACTTAGATGTAGCTAGTGTGAAAAGCTCAGATCATGAAGTTTGAACTTACATAAATAATTCTTATTATCCAGCTACATCTACATCTGCACCGGCAGGTGTTCCAAAACACTCTTTTAATCTTTATCCTAATCGTTCTCTGAAACGTGCGGAGATACAGGGCGATGGAGGTAGCCGTTTGTATATATATCATTTTAATTTATATTATTTGTTATTCTTAATATTATCTAATATCTTATCTGTTTCATCACATACAGTGCAGTCACAATCATCTGTTCGCACTCGAGGCTCCAATACTAAACATAACTTGCATCTTGATGCTGAAAAGGGAGAGAAGGCATGGCCTCTGTACCTTAATAATAGAGGCCACCCAATTGGTGAGTATGCTGAAAAATGGGGAAAGTATGTAGGGGTGGAGAGCCGTGTATACTGCAAATATCCTCTTCATTTAGAATGGGGTGATGAACATAATAGGTCATTTGATGATTTCTTTATAAGATGTTAGGTATAAATATATTTATATTTTGATTTATCCGATTAATTTGTTATCATTTGGTACAATCTATTTTAACCATGTGATTTATTTATTGAATATGCAGAAGGATTATGAGTTTCTACCCCTGGATCCTAATCAGCCCCTCTCCCATCATGTTGTTTATCGAGGAATGAAGTCTCAGTTGCAAGAGAGGGTCTGGTATAATAGGTGTGAGGTAAAACAAGAGTGTGTTGAGGTGTGGAAAAATACTCCCGAAGCAGAGAGAGAGACTCTCTGGACTACTCATGCATTTTCTTGGATTGATAGAGACTCATGGGCTAATTTGTGCGCTTATTATGATTCAGAGGACAAGAAGGTGTATAGTTTAAACTAAAATCAAATGCTTAGTAGCTAATTAATTTTGCCTTTGTTTGATTACAAATCTAAATATGATAATAAAATGTAGGATGAGGCAAGACGTAATGCGCAAAATCGGGCGTCAAATTTGCATGGTCGAGCAACCTATACAGGTGGCCCGAGGAACATGTCTCGGGCTATGGATCGATTGGTAAATTTGCTTCTTAAAGCTATTTAAAATTCAAATTATATAATTCTTAATGATTTGATCGATTATACAACATATTTTTGGTGAATTGTAGAAAAGTCAAATCATTAAGGATGGTGGCACACCTACAATGTTAAAACTATATTTGGGTACCCACTCGTCATCAGTAGATAAGATTACTAGAGAGTATACATATCCGGACAATAGCACTAAGGAGTATTGCGTAAGTCTTCTCGGGATGAAAATATGTTTACTACACATGAATTTCTTGATTTGTATGGAACTGTCATTTTTTACATTTGCTATTTACTAGAATGTGATGCTAGGGGTGTCCATCCGGGCCGGCACGGGAAATCGGGCCCGGGTCGAGCAAAACCGAAGCCCGGGCGCGGGCCTGAGCGGGCCGGACTCCGGGCCGGCCCGGTTTGATTTTTTTTTAAAATTTAAAAAAAATTAATAATCATAAAATATCACATAAAAATTAGCATAAAAATGACATAAATTCTTTTAATAACTTTAAAAGGAAAAAATGCTTCAAGGCCCCAAATTTATAATTTTCAATATCTCTAGCCCCCCCAACTTTCAAACATCGTGCTGTAGAAAAAAAGAAAAAAGGCAGCCACACTTTTTAAAGAAAAATTATTTAAAGCCCCTCCTCCCCAAAGTTCATATGCAAACTTTATACACAATCCCGACATTTACCCTCCCCTACACACGCGCCTCCTCCTCCTCCGTTCCCCCTCTGCCTCCGCCCCGCCTCCACTACCTCACCCCTACAACCTCCTCCCCACCCGCCCTCCCTGCCCCCCTACACCTCCGTACCCAGCCGCCTACACTCCCGCCCTAAAACCTGCCCACCCCTCCTGCCCCGAATAAGCTCCGCATCTGCTGCGCTCACCGCCTCCCTCCCACGCTGCACCTCCCTCGCCTCCCCCCCGTCTCCCTCCCCGATGCACCTCCCTCCTCCTCCTTCGGTCCCCCTTTGCCCCTTCCCCGCTCCGTCGCTAGCGCGTCCCGAGGAACTTCGTGTGGGCACATTAATATTAACTCTTTTTCTGTAACATGTTAACTCTTTTCTGTAACATGTTAACTCTTTTCTATTAACTGTTAACTCTTTTCTGTAACATGTTAACTCTTACAGCTAACATGTTAGCTGTAAGAGTTAACATGTTAGCTGTTAGAGTTAACATGTTAGCTGTAAGAGTTAACATGTTAGCTGTAAGAATTAACATGTTATCTGTAAGAGTTAACATGTTACAGAAAAAAGTTAACATTTTACAGAAAAGAGTTAACATGTTACAGAAAAGAGTTAACATTTTACAGAAAAGAGTTAACATGTTAGCGAAAAGAGTTAACATGTTACAGAAAAGAGTTAACATTTTACAGAAAAGAGTTAACATCCACTGACATAAGAAAGAGGAGGGTAAATTCGGGATTTAAATCAGCTGATATGTCTAATCATGAGCTGGCATGTCTAATCAAGTGCTAAAATGAGCTGGAATCATGATGGAGGGCTTGGCCATATTTTTTTCAAAAAGGAGGGGCTAAAGAACATTAAAAAAAGTAGGAGGGGCTAGAGCATATTGAAAATATAAATTTGGGGCCTAGAAGCAATTTTTCCAACTTAAAATGACATAAATTACAAGTACAAAAAATTATAAAAATAAAAGATGATAAAAATAATTTCTTTATTAATAATCAGTAAATCCTTTACAAGTATAAATTTATTTCGAAATTCGTCGCATCACAATAGATGAGTAAATCCCAACTAGGTTGGTACCTACTCACCCATATCACTATCATTTGTAACTTTTTCCAAAATAATTCATTACAAATTTAAAGCTAAGAAATAAAAATTATAATTTGATGAATATTATCTAATCTTTATATCTATCTGCTAGTCCCAACTCTTCAAATTTATCTTAAATTATAGCAATCCGTTCGATGCCTTTTGTTCGCTTCTTGTACCTCCACCAATCTTGTAAGCACATCACCGTTTGTACAGTATACTGATCTAAGCATGTCATGTGGTCGTCGATCAAACATCTTGTTGTGCTGAATGCGGATTCTGAAGCTACCGTCTAAACCTGTACTGATAGTAAGTCACGAACCATGGTGGAAAGTATAGGATATAAAACTGATCCATATACTCTCCACCATTGTAAAATATCTAAAGCATTCCTTAACATTTAACTAAGGAAGCAGAAAAATATTCATCTAATTCAGAAACCTCTAATCTTGAACCAATTCCAGATCCACCAGTTAGTTCAGCTACCATTGCATACCTATCAAAACTTACACTTTTACCTTGACCTGTGCTCGAAGTCAAAGGCGCTGAAGCTGTAGATTGTTGTGCAACTACACCATGTCTAGCTGCATACTCATCATATAATGTATGAAAATAATTTCTAATAGATAAATGATGAGAAGTAACAGTAAGGGTGGAACCATCATCTAAGTCTATAATCTGTCCACCATACAATGACTGTAACAAACTTCGAAGACCAATATCCTTCAAACATGGATCAATAAGAACCCCCAAACCAAAAATATGAGGAATAGGCCTAAATACTTATTAAATTTTCTCTCCATTTGAAAAATTATATTTCCAAAAATATCATCCATACGGTATTTGGTATTTTTTTTGAATATTTAAAATTTGTAAAGCAGCTAAAGTAATAATTGGATAATAACAACCAGATAATAACATAGTAGCATCATAAAAAACTTGTAACATCTCATTTGATTTACATATAATTATCCATTCATCTTCACTTATTCCATAAGTGCTACTAGAGCTAGAACTATAAGCATAAAAATTTATAAAATCATTTATAATTTCTTTATATTCTATTGCTACACTTAACATTGCATATGTGGAATTCCACCTATGGTTAACATCTTTTGAAATTAGTCTAGGCTTATAATTTTTTCTTTTACAACATTGTTTACACCTTTTAATTCTCATTTCAGAAGCATTATGCATATTAGCAACTGTTCTAACATTTTCTATCATGGGTTTAATTTTAAAAAATACACTTTGAACAATTAAATTTAAAATATGACAGATACATCTAACATGAAAAAGGTCACCATGACATGGCAATGACAGTGTTGTTTTAATAAAATCAACAACTACATTGTTATTATTTGCATTATCTAGTGAAAAAAAAAATTCTTTGATCAATTTCTAGTTTCATAAGTTCTTTAATTATTAAATTTGTAATATTAATACCAGTGTGTGACTCTTCAATTGTAATAAAAGAAACAACTCTTTTAAACATTTGCCAATTATCATCAATCCAGTGTGCTGTGATATATAAATAACCAGTTTGTACTTTAGATGTACAAATATCAGAAGTTAAAGAAAATTTACAGTTTAAAATTTTAAAATAAGAAATTATTTTTCCTTGTTCCGAAGTTAAAGAAAATTTACAGTTTAAAATTTTAAAATAAGAAATTATTTTTCCTTGTTCCTCCTGATAATATTTTAAAATAAAATAAGAAATTATTTTTCCTTGTTCCTCCTGATAATATTTTAAAATATCACGTTGACAGGTTTGATGGGAAAATTTTGTAAATGTGGGATAAAAACCATCTCTAAAAAAATCTTCAAATTCATCATCTTCTACTAATTTAAAAGGCAGGTTTTTAAGAACAATAAACCTGATTACGTATTTCCTACCTCGGGCAGTGTCATAATTCCAACTACCGAGGGTACCAGAAGAGGAGGAAAAGGAAATCATAGACTGTCGGATATCACCTTGAAGATTCTGGCATTTGTTGTGTTTTTCTATATGGCGTTTGAGATGGTTGGTGCCGCTCTTATGATGAGCTTGGAAAACCTGGCCGTACAATGCACATTTTGCCTTATGGAAGATGATCCTATCGTATTCATCCTTGGTGACGTCTATCTTCTTAAAAAAATTTCACACATCGGTTCTCAACCTTTTAGGAACTCTTGGTGCAGTAGATTCGTCGCCACCAGATTCAGGATTAACACCGGTAGGAGGAGGAGTTGTTGTAGGGCAAATCAGTCAAATGGCCAAATATGACCGTTTGGCCGGGCCGCCAATGGTCACAATTTGTGACCGTTAGCGCCGGGCCGGGCTGGGCCAGCCCGGCCCAGCCCGATTTTTTTTGACAACGGTCACCCCAGGGTGACCGTTGTTGCCCGGGCCGCCTAGCCCGAATCCGGACCGGGGTCGGGTACTATTCTGGGCCGGGCCCGGATCCGGACCGGGCGAGTTCGTGCCGACCTGGGCTCGGGCCCGGGTTTTCGGGCCGACCCCGGGCCCGGGCCGGGCCCAGGTCGGGTCTGGGCCGCGGGCTTTTTGAACACCCCTATGTGATGCGCACATGGTACTAGCAATAACTGTTTCTTTTCGGTCCGTCGATTGAAAGCATTTTGTGCTAACAAAAGTTGAATTGAGGATGAAATAAGAAGCTCTTTAATTAAAGAGGTCGTTTGAACTTCTTTCATTAAGTTTTTAAATAAAAACGTCCAATCAGATAATCTTATACAATTAATAAGAACTCTAATGGAGCTTGAATAATCTAATGATTCTAGTACTGACTCAAGCAGTTAAAATATTAAGAATGTTGCCTGATGGAATTATGGGAAGATATTTCTTATAAGGGGGCTGTTTGGTTGTTTCCCAAAAAAAATAGATGATGTGCTGTGAAGTACAAAAGTAACATTGGTGCATAAGATTTCAACCGAATAGATCAATAATTAATGAGCATTTACCAAAACAGTTCATTTTTAGATTATCAGAGACAATGTATTAGTAGGGGTTACTATTCCTAATAAATACTAACCTTATAATACTATTATTGCTTTAATATTACTGTAGTCAAATTTGCAGTGTATTGCATATTGTTTCTTTCACTATGTTCATTTTAAATTTGTAGTGTATTGCATACTGTTTCTTTCACTAGGTACATAGAGAAAATGTTAGGCCTTTTTGGCATAAGTCAGATGTATGTTATATTAACATACATATCTCACAAACATTTAAGGTGCATAAAAGACTTGTACACACTGCATTAAGGGTGATTCAGTAAAACCAATAAGAAGCTCTTTAATCCTTCGGTAAAACCAATAAGAAGCTCTTTAATTAGAACTCAAGTTCCCAACTGTCATGGCCAACTCTTGAAAACAACTCCACAGACTCCTTCCAATGAGGCAGAACCATAATAAAAAGACACGTGAACAAGTCTAGAAACAAAGGTAGATGATAAAACAACATCCAACTACCTGCAGCTTCTCTTCACCTCATACTTTTATGCCCATAGCAAAGAAACACAATATGCAAAAATACAGATCACCTGCAACTTTGATTGTTCTAGTTTATTTCTGTATCCTGCCTTTAGTCAATCATCTACACTTCAACTACTTTAATCCATATCGAGGATTGAATTGCTTTTATGCTATAATCATACTTCTATTTTGTTTTTATTTTTTTCTTAAATATATCTACTTCTGCATTGTCGACTTACAGTTGAATACTTTATATTGTGTAGAATTGAGTCATCTAGGAGGCAACCTTATCAGGGGCCGATTTAGCCACAGAGGACGATGCACTTTGTTTCACCCAGATGTTAGATTCCATGCACGGAGGGCATCATGGTGGTTATGAAAGAGCCATGGGCATTGGTGCCACTTGGACTTACTTGAGGACGTCCTCCATACCGAAAATCGGCACTTCTAATCAAGAGCTACGTCGCGAGGTGGCTGATCTTAGAGCTCAGGTAGCTGAGATGGATAGTCTCAGAGAGCAGCTTAGAGAGGAGCTTAGGGAGGAGTTTAGGTCTCAGATGCAGTTGACTACTAACAATATGGTACATATGCTAATATACACACACTCTCGCATACACATGTACACTGTCATACACAAATATATATACATCTTATACTTATACACGTAAACATACACATAGACTTAACACTCAGACTTGTATACACTCATACATTGCTATTACTTTATTGGTTAATTCTCAGGGTGCTCATCCTGCTCCCACTCGTAGTGATCAACCAGCTTTTACTCATCCGGCTCCAATTCCTTAGCCCGCTACCGATATACCACATTCTGCTCGTCCTGCTTCAACAGCTAACGCTTCTACTTCCAGTGCTCAAGGTTTGTTACATGAGAATATTGCTAGGATATTTGCAGACTTATGGCGTTTGGGCTTGTCCCAAGAGGATATTCTTCAAGGAATTTCTTCTGTTCCTTGACTGGATGGATCAGGCCGCTCGTATCTTATATTTTGATGTATGAGACATTTTGGATATTAGAGACAAATATATAATATTAAATGCTTTTCATTGGGAGATATTGAGTAATCATTGTGCATGTATCTCTAATATTATATTTTGTGTAATTATTGTGTATTTATATATAATATTAAATATTTACCACCGTTTGAGACATTTTTGTATATGTATATGTTTTTTATTTCATTGTGAGATATTGAGTATCATTGTGTAAATGTGTATATTAAATGTAAGCAGGTAAATAAATAATATACTAAAATGAAAAAATAATTAAAATTAATAGGCCAAACGGGTGTAACCGTTTGGCCAGATACTTGCCCAAATGGGTGAAACCGTTTGGGAAAACAATATATGCCAAACGGTTACAAACGTTTGGCCAAAACATTGGCCAAACGGTTAGAACCGTTTGGCATATAGTTAGGCCAAATAGTTCCAACCGTTTGGCCAAGTTTTTAGTCATACGGTTGTAAACGTTTGGCATATATTGTTATCTCAAACGGTTTCAACCGTTTGGGATAATGTCCAAACGGTTGTAATTATTTGGGCAACGGCCCAAACGGGTACAACCATTTGGGCGACCGTTGGGGAAAACTCATCCCCAACGGCTTTAGCCCAAACAGGTTTTTTCCCTCTCCCAAATGGTTGGGAGGGGGTTTTCCCAAATGGTTCTAACCGTTTGGGCAGTCCTGTTTTGTACTAGTGGTGGGTTATCAAACTCTTCTTCTAACAATTAGTTCTCTAGTTGATTATCCTAAACATAATTATTTTTAGTATAAGAGAGCAATCCATAAATCATAAAAGAAATCAAACTAGTTTCATACAATTCTAGAATTCTTATAAGATTTAGTTACACATTTTACAAAGTAAAAATAAGGAAATAAAATCTAAACTAGAAAGCATAAAAGAAAGAGATATAAATTATAAGAACAATAGGAACTAACTACAAATTTAAGAATAGTAATAAGGGAATAAAGATCTAAACTATGACTATAAAAGAAAGCTAACTAACAAAAATACAAGAGCATAAAAGTAAATCTATACTACAAAAGAAAAATGTAATAAAATAAATCTACAAAGCATGAAAAATAAGCAACAAAATAATAAAAGAGCATTGTTATAGACTAGAAACAAGTGCTAATCTCTCTAGAGAAGCCGACACATGTCTCACCCTTGCCTAATTAGACAAATTGAGGTCAAGATGACTCAAACTACTCCTACGCCCTACTGTGTCAGCCGACAACTTGCATAGCTGAGTCAAAAGGTGGTACTTGTCGGCCACCTCAACCGATCGACTCTAGAGCAACCCGCACTCAACTTACTATCTCAACCGATAACTTGCAAGACCGACAAAAAGGCAGTGCTTCTCGGCCATTGACCAAACAAATAAATTGATGACAGTTACATCGAACCGCTCGCTAGCCGACTGCTCTTGCATTAACTGCTCTGATGAAGTCATCATTACTCTAGCCCCATAGTCTTTATGACTCATCGAACCCAGTCAGCTCTAAGCACCTGCTGTCATTCCCTTATTAAATGACCAAATGGCTCACCTTCTTCCGTAGCTGACACCTAGAAGTAATCTACTGACTCAACAACCTAACTGGACTCATCTGAAGTTACCTTTATACCCCTCTGATCTACTATAAAAGGAAACTACACTGCATGAAGTTAATTCTTCTACTTTTTGGCAACTTTGAATAATTACCTATACAATATGTCTTTGATTTTCCCACTCAAGATCAAAATACTAACTTGTTCATAGGAGGAACAAACAGAGAACCTAACTCTGCCCTATTACGAGTTTTTTATGCGTAGAAAAAAATAACAGGCTCTAGAACCAGTCATCAAAAGGAGTTTAAGGACCCTAAGCACTCTCATAACTCTGGCATAAACTCCCTGTTTGATAACTGACATCAATAGTTTGGCACCCACCGTGAGGCCTTCTTTCCTCTTCGAGCAAGATGTCTTGTTCTGAGCACTCTGATCGGTCCGTTGACCCTATCCCAGAGGAATGGCGTGCATGATACTTAACTCAAACCTAGTTAGAAGCATCCACTTAGCAGAACTCACAGTCTTTCTAGCAATAATTCTCGACATTCACTATTGAGCTCCTCAACCGAATTCCTCCCCAGCAACCTTCTTCATCAGCTGCTCCTCCACTACATATGGGTCAGCCAGTAGTTCCTCCTTTGCTAGCACACGCCACACTAGCAGGACATCACAGAGACTATGTCGAATACATGTCACCCCCGCCATGCCAGCAAGCACGCTTTGCCGATCCATATCAGTAGTATCCACAAACCCCCCCCCCGCCATGCCAGCAAGCACGCTTTGCCGATCCATATCAGTAGTATCCACAATTTGTTAAGGCAGTAGGAGAGAGCTCTAGTCATGGTCGTGATGGTCGAGAACACACTTCTGGAGGAACATCGTGAGGCACTCAGTATTATCATGCTGCTCTAGACTTGTCAAACACCAATTTGTCATCTGTTATGATCAGTCTTTCCGGCTAATCACCGAGGTCATTAGGAGGAACACTCCCCTTACTGACAAAATCATGAATGTAACTTGTGAGAGATTCAAGATGCCTCATATGGAGAAGTAGAAGGGTGAATGAGAACTGGTTGAGCACGTCCAGAATTACTATGACATGATGATCATGCTGCAAGCATTAGAGCCAATCATTTGCAGATTTTTTCCCATTACCTTGAAGGGAACTGCCAAGCTATGGTGAAACTCTCTAGCGAAGAAGTTCATTAATAGCTTTGAGTAGCTCAACCAGAAGTTCGTGCATCACTTCTTAGCCGACACCAAATAAAAGTTGCCTCCCCATATATTAATAAAAATGAGGCAGGAGCCTGGAGAGAGTCTGATAGACTATATTAAGAGGTTCCAAGCCAAGAGGTTGGAAGTTGACGATCCTGAAAGTGCAGTCGCTATGTCCGCTATCAAAGCTGGCTTGGAGAGCAATGAGCTGGCTGACTCATTTGCCATAAAATAAGTCACTAGCTATGATCAGCTGATGACTACGGTACATGGATACATGGACATGGAAGATGCACGAGCCTATAAAAAGTCAACCAAGGTGGTGAAAGCAGTATCCACAGTGGTACCAGTAGCAGTAGTGACAACACCGGTGACCAGATCGGCAGCAGAGGCCAACCCCCTAACAAGAATCTAGAGGCAATGGGTCTCCAAGCAACCGCCAGATCAACAGGCTTGATAGCAGAGATCGAGAAGAGACACATAGAATCGTGCTCATGACGCTCAACACCTCTCTCATAGAAGCCCTTTACAAGGTCCAGAAGGAGGGACATCTCAATCCCCCCTCCTCATATGAAGTCAGATTCTTGATCCCGAGACACTCGACAATAATATCAATATCATTAAGATCATGACCATCTTACAAATGATTGCTAAGTCTTCTAGAGGGAGAACTTGATACAGAGAGGATACCTAAAGAAGCTTGTCTACCAAAGGGACAGGAGAGCACGTGCCCTAGGGGGGAACGATAAGAGGTCGTGCTTCAGATCGCCTTGTCCCAAAAAGTCGTCTGAAGCCCGACCTCCTAAGACTAGCAACAAGGGTGTTTTAACACCATCAATGGTGGCCCACAGCTAGAAGGATGTCCAACAATGCTCGGAAGAAGTACGCCAAGTGAGTGTTGCAGGTCAACTTGTGCGATAAGAAGCCGAGGATGGAAGAGCCCATCTCCTTCAGCAACTCAGACTTGAAAGGTGTTGAGATGCCTCATGATGACCTATCATCATCTCAGTTAGGATCAACAACTTTTAGGTTAAGAGGATCATGGTCGATACAAGAAGTTCAACTGATATCCTATTCATTAACACATTCAACTAGCTGGGCATTGACAAGTCTAAGTTGTAGCCTTATTAGGGTCCACTCATTGGATTCATAGGGCATTCACTCTGACCCGAAGGGATGATCACACTCCCCCTAATGGTCGGGAATACCCTCGTTAATCCACTGCTCATACCCAGTTCTTAGTGATGAACCTCAAGTTAGCCTACAATGTTATTTTGGATAGAACCGCCCTCAATAACTTGCGGGTTATTCCATCCACTTACCACTAGATGGTAAAGTTTCTGACCCTTGAAGGAGTCAAAATTAACAGAAGCAACCAACGGGATGCCAGATCCTACTATCTGCTC
Source organism: Asparagus officinalis (assembly GCF_001876935.1). NCBI lineage: Eukaryota > Viridiplantae > Streptophyta > Magnoliopsida > Asparagales > Asparagaceae > Asparagus > Asparagus officinalis. The sequence goes on from NC_033800.1 coordinate 94,678,558, forward strand.
TTGATAAAAGGAAAAGGAGAAATATAGACCCTACTTATCGAGAAGACCTGCCTCCAGGTGGAGAAATGTTGGAAAGAGAAAGGATGACCCCTGTCGAAGAGCTTCATGAGATACCGATCGATCAAGATGGAGTGAAGACGGTCAAGATTGAATGAGCCTCACCGAGCGACAACAATGGGATATGATCACGTTCTTGTTAGAGAATGCAGATGTCTTTGTCTGGGGGCTAAAAAATATGCCTGGGATTCTCCCTGAAGTAGAGACCAATGAACTCTCAGTCGACCGACACACCAAGCCGGTTCGACAGAAGAAGAGACACCTTAACCTCGAGCGACATAAGGTAGCTACCAAGGAAGTTGACCGACTCCTTAAGGCTAGCTCATTAGAGAAGTGTAGTATACAGAGTGGCTATCCAACATGGTGCTTGTGAAGGTGTCCCTGGGAAGATAGGGAGGATGGCGTGGACTTCGTAGATCTCAACAAAGCTTTCCCCAAGGATATCTACCCCCTCCCCAAGATCGACTAGCTTGTAGATGAGAGTGCAGGCCATGAACTACTTAGTTTCATGGACGCTTTCTCTGGCTACAACTAGATCCTTATGGTAAGGCATGACCAAGAGAAGACCTCATTCATCACTGACCATGAGACTTATTTCTATAAAGTAATGTACTTTGGTCTTAAGAATGCAAGAGCCACATATCAGAGACTGGTGAACAAGATGTTCAAGCCCTAGATCAGCTGCAACATGGAAGACTATGTGGATGACATCCTTGTGAAGTTAAAACTAGTATCATCCCATGTGTCAGATCTTAAAGAGACCTTTATAATCCTTCAGCACTATCGGATGAAGCTCAATCCAGCCAAATGCACTTTTGGGATGTAGTTAGGAAATTTTCTCAAATTCATGATCACCCTAAGAGGCATTAAGATAAACCCAAAGAAGATAGCCACTATAAAGCTACCCAAGCCTCACACACTAAAGGACATCCAAAGGCTAAATGGAAATATAACGGCATTGGGGCCCTTTCTCTCGAAATCATCTGAGTGGAGACTCCCCTTTTTCAGAATCCTCAGAGGAAGCAAGGAGCTGAAGGAAGGTGAGAGCTGGACGCACGAATGCAGTGAAGCCTTTCAAGACCTTGAAAGGTACCTGAGTCCTAATCCTCTATTGAGCCAACCCAGAGAAGGGGGATTTTGTATCACTACTCAGTCTTATCCTCTGAAGCCATCAACTCTGTCTTAGTTCAAGAGGAAGAGAATATCTAGAAGCTAGTGTATTATGTCAACCAGATCTTGAAGGGGGGCAAACTCAACTACCCTCTTATTGAGAAAGCCCGAAGGGGCCCGAACTTAACTACCCTCTTTTTGAGAAAGCCTCCTTTATTCTCGTCACTTTAGCAAGAAGGCTTCATCCTTTATTTTTAGGCACACACCATAGTTGTGCGGGCGAGCCTTTGAAGAACGCACTAGGTATCCCTACCACTTCAGGAAGAATAGTCACATGGTAAGTTGAGCTTAGTGAATATGATGTACAGTTCAAGTCAAGGACAACCATTAAAGCTCAGGTCTTGGCCGAATTCCTGATTAAGTTAACCTTAACAGACGAGCAGCCATCTCCACCTCTACCACTTACCCAGCCGAAGCCTTCGACATCCCAAGCAGTCAAGTCATGTGCAGCTTGGACACGTCACATTCTTGAGCACGACACACCAAAATTCTCATGTTGGTGGTTACTAAGGTGGACGGGTCCTCTAGTGAAGCAGACGATGGACCAGAAGTGGTCCTACATAGCCCTGATGGGTCAATGCACGAGCACTCCATCACTTTTGATTTCTCAGCCTAGAATAACAAGGTTAAATATGAAGCACTTTTGGCAGATCTTCAAGCTACCTTAATAGTGAAGCGGAGTGCCTCTAAATTTTGGCTGACTCCTAACTTGTGGTTCACCAAGTAAATGGAGAGTATGCGGCCAAAGGCTCGAGGATGTTCCTATCTAAAGGTAGTCAAAGAACTGTTAGACAACTTCACTAACTTTAAGATCGCCCAAGTCCCCCACGCCCTCAGTGCTAGGGTGGACGCCCTATCCAAGCTCAGATCGACTAGCTCAGGGGGCAATTCAAGGCCGGTATACAATGACACCCTCAAGCACCCCAACAAGATGGAGACATGAAACCTAGTCCTATAGATCGAGACGTCTACGGAACCTTGTTGGATGGATCCAATCATCAAATATCTGACTAGGGTACCTTGTTAGAGAATACCACTGAAGCCAGGAGTTTACAAAGGAATGCTCAACGATATCTCATCCTCGATAATCAACTTTATCTAATATTATACTCCAGTAGTGGTGTGAGGCCTTATCTCCGGTATCTTCAACCGGTAGAGGCCAACTATGTTCTCAGAGAAATCCATGAAGGGACTTGCAGGAATCATCCTGGGGCCAGAACTCTCACACAAAAAGTCATTTGCAAGGGTATTGTAAGGACCATGAATTTTGATATTAGTTAAAATAATTTTTTAGTATTTTAAAATATTTAATTATGATTTTTAAAAGGGTATTTATATTTTTCTCAAATTTCTAAAATTTTCTATGATTTAAAGTTTATGTTTTATATTTATTTAAATGATTTAAATATTCATAAATTTATTTTGTGTGGTAAAAAATTTCTGGAATTAATTGTTGCATTATTAATACTATTACGTATTATTTTTAAATAATATATTATATTATTATTATTATTACATATTATTTCGTGTATTATGTTGAATTATTAATTTTGTATTATTTATGTAAATTATGTATTATTAGTAAGAATTGTTGTATTATTTCAATTATCGCGTATCAGCTGTCGTATTAGCACAACTGGTACGTTTTACTGTGTATATAATTATCCTATAATTATTTGATTTTAAATATAAGTAAATATATTTTTATTATTAATTATTCTTGTTTAATTATATAATATGCATATATTTTGACTATTACGTATCAACTATTGATTAGCATAATATGTATGTTTTTAATTATAGATAATTATCCCGTAATTATTTTGATTTTTAAATATCAGTAGTTATTTCTTTTTAATTAATTTCATTTTAAATTAATTAACCCAAAAGATAATGAATTGAATTTTAGAGGAGAGAAGGAAGAATCAAAGAATAAATGAAATCACAAGGCAAGAAAAATGAATGAATAAAATCAAGAAATAAAACCAAGAATGAAAAGAAAATTTAAGAAAGTCAAGATGGAGGATTCAAAAGAGGTAAGAAATCTAGAATATAATCCACTAACCAATTTCAATTACAAAATATAAACTATCTTCTTTTTATCATATTTCAACTTAGATTTATTAAGCATAGATTATCAAACCATTTAAGGAAAGTGTAACCTATCAAATTGTCATCTAAGCTAAAATTACTATTCATGATAAGAACAACAACATGATAATAATCTTAGAATTCATAAGCATAACCTATCAAACCATTTAAGATAAGCATAGATTATCAAATTCTTCTTCTACCGATTAGTTCTCTAGTTGATTATCCTAACATGAACATTTTAAGTACAAGAGAATAATTCATATAATATAAAAGAAATTAGACTAGTTTCATACAATTCTAAGATTCTTACAAGAATTAAATTCACATCTTAAGAAATAAAAACAAGAAAAAGAAGACTAATTACAAAATTAAAAAGAAAAGAAAAATCTAAACTATGAACAAGAAATAAATCTAATTACAAAGAAAATAAAAATCTAAACTACAAAATAAATTGCAGAAATTAAATGCAAGAAAAATAAATCTACTCTACAAATTAAAGTGCAAAAAGAAAATAAAAAAGACAAGAAAGTAAATCTATACTACAAGCATGAATTTAAATCTAACTAATAAGCAATAATAAAGAAATTACTAAAAAGAAATAAAAGAGAAAAGAAATGCAAACCTTCAAATTGCTCTTCATCTCCATCCTCATCATTCAACAAGAGGAGAAAGAACAAATTTAAAGAGGAAAAAATTATTTTTATTAATTGCAACTAAAGTTACAATTTTTGGAAGGCCTTCTCAATTAAGAGTAGCCCTCCTCTCCAAAAGGAGTTTACAAAATTTTCACACCTCTAACCCCTCACTCTCTACCCCTATTTATAGTAAACATCAGTGAATGAGAGCCATTGGATTCAAATCTTATCCAAAACCAACAAAAATCAGCCATTGGATTGTAACTGCCTGGACGTCCGTATCGATACCCGCATCGATAGGGGTATCGATGCGGGCATCGATACAGGCATCGATGCGGGCATCGATGCCCCCATCGATGCAGGCATCGATGCCTGCTCTTCTCCTGTTGCTGTCCGCAGAACTCTTTGCTTTTGGGCTTGTGTCTTGGGCTTTGGCTTGGACTTTTGGGCTTGGCATTTTCTCTTGATTTTCCATTGGGCTTTGAATTATTTGAAAGAATTCCTTTGGCTTCATGGGCTTCATTTCTTCATTAAATCAAGGGGTTTTTGTTGAGATATTGGAGTTTGAGATTTATTCATCATTAACCTGCAATTAACAGATAAAAGCAATTATTAGTGGTATATTTATTCATATAAAATAGATAATGAGGGTATAAAAATTGTAATAAAATATGATTATCAAATACCCCTATACCTAAACTCTTGCTAGTCCTCTAGCAAAGAAAGAAAAAGAAAATCCTAACTCTGCTCTTTGGGCTTCAATCATTTTCCTCTTTTAAGCTTTTGCTTCATGGGCTTCTAAAATGCTACAAAAATAGAGAAGAGAGATTTTGAGGGGTTTTTATATTTAATAATATTTATTTATATTTTCATTCAATTATGTGCAAACTAATCTAACAACAATTATTAATGGTATATTTATTCATATAAAATAGATAATGAGGGTATAAAATTGTAATAAAATGTGATTATCAAATACCCCCACACCTAAACTTTTGCTAGTCCTCTAGCAAAGAAAATAAAAAGAAAATCCTAACTCACTTTCGCAGGAATCGCGGTTGTATTTAGCGCATACAACAAGCCTTTAAACCCCTAGGTTACCCTAGTGGACGAGTTGTAGTCTCGTGAGGGTTTGCAGTGAATATACCCACAAAATTCGGTCAACTTGCCAAGTTAAATAAGTCAGTAAATAACAGATTTTCCTTGATATATTTAAACATTCTAATTGAAGCTAGTTAATAATCAAGAAAACGTTTTTATATATAACTCCAATGTAAATCCCCTAGAAAATCTTTTTCATTATAGCAATACAAAACCAAGTCAAATCTTAGAAATTTAATTAAAAAGTTTTGAAAAGAACATGCCAACTCTTTGTTTTAAATAACTTTCAAGTCTCTTGATCAAAAATTGTTTTTCAAGACCATATATACAAAACAACAATATATATATATAAACAATGGTTAGTGTATTTTTTTTTCACTCTCTAATTCTTGGTGATTGTTTTCTATTTTAACGGGCTTTCTAAGTGACCATTTAACGAGTTTTGGGCCAATGAATCACAACCCATTTGGGCTTAGGTCATTAAGTATAGAGATACTCCTTGGGCTTAATTACTCAGTCAACTTAGGCTTTATAAGATAGAATCACCTTGAATTTAAGAGTTTTTTTTTTAGGTGGTGCTCATTTTTCGCACTCTTCTTTATAAGGTTAGTTTTTTTTAATATATATATGTGTAAGTATATATAGTCTTAAAAAAATGTGTAAATCAAGATAACTTGAAAAAAAAATATTTTCAACTCTAAGTTAAACATGCAAAAATTTCATTATTTTTAATTAAAAGTCTAAGGTAAGACTTAAGCAAAGTATACTAGTTGAAAAATCATTTCTTAAGAATTTTATTTGGAGTTATCATAAAAGGTGAACTTGAATATGTCACTAACTAAGAATTAGAAAATTTAAAATCTATCAATTTGATCAATTATTACTTAACTCTATTAATTTGGCAAGGGACAATATTTTTATAATTTTTTTTAACAAAAAGAAAGAAAAAGGCAACTAAAAAGGTGAAATAAAGAGGAAAATATGTATTTCTCACCCCCACACTTAAATTTTGCATTGTCCTCAATGCAAATTCGCTGAAGCACAAAGTAAAGCAGATAAAATTGGAGAACTTACAGTTGTTCGGTTGACAATGATGATAAGGATCTGTAATTACTGTTAGTATGAGGATGAAGAAATCAAATAAGAGAGTAATTGTAAGTAATTATTTTTATTTTATTATTTTTATTTATTTATTTATTTTTTAAAAAAACAAAAGAATTTTTTTTTTCTTTTAAGATCAAACGGAAAATTAGTTTTTTTTATAGATAATGAGGTTCATGAAGAACCAACACCTCTTCCTCTCCGAGCGTAG
>NC_033800.1:94685926-94731694 GCF_001876935.1 Asparagus officinalis
TCCGGATATACGATGGTCCAGAACGTTTTGGTCTTTTCGCTTGTTTTTAGCTTCTCATTCCAACGAGTCAGAAATTATTTTAATTACCTGAATCTCAGTGTTTTTGAAAAAATTTCATGACCCAACATATAAGTATCGGGTCGTAACGACTACCTTCTGCCCGTTGCCTCTCTCTCCGGCTCTTTTCTGAGCTGATGTTTTCTGGGTTTCGGTTTTTGCGTCATTTTGCTCTGGTTTTGGCGTGAGCTTTTGAACTGGGTACTATATACCCCATTGCTGGTTCTTTTCAAACTAACAAGAGAGTTTAATCTAACGTGTTATAAGTTTTTAACAATGGGTTTTAGTTTGGTTTAAATGTAGTTAAAAAGCTTTTAAGCAAACTTGAGAGTTTTTTTTGTCGTGCAATCAAATTCCACAAGAGCTTGAGCAGATTATCTAATTGAAGTTTGAGCTCTCAACTATCATCCCTCCATCTCTCTGTATCCGCAAAGTTGGAAGTTTTTCTAAACTCAACAACTCTACTTTACATTATGAACTTGCATTAATTATCGATTGTTCTTTAAGCTAGATTTAATACTGAGTTAGTGTGATTGATCTTATTACTCATTGTTACACACACACTACATTGAGCTTGATTGTATCCTTTCAATACATAGTACATAGTATTGGGTGTGAGAGATTGCTAATTTGTAGTTTGCCCTGGCTTTCATCTGTGTTCTCATCTATTAGGAACAAATTTATTATTTGTTACATTTGCTGATGTTGTTAGGTTCGTAGCTAGAAACCGAGTGTGTGAGGTTTTCGGTGAGCTAGACACACCAGTGTGAGGAGTGACGTGATCGGTGAGGCGTTTGAAAACATGATACTGTGAGGTCGTAAACTGTATTCGGCGTTACGGGTGACGGTAGAAAACCCCGGTTGATAGTGGATTCTCCCCGGGAGTGGTGAGCGGAGACGTTAGGACGGAAGGCTCCGAACTCCCGTGATCATATTGCTTTGGTTTGAGTGTGCTTTGACGTTCATCATTATTTAGTGTCATCATTCTATATCGCCATTGTCCATTAGCCTCATTATCTACTATTTCATCCACTATCTTGTTTTAGGATTATTTACCTCGTGTTGTTTATATAATATCCCCTTGCATATATTTCATCATATAGCGATATATCACTTTGTGTATATTGACTATTCTTTGCCCATGGAATAGATTGTATTACCTATCTCGCAAGAATATATTGCTTAATTATTTTTTAATTAATTGGCATTTAATCGGATTAGATTAGCATAAGACCCTAATCACCCCCCCTCTAGGGTCTAACAGGTCTGAGGAGCTGAGATATTTGTGATTGTTGATGTATATTCTAGGCTTGCGTCGGTGAAGTTTGTGTAGTCACCGGGGTGGGTCTGAGGAGCTGAGATATTTGTGATTGTTGATGTATATTCTAGGCTCGTTTTGGTGAAGTTTGTGTAGTCACCGGGGTGGGTCTAAGGAGTTGAGATATTTGTGATTGTGGTTGTATTCCGGGCTTACGCCAATGAAGTTTATGTAGTCACCAGGATAGGTCTGAGGAGTTAAGATATCTGTGATTATGGTTGTATTTTGGGCTCGCACCGGTGAAGTTTGTATAGTCACTGGGGTGGGCCTGAGGAGTTGAGATATTTGTGATTATAGTTATATTCCGGGCACGTGCCGATGAAGTTTGTGTAGTCACCGGTGTAGGTCTGAGGAGTTAGGATATTTGTGATTTGCGATCAGACAGTTACCCGATGATATGAGCGTTGACTCTGTGTGAGTTGTGAACCAGTGACCTGTTATAGGATGACTAGTTACATGACATTGTTACTTAAGCTGAATATGGATTCTTTTGAGATATAGGCCAGTTGTATTTTCTTTTCATACATAGATTAGGGTTAATATTTAATTATCTATAATTCGAGACATATGGTATATACATGAGAGTTTTCTTGTTTGGATTATTTCGCTTGACGTACTACGTCTCTGATTGTAGATTTTTAAGTATTAATTTCATCAAGTTGTATGACTTTGTTATTCAGATGTTTATGGATTCTTCTGATTGTTATCTTTTGTAGTGGATTGCATGTTGTTTTGGTTATATTCCCAGTTGCATGCTTCTTTTGTTATTTCCGTTGTTGCATCGGTTTTTGCATTGGTCATACGACCATTATATTTTTCCATGTGGGATCTTTCCGTGTGCTATGCACACTGATGTACACTTGTTTTCTCTGGTGTATGTCAGATTTAGGAGACGGACAACCTTAGTTTGGAATCGTACAGAAGCTAGTGGATTCTCAGTAGGAGTGCCTTAAAGATGGAGAAGAAGAACAAGCTGAAGCATAGTAGTTTTCTTCTGTAGTAGTTGTAGAACATTAGAACTCTTTATCATATTCCTTTAGTTTGATGATGGATTTTCACATTATTTAGTAGTACTTTCTTTTATTATGAACTATGTATTTTTATTCCTAGTTGGACCGTTTTGTAATAAGGGCATGTTTGACCCATATTTTTATGTCTGGGATGATTTACCATGGATGATATGTTTATTTCTTATTCTAGATTGTCTTTATATTCTTGCTATTGTGATCGGGGACCTGTGATTAAGATTTATATATTTGATGCTTAGCGTATTGGATTGAGAAGAAAAGAAAAAAAAATGATAGTATATATTTCTTCTCAATCTAATACGTCGCGGGTTCTTCACGTTCCGATTCCCGGGTATTTTGGGAAGCAAGGCGTGACAGGTTTTAGTGGTGGCCCATTCTGGTCATGGTCCCGAGTCCTCACTAGTAAGAATATAGTGGACAATTTAGATACATATCATATTTTATCCGTAAGATTATAATTAAGTTCTTATACTATTATCTTAATAACTATGTTTTAGCTCTTATTTTCCAATATATTGTTTTGATTTTAACCTTAGTTTTCATTTTGATCCTCATTTTCCTTCAGAACCATGTTGTTTACGCGTGGCTATAGTAGCCTGTCTGGTAGTAGTGCCCCGTAGCCCGAAGTGGACCCAAACAAACTTTTGACGATGATTCATAGATTGGTCATGAATCAGCAGCACCTAGCTGAGCAGCTGCAGTGGGAGCCTCAGCACCAACCTCCCCCCTCGTCCAGAGTCTAGTGTTAGGGAGTTCCGGTACATGTGACCGCCTTCCTTCTCTGGTGCCGAAGGACCCTTTGCAGCAGAGGAGTTCTTGAAGGTCACTGAGACTATCCTCATGGTGACCCGTATTTCCCCTGCTGAATGGGTAGACCTTATGGATATTCAGCTCACCAACACCGCTCGAATATGGTGGGCAGTTAAGAAGACCCACCTTGAGAGGCCAAACCTGTGGGAGACGTTCACCGAGTGCTTCAACAGGAAATATTTTCCTTAGTCAGCTCGGGACGAACTCCTGCGTAGATTTGTTGATCTCAAGCAGGGAGGCCGATCAGTTAATGAGTATGAGGCCAAGTTCTCTTCCCTGAGTCGATATGCTCCTCATATGGTTACGGACCATTAGGAGGCATCAGTTCTAGAAGGGTCTGGATAAGTATATCAGGTTTGCTCTTGCTGGTAGAGCACTTGCGACGCATGATGCAGTATTAGATACATCACGTGAGATTGAGAGCATACAAAAGGAACCTGAAGACCCACATGTGACTCGGAACAGGGCACCAATAGTTCCAGATAGGAATGTCGAGCGTCCTCCTCAGAGACAACAACAGAACCCATAGAGGCAGCAGCATTCTCAGCATCAGCCATTTCATCAGGCTCATCCTTATCAGCGTCCTGGAGTGCAATCTTAGAGCCAGTTGTTGAATATCATATCTCCATGATAGTATTTTGATGATAACAATTTATACAGTGTGTGCACTAACTTTTATATGCAGATTTCAATATCAGAATATGAACAAGTGCAAGATGTTTTTAAGGCATTATGAAGTGAAGAAAATGAAGAACAGATGAGATAATGTATTTTACATTTTCTTTACTTAGAATTATTGTACAAGCCTTGATCACACACACGCACACACACATAATATTAGAACACACTAACACAAGCTTAGTGTGTTGGTTAACTATAGAAATCCCCTATGTTAACCATTAGAATTATAGTTAAAACTTAAGCATAAAAATATTTTATTTTATAATTTTTACTCTTAGTAGTCGACTAATAAGAATAGTAGTCGACTACTCATGTATAAAACTTAAATATATGTTTCTGTTATTTTACAGTATAGTCAACTAATGTAGATTGTAGTCGACTACTCAGGTGTTTTACAGAAACATAAGTTTCTGTCTTTTTACAGTATAGTCGACTAATCAACATTATAGTCGACTACTGAACACAAATTTCATTTTATCAGTTTCTATCAAAATACAGTGTAGTCGACTAATGAGCATTGTAGTCGACTACTGAGAATTTTTCTGAATACACAGAGTCTGTTTGAACTCAGTGTAGTCGACTAATGTGTATTGTAGTCGACTACAGATACAGTTTTTTCAGTATTCAAAGTTTGAATTTATGACTGTTTATAGCCGTTTTTAAACGTTTTTAAAGTTCAAAAATTTGTCTTTTCAAGGGCTATAAATAGGTTATTTGTTCAGAAAAAATGTAGAGACTTACATACCCATAAGCTTTGATCTTTGTGCATTTTTTCAAGTGAAAAATATTCAGATTTTGAGAAAAAGAAAAGTTTCTGAAATTGCCTCTGAACATCATTCAAATACTTATTGTTTAGACAATTTACAGATGTTAAAAAGAATCCTAAGACACTGCTGCACTTCACTACACATTCAAGGCTTATAGGATCAATTGTGTTCTTGCTTCAAAAAGGATTTCTCTCGGGTTTGAGAGGGTTGATCTCTTGGTTTAGAGATTGGTGTTCAAATTGACAAGGTGTTTGTCAATTGGTGTTGCAATTTGCAGGGACTTGCAAATTGGTCAGGTTTGCGTTTAATTTTTTAAGTTTATTCAAAATCATAGTGAAAACTCTCAAGCGGGATTTGCTTGGGGACTGGATGTACACCGGATTGGTGGAACCAGTATAAATCCTTGTGTTTGTGATTGTGAATTTTTGAGATTGCCATTTTTCTTTGTAATTTATAATATACTTTGCATAAATTCTAAAAGAACACTATTCATCCCCCCTCTAGTGTTCAAGTGTATCTATTTCAGATCCTACATTTGGTATCAGAGCAAGGTGAAAGATGGCATCGTCAAATACTTCACAATTCAAAGAAGGTCACTCAACAAATCGTCCACCAATGTTCGATGGATTGAACTACAACTATTGGAAGTGCCGAATGAAGATTTACCTTCAATCAATTGGCTACGAACTTTGGAACGTTGTGGAAACGACATATGAGAAGCCAACAACTCCTTTTACAGAATGGACTACTTCTCAAAGAAATAATGCAAATTTGGATTCAAAAGCAATGAATGCATTATTTTGTGCACTTGACAAGAATGAGTTCAATAGGGTGTCAACAGCCACATCTGCATACGATATTTGGCATACATTTGAGGTAACTCATGAAGGTACAAATAAAGTTAAAGAATCTAAAATTTCTGTTCTTGTGCACAGATTTGAATTATTCAAGATGAATGAAAATGAGACTATTGGAGAAATGTTCACAAGATTCATTGACATCACAAATTCTCTCATTGGTCTTGGAAAAACATATACACAAGCGGAGATGATAAGAAAGATACTTCGATCACTTACTCCACAATGGGAAAAGAAAGTTACCGCTATTGAAGAAGCCAATGATTTGTCAACTCTTATGGTTGAAAATCTTATTGGTAATCTTATGGCATACGAAGTTCAAATTGAAGATAGAAAGAATGATGAAGAATCAAAGAACAAGAAAGTTCTTGCATTCAATACTATTTCCGATAAAGAAGATTCAGATGATGATGATGAAGAAATGGGCATGTTTGCACGAAAATTTCGGAAATTTATAAAACGAGGTAATTTTAAATCTAAGAGTTCAATTTCAAACAACCCTCTTTGTTTTAAGTGTAATAAACCAGGTCATATAAAGAAAGATTGTCCAATGTTAAAGAATAAGCAAAAATCAAGTTATTTCAACAACTTCAACAACATTCAAAATAACAAGAAAAGGAAAGCAATGGCAGTCACTTGGAATGATAGTGATGAGTCATCTTCAGATGAAGAAATTAAAGAAAAGGAAAGTGCTCACATGTGTTTCATGGCACAAGATGAAGTAAGTGACAATGAAGAACTTTTAGATGCTTTCAATGAATTATATAAAACTTTTGTGAGATTAAAAACTTCACATAATTTTCTTAAAGGTGAAAATAAAAGATTACTTGAAGAAATTTCTGATTTAAATTCCTCTACTTTTTCTAATTCTCAAATAATTGAATTGAAAGAAGAAAATTTTTCTTTACTTAAAGAAAATGAATGTTTATCTAATGAAAATAAATATTTAAAATCAGAATGTAATAAGTTAAATATTCGTATTAATAGTTTAGATAAAGATATTTCTTCTTTTAAATCAAGATATGAGGATATATGTTTAAATGTAAGCAAATTTAATAAAGGTAAAGAAAATCTCAATAACATTCTTTCTTTTCAAAGAGAATCACAAAAGACAAAAGGATTAGGTTTTAAAATTAATAAAAATAAATCAAAGAAAACAATTTTTGTAAAAACTTCTTGTGATTTGTATGAATATAGAAATGAAAATTTGTGTAAAAAGAAATCAAAATTCTTTTCTATTTAGGTTCCGAAAGAATTATCTTCTTTACATAAGAATTTTTATATTTCTTATTTTATTAAAAATATTTGTTTATCATCTAACTATTTAGGCAAATCAAACTCTTCATGGGTTTGGTTTCCTAAAGGCTAATTTAAAGGACCCAACATAGTATGGGTACCAAAATATAAATGTTTATTATTTCAGGTACCCAAGAAAGATAGGTGGATTTTGGATAGTGGTTGCTCCAAACATATGACTGGAAACATACAATTGTTGTCATCTTTTCAAAACAAGGATGGTGGTACCGTTACTTTTGGAGATAAAAACAAAGGAAAAGTCATCGGTATTGGATCCGTCGGTAATCCAAACAAATATATCATTGATAATGTTCTATTAGTTGATGGTCTTAAACATAATTTACTTAGTATTAGTTAACTTTGTGATAAAGGTTTTAAAATTGTTTTTGAAAAAGAATCATGCTTAATTTATGATATTGATTTAATAACTATTATTTTTAAAGGTCATAGAAAGAATAACATTTATGTGTTATCTATGAAAAATATTTCAAATGAACATTGTCTTATTGCATCATCTAATGATTCTATTTTATGGCATAAACGTTTTGGACATGTTAACTTTAAACATATGTCTAAGATTTCTAAAAATGATTCAGTAAATGGTTTACCTAAGATGTCTTTTAAAAATAATTTTTGTGATGCATGTCAACAAGGAAAAATGCACAAATCTTCTTTCAAATCTAAAAATATAATATCTACAAATAGACCATTAGAATTAATTCACATAGATCTTTTTGGTCCATCTAGAGTAGCATCTTTAAATGGAAGTAGATATGCATTTGTTCTTGTTGATGATTATTCTAGATTCACATGGGTAATTTTTCTCAAACATAAAAATGATGCTTTTAATGAGTTTTCTATATTTTGCAAAAGAATTCAAAATAAAAAAAATCTACTTTTATTATTTCTATACGTAGTGATCATGGAGGTGAATTTGAAAATGAATTATTTGCAAATTTTTGTGATAAACATGGTATATCACATACTTTTTCTTTTCCTCGTGCTGTTCCACAAAATGAAGTTGTAAAAAGAAAAAATAAAACTTTACAAGAATGTGCTAGAACCATGTTGTGTGATAATAATTTACCAAAATATTTTTGGACAGAAGCCGTATCAACAGCTTGTTATGTATTAAATAGAGTTTTATTAATACCTCTTTTAAAGAAAACCTCTTATGAATTATTTTATAACAAAATTCCTAAAGTATCTTACTTTAAAGTCTTTGGTTGTAAATGTTTTATTTTAAACACAAAGGATAACTTAGATAAGTTTGATTCTAAATCTGATGAAGGAATTTTTGTTGGATATTCTAATCACAGTAAAGCATATAGAATATATAACAAAAGAACATTAGTTATTGAAGAATCTTTACATGTTTCTTTTGATGAAATTTTTTCAAAATCACCTATTATATTAAATAATGATGATGATATAATTGATACTATAAATGATACTCCTATGATAGATATTACAAAAGATGATAATCTACAAAATGATTTACCTAAAGATTTTGTAGAAGTTAGAAATCATCCACATGATTTAGTTATTGGAAATATTTCTGATAAAGTAACTACTAGATCTCATTTCAATTTGATTGCTCATACTTCTTTTATTTCAACTATTGAACCTAAAAACATCAAAGAAGCACTTCTTGATGATTCATGGATAATTGCTATGAAAGATGAACTTAATCAATTTACTAGAAATAATGTTTGGGATCTTATACCTAGACCTTAAAATAAATCCATTATTGGAACAAATGGATTTTTGGAAACAAATTAGATGAATTTGGTCAAGTTGTTAGAAACAAAGCTAGATTAGTTGCTCAAGGTTATAATTAAGAAGAAGGAATTGATTATGATGAAACTTATGCACCTGTTGCACGATTAGAATCAATTAGAATTTTACTTGCATTTGCATGTTTTATGAATTTTAAATTATTTCAAATGGATGTTAAAAGTGCTTTTCTAAATGGTTTTATAAAAGAAGAAGTTTTTGTAGAACAACCTCCAGGTTTTGAACATGAAAGTTTTCTAAATCATATTTTTAAACTTAAGAAATCTTTATATGGTCTTAAACAAGCACCTCGTGCTTGGTATGATAGATTAAAGAAATTTCTTTTAACTTCTGGTTTTGAAATTGGAAAAGTTAATTCAACATTATTCATTAAGAAAATAAATAAAGATATTTTACTAATTCAAATATATGTAGATGATATTATTTTTGGTTCTACTAACAACAATCTTTGTCAAGAATTTGCTAAGACTATGCAGGATGAATTTGAAATGAGTCACATGGGTGAACTAAATTTCTTCCTTGGACTACAAATTAAACAATTGAAAGAAAGAATATTCATCAATCAAAGTAAGTATGCAAAAGATTTACTCAAACGTTTCGGAATAGATAATACAACAAGCAAACCAACACTAATGAGTACCACTACATCACTTGACAAAGATGAAAATGGTAAGAATGTTGATCAAAAGCTCTATCGAGGTATGATTGGATCACTTCTTTACATTACTGCAAGTAGACCTGATATTATGTTTAGTGTATGTTTATGTGCTAGATTTCAATCTAATCCTAAAGAATCACATCTTAAAGCAGTAAAAAGAATATTTAGATATATTAAAGATACTACAAATTATGGTTTGTTTTATCCAAAACATAGTTCATTTGATTTAATATCATATAGTGATGCTAATTTTTCCGGATGTAAATCTGATAGAAAAAGTATAAGTGGAACATGTTATTTCTTAGGACATTCACTTGTATCTTGGTTTAGTAAAAAACAAAATTCAGTATCATTATCAACAACTGAAGCTGAATATATTGCTGCAAGTCTTGCATGTGCTCAAATATTATGGATGAAACAAACATTATCTGATTATGGCATAATTTGTCCAATATCATCCATTATGTGTGACAATTCTAGTGCAATTAATTTATCTAAAAATCCTATTCAACATTCACGTACAAAACACATTGATATTAGACATCATTTTTTACGTGATCATGTGCTTAAAGGTGATATTTTATTAGAATTTATACCTACAGATAAACAAATAGCAGATATATTAACAAAACCCTTAAAAGAAGAAATTTATGTTAAATTAAGAAGGGAATTAGGTATATGTTCAATTGAAGATTTAAATTAAAATTTTAAAATAAGCACATATGCATTTATACTCTTAATAGTCGACTAATTTGACTTATAGTCGACTACATGCACAAGTCTTACAAATAATTTTTTTCTGAAAATTACAGTGTAGTCGACTACTTGCCTTTATAGTCGACTACTCTATGTTAAAATCTTAAAATCAACTTTCTGTTGTTTACAGTGTAGTCGACTACAATACATATTAGTCGACTACTCTGAGTTAAAAACTGAAAATCATCTTTCTGTCGATTATAGTGTAGTCGACTACTTTTACTATTAGTCGACTACTGATTCTGAACTTTCAGTTTTACAGTTTTAAAATCTTATTGGTTTTTTATTTAAATTTAAACCCAAAACCCAATACCCAATACCCGTTTCAGTTAAGTAAAACTCATCTCAACCATAGATTTTCAACTCTATCAAATTTAGCCACATATCTAAGATAAAATCTTAACCCTATATTTATTTCAATATCAAATCTGAACCATACATTGTATTTTTTTTAAAAGATAAAGTAAAAAATCAAAAACTACCCACTAACTCTACTAAAAACCGAGCCCTCATCTTCCTCTCCTCAGAACCCACGAATCCAGGTTAGGGCATTTTCATTTTTCTCAAAATTTTCATCAATTTCTTCAATTTTCCTTCAAATTTGTCAAGCAGTCAAGAACAATAGTCGACTATTCCAAGTTCTAGTCGACTAATCTAGGGTTTCTACAGTTTGGGGTATATTTCTAAACTTGATCTTTGAATCTTTGGTTATTTATCTGTTTTATCATGTCTAGATCTAAGAAAGCTAAGCAAACCCATACTTCTGTTAACGATGAAATCATCATTTATTTAAAAAGGCCTGATTTATTAGAAGAATTTAACAAAAATTCAACTTTTGAAGTTCTTCAAGGACGATTTGTGAAATTTGATGATTTTATACCTTGGAATTTTGGTTCATATTTTGAAAATGTGGGATTGCTTGAATTATTCTCTGCTAAAAATAGAAAACCCACATATCCATTTCTTGTGCAATTGTTCTATACTAATATAGAACGTGTGGGAACTATTGGTGGTTCTGAAAAACTCAAAACTCTTGTTAAAGGAATATAGATTGACTTAACTACAAAGTCAATTGGTAAAATCTTCAATATTCCTTATCAAGGAGTTTCTCTTAGGTCTGTTAGGATAAATAATTCAGATCTGTTATCTAATCATATATTTCTTCCTAGATATGACAAACCTTTAAATAACTCAAACAAACTTCGTCCAATTCTTAGGTTCATTACACGAATCCTAGCCTATAACTTGTTTCCAAAAACTGGGAGTTTTCATTTTATTTCCCTAGATTTAGCAAAAGCTCTATATGCTATAGTGGGAAATATTCAAGTTAATTGGGCTAAAATTTACTTTGATAATCTTCTGACAATTCCAAGATGATTTCTTCCTTATGGTGCATTTCTAACAAAAATCTTTGACAAATTTCATGTCGATCTCCAATCTGAAAATTCTGTTGTCCGTTCCATTGAATTTTTTGATTCCAATGCCCTAACTAGGATGAAATTGACTAATTTTGAAATTCAAGAACATAATCCTCAAAATGAACCTCATCAAGAAGAAATTCTACAAGATTTACCATAATCTTCAACTCAAGCAGGAGCTTCTTCTAGTCAACCACCACCGTTTCCTACAGAACCTTCATGTTTTTTAGACGTGCAATACAACACTTTAAGTGCACGTATTCTGGAACTTGAAACTGGTCAAAGAGCTTTATATTCCCAGAACTCATATATCATTAGTAATCAAGAAGAGCTAATCAAGAAGTTTGAAGACTTGGACACAAAGCTTAATGCGTATTTTCAAGGACAGCAACCCCCTCCAGCACCTTAGGATGTTTTTACTTAATGCGTATTTTCAAGGACAGCAACCCCCTCCAGCACCTTAGGATGTTTTTATGTTAAGTTTCAAAATAATTATGTTATTCTGTTTAAGTATAAAAAACTATGTGGTTGTGAGTTGTTAGGACATATGTAATATGTTTATGTTGCTACTATGTTAAGTATGTTGATTGTGTGTTTAATTATCTATGATGATGTTTGGTTAGTTAATATATGTGCTACATATTTTAAACAGATCATGGTGATGAACATTGTGGAACTTTTGGTCTTTATGGCAAGTCTTTGCCTACCTATTTGGATGTGTGAAGTTATGGACTATGTTCATAACCTTGATGATTTGTTTGAAGTTTTAGCTCATGTTGAAGAAATAATGTCATGTTTAGCATAAATATTTTCCTCTTTTTGTTGATAATAAAGGGGGAGAAATAGTTATGTATTGTTATGTATTGTTATAGACTCAAATTTGCATATATGCAGGGGGAGTAAGTATGGTTATTTTAAGTTTTAATCTGATTATAAAATATATACTTATGCATAAATTATTTGTTATCATCAAAAAGGGGGAGAATGTTGAATATCATATCTCCATTAGTATTTTGATGATAACAATTTATACAGTGTGTGCACTAACTTTTATATATAGATTTCAATATCAGAATATGAACAAGTGCAAGATGTTTTCAAGGCATTATGAAGTGAAGAAAATGAAGAACAGATGAGATAATGTATTTTACATTTTCTTTATTTAGAATTATTGTACAAGCCTTGATCACACACACGCACACACACATAATATTAGAACACACTAACATAGGCTTAGTGTGTTAGTTAACTATAGAAATCCCCTATGTTAACCATTAGAATTATAGTTAAAACTTAAGCATAAAAATATTTTATTTCATAATTTTTACTCTTAGTAGTCGACTAATTAGAATAGTAGTTGACTACTCATGTATAAAACTTAAATATATATTTCTGTTATTTTACAGTATAGTCGACTAATGTAGATTGTAGTCGACTACTCAGGTGTTTTACAGAAACATAAGTTTCTGTCTTTTTACAATATAGTCGACTAATCAACATTATAGTCGACTACTGAACGCAAATTTCATTTTATCAGTTTCTGTTAAAATACAGTGTAGTCGACTAATGAGCATTGTAGTCGACTACTGAGAAATTTTCTGAATACACAGAGTCTGTTTGAACTCAGTGTAGTCGACTAATGTGTATTGTAGTCGACTACAGATACAGTTTTTTCAGTATTCAAACTTTGAATTTATGACTGTTTATAGCCATTTTTAAACGTTTTTAAAGTTCAAAAATTTGTCTTTTCAAGGGCTATAAATAGGTTATTTGTTCAGAAAAAATGTAGAGACTTACATACCCATAAGCTTTGATCTTTGTTCATTTTTTAAGTAAAAAATATTCAGATTTTGAGAAAAAGAAAAGTTTCTGAAATTGCTTCTGAACATCATTCAAATACTTATTATTTAGGCAATTTACAGAGGTTAAAAAGAATCCTAAACCACTGCTGCACTTCACTACACATTCAAGGCTTATAGGATCAATTGTGTTCTTGCTTCAAAAATGATTTCTCTCGGGTTTGAGAGGGTTGATCTCTTGGTTTAGAGATTGGTGTTCAAATGGGCAAGGTGTTTATCAATTGGTGTTGTAATTTGCAGGGACTTGCAAATTGGTCAGGTTTGCGTTTGATTTTGTAAGTTTATTCAAAATCGTAGTGAAAACTCTCAAGTGGGATTTGCTTGGGGACTGGATGTACACCGGATTGGTGGAACCAGTATAAATCCTTGTGTTTGTGATTGTGAATTTCTAAGATTGCCATTTTTCTTTGCAATTTATAATATACTTTGCATAAATTCTAAAAGAACACTATTCACCCTCCCTCTAGTGTTCAAGTGTATCTATTTCAGATCCTACACCAGTCTTTGGTGCAGTGTTCCTATTGTAGCTACCCTGGGCATACCCAGCAGGAGTGCCCCAGACGTCTTCATCTGTGCTACAACTGTGGGTCCCCCGATCATGTTAACCAGGAATGTCCACAGCGGCAGCAGGCCAGCTTGCCCCCACCTCCAATTCGAGCAGCTCTTCCAGCTCCACCTTGATCAGACTCAACAGCTCCAGCTCAGCACGTGTGACGCCCCAGGGTTCACACAAGGCTGCAGTCCCAGGTGAAACCCGCATTGTCAAACCTGCCAAGCACCAACCACAATCATATGAAACCATAAATCAAAAGAAATCACATGAAACCAAAACAATATTAATTTTCGAATAAAAGACAAGAGAGGCAACCATATCAAGCCTTTAAGCTTGTTTCAACCCATATAAACATATATCACCCGGTAAACATAATTTAGGAAATAAACACCCAATAAACCCGGGGGTTGATTAAACACAAACCTCTCATGACAATCATAACCAAAAATCATGAAAACAAAAGAATTGATAAAAAAATATTTTATTATTCAAAAAATTTCAAAACACATTTTTCAAAATCCAAGAAAATAATAAAAAAAGAAAATATTAAAAATCTTGATTTAAAATTAAAAAGATTTTGGCACCCAAGTACTCTTGGTGCCAAAATATTTTGGGACATGAACTCTATCATTAAAACTCAAAGCCCTAGGGTTATGAACTTATTTGGCACATTTAGTGCACGGACACGGTCAAAACAAAAATTATGTAAGTGACCTTTACAATTGCAAAATGTACAATAAAAAGGTTGAAGTGGTTTGTGTTGACCAAAAACATGTGCACGGGACTCATTTGTAAAAATAGATTGATCTTTGAAATTATTTAGTAAACAAGAAACTCTTCTCAAATCAAAACAAAATTTGGCCAAATGACCAAATCTACCACAATAATCACATTTAAACACATGAGCATGTTTATGATGATCTATATGAGTGTGTACATGTGTATTGATGATAAAGCTTGATGTGATGCACAAACATGATTTGTCTTGATGGTTTTTGTGCATTATAGCAAAATTTAGCTAGATGGCCTTTACAGTTGCAAATAGAACACTTATAAATTTTGCTATACATGTGTGTATAATGAGTTGTTTTCTTGGAAGAACTAACATGGGACTTTACACACAAGTCCATAAGCTCCGATACCAATTGTTAGACCCTAATATCACAAGAAAAGAACCCTAGAGGGGGAGTGAATAGGGTAATGTGCTAATCTAATTTGATTTTTTGCCAATTAAAACTTATTAACAAATATATTCTTAAAAGTATGATATACAACTAATTATG
The DNA here is from genome assembly GCF_001876935.1 of Asparagus officinalis. Lineage (NCBI taxonomy): Eukaryota > Viridiplantae > Streptophyta > Magnoliopsida > Asparagales > Asparagaceae > Asparagus > Asparagus officinalis. The sequence goes on from NC_033800.1 coordinate 94,701,065, forward strand.
AGCAAGAATTTGTAATATAAACTAGGGTAATATAAACATGCAACAATGTGATAGGGAGATATAAACAATGAGCAATATGACAATGGTGAAAGAATGAACTAAGCAACAAGCACAAGATACGCCAAAGTAAACTCAAACACACAAAAAATGATTACAGAGTTCGAACCTTCCGTCCTACGTTTTCGTTCCCCACTCCTGGGAAGAAATATACTATCACACCGGGTTTTCGGCACTCACCCGAAAATATGTTTACACCTCACACTCGGTTTTCTAGCTCACCGAAAACTTTACAATCTACACTCTTGTAATCCCACTCTACACCTTCTAAGTGTTGGTCTCTAGCCCGTGTCTCCCTCAAGTGTTCGGATTTACAACCTCTCCCTAGGCTTTACTACTGACGCTGCTCCTCTTGGGATAACCTTGTCTCTCACCACACACTCCCCGCGGTGTACAAGTGTATTACAAGTGTATCCTCACAATGAAAGCTCAACAACAAGTATTTGTTCTCTAATATGGATGAGAACACAAATAAGCTCACTCTCAATATTACAATCTCTCACAACCCCAACTATACTATATATGCAAATACAATAAGCTCAAGTGGGTGTGTGTAACAAAGAGTATAATCAAATCAAAACTAAACTCAATATAATTCTAGCTTAACAAAATGATAATCAAACAAAAATATAAATGTAAAGCTAGATATGAGTTTAGAAAACTTCTCTATGATGATAAGAGAGAGAGAGAGAGAGATAAAATGAAGCTCAAACACCAATGATTTGATCTCCACTTCCTCTTGTGAGAATATCTTCACAAACAAACTTGAAACAAATACTAAAACAAACTTAAACTCTTGTTAAACTTTTATAAACTTATTTAAAAACTTTATTTTTATGGTTGTAAGTGTTGAGGGATAATGGGGTATATATAGGAAACCCCAAAGCTAAGAAAAACCTACGAAAAATGCCAAAAACACTATTATAGGTGAAAACATGTCATCAGTTGACTGATTATGTCATCAGTCGACTGATAAAGTCGACCGTTGAACAGTTTTGGCAGATTCTTAAATTTTTGCATTTCTGACTTTATAAAATTAATTAAAAATAGTAAATCAACTGCAAACATGTCATTCGTAGAATGATGATGTCATTAGTTGACTGATGAAGTCGACCGTTGAACAGTTTTGGCAGATTTTAAATTTTTTGTGTATCTGACTTATAAAATTAATTAAAAATAGTAAATCAATTCCAAACATTATAAAATTTTGAGAGAATATTCTATACATGTAGCTAAACATGTTAGAGAAAGAATTTATAAAATATAACTTCCCATTTGTGAGAAATAAATATTTGAACATGGATATTATATATTCAGAAAACTGCTGAAACATCCGATTTTGTAAAATCAATTCAGCATAGTAAATCAGCTTCAAAAAATAGTAAATCAACTCTAAATATTATTAAATATTGAGAGAATATTTTAAACATGTATATTAACATGATAGAGAAAGCATTTTTGAAATACTACTTCCCATTTGTAAGAAATAAATGTTTGAACGTAGATATTATAGATTCTAAAAACTGCTGAAACATCCGATTTTGTAAAAACAATTCAGCATAGTAAATCAGTTCAAAAAATGATAAAAGTTTGGAAAATGATTATAAACATGTAATAGAATATTTTAGACAAAAAAAATTTTAAATTGCATTTCCATTTATGAAATATCATTTATTTTGTAAACCATTAAAAATGCAAAAACGTTAAATACTCGATTTTGACAAAAACAATTTCAAGCAAGTTTGCAAATACTTTTGAATGAATTAATAGAGTTAGGAAAAGATGTAAAATTTTTATATTTAGTCTATAATCCAAAAAAATGATACTTTAACAAAAATGATGTGTAATGCGATAAATCCACAATTTGTGTGTACGTGTATGAAATGAGCTTAAAGTATTAACACACAAAGTAAACTCCTAAAACTAATATACCCAAGCTAAGCCTAAGAGATCTTTGATATGTTCGTCTTGGTAAACATGGATGAAGCTTGAACTTGAATATTTAACTTGAATTATGCATAACTTCACTCCGGTATTCCTTCCATCCTCCAATGTATATGATCGTGAAAGCTCGGTTCCATCCAACCTCCAACATCGTTGTTTGTCTAGAATATCTAATAAGAAAGACAAACACTAGACAAAAAATATTAGGAATTGTTTGTAATTATCAAAACAAGATTATGGAGTAGGCTCACAAACATGAGACCAACAATCTCCCACTTTTTGATAATGACAAATAATTAACACAAAAAGATATACATGATACAAAATGAATATTTAAATTATATTCATAATGCATAAAATCAAGGCAAAATATACTCATAATATTTCCCCCCTTTGACAACATCAAAAAAGGGAAAACAAGTAGAGAGCAAAGGCTCCCCCTACAAACAAGCATTGGTGAGTATAAAAACAAATAATAGGGAATAGCTCCCCTTATCAAAAAGCCTTAGAGAATATATGAAATTATGACCAAGTCAAACATATGTGACTAACAACATATATAGAGATGCACTATTATTTACTCACATACAAAAAATCAATGAGAACACATATTGATATATCAATATGTAAAGTGTGTCTCAAGGCAAAAACCTAATGACCATGTATAAAATAGATTTATGGAATCAAAAGAAGGAAAAACATGAGAGTCATGAAAAAAGTTTTCAAATGAAAACAAATCACTCATATGAAACCATAAATCAAAAGAAATCACATGAAACCAAAACAATATCAATTTTTGAATAAAAGATAAGAGAGGTAACCATATCAAGCCCTTAAGCTTGTTTCAACCCATATAAACATATATCACCCGGTAAACATGATTTAAGAAATAAACACCTAATAAACCCGGGGATTGATCAAACACAAACCTCTCATGACAATCAAAACCAAAAATCATGAAAACAAAAAAATTGATCAAAAAAAATTGTTTTCATATTCAAAAAATTTCAAAACACATTTTTCAAAACCAAGAAAATAATAAAAAATGAAAATATTAAAAATCTTGGTTTAAAATTAAAAAGATTTTGGCACCCAAGCATTCTTGGTGCTGAAATTTTTAGGGACATGACCTCTATTATTAAAACTCAAAGCCCTAGGGTTATGAACTCATTTGGGCACATTTAGTGCACGAACATGGTCAAAAGAAAAATTGTGTAAGTGACCTTTACGATTGCAAAATGTGCAATGAAAAGGTTGAAGTGATTTGTGTTGACCAAAAACATGTGCACGAGACTCATTTGCAAAAATAGATTGATCTTGAAATTGTTTTGCAAACGAGAAACTCTTCTCAAACCAAAACAAAATTTTGCCAAATGACCAAATCTACCACAATAATCACATTTAAACACATGAGCATGTTTATGATGATCTATATGAGTGTGTACATGTGTATGTAATGATAAAGCTTGATAGGATGCACAAACATGATTAGTCTTGATGGGTTTTTGTGCATTATAGCAAAGTTTAGCTAAATGGCCTTTACGGCCGTAAATAGAACACTTATAAATTTTGCTATACATGCGTGCATAGTGAGTTGTTTTCTTGGAAGAACTAACATGCGACTTTACACACAAGTCCATAAGCTTGTTGTTATTGGCTATGCATGATTTTAATGTTGAATCTAAAGTGGATATTCTATTTTTGACATGATTCAACTCATCAGTATGTATATAAGCATTGTTCTTTGAAGTAGAGCAAACATAGTTGTTAGGAAAAGAACTAACTTTATTTTTCATATTTTCAACTTCAAGCATGACGTATTCTTTCTCATGAGTTAAGCTAGTAATATTGGAACTCAAGGTAATATGATCAAATTTTAATTTTAATTATTTTCTTTAAGGATCACATTATCTTTAGCAATAGTATCAAATTTAGATGCTAGCAATTCATGATCGGATTTTAATTCTACATGCTTGCTTTTCAAACTAACAAAATTATTATGTAACTTAATGTAGGCATGAATTAATTTATCATATGCACAAGCGAATTCGTCCATAGATATATCACATTCGGATTCAAACTCGCTTACCACACAAGGGCTATCGCCTAATGACCGTGTGCATGATACTCCACATAAACTTGAAGAAGAATCCTCCAAAGCTTTTCGGATTACCTCCAAGTTCCCTTGATGTGCTTCAATAAATTTCCAAAATATGTAAGCACTATTAAAATGAACAAACTTGTTAGAAAATGACGAGTCAAAAGTATTTAGCAAATATTCTAACAAAATCTTGTTCATTATAAATAATCTTTTATTATTTTTATTCTACTTGGATTTCTCCGAAGTGGACACAATATAAACATCATAAATAATTTCCCATAAATTAAATAGCTTAAATCTAACACACCATTGGGCATAGGAGAAATTAACTAATTTTGGAGCAATACTAGGATCATAGCCTAAACAAGATGCACCATTCATATCCATACTTATATTTATATACAACAAAGCCAAATGCAATCAAAACTAGATTAGCACAATAAGATAACTTGGATCTTTAACTCAAGGTGATTAGACCTTAAATTAGACCTTAAATAAAAAAGCACCAAGTTCTGATACCAATTGTTAGACGCTAATGCCACTAAAAAAAACCCTAGGGGGGTGAATAGGGTAATGTGCTAATCTAATTCGATTTTATGACAATCAAAACTTATTAACAAATATATTCTTGCAAGTATGATATACAACTAATTATGAGCAAGAATATGCAATATGAATAAGGGTAATATAAACATGCAACAATGTGATAGGGAGATATAAACAATGAGCAATATGACAATGGCGAAAGAATGAACTAAGCAATAAGCACAAGATACGCTAATGTAAACTCAAACACACAAAGATGATTACGGAGTTCGAACCTTCCGTCCTACATCTCCGCTCCCTACTCTCGGGGAGAAATCCACTATCACACTGGGTTTTCGACGCTCACCCAAAAATGTTTACACCTCACTCTTGGTTTTCTAGCTCATCGAAAACTTTACAATCTACACTCTTACAATCTCACTCTACACCTTCTAAGTGTTGGTTTCTATCCCGTGTCTCCCTCAAGTACTCGGATTTACAACCTCTCTTTAGCTTTACTACTAATGCCACTCCTCTTGGGATAACCTTGTCTCTTACCACACACTCCTCTCGGTGTACAAATGTATTACAAATGTGTCCTCATAATGAAAGCTCAACAACAAGTGTTTGTTCTCTAATATGGATGAGAACACAAATAAGCTCACTCTTAATATTGTAATCTCTCATAACCCTAATTATACTATGTATGCAAATACTATAAGCTCAAGTGGGTGTGTGTAACAAAGAGTATAATCAAATCAAAACTAAACTCAATATAATTCTAGCTTAACAAAATGATAATCAAACAAATATATAAATGTAAAGCTAGATATGAGTTTAGAAAACTTCTCTATGATGACAAGAAAGAGAGATGAATTGAAGCTCAAACACCAATGAATTAATCTCCACTTCCTCTTGTGAAAATATCTTCACAAATAAACTTGAAACAAACACTAAAAAAAACTTAAACACTTGTTAAACTTTTGTAAACTTGTTTAAAAACATTCTTTTTGATGGTTGTAAGTGTAGAGGGATGATGGGGTATATATAGGAAACCCCAAAGCTAAGAAAAACCTAAGAAAAATGCTAAAAACACCATAAAACATGTCATCTGCCGACTGATGATGTCATCTGAAAATACCAAAAATACCAGAAAACTAGTCATTATAGTCTGAAAACATGTCATCTATCAACTGATGATGTTATCAGTCGACTGATGAAGTTGACCGTTGAAAAGTTTTGGTAGATTCTAGAATTTTTATATATCTGACTTTATAAAATCAATTAAAACTAGTAAATCAACTCTAAACATTATGAAATTTTGAGGGAATGTTATAAACATGTATATTAACATGTTAGAGAAATAATTTCTTAAATATTACTTTTCATTTGTGGGAAATAAATATTTGAACACAGATATTACAGATTCTAAAAACTGCTAAAACATCCAATTTTATAAAATCCATTCAGCATAGTAAATCAGCTCCAAAAATGATAAAAGTTTGGAAACTGATTTTAAACATGTAATAGAATATGTTAGAAAAAGAAATTTTTAAATTGCATTTCCCTTTTATGAAATATCACTTAATTAATAAACCGTTCAAAAATGCAAAAACGTAAATACTCGATTTTAACAAAAATAATTTCAAACAAGTTTGCAAATCCTTTTGAATGGATTAATAGACTTAGTAAAAGATGTAAAATAGTTATATTTAGTCTATAATCCAATAACATGATATTTTAACAAAAACGATGTTTAATGCGATAAATGCACAATTTGTGTGTACGTGTATGAAATGAGCTTAAAGTATTAACACACAAAGTAAAATCCTAAAACTAATATACCCGAGTTAAGAGATCTTTGATATGCTCATCTTGGTGAATATGGATGAAGCTTGAAATTGAATCTTTGACTTGAATTGTGCATAGCTTCACTCCAGTATTCCTTCCATCCTCCAATGTATATGATCGTGAAAGCTTAGTTCTATCCAACCTCCAACATTGTTGTTTGTCTAGAATACCTAATAAGAAACACAAACACTAGACAAACAACATTAAGAATTGTTTGTAATCATCAAAACGAGATTAGGGAGTGGCCTTATAAACATGAGGCCAATTGGCAATCCTATGTAAAACCCTAAAATTTTAAAAATATTATTGTAAATAATAATAAATGAATTTTATTATGATTGTTGATCATTCGGGAATGAATGGATAAGATTAGAATCGATTTGAGATTGATTCAAACTTTTAGCATTGGTATCGTGAGTCTGCTGAAATTTACTGCATTTTATTTTTAGTAATTTTTTGGATGGACATGATGATTGCGTCATTGATCTTAGAATTTTGAGACGGTATTGTGGGTAATGTTTTGTTGCTTTCTAAAAATGGAGATGGAAACCCTATTTTTAAATAATATAAAATATTACACACACACACACACACACACACACATACACATCCACCTACTCCCCTCAACACAACTTGTAGGCTCAGGAGTACCCTAGCAGCAGGGTAAGGGTCCACATTAGCAGGGTCCCCATAAGAAGGGACACCAGCGGGATCAGAGGGTGCAGTAGCAGCAATGATTTTAGAAAACTTATTTCAAATGTAACAGGTTCGGACACAGAATAGTAGAGTGCCATAGCGCACCCACAGCAGGCCAGTAAGGCAAGAATTAGCAGCATCAGCAGAACCGCGCTCAAGGCCGTGGTCAGGGCTAGCAGTTGAGGATTACGACACCTCTAGAAATCCCGATGATTGAGGGACATGTGTGAGCTATTCAAGAGATCCAACAAGGATAGATGGTTCCATACGTTCTAGGCGATGCAGTGTAGTAGCTTTCAACTACTGGTAGAGTATATGCAGTTGTCTGGTGGTGGAAGGTACGTTCCTTGTGAACTCCTTTCCAGCACATATTCTTTTTTATTCTGGTGCTTCGCATTCTTCATCTCCTATGATTATATGGTTAGACTTCAGCTTGTAGCACAGCTATTAGATATTTCGTTATCTGTGTCTACTCCTTTAGGAGAGATGTCTCTTTTAGAGAGTATTTATATGACATATGTCGTCAGCTTAGATGATTTCGAATTCGTGATTGATTTGATTATGTTGCATATGTTTGAGTTTGATGTTATCCTTGGTATGGATTGGTTATCTTACCATGTGAGTATCGACTATTTTGCAAAGACAGTCAGCTTGCGAGCAAGTGATGGATCTGAGTTGGTGGTAGAGACCTCACGAGGCAACCAGATTGCAGAGTCATTTCTGGCATACGTTGAGGAGGCGATGTTGCGGGATCGGGGCACAGATTTGAGTGAGACGCGAGTGGTATCAGAGTACCAGGATATCTTCTGGGACATACCAGGTTTACCTCTTGTGAGAGAGGTCAAGTTTTAGATAGAGTTGTAGCTAGGCACCATGCCGATTTATCGAGCTCCTTACCGTATGGCGCCTGCTGAGATAAGGGAGCTCCAAATCCAGTTAGATAAGTTGTTGTCTCAGTGATTCATTCATCGAGTCATTCTCCATGGGGAGTGTAGGCGTATAAAACTGCCTATAGGTCCCTTAACACAGCTCGGCACAAACCGACGAACCATCGGGCGACGTATCCAAACACGAGCGTCAGTCCACAACGCCGAAGCCAAGTTACACGCAACGAAGCGGAGTAACGAGGCGACGAGGTTAACGAATCGCACGCAAACAACGGAATAAATCCACTCGCGTGCGGAATCATGCTAACGGGTTGAGGAATCAACGAGTCATCCAACCAAGGGTGGGCTCGGACGAATCACGATCGAATCAAGATCAGTTTCGGACTCGAACTCAGAAGTGGATTTACTGCCAAATCAAGAATCGGATTTACTACCAAATCAGGTCAACGAATCAGAGTCTAAGTCAACCATACAACCGAATCATGGACAGAACCAAAAAAACGGATACAACGACAAAATGACGAAAACCACACCAGGGTGGGGGGCTCGGCCTGAAACGCGAGCGACAACCGTCAAGTGGCTCGGGCCATCCGAGTCGCACCGCTGAGGTGCCGGCTTGGCCGAGGACAGACTCCAGGGTGTGTCGGCCAAGGCTGAGCCACCTACAGGGTGTCGGCACGACCTGTGCGCGGGCACAGTGAAAGGTGCCGTATAAATAAAGGAGGTAGGTGGTTCATATTGTTCAAAGGGTGGTAGGAAAAATTTGGAGAGCGAAGCTGTACTTGGCTGGATTGAAGACTCAGATCTAAAAAGATCCAAGCTTTGGGACTGTCTGAGGACTTGTTCTTCCAGATCTGGATGCTCGGCGATGCGTCAACGGGCCAAATAAGGCAGAGCTCGAGAGGACCGCGGATCTCAGATCTAACCGGTGTACTCCGGGATCAAAGCTTGGTCTTTGGATCCCGACGAATTAAAAGCTACTAGTTCCTTGGCAGAAAATAGTACCGACGAGCTCGGCTATTATTTCCTAATGGCGAAATAAGTACGCCACGTTATACTGGCGTAGATCCGATCCGGATTTAGATCTCGCGGTGGTCACTAAGGATAAACCTCGGCGCAGGCAAACAAACCAACGCAAGGAGCGACCAGGCAAAACATGGGCTCGCGATTGTTCGACACAAAAGGAATAAAAAAGTCTTATAATTGTTTCTTTACTCTTATTTAAGATTTTCATTGTAACCGAGCTATAAAAAGACCGGGATCTTTGTAACCAGAAAAACCAGTTATTTAAAGATATGCAATCGGAATCAGGTGAAGAAAGCAAGAACGATTTTTCGCGACGCGAACTAAATGCTGGCGACAACAGTGTAGACGCCGATCTCGGCTGCCGAGATCGTCGCGTCGCAGCCGCGGATCTCAATCCCGGTCGAGGAGGTCGAGTATGAATTCGACCAGGCCAAGTTCGAGGAGTACCTTTCATCCTCGTCCGGATCTACCTCCCCCCGCAAGTCCAAGAAGTTCTCCTCCAGGAGAAAAGTTCGTTGGTTTGAAGAAGTTCAGAACGCCAACGAAGCTCTCACCCCGGCTAACGCCAAAGTTGCGTCGGGTGAAGTTCCACCGACCTCCAACGAGGTCAAACCTGTTCTTGTCAACGCTTCTACTGTTGAGGGCGTTGTGACTCTCTCGAAGAGAGCCCGCCAGAGGCGACGTCAACGCCTTGCGCGGCAATTCGCTAAGGCGATGGAGTCTACAGACGGAGTCCGCTACAACGCGGATCTGAAGAACAGGGGAGGCAAACAGCCTCAACAACTGAAGAATGGCGGTTCCTCCAAGCCGCCGACGAACGAATGGATCCGGGTCAAACGGAACCGTTCGACACTTGAAGAGCGGATTCACAAACGCCGCGCGTTACTCGCACAAGCAAAAATTCTTGTGCAGGAGGCCAAGAAATTGGAGGAAGAAAGAGTGGCCAAAAATCCATTACCAACCCGCCAAGTATGGAGGCCGAAGCAGCTTCCAACAAAAGTTCAACCACCGGCGAATCAACCCAAGTCGCCGGTAATTTCAATAGCTTCTCCGGGAGATCATGCAGAATCGTCCCGAAGGAAGAAATCAGTTTTGGAGCACCTCGGTCCAATTCCCGACGAGAGAGGCAAAGCTCCAGTTCAAGAGCGTTTGGGTCCGAATAAGAAGCCCCGGACGATTCAACATGATGGGGGTCGCCGCAACCCTCAACATGACAAAGAAATCATGGCACCCAAGCGCACTACTTTGCGCATCGAAGTCCAGGAGCCCGCTGACAATTCACGCCCAAAAAGGCATGTTTCGAGGCGCGTGACTCTTGAAGGCCCAAAAAAGGCAGTTCACCCTCAGAAGGAAACATTATCATCTGATGATGATTGCGTTATACCTAAGAAATCGTGCCAACACACGATAGGTTGCTCCGACTTTCAAACGGAAGAGCTGTACTATCATGCTGGGGGTACGAGCAAAGCCAGAAAGAGGAGTCCTCGAAGGCTAGAAACTCAGTGCCCTTGTTCAAAGCTCATTCGGGCGGTACTGTCTGAGTGCAACTGCATCAAGGCAGTCCCCGAGAGAATTTCAGTGTTCGAAAGGCTTAGTACCGAAACGCCAAAACCAAGGCCTAGGCGTTTCCGACAAAGAAGAAGGGTAGTCGAGGAAGGAGAATTTCCGAGGGTCACCACGAATATGACCAGCAAAGGGACATTGACACAGGAGAATCCCGAGTCAATTCCGGAAGTACCCCGGTGTGTAACCCGTCTGCAGTCCAGAGCCATCATACGAGGAAGTTATGGTAGGGTTCGGACAAGATTACCGTCAGAAGATGAAGAATCAGATTCCTGCTCTGCTATCGCATCAGACAATACAGTATCCAGCGAGGGACAACCCCACGACTCATTCATGATAAGCGCGGAACAAGTGGCCAAGATGCTCGAAGAAGCCATGGCTAAACAACAGGAGAGCTTCAGGTTCGAAATGCAGATGGCCATGCAGAGTATGAGAGAAATGCATGACCAACAAATCCAAGCATTGACGAACCAGCAAGGCGAGCCAAGTCGTCGTAACCAAGTTCATCAGGAAGATGAGGACACGAATGCGAATGAAGTACATAATGCTAATAACCCTCCCGTCAATGCAGGGGGTGGTAACGATAATGCTAACGAAGACTCAGGTGAAAGCTTGAAGATTAAAAACCTCGAGAGCAAAATCAATACGTTGATTTCCGCTCAAGAGATGAAGAAGAAGGGCATTCCTTGTCCCTACCCAAGAGAATGGGAATCAATCCCCTACCCGGCGAAGTTTAGTCTAATTAACTTCACGCCATTTGATAGGAATGGTTCACCCACTCAGCATTTGATTTACTTCAAATCGCACCTGGGTGTCATCTCTGGTAATGAACCTCTGATGGTACGGTTCGTTGGCACTCTTCGTGGAGCCGCCTTCGATTGGTATCGTCGCCTCAAGCCAGGAAGCGTGAGCAGCTGGGACGACATGGAAACTAAGTTCCTCGCCAATTTCTTCGACGATGACACCGAAATATCCATCGGAACGTTGCTTGATAAAAAACAAAAAGACAGGGAGTTGGTCGACACCTTCGTCAAAAGGTTCTGGAACAAGGCAATGAATTGTCGGGACCCGATCACTGAGGAGTTCATCCTCCAGACTTGCCACAACAACCTTGCATTAGACGTGTTGGAAGCGATGAGAACAACACCGTCTGACACTTGGAAAGACTTGAAGGTGCGCGGTGAACAAGCCGAACGGTTCCTCCGAAGGAAGAAGGCCGAGAGGAACCGACCGACGGCTAATCCCCCAAACTCGAACTTTGCCTCTCGTGGTAAAGGTAAATCACCTGCAACAACTGTTGACGCTAACCAGACGTCGCAAAAGCAACTCCGAAAACAGCAAAAGACTTCGGGTCCGAGACTCCAAAAAGAGTACTCTTTCAAGGACGAAGACGTTCCAGCCATCTTCGAATCCCTCCTTGAAAGTAACAAGATCAAGCTACCACCTATCACAAATCAGGAGGAAGCTGACAACACGACGGATCCAAAGTACTGTGCATACCACAGGAGGGTCCTTCATCCCACCAAGGATTGCTTCACTCTCAAGAATAGCATTCAGACCTTGGTTGAAGCCGGCGTCATAACGCTAAGGTAAGCCAGTTGAGAACGGCACCACTCCGATAAGTATAAGAGTATAAACTGCTTCTCAACACTCCGACAAGTATACGAGTATAAACTGCTTCTTAATACTCCAATAGGTATATGAGTCTAAACTGTTTCCCAATCTTGACGGTAAATTCCTGGAGAATCATATATTCTTAAGGATAACCCGAACATGCGATTGAGGATAACGTACTCCTCGTTATACCCAGTTCTGCAAGAAAGCTGGGGGTGGATAATTCGTGTAACGGGAAGTTCCCGAAAGAATGTTAATATTCTTAGGGATAACCCGATCAATATGAACAAAGTGATGAACACTAAATCCCCCACCGATCAGACTAATTGACGGTGGGACCACCAAAATCTATCAAGTTTAATCCATTCAAAATTCTGCTATGTTCGTGCACTCAACACTTTCGTAGTTAGAGTCCGGATGTAATGCTTAGAATCTTGATCTGTCACTTGGTCAAACCTTTCTATAGTTAAGACCACAACCAAAATCTCCTCTCGATTCCTCCAATGAATGAGAGGTCCATAGATCGAGCGATCAAACCTTCCTACAGTTAGGATCGTCTCAAACCTCCCAATTGGTCAAACCTTCTTACAGTTAGGACCACAGTCAAAACCCCCTCTCGATTCCTCCAATGAATGAGAGGTCTACAGATCGAGCGATCAAACCTTCCAACAGTTAGGATCGTCTCAAACCTCCCAATTGGTCAAACCTTCTTATAGTTAGGACCACAATCAAAATCCCCTCTCGATTCCTCCAATGAACGAGGGGTCCACTTTCAAATCGAGTGATCAAACCTTCCTACAGTTAGGGTCATCTCAAACTCCTTCTTGGTCAAACCTTTCTACAGTTAGGACTAAAACAACAATTCACTCTCGATAAACGAGAAATTCATCTTTAGTTCGGTAATCAAACCTTCCGACAGTTAGGGTTATCTGAATCTTTTTGATTCTTGGAGTTGAGATCCCCCTCTTAGTTTCACCTTTCCGGATTCTGGGGGTGGAGATCCCACCTCGAGTCTCCTTTCTAGCTGAAGATAGAATATAAAATTCTTCTTCCTCAGTGTCGGGAGATAGAATATAAAATTCTTCCTCTCCCATTTCGGGTTCGTCTTTGCCCCAAGAGAAGACACCACCTTATTCAACTCCCAAAATATGTGCCTCACAGGTATGAGGAAGTTTATCCTGAATCCTAAGCAGGAATAAGTCTGCGCCTAACACGCGCTGCCAGTTTAGTCTTTTTCCGTAGAAAAAGACACCAGAGTTCGATTCTGGGGTATTCTATCCTGAAACCTAAGCAAGGATAAGTCTGCGCTTAACCCGCGCTACCGGTTAGTTCTTAACCGTCAAAAAGAACACTCGTTCACATATTCAACATTGTGGCAGGTTGTTATTAATAACACCAAAAACCATGCCTTACACGCATGGGGAATTTTATCCTTAATCCTAAGAAAGGATATGCCGACGCCTAACACGCGTCGCCGGTTTAGTCTTTCTCCGTAGAAAAAGATACCAGAGTTCGATTCTAGGGTATTCTATCCCGAAGCCTAAGTAGGGTAAAGTCAACACCTAACACGTGTTGCCGGATATCGTATTCCCATAACAATGGCGAAGTCTACGTATTCGAAGTCGTAGCAGCGAGTCTCAGAGAATTCACTCTCTTAGCATAACGTTACATGCGGAACGGATTTAGATAATCCACATGCTAGCCCGACTCAAACGGTAGTCGGTAAAGGCTAATCAAATCCGTTGTAGGCTGAGGATTTGCCAAAAATACTAAGTCAACGTCTCATACACGTTGCTGTTTAGTCTTTTCACAGGAGAAAGACGAAGTCTACGTATTCAAGATCGTAGCACTAAAAGGGTTAACTCTTTTAGCTTAACGTTACATGCGGAACGGACTTGAACAATCCGCATGCTAGCCCGACTCAAACGGTAGTCGGTAAAGGCTCATCAAACCCGTTGATGGCTGAGAATTTGCCAAAAATTCTATAAATACGAGTCATAGATGTATCAACTCCGTAGATTGGTCTCGTGACTCGAGTATCCGCCACGCTCCAATTCCTTAAGAGCTTAAACTGTGTATACTCCAACTTAGACGCCGGACAACGCGTTGCAATGAAGATTAGACGCCGGACAACGCGTCACAAGGAAGCTCAAACACCGGACAACACGTTGTAAATGAAGATTCAACGCCGACGACCGATGGTCAGTTCTATGTTGAAATAACCAACTCGAGCTAAAAGTCAGAAAATCGAGAATCGACTTCAAATTCAAAATTCCGACAGACGGTCAGACAACAAATGCAGCACCAGAACCATTACAGACATTCAACAAAGCACCGAACAGTCTGGGGGACTGAAGGAATCAAGAACAGAAGCCACTCCAAATATCCCGTCGTAACCAATCGAAGAATAGGACAATCATATCCAAAGTATTCCAGACTCTTCTATAAAAGAACGAGGCTGAAATACTTTGGAGGGGGTATCTGTAGGCGTATAAAACTGCCTATAGGTCCTTTAACACAGCTCGGCACAAACCGACGAACCATCGGGCGACGTATCTAAACACGAGCGTCAGTCCACAACGCCGAAGCCAAGTGACACGCAACGAAGCGGAGTAACGAGGCGACGAGGTTAACGAATCACACGCAAACAACGGAATAAATCCACTCGCGTGCGGAATCAAGCTAACGGGTTGAGGAATCAACGAGTCATCCAACCAAGGGCGGACTCGGACGAATCACGATCAAATCAAGATCAGTTTCGGACTCGAACTCAGAAGTGGATTTACTGCCAAATCAAGAATCGAATTTACTGCCAAATCAGGTCAACGAATCAGAGTCTAAGTCAACCACACAACCGAATCACGGACAGAACCGAAAGACGAAAAACGACGAAAAATGGCATCTAGAGGGGCTCGGCCGAAACCGAGCCACCTCAAGGTGGCTCGGCCAAGGCCGAGCCACCTCAGGGTGTCGGCCACCTGTGCGCGGGCACAGTGAAGGTGGCCTTTAAATAGGAGAGGTGGTTCATTTGTTCAAGGGTTGGAAAATTTGGAGAGGCGAAGCTCTGCTGGATTGAAGACTCAGATCTAAAAAAGATCCAAGCTTTGGGACTTCGAGGACTTGTTCATCCAGATTTGGTGCTCGGCGATCGTCAACGCCAAATAAGGCAAGAGTTCGAGAGGACCGGATCTCAGATCTACGCAGGCGTACTCCGGATCAAAGCTTGGTCTTTGATCCCGAGAATTAAAGGCTACTATTTCCTTGGCGAAATAGTACCCTCGGCTATTATTTCCTTGGCGAAATAATACCTGTCATACTACATAGATCCGACCGTATCTAGATCTCGCGGTGGTCCACGGATAAATCCCGGCGCAGGCAAACAACCCACGCAAGCGAGCGACCGCAAAACAGGAGCTCGCGATTTGTTCGACACAAAAGGATAAAAAGTTGTAATTTTTCTTTTCTTTTATTTGATTTTCATTGTAACCAGAGCTTATAAAAAGACCGGATCTTTGTAACCGAAAAACAGTTATTTAAGATAGCAATGGAATCAGTGAAGAAAGCAACGATTTTTCTCGCGAACAGGGAGCACCGCTCCTTTTCATGAAGAAGAAGGACAGGAGTATGTGATTGTGCATCATTATCATGAGTTGAACAAGGTCACTATCCGAAACATGTACTCACTACCGAGGACTGATGACTTATTCGACCAGTTGTAGGGAGCGCAATATTTCTTTAAGATAGATCTATGTTTCGGTTATTATCAGTTGTGGGTTCGGGATATGGATATTCCTAAAACCGCTTTTCTAACTTGATATACGTATTTTGAGTTTCTTGTCATGTCATTTGGGCTGAGCAATGCTCCCACAATATTTATCGATTTGATGAATTAGATTTTTCATACATACTTGAACCAGTTCGTGATAGTTCTCATTGATGATATTCTTATTTATTCGAGGTCGGAGGTCGAGCACGAGTAGTATTTGCGGTTGGCATTGTAGACTTTACGGAAGCACCAGTTTTATGCTAAATTTAGCAAGTGTGAATTTTGGTTATCGGAGGTTAGATTTTTGAGCCATGTTATCATCCGGGAGGGCATTGCAGTAGATCCGGCTAAAGTAGAGGCTATTTTTTATTAGGAGCCGCTGAAGATAGTTACCGAGATTCGTAGCTTCTTAGGTCTGGTGTGCTATTACAAAAAAATCATTTAGGATTTCTCAAAGATCGTGATGCCACTTACACGCCTTACTAAGAAGGGTGTACAGTTTATTTGGGGTACAGAGTGCTAGAAGACCTTTGAGACATCGAAGGCTAAGTTGACTTCAGCGCCAGTGCTGATTATTCCTAGCAGTGATAGGACTTTTGTTGTCTACACTGATGCATCATTATCAGGTCTTAGAGGGGTATTGATACAGACCCGGAGAGTTGTGTCCTATATTTCGAGGCAGTTAAGGACTCATGAGCAGAATTATCCCACGCACGACTTGGAGCTATCAGCAGTGGTCTTTGTACTGAAGGTGTGGAGGTATTATTTGTATGGGGTATAATTTGAGTTATTCACAGATCACTAGAGCTTAAAATATCTCTTTTCACATAAAGAACTCAACCATAGGCAATGGCTATGGGTAGAGTTTATTAAGGATTATGAGTTCGCTATACAGTACCATCCGAGAAAGGCGAACGTGGTAGCAAACGCGTTGAGCAGGAAGCATCGTCATGAGCTTGCAGCTTTGAGGTGTTCATTACATCTAGATCTTTATACCCTCAGCCACTATGATTTTAGGCCAGAGATTAGGAGGAGCGGTGTTTTCTTAGGAGCTTTATCAGTGCATCCATCTTAGAGCGATAGAGTGGTTAGAGCTCAGCTAGAGGATTATTGAATTCAAATCCGTAAGGGGGGGATTTCTAAGGAACCCAAGGCTGATTATACTATTAGAGAAGATGGAGGCCTTCGGATGAAGGGCCGATTAGTTATGCCAAATAATCTACAGCTAAAGAGAGATATATTTGATGAGGTGCATCGTAGCAAGTATACAGTGCATCCATACACGACGAAAATGTATAAAGACCCGAAGAGGCATTTCTAGTGGAGTGGCATACATAGAGAGATTACAGAGTATGCGGCTAAGAGTTTTACCTGCCAGCAAGTTAAGGAAGAACATCAGAGACCTGCAGAGACCCTACAGACTTTACTCATTCCCGAGTGGAAGTGGGCAGATATTTTCATGGATTTCATTATGAGGTTACCTAAATCAAAGAAAGGAAATGATTCTATTTGGGTAATAGTAGATCGGTTGATGAAGTCAGCGCACTTCTTATGAGTGAGGATGACTTATACGGAGGATTCATATACAAGGATTTTCATCCGAGAGATTGTTCAATTGCATGGAGTCCCGGAGATTATTGTATAAGGTCGGGGCTCAGTCTTCACATCCTATTTCTAGAGGAGTTTTTAGGAAATTTTTGGTAGTCAGTTGTAATTTAGTAGTGTTTTTCACCCACAGACTGATGGATAGACAGAGAGAGTGAATCAGGTGTTGGAGGATATGCTGTGAGCATGTGTTAAAGATTTTCAGGGTAGCTAGGAGGACCACACACATTGATTGAAATTGCATATTATAATAGTTATCAAGCTACTATCGGGATAGCATCGTATGAACCTTTGTACGGGAGACCTTGCAGATCGCCTATATGTTAGGCAGAGCCAGAGGATAGCCTATTGTTTGGGCCGGAGCTTGTTAGGCAGATGACAGAGAAGGTGACATTGATTCGAGAGCATATTCTTGCTGCACATAGTCGGCAAAAGAGTTATGCAAATCAGCAGAGACAACCTTTAGAGTTGCAGGTTGGAGACTTAGTTATGTTGAAAGTATCAGCAATGAATGAAGTTCAACGATTTGGTAAACGGAGGAAGCTTACCCCAAGATATGTTGGTCCCTTTAGCATTATTGAGCGTATTAGAGCTGTTTTCTATAGATTAGATCTTACAGCGTCGATGTCGAGTGTACATGATGTTTTTCATATTTTGATGCTCAAGAAGCATTTCTGCGATGACGAGCAACAGAAGGTGATTGATGCACCAGAGATTGAGATCTAGGATGATTTGCCTACCGTAGGGATCCCGGTATGCATTCTTGATAGAGAGAATAAAAAGCTTAGAAATAAAGTCATTCCATTAGTGAAAGTTCAGTGGAACCAGCATGAAGCCGAAGAGATTTCTTGGGAGTGCAAGGAGGATGTACGTCGTGACTACCCACTGTTTGAGCAGGTAAGATATTGATATTTGAGTATGCTTCTATGCATTCATGTTTATATATGTTGTTTAGTCACATTTATATTTAACTCTAGAATGGGTCATTCAACACTTAGCTCTTAATCATTCGAAACATATGGTATATATATGGGGGGTTCCTTATTTAGATTTTTCATCCGACGTACTAGTTCCGTCTAATTAGGGGTTAAGTAAGAGTGCACACATTTTAGATTGTTAAGTTTAAATGTTGCTTATGTTTTAAATCTGGGGATTAATGGTACGAGATGTGTACGGGAGGGTTTCCTTGTCTGGATTATCCTCTCTTAGTACTTTTCTCATATTATTAATCTCTGCGATACGATTGCAGAATTTCGAGTGGGGGGGGGGGGGGGGTGAATGTAAAACCCCAAAAATTTTGAGCTTATGAATGATGAATTGAATTAGTATGTAATTAATTATAATAAGTGAATATTTATTTTGATAAATATTATTAATTAGTGTATGAGTACACTAATAAGTATTTGAGTGTAAACAAGTCAGTACATGAGAAAGAAATGAGTTGAAACATGCATAATGGCCAAAGTCCTGCGTATCTGGAATTTTGTGTGTCGGTCGACCGCCGTACACCCTGTAGTAGACTGTCGATTAGGAAACTAGGTTTTCCCAATTTGAGTTGGTTTTGGGTATTTTAAGGCCCATATTCGTTTTCCCTGTTATATATTATCTTTTGTTCATGGGTTTTTCAGTATTTTAAAACCCTAGCAGCCACCAAACTCCCCTATAAACCCTAATTTGATTTTTGAGGAAGATTCAAAGGCTTTGGAGCGAGATTTTGGGTTGTTTTCAGCTTTTGGCTCAGGGATATACCTTGGTTTTGCATCTTGCAAGTTTTTCAACAAGTTTCAGGCGAGTTTCATCTCTACTAACCCTTCTTCCTGTTTTAAAACATTTTTAACGAGTTTTTAATAAGTTTTATAGAGCCCAATTGATTAATTTATGTATAAAAAGCAAATTTTTTATATTATGTGTATAAAGACTAGGTCTTTTCATTTTAAAGAGATCAAGAATGAATTTACAGAAGTGTTTTGAGATCTGAAAGTGATTAATAATGTTGTTTATCTGAATTTAGATGATTTGTTCTTTGTTTTGAGTTTTCATACATAATTGAGGGTTTAAATATGATTGAATATGCAAATAATCATGATTTATATGTTGAAATTATTCCCGAAGATGTTAATCTGATGTTTATATGGTTTCATGCAAGTTTCATATTGTTTTAAACAAGTTTAACCATAAAATCATGACATGAACACAATCTATGAAGAAACCTACATGTTCTAAATAGATCACGTTCGGTTGATCGCCGCACACCTTGCGGTCGACCGCACGCCAGACTGAGGCCTAGAAGGCTTCTGGTTGCGGTTCGGTCGACTGCCACCTACTCTGCGGTCGACCGCCAATCTGACAGTGGCCTGTGCATGTTTTGTGATACATTATTTTAATTTTTTGGAGAGTTTCTCGATCTTGTATTGTTATATTGTAATGCTTAAGAGTTGTTTAACACCTGGAATGATGGTGAATACCAGATATAGATACACACACCAAGATATGTGCACGTACACTTAGTTTATGTTGTTTTGACACATGTTGAGTTGATGAAAGTGAATCACGTACACTTAGTTTATGTTGTTTTGACACATGTTGAGTTGATGAAAGTGAATTAATATATGTTAAAGTATTGCTCATCAGTTATGGTGACACATGTTGAGTTGATGAAAGTGAATTAATATATGTTAAAGTATTGCTCATCAGTTATGGATGCTCAATGTGAATGTTTATTCCGTAATGAGATCTCAGTTGTACCACACTAGGAGTATTTGGATGTTTTTCCTGTAATGAACCTCGGTTGTACCAAATACTCAAAGATGATCGGTGTATGTTTTCTAGGTTGGACTGAGGTGCCTATTCACTATTGTATGATCATTTGGAAGCATATCCAGAAATATGGAAATAAAACCTATTACCGCAGGACTAATGAGCATATCCGAAAATAGAGAGATAAAATCTATTTGTCGTAAGGATGATTGAGTAAGGAGATTGTATCTGATATCCATATAGTATCATGCGAGCCTTACAAAAGTATCGTTATTTTATGTATTCGGAATAGGGAGATAAAACCTATTGTCGCATAGCGATTGAGTAAGAACCTTACAAAAGTATCACTATACGAAGAGATGCACATATATATATAATTTACAATTGCAGTTTTGCTCCCATGTTAGATTACCCATGAGTAGGGTATATCCTTTGATATATGACATACATAATATAGCCTATGGTTATTTTTGAGTTGGGTGATTCTTCTTTTGTTATTGCGCCGGCTACCCAAGGGTAGTTCGAGATGTGACATTGGTTCTATATAGTTGAGGTTTGGAGTATTTTCTTTTGATTGCTATTTTCATTCATAGAGTTGGAATTGATATTTAGGGATTCACAATTTGAGACATTGTATATACATGAAGGTTTCCTTGTTTGGATTATTTCGCTCGACGTACTAATTCTTGTGTTGTGGATTTCTAAATACTAATATCCAGTTAGAGTTATATGAATGATTTTATACTTATATATACTAACTCTATTTTCTTATATAGTCATACCTCTTCCCCTTAGGAGAGGTGGAGATGACCTCGCTAGCGCTTTAACGCTCGTTGTTTTCCCCCCTTTCCAGGCAGCAAGTCCGGCACACAGAGAGTCGTAGGTTGATGGGATTGCACTTTAGATTCCATCTAGATATAATTATATTTGTAGTTATTCCAGAACTCCACATTTAGTTAGTTTTTATCAAACTCTAGACTTGTATTTTATTATATATATAGGTTGAGTGCCTTAGTGAGATTTTATTTGACTCATTATGTTGAGATTTATTTCAGACTCAGAGATATTTTTATTTTATTTAAGTTTGGCTCATTTATTGATTATTCTTATGCTTCTTCTGTGCATATCTGATCTTGTACTATTTCCATTATTTGTCTGTTTTGTACCTTCACCTATTTATCGACTGTTCTAGAGAGATAGTGACTATGATGGTGAAATATGTCATAGCATGATGTAGGTGCTTGGTAGGTTTGACAATCCAGGTTTTACCTTAGACTGCGACCTTGTATGAACCCTAGGGTGTCACAGCTTGGACCAACGTTGACTCTCATCACAACATGTTGATCGGTGTAGGCTTATGGCTACGCATTGATCAGCATTGATCTTCATCACAACGCGTTAACTTAACCTTCATCATAACGCGTTGACTGGCGTTGACCTTCATCGCAATGTGTTAATTGGTGTTGAACTTCATCGCAATGCGTTGACCGACGTTGACCTTCATCGCAATGTGTTGATCGGTGTAAACATAGTTTATATTCATACGTTAACTAGAGTCTATACAGTTTAGACTCTTAAGGTATTGGAACGGGGAGGACCAGTTTATACTCATATACTTCTGAGAGTTTCGGTATTTAGTTTAACCTCGTGTACTCGTTGGAGGCTCAAGGAGATGTAGTTTATACTCATATACTCATCGGGGTATCAGGAAGAGCGAGCTGAGAATGCTTCAGACTCTCACCAGGTTGAGCTTTTTGTGCGAGATTTGATTGTAGGACCAGTCATTGGTGCTGATACAGCTACTATCTCTGAAGCTACCGAACATCTGAAGTTATCATCCTCAAGCTTTGGCAGGAGTTGAGGTTAGCTCAGGTGTTCAAGTCGTTAGACCAACTGGTGAAGCTGATGCATCAGTAACCCATTCTGTTTAGATAAGCATAATACTCACAGGATTTTTAGCAAACCCTCAACCATCAACGGGTTTGAAGTGCCTTTACTAACTACCGTTTAAATCGGGCTAGCATGTAGATTGTTTAAGTTCGTTCTGCATGTAACATTATGCTAAGAGAATAAACTCTCTTAGACTTGGTGCTATGATATTAAAAACATAGGCTTAATCATCCCACATGGGATGATCATAGGATTTTTGGTAAACCCTCAGCCTTCAACGGATTTGACTTGCCTTTACCGATTACCGTTTGAATCGGGCTAGCATGTGAATTACTAAACTCATGTAATGTTATACTAAGAGAATAAACTCTCCTAGACTTGGTGCTATAATTTTAAATACATAGACTTGGTCGTTTTCACAAGAACGGACCACCCGACAACACGTGTTAGGCGTAGACTTATCTCTGATTAGGAATTGAGATAATATCCCCCAGACATGGATTCTGGTGTCTTTTTCATAGCAAAAGACTAACTGGCAACATGTGTTAGATGCAGACTTATCTCTATTTAGGGATCGAGACAAAGTCCCCCATACATGTGAATATGAATTTGATGTTAAGAGATTGTGTCTTCTCTTGGGGAAAAGACGAACCAGATGCTAGTGAGGAAGAATTCTATATTTTATCTCCTACTACAAGATAAACTCAAAGTGGGGTCTCCACTTTGAGAATCGAAAAGATTTTGATAACCCTAACTGTTTAAAGGTTTGATTATCAAATCTGAAGGGGGATTTCTCGTTTCTCGAGATGAAATTCTCACCTTAGCCCTAACTATTTAAAGGTTTGGCCAGAAGGGAGATTAAGACGATCCTAACTGTTTAAAGATTTGATCACTCGATGAGGTGGAGGTCTTTCGTTTATCGAAGCGAACTTTGGTTTTGGTCCTAACTATTTAAAGATTTGACCGAATGAGGTTTGGAACGACTCTAACTGTTTAAAGGTTTAATCGTTTAATTTGAAAGTAGACCTCTCATTCGTGGAATGAATAAAGAGGGGATTTTGCTTTGGTCCTAACTAGTTAAAGGTTTGACCAAGATGGTATTGGAACAACCCTAACTGTTTAAAGGTTTGATCGTTTAATTTGTAGACCTCTCGTTCATGAATCAAATCGAGAGGGGATTTTGGTTGTGGTCCTAACTTTTTTTAAAGGTTTGACCAAGATGGGTATGGAATGACCCTAACTATTTAAAAGTTTGATCATTCAATTTACGGACCTCTCGTTCATGAAAGGAATCGAGAGGGGGTTTTGGTTGTGGTTCTAACTGTTTAAAGGTTTGATCAAGATAGGATTGGAATGACCCTAACTGTTTAAAGGTTTGATCGTTCAATTTGTGGACCTCTCATTCATGGAAGGAATCGAGAGAGGATTTTGGTTATGGTCCTAACTGTTTAAAGGTTTGACCAAGATGACAGTGAGATGGTACAAATAACAGTAGGAGTGCCGATTTGCACAAATCACTGTGTTAATATAGTGGGAGTTTCTGGTGTCAAGTTACAAGGACATTAACACAAGGGGGTTTAAAACTTTCAATATTGTGTTCGGACTCTAACAATGAAAGTATTAAGTGTATAGACATAGCGGAGTTTGAGCTGATCAAACCAGAAATATTTTTTGGTGGACCCACCATCAATTAATTTGATCAGTAAGGGATTAAGCACTCCATAATTAGACCATGGGGGTTTCATAAGGAAAGATTAACCAGATAAAGTCATTAAATCTCATCGATGAAAGAGTACTTAAGAAGTCACAATGGAAGGGTTTTAATCATCTTGGAAATGATTAAATTGCCAGAGTGGGAGGTTCTTAATCATTCTTTATCATGATTAAGAGTTTATTGGTTTTGGGTTATCCTTAAGAATACTATGTGTAGTATTCTCCAGGAACTTCCCATCAAAGGTAGGGAACAATTTAGGTTTGTGTACCAGTTAGAGGTTTGGGAAACCGTTTAGCCTCGTGTACCAGTTAGAGGTTTGGGAAACAGTTTATACTTGTATACCTTATTGGAGTACAAAGGAGGAGCAATTTATACTCGTATACTCTTTGGAGTTAGGGGAGACAGTTTATACTCATGTACCTAGTGGAGTTAAAAAGGAGAAGCAGTTTATACTCGTATACTCTTTGGAGTCAGGAGAGACAGTTTATACTCGTGTATGCAGTGGAGTTTAAGTCATCTTTATTTGGCTTGTTTTGCCGTTATGACGTCAGAGTCAATTAGGGCTTGGATTTTATTTTTGAGGCTGAAGCAAGCCTTGGTGGGATGAAGAAACCTCCTGTGGTATGCACTGTATTTTAGATCTATAATCCTCTTAGCACTCTCCTGATATTTAATAGATGATAGCTCGATTTTGTCGTTGGCAAGGAGGTACTTTAAGATGGCTGGAACTTCCTCATCCTGAAAGGAGTACTCTTTTTAGAGTCTTGGATTTGGAGTCCTTCGCTATTTCTGAGGTTGTTGTTGTGACATTTAATTAACATCAATAGCAACCACAGGCATTATAGGTTGGCTTCTCTCAGTCTTTTTCCTTCTAAGAAAGCGATCGACCTGTTTTCCATTCAGTTTTAATTCCTTCCAGGTGGTTGAGGGGACAACCCCCATAACTTTGAGGACATCGAGGGAAAGATTGTGATGACAGGTCTGGAGTATGAATACCTATGTGACTGGATGTCGGCAGTTCATTGCCTTATTTCGGAAGCGTTTAACATAGGTGTCAACAGATTCTCTGTCTTCTTGCTTCTCATCTAGAAGAGCTCCAATTAACACTTCAGTGTCATCATCAAATAAATTGATAAGGAATGAACTTTCCATATCAACCCATTAGTTGATGCTCCCTGGCTTAAGATGTCAATACTAATCGAAGGCGTCCCGGTGAAGGGTGCTTACGAATGACCGGATCATCAGTGGTTTATTCCTAGAGATCACTCCCAGATGAGACTTGAAATAGATCAAGTGTTGAGTGGGCGAGCCTCTCTCGTTGAATGGTGTAAAGTTTATTAGGGTGAACTTCATCGGGTACGAGATTGAATCCCACTCTATTGGATATGGGCACAGAATGCTCGTTTTCCTCACTTTTTGAGTGGACATTAAGGCATTGACCTTATTATCCAGTTCTTTCATCATCTCATCATTGCATGTATCTTTCTTTGAGCGATTTTGAGGAGGAACAATGGGACTACCCCCAGCATTGTCATTCGTGATGGTGCCACCCCTAATGTTGGTATTATTGTTAGGACTACCCCCAACATCTTTGTTATTAGGAGGAGTATCGGCATTGATAGTCTCCTCTACCTCTGAGTCGCTATCTACCTGATTGGTAGTGTGGCAATGACTAGATTTACCATGCTGATTTGAAAACTCCTGAAGTTGTTGAGCATGTAAATCCTCTACCCATTGCACGGCCATATCCATTTCGATTTTAAAATCTTCTTTCTGTTTGGCTAAGGCTTCTTGAAGTAGTTGAGCCACTTATTCGGTAGTGATCATGAATACTTCTTAAGCTCACCCCATGCTAGACATTATATCATTGGAGGCGATTGTGGAGCAAGTATCTAAAAGTTCATCTTTTGAAGACAGTCCTCAATGCATTCTCGAGTAATCCTCTTGTCTGATGGCTTCTAGCTGGAGCTGAGTCACACGTCGGGCTATTCCTAAATCGACTTTTCTTCTCGGAGAAAAGTCAGGATTAGTGTTATTCAAAGTGAACACAGACTTTCCTTTGTCAGCCATGTTGATGGTGACTTCTGGGAGTTCGTCATCTTGAATGGTCGATCTTCTTTTGCGAAAGCGTCTTGATTTTGGTTTTGACGCTTCAATGGAAAGCCTTTGGAATATCGAGACCCTCTGAGGAGTGGTCATGGGGCAGCTACACTCCGATAATACTATCCTATTAATCCTCTCACAAGGATAGTGAGAGTCTGATTCTGGGATAGTTATCTTTTGAGATTTTTTCGTACCCCCATCCCTATAGTACAACTCATCGGCGTTGTCATCGGAGTAACCTATTGGCTGTTTATGAGCACCTCTAGGTATAACGTCGTCGTCTGACAGACATATTTTCTTCTGGAGAGATAACTCCTTGTTGATGTTTTCGGGAGACGTGCATTTGGAACCACACCTTCGTGAGGGTGGGACCCTAACGAGCAGTCTTCTGCATGCACCCCCAAGCGGGCGGTACAGGAATGGTCTTGTTAGGAGGTTGTGTATGACCCTCGGTCTGAGGAGTTGCTCGGGAATTATTTAACGGACCCAAACGTTCCTTAATAGGAGCTTTGCCTTAATCTTCGGGTAGAGAACCAAGGCGATCCTTTAATGGAATTCTAAACTTGGAGAGATCCATGCTACCGTAGGGCTTCACCGGAGGTGCGGGAGCAATAGAAGCGGTATCTAAAATTGAGAAAGGTTGTGAAGCAGCCTTGGAGCTGGAATTGAGTGAGAGACATGATTAGTGTCTCTTGTCAGGTAGAGGTGCCTTAGCTATTTTTGATGTAGTTTTCGATGATGTCTTGGCCTTCGACACCCAAACCTGCTTAGATCTTGGTGGTTCTTTGACCATCTCTTCTTTTTACAACTCTTGTGTCCTTTGCACAAGGATCCGGGTATGCGCAAGAAGTGTGTGACACTTCTGGATGCGTTCCTCAAGAGTAGAACAGGTTCATTTGACACGAACCAATTTGTTAGTAGGCGGTTAGGAGGAGGACCCTGATGCTTGTTGTGGCGACGGCTTAGGCACTTGACGCCTTCTAAACTCTAAATCTTCTTGGTAGTAGAATCTGTTTACCTGCTCTAAAGCTTTAGCGAATTGTCAGGCAAGACGTTGGCGGCGTCTTTGATGAGCCCTCTTCGTCAGCACTAGTGCGCGTTTAGCGAGCAACTCCTTGACTTTTGAGGAGTTGTGGCGAGCACCAGATCCGGTTTCTTTGGAAGCTGGGGAGGAGTCTTCAATAGCACTTGGGTAAAGATTGTCACCCTGAGTTCTCAGATCTGAAGACCAACGAACCTTCTTGAGGAAAGTGGTCTTCCTGCGCTTGCAAGGAGAGGAAGATCTCGAGGAGGAGGAGGAGATGTACTCCTCGAACTTCTCTTAGTCAAACTCGTATTCGACCTCTTCATCCATAGGGATCTTGATCAGTGGCTGTGACACGATAGCCTCGGCAGCAAGGCTGTTATCTCCTACTATGGTCGGCAGCGTGTTTGGATCGAAAATCATTTTCTTCATTGCGGGACTCATTACAACTTC
Source organism: Asparagus officinalis (assembly GCF_001876935.1). Lineage (NCBI taxonomy): Eukaryota > Viridiplantae > Streptophyta > Magnoliopsida > Asparagales > Asparagaceae > Asparagus > Asparagus officinalis. The sequence continues at coordinate 94,728,641 of NC_033800.1, forward strand.
AGTTGTTACAATGATTCAAAAGGAAGGACTTTTTATAAGCCTCCTCACACAATGCAAATAAAAGATTACAATTTTCTTAAGAACATACGTAGATAGATCGTTTATCGGTCTTTTACTTGCATAGGATCTTTGTTGGTGTCGGGGTTTATGCGTGAACCACCAACTGATTAGATCTGAAAAATGATTTTGTTGCCTCGCAAAGGAGATAAGAAATTGAAGTGACTATCTCCGCAACACTGAGATAATCACTCTTCTTGAGAATTGCATCTAGGTACAATCTCAAGGAAAATAGATGAACGGGATGCAAATCTCTTGAGCTCTTCTCCTCCTTGTGCTGAAGAACTTGTTGGCCTTCTTGTTTTGATGATGTTTAATAAATAATTTATGACTAATATTGTTTGTCTAGTGTATGTGTTTTCCTATTTATTATAAACAAACAATACGTTAGAGGATGGATAGAATCAAGCTTTCACGATCATATCCAATGGAGGTTGGCGGAATAGTAGAGTGAAGCTACGCAATTCAAGTTGAAGATCCAAGTTCAAGCTTCATCCGCAAGTGTACCAAGTTGAGCTTATTAATGACCTATATCTTAGGTAATCTAGTTTAGGAGTTTATATTATGTGTGTTAAGTATTTTAAGCTCAATCATATATACACACACATTTTATTGGTTTCTTTGTATATATATGTAGTTATATATATACACACACTTTAACTGTGGTTTCTTTGTATATATATAGTTATATATATACATATATATTTTGGTTTAATAGTTTTCAAGTTTTAATATGAAACAATTGAATACAATTGAAAATACATTTCTTGTTTCATACTTATATGCATATATATGATTTCATTAATATCAAATTTATTTAGTTCAATGAAATCATCTTTATTGTTTTTGAAAAGTTTGCAAAATATGCAATTTTGTGAAAATATTGTATTCTAAGTTTTTGGACTTAACAATAATCATATACATCTTTTAAAGTCTACAAAATCATTTTGTAATGTTTCAAAACATGGTTTAGCTAAAATGTCAAAACTCATGTGTTTACATTTTTATGTTTTGGACTATTTTGCAAAATAATGATATTTTTCATTTGGGAGGTCCTTTTTAAAAAAAAAGTTTTTGTAGCATGTTTATAATCTTGTTTGCAATCATTTTCCAAAGTTTCACATTTTTTTGATTTTATTTGCTTTTTTAAAAGAGGTTTGAAAATTAGATTTCTATTTAAAACAGACAGTGTGCATGTCTTGAGTCAACTCATGAACAGTGTTAAGTCGACACATAAACTATTGTGTAGTTTACATTTTGTTTCTGACGAGTCGACTCATAACATTATGAGTCGACCAATCAGGTTGAGTCGACTCATGTCTGTCATAAATCGACTCACAAACTGTGCTGGAAAGTGAGTTTTGTTGCTGCTGAGTCGACCCATGACTTCATGAGTCAACCCATGCGTGATGAGTCGACTCATGAATTTTATGAGTCGACCCATGAGTTGGTTTTTAGCCTGTAATGGCTACTTATGAGTCGACTCATGAACAATACTGAGTTGACTCATAACACTGTAATGGCTATATTTTCAGACTGTACTATTTTTGGGTTTTTGGTCTTTTGCCTTATTTTCTCTTGGCTTTGGGGTTTATATAAATACCCCCACATATCCTCAGTTCTATATATCAAGAAATGTTTTAAAGAAGTTTAACAAGGATTTTAAAGTTTGTTTAGTATGTTTTAAAAGAGTTTGTTTGTGAAGAAGTTTCTTACAAGTGGAAGAGATCATCTACATTGCTTGAGCTTCATTTTAATCCATCTCTCCATCTTGTTTTTCAGAGAAAAATTTCTAAACTCAATACTTGCTTTGTATTAATTATTTGTTGTTTATCATTTTCATCAAGCTAGGGTTTACATTGAGTTTATGATTGATTTTCTTATTACTTACACACACAACCATTAAGCTTATTGTATTTTTATACTTAATATAATTTGGGTTGTGGGAAGTTGTAACAATTGAGAGTGAGCCTACATTGTGTTCTCACCTATTATAGAGAACAATTTATTTGTATTGTGAGCCTAATTGTGAGTTGCATATTGTATTATACTTGGACACCGAGAGAAGTGGTTGGTGAGAGACGAGGTTAGTTCCGAGAGGAGTAGGGTCGGTAGTAAAGCCTAGAGAGAGGTGGTAATTCTGAGCACTTGAGAAAGGACACGAGCTAGAGACCAACACTTAGAGGGTGTAGAATGTAGTTACATTGTGAGATTGTAAACGTTGATTGGTGAACGTTGAAAACCGATATTGTGTGGTGTAAACATTATTCGAGTGAGCGTAGAAAATCCGGTTGTGATAGAGGAGATATCTCCGAGGTGAGGAGTGGAGACATAGGTCGTGGGGACCGAACTCCGTGAACATATTGTTTGTTTGTGATTGCATTGGTGCACTTATTTTTATGTTTATATCTTATATCGTCGTTGTATCTTGCTTGTTACCTATATTGTCCACTATCTAGTTTAGATTGTTTACCCTTGTGTTATTTGTATATCCTCGCATATATCTCATAGTATATCTCATTACTAGGATATTTCCCTTTGTTCATATTGCATATTCTTGCTCATAACATATTGTATATCTATTTTGCAAGAATAATTTATTAATAAGTTTTAATTAGCATAAAATCAGATTAGATTAACATAAAACCCTAATCACCCCCCTCTAGAGTCTAACAAAACTCGCCAAGATCCCTTCCTCCTCTCTGAAATTCATGATCCTCACTCTTTAATTCGACAGGGCTTCGCCGAGGCTCGGCAATTCTGACCCTCTGTAAATGAAGGCCCTAGGGCCATACTTATAGGCTTCAAAAGCTCGGTTTTCAAAAAAGAACGATTAATTTAATCTCATCCTCAGTTGTAACCACTTAACCATGCTCCAGGATAACTTCAAGTTAGTAGGGTAGGCTTTGGATCAGATTAATCCTGAAATTTGGGTGGTTAATGGGAAAAATCAGCATTTTTTAGGCGCGAGACAACTTTGTGTCTCGGCCTTGCCCG
>NC_033800.1:94731704-94762914 GCF_001876935.1 Asparagus officinalis
GTCTCGGCCAAGGCCGAGACACACATTGTGTCTCGGCCTTGGCCGAGACACAAGTTGTGTTTCGGCCTTGGCCGAGACACGTCATGTATCTCGGTTGCGCGCCTCGACTTGTTTTCCCGTAACTCCCCGGTCTGATCTCGGAATGACGCAATCAAAGTGTGATGGAAAGCCGAAGAGGAGATCTACAATTTCCCCTTAGTAAATTATGCATGGAGTGGACGAGACATGAGTGGATCTTCATCTTTCATGAGTGAAACGTAACTCCCGATCGGATCGTCTCTTCGTTATTTCGCCGTCTCGTTGATTCATACGCTTCATCAACTTACTTCATGCATTTGTCGATGTCAAATAATCCCCTTTGACTTAGATAATGACGTTCATTATATCCTATCTGTCTCGAGCTACGTGTGGGAACTTATAGGCAATTTTTTACGCCTACAAGGTGGTGACCAAGAAAGCCTACCACGATGAAGTGGCGATGACTACAGAAGTGGGGGAAGATCACACCGCAACTGTTCTCAATCCAAGTTCGGGGGTGGTTATGTCTGTGGTCTCAACCCCCTTAACTACCGAGGCCATCCTACCAGCTTCTGTCGTTACAATGGAACTAATCCCATCAACTTTGAAGGCGGTGGCGCCGACGCTCATTGCTGATCAACAAGTGTTGGCTCAAAATACTCAACTGATTGTTTCAAAAGGTATTCGTGTAATGACCATGAAATATTAATACTAGTTAAAATTATTTTCTAGTATTTTTAAATATTTAATTATTATTCTTAGAAGAGTATTTCTATTTTTGTTAATTTTCTAAAATTTTCAATGATTTAAAATCCAAATTTTATATTTATATAAATGATTTTAATATCTATAAATTTATTTTATGCGGTAAAAATTTCTGGAATTAATTTGTTGTGTTATTGGTACTATTAAGTATTATTTTAAAATAATATGTTGTATTATTAATATTATACGTATTATTTCATATAATACATAGTATAATTAATTACGTATTTTTGGTATAATTTGTCGTATTATTTCTATTGTTACATATTATCTGTTGTATTAGTATAACTAGTCGTTTTGCTATGTATATAATTATCCCATAATTATTTATTTTTGAATATAAGTAAATATATTTTTATTTATTAATTATTCTCTTTTAATTGTACAATATGGGTATATTTCAGCTATTTCTATCAACTGTTATATTAGCACGACATGTACGTTTTTATTTGTAGATAATTATTCTGCAATTAGTTTAATTTTTAAGTACCGTAATTATTTTAATTTATTTTATTTTTGTTTTAATCCCTAACCCTACACCATATATATTTATATATTTTTATTCTCCTCTTTCTTCCTCTCCTGTACACAAAACCGCGTGCCTCCCTATTCTATCTCCTCTCTCTCTCTTCTCCTTCTCTTTTCATCTCTCACCCTGCATCCCCGCCAACGACCCTCGACCTGGTGTCACCGTCCTCAGCAACGCCGCGCCGCACCCACCAGCTCTGACGAGTGCTGCTCTCCTCTGCCCTCCACCAACACCATCCCCTCTCTCTGCTGCCCTACCCTCCACCAAGATCGAATCCCTAACCCCACACGCCCTCGACTCGCCTTAAGCTTCCGCCTCCGGCCGCCATCACGTCACCGATGACGATGCCCCTTAGCTCGAACCCGGCCGGCTCTCTGCCTCTCCCCGTCGTCTCCACCTTTGCCGCCCCTTGAACCACGCACCAGACCGCCCAGACCTCTGGCATCTTCATCCATCGGCCTCCTCTCCCATTTTCTGTTGACCACACCAGACCCTGTCGGCCGCCCTACGACGACTCCCACATCACCAGCCTCCCTTCTCGTCGCCCAAACTGCCTCCCTCCCCGCTGAGCTTCTCCGAGCGACCACGAGCCCGCACCCGGACACAGCCACCGCTAGGCCACCTGCTCTTCCCCGCTGCCCGTTACCATTCTTCGGTTAGCCCAAATGGTGATGAACCTCACTACCGTTAGCCCCTGACCCACTGCCGCCACCTGAGGATGCTTCTGACACAGGCTCCACCGCGTCGGAATCCGACTGCGCCGCCGAGCGTCAACTTGTTTGACGCACCAAGGTAAGATCCCGCTCCTCTTGACTCGTCATTTCCTATTTATATCTTTCGTTAATTAGTTGTATAGATTAGATTATGAATTGTTATTATCTACATGGGCTTGTTGATGAATTGGTAAATTATCTGTTTATGTTAATTTATAATTGTTATTATCTGCGTGGATTTGATGAATAATATTGAATGAATAGTAATTATATAATGAATAGTATTTTCAGTACAAATATAATAAATTAAAGAATTTATTTTGGGTAATAGAATTATTTTAGATTAATTATAATATTTTTAGAATTTTTGTCGTGGAAGGAAATTATTTTAGAATGATAAATGTTTTTAAAGAAGTTATTTTGGAAAAGATTATCTTTGTATTATGATAGTTTGATTGATAGTTGAAGAACACGACATTTCATGTACATTGACACCAACATGTTGACACTCTTATTTATACTCACTCATGTCATATATGCACACCTGATTTCATCGCTAGCTTATATAGTCATGTTCATCATATGATTTGCATAAAATTAGTTGTATTTATTTATTATTTCTTATTTTGTTGAGAACTGTTAGTAGTTCATGTCTTTAGCTGCCTAGTGTGCTGTGTACAAGACCTAGATACCTGTGTATTATTGATTTAGAGAAGCAAGAAGAGTTGGAATGGGGAAGTCATGGTTCATGTAATTGGATAAGGCTGTTGATATATTTTCCAGGCTCGCACCAGTGGATCGGTGTCGCCACTGGGGTTGGTTGTTAGGTCTCAGTGGATCGGTGTCGCTACTAGGGCTAGTTGGTTGGGTCAAAGTAGATCGGTGTCGCTACTTTTGTTCATGAATTTATTTGATTGGATGCATATACGAACAATCAGTTATCCGATAATATGAGCATTGACTCTGTGTGAGATGTGAACCAGTGACCTGTTATAGGATGGCTAGTTACATGACTTATTACCAGTGGATCGATGTCGCCACTAGGGTTAGTTTGTTGGGTTAAGGTGAATCAGTGTCGTCAATTTGGTTAGGATTTATGGATTCTTGTGAGATGTAGATCAGTTGTATTTCTTTCATACATAGATCGGGATTAATATTTAATTATTTACAATTTGATACATATGGTATATACATGAGGGTTTCCTTGTTTGGATTATTTCGCTTGATGTACTACGTCTCGAGTTGTAGATTTTTAAATATTAATTTCATCTAGTTATATGACCCTATTATTTGGATGATTATTCTGATGGCTAGCTACATTATCTTGTTACTTGGTTAATTTCTTGGATTCTGACTATTAAATATCCTTGGTGGATTTCATCTAGTTTTTAGTATCTAGCTGCATGTTTCTATTTATTATTACTATTTTGCCTTGATCATTCGACCGTTCCTATTTCTCCCTTGTGGGATCTTGTCGTGTGCCATGCACGCTGACGTATACCTATTTTCTCCAGCGTACGTTAGACTTAGAGGAAGAGCAGGTCCAGCTTGGAGATACGCCAGAGCTGAGTATTCTTAGAAGGAGTGCCTAGCAGACGGGGTAGAAGAAGAAGCCAAATCTTAGTTATTGGTCCTCAGTTTTCTCTTGTACTACCTTTTATTTCCATTTGATCAGTGTATTTTATATTCTCCAGTATTTCATTCAGATAGTTTTGTATAAGGACATGTTGACCCGTATTTTTATGTCTTGGATGATATTCATCTGTGATATGTATTATTTTATTCTGAGTTTATCTATTATATTCTTGCTATTTGTGATCGGGGACCTGTACCTTTGCATTGTATTTATTTCCAGATGCTTAGCGTATTGGGTTGAGAAGAAAAAAAAGAAAAAAAATGATAGTGTATATTTCTTCTCAATCTAATACGTCGCGGGCTTGTTCACGTTTCGATTCCTGGGTTTTGGGAAGCGGGGCGTGACAATTCGTTCTTTTACTCCTCTTTTAATTATTAAGTTGAACATGATCGCCTCACATTTGTTCCAACTTAACGCAGGAATGACAGAGGCAGCTATCGCTGTCTCCTTTGTAGAAGAAGAGGAAGGGGAGGAAGTGGTCGATTACTCTGGTGGTAGCGACACCGTTGTAGACGATGTATTTAGAGATTGTGATGAGGGAAAATCAGCTTCTCATCATTCTCCTAAAGCCAAGTCTCCTGAACAGGTTTTGGAGGCTAAAACTTCTGCTTCAGGTATTTTGAATCATTAACAGTTGATAGGCATCACAATCTTATCGCCATTCAGTTTGATGAGGCGATACGCTCTATTCGAGTAGACTATCTCTACTACGAATGGTCTTTCCCATTTGGGTTGGAATTTCCTTTCTTTTTGGAGTTGAGTATTATCGGTTGTCGAACAGAAAGGACTAACTCTCCTTCTTGAATGATCTGTGTTTGACTTTCTAGTCGAAAGCCCTAGATATTCGGGCTTGATAGAACTCAATATGCTGTTAAGCTTCAAGCCGTTATTCATCTAATGCCTCTAATTTTGCGACACGTTGTTGATGACTTTCTTCAGTGGTCATCTCTGTCGCAAGTGCGATGTGTAGGGATGGAATCTGAATTTTCAGAGATAGTACGACTTCACAACCATGTACTAATGAGTAAGGTGTGGTGTTAGTTAGGGTGCAATCTGTAGTATGATACGCCCATAAGCTTTTACCAAGCTTTTCATACCAATCACGCTTGCTGGCGGATGTTAGCTTTGTTGAGATCTTAACGATCGTCTTGTTGAAAGCTTCGGCTAGTTCGTTTGTCGAGAGATTGTAGGTAGTGGACGCGAGGTTCTGAATTCTGAACTTGTCACAGAACTAGGTAAATGCATGACTAACGAATTATGACCCGTTATCATGAATGATACGTCTTGGGATGTCGTATCTATAAATGATATAGTGCTTTAAGAATTTGACCACATTACTAGTTTTGACTTCTCTCAATGGAATGGCTTTAGCCCACTTAGAGAAGTAATCAGTGATCGCAATGATGAAGCGATGACCTTTTGCTAATAGCGGAGATATCGGTTTGACGATATCCATTCCCCATGTCTCAAACAACCACGAAGTCACTGCCAGATGTAGGTCTTTGGGCATTTGATGCATGTAATTGACGTGAATCCGACATGCATGGCAACGCTTAGCATAAGCTCCCATGTCACCGATCATCCTAGGCTAATAGTATCCTATTCTTCGTTAGCAATCTCACAGCTTGGGTCTGGGTTGGTAATCTCCGTAGGTACCATCATGGGCTTCTTGTAGGGCTTCCTGTGCTTCTTTTGTTAATAGACATCGAAGTAGCATGTCGTCGTACGACCTATGTTACAGTGTCTTTATTGTCGAGTCGTAGTAAAATCTTAGCGCGCATCTGTGAACAGACTCTCACTCTTTGATGTCTTTTTGAAGTATGTCGTATAAGATGTAGTCGATGATTGGGAAATGCCAATCTTTTGGTTCGATTTGACCTGTAGTCTAGTGAGTTACGTTCACTTCCAGAGTGTACTCTAGTATAACCATTTAACCATGTTCAAAGATAACTTCAAATCAGTTGGGGAGGCTCTGAATCAGAATCGGGATAGTTAACATCGAAGAAAAGGTGAAAACAGCAAAAATCACATTTTCGGGGCCTGAGACAGCATTTTCGGGGCCGAGACAGTCCTGGCCATGCCGAGATCAGCCTAGCCAGGACTGTCCTGGCCCCGAAAATGTTGTCTCAGGCCCCGAAAACATGCTTTTTACTATTTTTTGCTATTTCTTCGATGTTAACTGCCCCGATTCTGATCCAGAGCCTCCCCAACTAATTTGAGGTTTCCTTTGAACATGGTTAAGTGGTTACAACTGAGGATAAGAGAAAATCATTCATTCATATCCAAAAATAGGGCTTCTAAAGCCTATAAATATAGCCCTAGGGCCTTCATTTGCAAAGATTTAGAATTCTGAAGCTCGGCGAAGCTTTGTCGAATTGAAGAGTGAGGAGCCTCGAATTTTAGAGAGGAGGAAGTGATCTTGGTGAGTTCTTCAGCATAAAGAGGAAGAGGTCGAGAGATCTGCACCCGATCATCTATTTCCTTGAGAACGTACCTAGCTGCGATTCTCGAGAAGAGTGATTATCTTGTTTTGCCGAGATAGTTACTTTAGTTTCTTGTCTCCTTTGCGAGGTAACAAAATCTTTATATTGGATCTGATCAGTCGGTGGTCCACGGATAAACCCCGGCACAGGTCAAGACCCCACGCAAACAGCGGGTGATAAACGTCCGTTGTGTGTGTTTTAAGAGAGTTATAATTTTTATTTTTATTTGTTTAGATCATTGTAACGACTAAAGCTGTGATGATCCTGTTAATAAAAGAACCAACTTTCCACCAAAACAAGAACATAAAATTCTTCCTCTCTAGATTTGGGAGATAGAAAATTCTTCCTCACACGCATCGGGTTCATCTTTACCCCAAAAGAAGACCTGGAGATAGAATATAAAATTCTTCCTCTCCAGCATTAGGTTCGTCTTTGCCCTATGAAAAGACACAATCTTTCCACACAATCGAAATCCATATCTTTGAGACATGTGGGATTTTATCTCAAACCCTGAGTAGAGATAAGTGTACGCCTAACATGTGTTTCCATTTAGTCTTTTTTGTGAAAACACACCAGGATTCGTGCCTGGAGGAATTTATCTCGATCCTCAAACCAAGATAAATCTGTGCCTAATATGCACTGTCGGGTTGTACGTTCCCGTAAAAATGACCAAGTCTACGTATTCAACATCGTAGCAACCAAAATCCATGCCTTTTAGGCATGGGAGTTTTTATCTTGAACCCTGAGTAGAGATAAGTCTACGCCTAACACGCATTGTTATTCGGTCTTTTCTATGAAAAAGACACCAGGATTCGTGCCTGGAGGAATTTTTCTCAATCCTCAAATGAAGATAAGTCTGTGCCTAATACGCGCTGTCGGATGGTCCATTCACATGAAAATAACGAAGTTTATGTATTCAAAATCATAGCACTAAGTATAAAAGAATTCATTCTTTTAGCACAACGTTATATGTGAAACGGGTTTCAACAATTCACATGCTAGCCCGATTCAAACAATACTCGGTAAAGGCACATCAAATTCGTTGATGGCTGAGGGTTTGCCAAAAATCTTATGAGCATCCCGCAATGGATGATTAAGTCTATGTATTCCAAATCATAACGCTAAGTCTAAAAGAATTTATTCTTTTGGCACAACGTTACATGTGAAACGGGTTTCAACAATTCACATGCTAGCCCGATTCAAACGGTAATCGGTAAAGGCACACCAAATCCGTTAAGGGCTGAGGATTTGCCAAAAAATCCTGTAAGTATTATGATTACTTGTCCTAGATTGGATAAAAATCATAATAAGAAGAAAAATACGCTAAGTAAAAGACTTTGCTTCATTAATAAAGTCAAATGAAAATACAAAAGTGTAAACTATCGCTCCGAGTATAATCCACGACTGAGGATCCGAAGTTCCAACATAGAGAGATTGTTGGCAAAGCTCCGCTCGAGTTTAGCCTGTAACTCAGTCCGAACGGAATATTCAGATGTATCTAGTGTCTTCGCGGCTGCGCTCCTTAACTTAGCTAGCTTCTCTTCTTTAGGCTTCAGCTTCTCCAATGTATGTCTTCGAGAGTCTTCAGCATTGGCTAAGTCGTCCTCATGAATAGCGCAAGATTCTTCGGCGTACTTCAAGGCCTTCTTGAGTTTAGCTATCTCCTCATTGGTCGAAGCTAAAGAGCTAAGTAATTAATCCTTAGCCTTGTCCTTCCTCAAGAGATTAGCCTTCATTTGCATAACAGAGCTCTCCTGTGACTGAAGATCATGTCCAATGGATGCTCTGGAGTCATGCTACTGCTTCAACTGAGATTCCAACTTAGTAGCAACAAAAAGGAAACACATCTAGTCCTCCGCTCCCCTAACTCTTGGGATTTGCACTCCAGTATTGATACGGGTGTATCTTCTCTTCAGGAGCTTAGTGATCCTCATAGGAGCTTGAGGATAGGAGATTCTCATATCTTGGGAATAGGAGCATGGATGGAGCCAAAGAAGACGGCGAAAGAAGTCAACAGGAGCGAAACGCAAAAAGAACAGGGTGAACTGGCAGATCTCTGGCCGGTCGACCGCAGCACACATGCCGGTCGACCGGAAAACCTGCACGCTGCAGGGTTTGAGAAAACTCTCTAGCCGGTCAACCGGACCAAGTCTGGCGGTCGACCGGATCGCGATTTCTGGGTTTTCTGTTTCGTTTTGGATTCTGTTTTGACAGGGGTTCCTGATTCTTTTGGGCTTATTTATTTACAAGATTGCCATCCACGTTTGCACATCTATAAATAGGATTGTTTTAATTTTCCTTCGCCTTTATACTGAATTGTTCTTGTGTTTGGTCATCCTCTTCTCAACCCACCTTTTGGTAATTCCGCGACCAAAGGGTGCTCGCACGGCGACTCGTATCAAGTTGGTATCAGAGCATCAGATCCGGTGAAGGGGCATCCTGTGTATGCTCCTTACTCGGTCCTCATACAAGAAGCTTGGCGAGATCCTTATTTCATTGGAAGAAGTCCAGGATTTAAGGAAGGAGAAGATGGCTGAAGGAGATAATTCAGTGAGGATTGATGCATTAGAGAAGTAGATCGAGACGATAGGGTTGACGCTCACAAAACTCGTCGGTCTCATCCAAGGAGGGAACGAAAAGGGGGAATCTTCTTCTAGGTCTAAGAAGAAACCTATAGAGTCCGGTGGAGAGAGCGAGCTTTCAGGCTCCGACGAGGAGGACGAGACCGTCAAGGCTGCATCGCATCAAGGGGGTAAGAATTCTTACCAGAATCTGAAGATTGATTTCAGAGTGGAGATTCCTATTTATGATGGGAGTGTTGACGTCGAGAGGCTTGATGACTGGATCGAGCGGATGGAGACGTATTTTACTCTTTATGGCTATTCGTCAAAAGAGAAGATTGTGTTCACGACTTTGAAGCTTTCAGGACATGCGTTGACATGGTGGAAATCCAACTGCAAGCATGAGAAGAAGGCGGTGTCGTGGAACAAGTTCAAGGAGCTACTTAGGAAACAGTTTTATCCGGTGGGATTCCTTGAGGAGCGTTGGTACAAGTGGTATGGCTTGCGCCAAAGGGTCAATCAAACCGTTTAAGAATATACTACGGAGTTCCAACAGTAGGAAATGGTTCTTAACATTGCGACAGAGGAATATTCTGTGTTTATGAAGTATATGGCGGGATTGAGCGATTACATCCGAAAGGAGATGAGGTTATTCACGGTCGAGACTATTACAGATGTGAGCGTGAAGGCCATTGCCATTGAGGGCAAGCAAAAGAAGAGCAACAAAGCAAAGGGGGATGCAAAGCAAGTTGAAGGCGAGTCTAGTGGTTCTCAGTTTAAGGAGGAGAAGAAGAAGGGTGATCCAGGGAAAGCAGAGCTGATTTGTAGTCACTGTGAGAAGACAGGGCACGAAGCCGATCGGTGCTGGGAGAAGTATCCTCATCTCAAGCCAAGAGGGTTGAAGAAGAATGAGGAGAAAAAGGCATACATGAGAGCTCAAGGTCCGAAAGAAGTCCCGGGGATGACAGAGCCTAATAGCAGTCTTAATCTTATGACGGGGAAACAGGCCACGAAAGAGGACGACGACCCGAGAGAGCAACTCTTTGTTCTTAAGTTGCAAGTGAAGACCAGTTTGGTTGATGCCATTGTTGATTAGGGCAGCGAGAAGAATTTGATATCCGAGGCATTGGTGCAGAAGCTGGGTCTGAAGACGGTTAAGCATCCAAAGCCCTATCCATTGGGGGTGGATTCAGAAGGAGGAGAAATTAAGTGTAGTTGATCAGTGCACTGTCAGATTTGCGCTCCACGAGTCGTATATTGACGAGGTCACATGCGATGTCGTTCCATTGGATGTTTGTTAGATTATACTGGGCAATCCGTACTTATGGGATAGATATGCGATCTACGAGAGGCGGGCTCAGAAGTATACATTCACCAAGGGTGGTGAAAAGTTCATATTTCGTTCGGCATCTCTTCCGAAGGAGACAAGCTTGGGGATGGTGACGCGAGCGAAGAGACTAGTGAATGCAAGCAAGAAGTTTGTCTCGCTATGCATTAGACTTCCAGAAAAGCCATCGATGAAGGATTGCAACTTGGAGCAAAAGATGACTACGACGAGACGTGGGGTGAATGAGTTGTTTCCGATCGGACGTCGAGACCAGTTTCCTAGCAATGCCAGGTGGTGCAGAAAAGAAGGAGGGGCTCGCGAGTTCCCTCAGTTTCAGTTCTAACTTGAACGGGACTTCAAGTTCCTAAAGGGGGGACCCATGATATGGGTGTATCTTCTCTTCAGGAGCTTAGTGATCCTCATGGGAGCTTGAGGATAGGAGATTCTCATATCTTGGGAATAGGAGCATGGATGGAGCCAAAGAAGACGGCGAAAGAAGTCAACAGGAGCGAAACGCAAAAAGAACAGGGTGAACTGGCAGATCTCTGGCCGGTCGACCGCAGCACACATGCCGGTCAACCGGAAAACCTGCACGCTGCAGGGTTTGAGAAAACTCTCTGGACGGTCGACCGGACCAAGTCTGGCGATCGACCGGATCGCGATTTCTGGGTTTCCTGTTTCGTTTTGGATTCTATTTTGACAGGGGTTCCTGATTCTTTTGGGCTTGTTTATTTACAAGATTGCCATCCACATTTGCACATCTATAAATAGGATTGTTTTAGGGTTCTAAACAATCAGACCTTAGAGGAAGAGAAAATTCTAATAATTGTATTAGGGTTTAGAGAGGATTGAGAGGTTGTTCTCGATTCTAGTGAGATTGTGAGGGAGAGATTGTAATCTTTTGTTCTTCATAATCTAGAGAAGGTATTTTCCTTCGCCTTATACTGAATTGTTCTTGTGTTTTGGTCATCCTCTTCTCAACCCACCTTTTGGTAATTTCGCGACCAAAGGGTGCTCGCACAGCGACTCGTATCAAGTATGGCAAGATCTGCAACGAGGGAATCAACTAGCTCTAGGTACCCCTCCTTTCTTATAATCATCATATGGCGTTCAAGAGATTGTTTGTACTGATCAAAACAGAATCCATGATGAACGATCCTCCTGACCATCTTGTCCAAGAAGGTAAGAAAATTCTCAAGATCTATCCGGAATATGTCTGTGCCTGGATTGGTATCAGATAGTAAGGCCATAATGCGCTCATATGGAGATAATGGAAACCCTACCAATAATCATATAGAAGAATAAGAAACTTTAGAACATTGTGGGGGAACTCAGAGTAAGTTATGAACTCACCAGTGCCAGTAGAAGTCCCTTTAGTTTGGCATCATGTACTGGATTCTGTGGAACTAATCTCAGCGATCCCTGGAATGACAAGAGGCATAACTGTCATCAGTATATTGACTCTACCAGGAGACCTCACAATCTACGTTTCTATCGGATCTGAAGGAACAATAGCCTAAAGTTAAGGACTAGGCGGCTGAGTTGTAGCCATAGCTCCCTCCGATGATGAAGGGACAGAACTCTCAGGCAGGCTAGAAATGGCGGGGATGTTTTTTAGCCATAGCTCCCTCCGATGATGAAGGGACAGAACTCTCAGGCAGGCTAGAAATGGCGGGGATCGTAGCTGTATCAGCCCCAGAGGTTGGTCCTACAATTAAAACTCTAATATGTTTGAGTAAAACATTAACAGATGAAGGAGAGCAATCTGTGAATCAGATGTATACCTGCAGATGAACCACCATCAGCGGATGGATCTGTAGCTCCTCGATTGGCCTGCTCTGCCAACATATCAATGAGTAGTCTAGTATCAGATCCTAAGAAGCTCGGCGCTAAGACAAATACGTGTTCGCTGAATCCTCCAGGATCCACACATGAAATGCTTCCTCCTAGACCAGTCTCTCTAGTGTAGCATCTACACAAGAGCTTAGATGTTGAGTAAAAGAGAAAGAGGCTAGAATTCACAATAGCGGGAATCAGATTCACCTCCAGCAGTTGTAGAAGGTTCTTTTACCTCGACATTCATACCTGCATCCTTCAATTTGTCTAAAAGAGAATGAAGTATGGAAACGATTAAAGGGGGAACAAGTTCTGAATAGCCTAACTCCTTTAATTGCCCATCGAATGGTGTACAACCGGTGTTAGATGTACCTGAGCTTCTCCAAGGCATCTCTGTACTATGGCTACCGGTGTCATGATCATTTGTAAGATGCCAAGGTATCTCTCGTCCTATGGCTTGCTTCTCCAAGTGTGCAAATGAGTACATGAGAGGAATGGAAGGGATATATAGGGGACTTCCTTCATCATCATTCAGCCAATCCTCATCATCAAGGGTCAACATATCAAGATCCTTGACATGATCACCAAACAAATAACCCAGCTTCTTCAGAGCTTGAGTGGAGCTAGAATCTTTAGTAAGTGGAGCATCTGTGATCTGTTGGCACAATGTACGACAAACCCTAAGTTGTACTAGTTGATGAACCTCCCTAGGCCCATTTGGAGCAAACTGAGGAGTTATGCCAATAAGCAGTCCCATAACATTAGCGGCGAAGGTCTCTCCGCTATTACCACTCGTCGCGTGAAGTGGGAAACTACTTGCCGGGAACTAAACTGAAACAAATAACACATAATCAGAAAGATTATTTCTAAAATGAGGAGTTGAACTCACTTGGCAAATTAGCCAGATAGGATCATTGTTTGGCTATATCGACGAGACGAATTCAACTGTTTTACACAAGAGGGACAATGTACATTATCGCACAAGTAACGTGGCAATATACCCCACCCTACAGGATACAATACAGCATGAAATCGCCCCATATGCCTAAAAATGTGTATTGGCCAAGCAACACATGCCTCTCAAAGCTTCAATCTCCAAGAAAGAGGATATCAGCTTTTCTCGATTGACTCGCCAAGGAGACATACGAGGGTGCAACATAACCTGAAATCATCCCGAATGCCTGAAAACGTGTATTGTCCAAGCAACACACGCCTCTTAAAGCTTCAATCCCTATGAAGGAGGATATCAGCTCTTCCCGATTGATTCGCCAAGGAGACAAACGTTGGTGCAATACACAGAATACCAAAAGTTATGAACGCTCACCCCTGTATGAAGAAACTATAGGAGCCTCCTTCTCATTATGTTGAGAAATGGAGCGACTCCTATGAAAGCGCGATCATCGTGAAGACATGGCTAACCTGTAATGAAAGTCATTGAATCAGGTACAATCCCAAATTCAAGAACCCGAAATTAAAAAGGAAAATTATAAACTTTAACCTACAAATAAAATGGGATTTTACGGTTAAAGTCTAATTAAACCTATGAGATCCATACATGCAAACAAAGGGTTCAAATTGCATTCAGGACCCTCATGATCAATTTTGGGCAAAATACCCAAAATACCCCTCATACTTAAGGCTCAATTCTAGCTATGAGTACATTTAAAATTTGGCCATAATCGAAGGGAGAAAACCATCATCCTCAAGTTCTTGCTTCGGCCACCATTGCATCAAAACCCCCCTCAAAATTTTAGCCACATTTATAACCACCCCCATCAAAATTTCAGCCACATTTACAACCAAGCCCCCCAAAATTTCGGCCATGCCTACTTCACAACCAAGCCCATCAAAATTTCAGCCATGGTTTTGAACCCAATATTCATCACATCTCTCAAATACAATGTTGAACCATACTCACAAGACCAAAGTTTCAATCTTTACATCCAAAACTCATGAATTCATGAATCAAAACCAAACAAATGCACAAGAGTTATGGAGAGGAGCTTACCCAAATCAAAGCTTAATAGCCCAACTCAAAAGAAGCTTGAGAACCCAACAAATCCAAGCTCTAGATTTTGAGGAGGAGGGCTTGGCCGAATATATGATGAATTTTTTTTTAGGTTTGAGGGATTTTACAGTGAAGGGTTAGAATCCTTTAAGAAGGAAAACTATGGGTTATGAAGAGTTCTAAAAAGAAAGAAGCTTTGAGGAAGAAGATAAGAAAAACAAGAGGGAATTATAAAATTGAGGGGGAACACCAATATCCTTTAGACAAAACCCTAAACCCTCATTTTCTCTCTCCTAGGGCCGGCACCTTTCATTTTCTCTCCCTTATTTTCTTTCTCTCTCATGAACCCTCTATCTCTCATGCTTGGCTGAGACTATCTTGGCCAAGCCGAGACTGTTCCGAGCCTAAGATTCTGTCCCGAGCCCAAAAAGAGGTCCTACGCATTTTAAATGTTGATTTGGTTCGTATTCGCCCGTTATTGGCCATTGCGGTGTATTCGAAGCCTGTATTCATACTCTGATAAGTATACGATTCTAAACTGTATCTCCTTGAACCTCCAACGGGTACACGAGGTTAAACTGATTCCAGAAACTCCCAGGAGTCTATGAGTATAAACTAGTCCTCCCCGCTCTAACGCCTTAAGAGCCTAAACTGTGTAGACTCCAGTCAACATATGAGTATAAACTGTGTTTATGCCGGTCAACACGTAGTCGTGAGTCAATGTCGGTCAACACATTGTGATGAAAGTCAATGTGTAGCTGTGAGTCGATGTCGGTCAAGGCGTTGCAATAAAAGTCAATGCTGGTCAACGCATTGCAATGAAGGTTAATGTTGGTCAACGCGTTACAATGAAAGTCAATGAAGGTTAATGCCGGTCAACGCGTAGGCATGGTTCAATGCCGGTCAATGTGTTGCGATGAAGGTCATTGCTTCAACAGTTTGTGTCGAAACAAGTCTTTAATTAATCCTAAGTTAAAGGATAATTCTGAGGATTTTAACCGTAACCCGGGTGTGAATCCCTAACGAGGATAATCGGTTCAACGTTGACTTAACGACAGATCAGAAACAATTACACCAATTTTAGTTCGAGACTTCGATAACGGTCAGACGATAAACGCAACACCGGAAGAATTTTAACTATTCGATAAAATACTGAATAGACTAAGAACTAAAGAAGTCAAGAACTAAAGTTAGTTACAGGTCCTTTTATGCTGACTAAAGGTTGGACTTATCACATCCAAAGTATTCCAGACTCTTCTATAAAAGAAACGAGACTGAAACACTTTGGAGGGGATATCTGTAGGCGTCAAAAATTACCTACGGGTTCCCACATGTAGTTTGAAATGAAGAGAAGATGGTAAATGCAATATCCAAGTTGAAGAGGATTATCTGACGTTGACAATCGAATGAAGCGAGTCGACGAAGCGTACAAATCAGAATAGCAAAGAAACGACCCAATCGAGAATTATGAAAGATGAGGCACCATTCATGTCTCATCCGCTCCACATATAATTCACCCATGGGAGATTGTAGACCTTTTCCTCAGCTTTCTGACACACTTCGGATCATGTCGTTTTGAAACCGGATCGGAAAGTTACGACAAAAACAGTCAAAAGGGGGAAATGGCATCTCGGCCAAGGCCAAGACACATTTGTGTCTTGGCCAGGGCCGAGATGATCGAAAGTGTCTCGGCCTGGCCAGGACTATCCTGGCCTCGAAAATACTATTTCACACTTGTTTTTCACCGTTAACCGCCTAGATTTTGGTATATTCTGATCCAAAGCCTCTCCAACTGACTTGAACGTGAATTTAACCGAAGATAAGAGATAATTGGTTGTTCTTATCCAAAAAAAAGCTTTTAAAGCCTATAAATATGGCCCTAGAGCCTTCATTTATACAGATCCGGAATTCTCAAGCCTCGGCGAAGCCCTGTTGAATTGAAGAGTGAGGAGCACTAATTTCAGAGAGGAGGAAGTGATCTTGGTGAGTTCTTCAGCATAAAGAGGGGAAGAGTTCAAGAGGTCTGCATCTGTTCATCCATTTCCTTGAGATCGTACCTAGTTGTTATTCTCGAGAAGAGTGATTATCTCGCTTTACCGAGATAGCTATTTTAGTTTCTTATCTCTTTTCTGAGGCAACGAAATCTTTATATTGGATTTGATCAGTCGGTGGTCCACGGATAAACCCCAACACAAGCTAAGATCCCACGTAAATAGCGGGTGATAAACGTCAGTTGTGTGTGTTTTAAGAAACTTGTAATTTTTATTTTTATTTGTTGAGATCATTGTAACAACTAAAGTTATGATGAGTCCGTTAATGAAAGAACCAACTTTCCACCAAAACAAGGGCGGCCCATGCCATCCCTTGCCTATGTTGGCCTCTTTGTTTTTGATGATGTTTAACAAACAATTTACCACTAATATTATTTGTCTAGTGTTTGTGTTTATCTATTTATTGTAGACAAACAACATGTTGGAGTTTGGATGGAATTACGCCATAATGATCATATCAAATGGAGGTTGGCAAAAATAGTGGAGTGAAGCAATGCAACTCAAGTTAAAGATTCTAGTTCAAGCTTCATCCACAAGTTTACCAAGTCAAGCTATATTGAAGACCCTCATCAAGCTTGGGTAATTTAGTTTAGGTTTTATACTTGTGTGTAGATACTTTAAGCTATTATAGATATGAAATAAGAATTTTATTTATACACATCTCATTTGTTTCATATTCTATTATATTTTCAAAAATATTATGTTTTAAGTTTATAGACTTAACATTCGCTGTATACATCTTTTATTAAGTCTATAAATCATTTTGTAAAGTTTAAAAACATGATTTAGCTAAAATATCAAAAACATGTGTTTTGTATTTTCATGTTTTGGACTATTTTAAAAAATAAAGAGTTTTCATATTTGGAAGGTGCTTTTTGAAAACTAGTTTTTGTAACATGTGTATTATCATGTTTACAATTATTTCCCAAAGTTTTACATTTTTCTGTATATATTTGATATTTTTTAACAAGGTTCAAAGTTAAAAATTTCTGTGTACTTGTTTATGAGTCAACTCATGAACAGTATTGAGTCAACTCACAAACTGATGCGTAGTTTACAATTTGTTTCTGATGACTCGACTCACAACATCATGAGTCGACCCATCAGGTTGAGTCGACTCATGCCTGTCATAAGTCGACTCACAAACTGTGCTGGAAAATGAGTTTTGTTTCTGATGAGTCGACTCATGATCTTATGAGTTGACCTATGGTTTATGAGTCGACTCATGATTTTTATGAGTTGACTCATAAGTTTGTTTTTAGCTTATAACAGCTACTTATTAGTCGACTCATGAACAGTACTGAGTCGACTCATAACACTGTAACGGCTATATTTCCAGACTGTATTGTTTTTGGGTTTTTTGATCTTTTTGCCTTGTTTTCTCTTAGCTTTGGGGCTCTTATAAACACACCCATATATCCTCATTTCTAAAAGTCTAAGAAGTTTTTAAACAAGGTTGAACAAGGATTTAAGTTTCATTTAGTTTTGTTTCAAGTTTAGTTTGTGAAGATTGTTTCACAAGAAGATGAGATCATCTTTGGTTTGAGCTATCCACATCATATCTCCATCTCTCTTTTTCTAGAGAAGTTTTCTTAACTCAATTATCTAGCTTGTTTACATTTACATTGTCATATTTATATTTGCTAGACTTTAATTGAGTTTGATTTTATTTCTCTTTGTTTACACACATAACCATTGAGCTTATTGTATTTACATTCATAGTATAATTTGGGTTGTGGGTTTGTGACATTGAGAGTGAGATTAATTGTGTTCTCATCTATTGTAGAGAACAACCAAAGTTGTATTCGTGACTAATTGTATAGATCACCTTGTAATACACTTGTACAATGAGAGAAGTGTGTGGTGAGAGACGTGGTCGTCCCAAGAGGACTGGAGTAGGTAACAATACCTAGAGAGAGGTTGTAATTCCTAACACTTGAGGGAGACACGAACTAGAGACCAACACTTAAAGAGGGTGTAAAGTAGGATTACAAGAGTGTGAGATTGTAAAGTTTTCAGTAAACTAAAAAACCGAGTGTTAGGTGTAAATGTTATTCGAATGAGCGTAGAAAACCCAGTTGTGATAGTGGAGATCTCCTCGACTTGAGGAGCGGAGATGTAGGTCGTGGGGACCAAACTCTGTGATCATATCATTTTTTTATGATTGCATTAGCGCACTTATCTTTATGTTTATATCTTATATCGCCTTTGTATATTGCTTGTTGTTTATATTCCCCACTATGGAGAAAGCATGGCGCCCCTCACCTATGCTATGGCCATCACAGGATTGGCCAGAACTCTCCTACACTACAAATAGCCATTGATGGCTATAGGAATAGGACGGCTGACAGGACCCCTTAGGTGGTCACATCCCATAGCTAGGGTGGCTAGCATGACCCCCCTAGTAGTCAAATCCCACAAATCAAGGGATGTTCATACCATCCCTTGCCTATTTAAAGCCACATTAGACCATCATTCAGGGGGTTGATTGGCTGCTTAGTTTTGGCTGGCTAATCATCTAACTTCTGAAGGTTGAACCTTGGCTTATTTGCTAAAGGCACCCTTGTTGAAGGAGACTCGTCTAACCTCTCAGACTTGAGGCTCTCAAGCTCTTTGTAGACTCTTGCATAGTAGCCCTTTGCAGACTCGTCTAAGCTCTTAGACTTGAGGCTCTTAGGCACTTTGCAAGCTCTTGCATAGTAGCTCTCTCCAAGTAGTCGGCCCACAAGTACAAGTACTTGTTTGGCCTCAGTAGACTCGAACCCAATCATACTGGAGTTTCTAATCTCCAACCACGATATCGATCGTATCGTCCAAGGGAAGCAAACTCGACACAAGCATCTAGGGAGGCGTCCTATCGCTACCGAAGAACCCACATTAAATAAGAAGGGTCTTCCCTTCTCCTATGTTGTAAAACATTAATTATTAGTTTGTAATAAGCCATCCTTATAAACACAAATGACCCCTCGTCGGGAAGTTAATTTTAACACCCAACAGAAGATGGCGACCATAGTGAGAGAAACTATTTCTTCAACCGAAATGGTGGTGACGCAGTACGACAACGTTGCGGTAGGGACAACTGTTGAGTCCCTCATGATCATGTTCGAAGAGTACTTATCTTCATCCTCCTCTGGAAGCAATACATCTTGCAAGTGATACAGAGTCCGCATGTGGCCCGACCCCAAGAAGTCGAGGCAACCATGCTCGAGAGATCTACTCGAGCTAGAACAAGGGGTTCTATCTCCCCTAAGCCAGCAAAGGCCGAGCCGACAGCCAACCAAGCTAGCCAAAGGGCTGGTTGTTGGGTTGCTAAGCAATCCACACAGCCCTACGTGCAAGAGGAGATCACGGTTCAAGTAGACGACCACGTCTTCGTCATTGACATGAGTCCCCCCCCCCTCTAAAAGAGCCAAGCAACAACAACGACAAGCTCTCGCTCGCCAAGCCCTCATCTCCTATGACGGTCTGAATTACTATTTAGGCTTGAAGAGATTTAGGACATAATGCAAATTTCCCAAAAAATGGTGAACATGGTGTTTCAAGCGAGCCTAGCAGTCCAAGCTAGCCCCATGAACTGCACTCTGTGAGCAAGGTTTCCAATTTTGGCAAACCGTTTAAATCGGCTGAGCCCACCAATTCAGGCGGGCTTCACCAAGTTCGCCTGACATGTCCGCAAGCTGACATTAGCCAGAAAGGCAAAGTTGCAGCTCGCCAGACCAGCACACTACACCAAGCTCACCTAACAGGTGAGCCTCGCTAGGCTAAACCTCGCCAACACGTGCGAGCTTGCCAACATATTCAAGCTCACCCAACAGGCAAGCCTCACCATGATGAACTTCGCACAACGGGTGCACCTCGCCTGAACAAACAGACGGCTCAATCTTGCTAGCAGTTGGCTGAGGCTCGCCTAAATTCTAAAGCTCGCCAGCAGTCTGCTAGCCCGAATTCTAGACCTCACCAACAGTCGGATGAAGGTCGCCCAAATTCCAGACCTCACCAGCAGTCAGCTGAAGGTCGCTCAAATGCTCGAGCTTGCCTGTAGTCAGCTGAAGCTCACCCACATTCTAGACCTTGCCTATCTCGGCAAGATCAGCTAGATCCGACACTTGGGGAATTTCCCAGGTGTCCTCATGTCGGCTCTTTTTAGCCTTCTTCACCCGACTTCTCGACTGGTCTTTTCGACGTCGGGGGTCGCCACCACCAACCTACATGGGATCTCAGGGATCATCTGATTTGCAAGCGTACTCTTCACGAGGCTAACCCTCAGTGCCATTGCGAGAGACTTATCCAGGCGGTACTTGCTGATTGTCGATGTTCCGAGGCGCCAAAGCCATCAGTGTTCAGGAGGCTTTCTCAATAGTCTCCTGAGCCGAGACCTCTCCGCTAGAGATGTAATCATCAAAAGATACAAGCTTTCGATGATGTGGAGCTACCCGCCGCAACTATCAATATGACGGGGAAGTCCAAGGCCATTGAGCGGGAAAGTATCCGCCAACACACTCACACCCAAACAAGGGTGACCATTCCGTTTGACTACACGTGCCTAGCACCCATCTTGGATGACGACGATGATGATTGCTCGGTAGTGACGACATCGTTAGCCTCAAGCTCAGTTCGGGGCGAGCACACAAATGTGCAAATGACTGAAATCCCTAGCGAGATATCTAGGAGACTCGACAAGCAACAAGCAACCATCAACTCTATGAAAGAGATGCTGGAGTAGCTTCTGAATAATAATAATAATAAGAAATAGAGGACTTCATGGGCTTCGCGTAAATCCTCAAAGCACAAAGAGCGGGTGCCTACTTCTTCTCACTCCTCATCCGAGTTATCTGGAGGAGCATCATCTTTGGGTCATAATCCAAGGGACAAAAGGCTCGACGAGTTCCAAAGTCAACTCAACACTTTGAAGCTCCAGAAACACATGAACCAGCTGGGGGTTGTCAGACCGTATCCGATCGAATGGGATACAGTCTCCTACCCGGTGAAGTTTTAGCTACTAGACCTCTTGCAATTTGATGGCAAAGGTTCTCCTACCCAACACATTTACTACTTCCAGGCGCAAACTAGACACATAGTGGGGAATGATCCTATTATGACTCGACTGTTCATTAGTACCCTCAAGAGGGTCGCTTTTTAATGGTTCTGCGGATTGGAGCCTAGATCCATCACTTGGTGGAAGGATAAGGAAAGGCTCCTCATGGCCAGATTCTTTGACGATGACAAAGAAGTATTTGTGGCAGAAGAAGACAAAGTCTGTAAGGAACTTTGTCAAGAGGTTCAGGAATCGATCACTGCATACACATGATCATATTTTTGAGGCCACTCTCATTAAGATGTGCTGGAATAATCTATTCATCAACATTTTGTCCAACATGGGCGTTGTCATAGCTCGCTCGTGAAAAGACTTAATCCACTAAGGAGAACAAGTCGAGAGCATGCTCAAGCGTATAGATACTAAAGAGCCATGTGGATTTGAAGAGGGTGATGACCAAAGAAATTTAACTTTAGTAGTGAAAACCACTTTCTCATCCAGACCCTCTTCATAATAGAGGGGAAATGCTTCGAAGCACAAGAAGCCCATGATGGCATCTGATGAGTTCGCCAACTTGGACCTAAACTGTGGGACCAACCGAGAAGACTTGGCTATTATCGGCCAAAGATGATCGGTGACGCTTGTATACGTCAATCGCCAAAAGACCTGCATGCAACGATAAATTCATACCTATTCGTAGTAGAGATGGTCTACTCGAATGGGCAATGTGTCAGCAGAGGATTTCATCCTTCAACTCCCGCGAGGCCAACTAAGGCATGTTTACCCTTCAATCCTGATTCCGTCGGAGTGGGGGTGATCTCGGTTTATCTGCGAGACCATGTACTACCTCAATTCTTCTCTCTAATGGAGTCATGACAATTCAAACTGAATTCACCCGTCGATCCTTTTTAATAGGATGATGGGTCTACACAAAAAGTTATCATGTTAATGGTCACCTCTGATAACTAATCTCCTCCAAATTACCCCATTGATCCTCTTCATCAGGACAACGAGCCCATAAGAACTATCATCACCTCTGATAGTCAAATTTTGTTCTATCATGCGATGAACACCTAGATCAGAAATGATGACCTACCATGTGATGTGTTATTATTCCAATCAACATCGTTATACTTATTCCTGAGTTAATGAATGACTTGGTATCCTTCGGCATGAGGCTAAACTACTTCTTTTTACTCCGACAAGTATACGAGTATAAAGTGCTTCTCTTATTACTCCGACAAGTATACGAGTATAAACTGCTTCTCTTATTACTCCGACAAGTATATGAGTATAAACTATTGTTCTTATACTCCAACGGGTATACTAGTATAAACGGTTTCCCTAACCTCTAAATGGTATACGAGGCTAAACTGTTCCCTACCTTTGACGGGAAGTTCCTAAAGAATGTTACACATAATATTCTTAAGGATAACCCGACAACTTCCAACTGGTATATGAGGCTAAATTGTTCCTACCTTTGACGGGAAGTTCCTAGAGAATGTTACACATAATATTCTTAAGGATAACCCGGCAGCCTCTAACTGGTATACGAGGCTAAATTGTTCCCTACCTCCGACGAGAAATTTCTGAAGAATACTACACATGATATTCTTAAGGATAATCCGGAATAAGCAGATTATTCTAGATGAAAACCAACCATCTGAGTAATCCACTCTTAATCATGATAAAAATGATTAAGAACCTCTCGCTGTGGTTGTTTAATCATGTCTAGAATGATTAAAACCCTCCAACAGGTGCATGAGGTTAAAATGCTCCTTACATATCCTACTTGGTCAAACCTTCCTATAATTAGGATCAGAGCTAAAATCCCCTCTCGATTCCTTCCAAGAACGAGAGGTCAACTTTCAAATGGATGACTAAAACTTTGAACAATTAGGGTCATCCCAAATCTCTCACCTGGTCAAACTTTCTTACAGTTAGGATCAAAGCCAAGTTCCCCCGCCAATCCTTTCTAATAAGATGGCGAATCCCCAAAACTATCAAGTTAACTACCACCTCATTTCTCCATTAGTCTCATTCAACTGGACGATGGATCTTGTAAAATTATCAAATTAACTATTACCTCTGATAGTCTCCTGTAAATTTCTCTTGTCAATCCTCTCTAATAGGATGATGGGACCACTCCCACTGTCATGTTAACACTACACCTCTGACAAAATCAACTTATCAATCCTCTTCAATAGGATGGTAGGTCCTCAAAGTCGCTCTGATCGTGAAAATCCTATCACGTTAACACTACACCTCTGACAAAATCAACTTACCAATCCTCTTCGATAGGATGGTAGGTCCTCAAAGTCGCTCCGATCGTAACAATGCTATCATGTTAACACTACACCTCTGACAAAATCAACTTACCAATCCTCTTTAATAGGATGGTAGGTCCTCAAAGCCGCTCCGATTGTGACAATCTTATCAAGTTAACGATCACCTCTGAAAGCCGACACCGTCATTCTCGTAAATGGCATTGTCCGATCAGTTATCATACTCATACGTCCCTGAATGGCCTAATCCATTCCGAGCATTCTAATATCCTTAGAACAACCGATGAGTAGCAGCCTACCATGCGATGGCTCATACAACAATCAATTGTCACACTCATACGTCCCTGAATGATTTGATTCCCCCAACACCGTCATTCCTGAAAATGATGTTGTTCGTCGATATTGGCCTACCAAGCAATGTACCATATCGACCCCCTATTCCGAACAACAACCCGCCAAATGGAGAGTTTTTATTCGAATCCTATCTTGGTCACACACGATGATCGTTCACATTGGACTAAGTTGTTATACTTAACGACACGGTCCAACTCAACTACAACCTAACGGTTGTAGTTAACCCATCCCAACACCTTGAACAGCTAAGGGAAGAGGAGAAATCTTAGCATGAAGCCTATGAGAAACTTCTCGACAACTCATCATATTGAGGGGAATATTATGGCTAGCCCAATTCGAACGGTAATTGGTAAAGGCAAATTAAATCTGTTATATAGCTGAGGGTTTGCTAAAAATCTTAATTAGCGATATTTAGTAGTGACTTAATAATTCCATCTCGTCGAGTTTGATTAGAAGGTGCCTCGCTTCATCTGAACGGTGATCATTTTGTAGGTCTTCATATCCAAAGTATTCCAGACCCTATGAGACTTGATTCAGGTTTGAAAACTTTGGAGGGCGTCTTGTAGGCAATAAAAATTGCCTTTATCCCTGCACAACAACTTAGAATAAACAAAAGAGCTTAAGGGTCCATCTCTAGAAAGGCAAGCCGACTACCCGAGAGTACACCCGACTCAGGCTGACTCCGCAAAGAGTCCAACCCCTAGACAACTCGAATGGTGGAGACCCCCTTGTCGACTCGAAGGGCGGCGTCAGTTCGCCCCTCGAAGACTTGTTGGCCTTCTTGTTTTGATGGTGTTTAACAAACAATTTACTTCTAATGTTGTTTGTCTAGTGTTTGTGTTTTTGTATTTATTCTAGGCAAACAACGAGTTGGAGGATGAATGGAATAGAGCTTCAACGATGATATCAAGAGGTGGTTGGCGGAATTGTGGAGTGAAGCAACATACAATTCAAGTTAAAGATCAAGTTCAAGCTTCATCCGCAAAGTGTACCAAGTCAAGCTTATTGAAGATCAAGATCGGCTTGGGTAATCTAGTTTAGATTTTATATTATGTGTGTTAAGTACCTTAAGCTCAATATCATATACACACACGTATTTGGTTTCTATGTATATATATAGTTATATATATACATGCATGGTTTTGAGTTTTCATGCTTTGGACACACTTGCAAAATACATGAGTTTTCACAAATAGAAATTCAATTTGAGAAATTCTTTTTTTAACATATTTGTTTTCATGTTTACAAACATTTCGCAAAGTTTCATCAAGTTTGGAATTGATTTGTTATGTTTAATGGAATTTACAAAATCATGTTTTTGTTCGTGCACATGTTCGTGCATGTTTTACAAAACAGATGAGTTTTCATAAATGGGAAGTGATATTCAAGAAATTCTTTCTTTAACATGTTTAAAAACTTCCCTCAAAATTTTACTATTTTTGGAGTTGATTTACTGTGCCCAATTGATTTTACAAAATTGTGTATGTCTGCAGTTTTTTAGAAACTGTAAATCTATGTTCAAACATTTATTTCTCTCAACTGGGAAATGTTTTTTCAGAAATTATTTCTCTAACATGTTATTCTACATGTCTAGAACCTTCCCACAAAATTTCATAATTTTTGGATCTGTTTTACTATTTTAATTGATTTTACAAAACTGATACGCAGTGCTACAGTACCCACGGTCGACCGGTACGGTCGACCGCCAAACTCTCTGGACGTTACTCAGCTTTGCATATGGCTCACGGTCGACCGTACCGGTCGACGAAAGTTACTGTAGCAGCCGACCGTTACACAGTAAGGGCTAGTTGCTGATTTTTATTTTTTAATGGTTTTTTTGGGGTTTTTGGGGTTGGTTTCTTTAAGCCTATATATACCCCTTTGCCATAACTATTTTCTATCATCCAAGAGAGTTTTTAACCAAGTTTAAAAGAGTTTTAACAAGGGTTTTAGTTTGGTTTAAGTGTGTTTAAGAAGCTTTTAAGCATTTGGAAGTTTGAGTTTGAGAAATCTATTGGTGTTTGGGCATCCAGCTATTCTCCTTCTACCTCTTGATCTATTGAGAAGTTTTCTAACTCTTTTCTCTAGCAATTTTATTATTGATTTTCATATTCTTATTATTGCTAGTTTGCTATTTGAGATAGATTTGATTTTAACTCATTGTTACACACACCCACTTGAGCTTATTGTATTTACATTCATAATATATTTTGGGTTGGTGAGAGTTGTAACAATTGAGTGTGAGCTTTCATTGTGTTCTCATCCATAGTAGAGAACAAACATTTATTGTATTGAGCCTAATTGTAAGGATTCACTTGTAATACATTTGTACACCGAGAGAAGTGTGTGGTGAGAGACGGGGTCGAATCCAAGAGGAGTGGCGTCGGTTGACGTGCCTAGGGAGAGGTTGTAACCGAGCACTTGAGGAGGAGGACACGGGCTAGGACTAACACTTAGTGTGTGAGGTGTGATTGCATAGTGATTGTACTGTGAGGTGTAAACATTGTTCGGGTGAACGTAGAAAACCCGGTTGTGATAGTGGAGATCTTCTCAAGGTGAGGAGCGGAGACGTAGGTCGTGGGGACCGAACTCCGTAATCATATTGTTTGTTTGTGATTGCATTGGCACACTTACTTTTATGTTCATATCTTATATCGCCTTTGTATATTGCTTGTTGATTATATTGCCCACTATCTAGTTTAGATTGTTTACCCTTGAGTTTATATATCCTTGCACATACATTGCCTATATCTCTTTGTTAGGATATATCTTGTTGTTCATATTGCTTATCCTAGCTCATATACATTGTTGTATTTCATACTTACTAGGATAACTTGTTAATAAGTTTTAATTGGCATAAAATCAGATTAGATTAGCATAAGACCCTAATCATCCCCCCTCTAGGGTCTAACAAGACTAAGTTGCCGAGACCCCCTAGTCGACTTGCCAAGTCTAGGGTACCGAGACCTTCTAGTCGACTCACCAGGTCCAGGGTGTCGAGACCTTCTAGTCAACTTGCCAAGACCAAGTTGCCGAGACCTTCTTGTCGACTCATCAAGACCAAGCGACTGAGACCTCCTCATCGACTCCAAGTGGCCGAGACCCTCTCGTCGACTCGAAGGGTAGAGGACCCCTTGTTGACTCGAGTGGCGGAGACCCCATCGTCGACTCAAAGGGTGGTGTCAATCCGCACTTTGAAGAGAAGACCAAGTGGTCGAGCCCCCCTCATCGACTCGAAGGGCTGAGATCCCCTCATCGACCTCGTCGACTCGAAAGGCCGAGATCTCCTCATCGACTAGAAGTGGCGGAGACCCCCTCATCAACTCGAAGGGCTGTTACCTCCTCATCGACTCCCAGCGCCTGAGACCCCCTCGTCAACTCGAAGGGCGGTGTCAGTCAACACCTTGAAGACCAAGTTATCGAGACCCCCTAGTCGACTCGTCAAGTTCAGTTGCCGAGACCTTCTAGTCGACTCGCTAAGACCAAGGGACGACACCTCTTCGTGTTGACTTAAAGGACGGTGTCAGTCTCCTGATCGAAGTCGACTCACTAAGACCTTAGGATGATACCTTTTCGTGTCGACTCAAAGGGCGGTGCTAGTCTCCCTCCCAAAGTTGACTTTCTAGCATGAGTCGGACTTGCCTATTTTATGAGCTCGCCTTAAACATGAGCTTACCTAAAGGCTAAGCTCGCATGACAACCCTAAGCTCACCAGCATGCTTGTCAACCACCCACTTGGGGTATGGGAACAGTCACATCAATGGTCATATCCTACATTTCAAGGGGGAAAGCATGGTGCTCCTTACCTAAGCATGGCTATCACGGGATTGGCCAGAACTCTCCTGCTCTACAAATAGTCATTGATGGCTACAAGAATAGGGTGGTTAACAGGACCCCCTAGGTGGTCACATCCCACAGCTAGGGTGGCTAGCAGGACCCTCCTAATGGTCAAATCCTACAAATCAAGGGATGCACATGCCTTCCCTTGCATATTTAAAGCCACATTGGACCAATGTTCAGGGGGTTGATTGGCTACTTAGTTTTGGCGAGCTAATCATCCAACTTCTAAAGATTGAACCTTAGCTCATTTGCTAAAGGATCCCTTGTTAAAGGAGACTCGTTTGACCTCTCAGGATTACGGCTCTTAAGCTCTTTGCAGACTCTTGCATAGTAGCCCTTTGCAGACTCGTCTGAGCTCCTAGACTTGAGGCTCTTTAGCGCTTTGCAAGCTCTTGCATAGTAGCTCTCTCCAAGCAGTCGGTCAACAAGCACAAGCACTTGTTTGGCCTCAGATAGACTCGAACCCATCACACTAGAGTTTCTACTGAGTACTTAATCTCTAACCGCGACGTTGATCATATCGTCCAAGGGAAGCAAACTCGACACAAGCATCAAGGGAGGTATCCTGTCGCTACCGAAGAATCCATGGGAAATAAGAAGGGCCTTCTCTTCTCTTCTGTTTTAAAACATTGATTATTAGTTTGTAATAAGCCATCCTTATAAACTCAAACGATCCCTCATCGGGAAGTCCAATTTTACATCCAACAGCGTCATTCCGAGATCAGACGGGAGAATTTAAGGCAAAATAATCAAAACATGCTAACAGTGTCTCGGCCAACGGCTAAGACACCACAGGTGTCTCGGTCCATGGCCGAGACACCAATGGTGTCTCACGCCCAGAAAACCTATTTTCGCCCGTATAACCTCATGAAAACCTATTTTCGATAAGATTTTGGGATTCCTTCAGTCCAGAACCTCTCAAACTGATTTGGGGCTATCTTTGAATATGATTAAGTGGTTACAACTGAGGATAAGATTAAATTGTGTGTTCTTATCCGAAAACAGAGCTTCTGAAGCCTGTAAATACATCCCTAGGGCCTTCATTCACACAAATGGGGAATTTTGGAGCAATGACGAAGCCCTGTCAAATTTAAGAGTGAGGAGCATGAATTTCAACAAGGAGGAAGCAAGTTCTTAGCGAGTTCTTTGACAAAAAGGAGGAGAGTTTGATAGATCAACAACCACTTCAGCCTCATTCATCCGCTTCCCTTGAGATCGCACCATTGTTGTGATCTCAAGAAGAGTGTTTATCTCACAGTTGCTGAGATATTCACTTTAATTTCTTATCTCCTTCGCAAGGTAATGAAATCAATCGATCTGATCATTTCGTGGTCCACGGATAAACCCTGACACCGGTAAAGATCCAATGCAAGCAGAAGACCGATAAACGATATCTCTACATGTGTTTTCTAGAAAGTTGTAAAATTTTCAATTTCTTTTGTGTAGAGAGATCTTATGAAAAGACTCCTCTTTTGAATTCATTGTAAATGCCTGAAGTTGTAATGAATTCCTCAAAGAAATCAACTTTCGATGCGAACACGCTGGCGACCATAGTGGGAGCCAACAACCTCGCTGCCGAGGCTGTCATGCCGCAGCTGATGATCAAGATCCCAGTTGATGAAGAGGTCAAGTATGAATTTGACCAGTAGAAGTTTGAGGAATACATCTCTTCCTCCTTATCCAAATCTTCTGTGACGCCGTGACGCCCCAGAGTTCACACAAGGCTGCAGTCCCAGATAAAATCCAGATTGTCAAACCTGCCAAGCACCAACCACCATGCTACGACAAGTTTCACCATCATAATCACTATCTCTCTAGTGGAAACAATAAATAGGTGAAGGTACAAACATGCAAAAATAGCAATAGGCAACACTGGATATACACAGAAGAAGCATAAGAAATATCAATAATGAACCCAACTAAAATTAAATAGAAATATATCAGAGTATAAACTGGATCTTAAATACAATGAGTCAAATAAATAAAGTCTCACAAAAGCTCTCAACTCTAAACTAAAATACCAAACTAGAGTCTGAAAATAATCAACTACATGTGGAGTTCTACAATAAAACTACAAAGTATAATAAGTAGCTAATTGGGAAACAACGAGCGTCAAAGTACTAGCGAGATCATAACTACCTCTCCCCAGGGGAAGGGTAGGAATATATAAGAAAATAGAGTCAGTAGTTACATATATCAAATCATTCATATAGCTCTCTATGAAAAACAAATGGTCAAGGAAACATACTCAAATCTCCAACATAAAGAATAAATACATCATCTCGAATTACATCAGTCAAGGAAACATACTCAAATCTCCAACATAAAGAATAAATACATCATCTCGAATTACATCTGAGTAGCCTGCTCTAATATAAGAGGATGTCAACCAAACCAAAACGAATATAACTACCATTCATAACAGGTGTGCCAAAATCTCAAAGGAAATATCCTACTCGCGGGTAATCTATCATGGAAGTAAAACTTACAACTGATCAAATATCTATGTGTGCATCATCTTATGCTATAGTGATACTCTTGTAATGCTCTTACTCAATCACTCTACGGCGATAGGATTTATTATCTTCCTATTCCGGATACATGTAATAACGATACTGTTATAATACTCTTACTCAATCGTATGCGGTAATAGGTTTTATCTTCCTATTTCCGGATATGTGAAAGATTAAATACTTGTCATGTGTATTTATAAATTTTAACCTGTGACAAAAGTGTGTTAATTTAACACAAACCAAGCCTAAGTGCACATATCTCGGTGTGCGAGTCCACATCTCAAGTTCAACATCATCCCAGGTGTTTAACAAGTTTTAACATTATAGTTAATCATCACAAGGTCGAGATAAACGCTCGACAAACCGAAATCAAACCAAAACCATACATAGGCCAACATCAGACTGGTGGTCGACTGTGGCTGTCGACCGCGGGTCGACCGCGACGTGCTCCAGAGACTACCCAGGTCTCTACCCTGCACGCGGTCGACCGTGGCGGTCGACCGTGAGCCCAAAATCTAGTTTTTTCTAGATTTTTATGTGTGTTGTGTTCACGTCGTGTTTTTATGATTCAAACATAGTAAAAACTTCATGAATCTTGTATACAAACATGTTATAGCAGATAGAAATATCTAGAAACAAAATCAACATATATAACCATGATTATATGCATTATATTTATATTCAAAACCCTAAAACATGCATAAAAGCTCAAAACGATGAATCAAACTTCTTTCTTTAGATTAACCATATTTTAAAATTATCTTTAGATCTTAAGTACATCTGTAAAATTTGTTCTCAACCTTTTTAGCATGAAAAGACCTAATCTTTATACATATAATACAAATGAGTTGTTTTTTATTCATAATCTAATCATTTAGGCTCTACAAAACATGTTTAAATCTCTGTAAAAAAGTTTTGAAAACTAGGAGGGGGATTAGCAGAGATGATACTCACCTGAGATTGTCGAAAAACATTTTAGAAGCAAGGTTGAAAGAGATCTCCACTCCAAAAGGCAAAAACCAAGAAAAAATCCTGCTCGAAAGCCTCCAATCTTCTCCAAGAAATCAAACTAGGGTTTGGGGAGTTTGGGGGGGTTTGGTGGCTATTAGGGTTCTTAGGAAAACTGGGAAAAACATAAAAAAAAACTCATATATATATCAGGGAAAATGAATATGGATTTAGAAATCCGAAACCAACTCAAAATAGGAGAAAAAAATTCTCTTTAGGTTTTGCGGTCGACCGTGGCGGTCGATCGT
>NC_033800.1:94762925-94786462 GCF_001876935.1 Asparagus officinalis
CGTGGCGGTCGACCGGCTGCGATCGACCATGGCGGTCGACCGGACTAGGCATTTCTAGTTCTTCATGAGTATGGCCATTGTGCATGTTTCGACTCTTTTCTTCCTCATGTATGAACTCGTTCATACTCAAAACACATGGTATTATACTCATATAGCATTAAATGATATTTATTATACTAAATATCCATATATCATAATTAATCTCATATTAATATATCATTCAAACATTATCGGGGTTTTACATTCACCCCCCTCCCCCCCTTAAGAGGATTTCGTCCTCGAAATTCAGCAGTCGCATCACAAAGCTCAATAACTAGGAAAAACATATTAAGAATGTATATTTCATACATAGAAAACCTTCTGCACCCATCTCATAGTATTAGCACAATGATATTTAAAGTTAACAACTTAGAATGCAAACATTATCACCTAAATCCCTAACTAAACAAAATTAATACGTCGAGCAAAATAATCCAAACAAGGAAACCCTCATGTATATACCATATGTTTCAAATGAATAAGGATCAGGTGATAATATCCCCATTCTAGTGTTAAAGGTAAATATAAATGTATCTAAATAACATAGATAATGACAATTATCAAAGCATCAATATCATACCTGTCCAAACAGGTGCGGGTAGTCGTGACGAACATTCTCCTCGTGCTCCTAAGAAATCTCTTCGGCTCCTTACCAGTTCC
Organism: Asparagus officinalis; assembly: GCF_001876935.1. Classification (NCBI taxonomy): domain Eukaryota; kingdom Viridiplantae; phylum Streptophyta; class Magnoliopsida; order Asparagales; family Asparagaceae; genus Asparagus; species Asparagus officinalis. The sequence continues at coordinate 94,763,625 of NC_033800.1, forward strand.
ACTGAACTTTCTCTAATGGAATGACTATTTCTAAGCTTTTTATTCTCTCTAGCAAGTATGCATACCGGAAACTCTATGGTAGTCAAGTCATCCTAAATCTTAATCTCTGGTGAGTCAATCACTCTATGCCGCTCATCATCTCGCAGATGCTTCTTAAGCATCGAAATATGAAAAACATCGTGTACACTCGATATCGATGCTGGCAGATCTAACATGTAAGAAACAACTCTAATACGCTCGATGATCCTGAAAAGACCAACATATCTCGGCGTAAGATTTCCCTGTCTACCGAAATGCTGAACGCCCTTCATCGGTGATACTTTCAACATAACTAAGTCTCTGACCTGAAACTCTAAAGGTTGTCTCCGCTGATCTGCATAGCTCTTTTGCCGACTCTGGGCTGCAAGAATGCACTCTCGAATCAATGCTACCTTTTTCGTGGTCTGTCTAATTAACTCCGGACCAATCAATAGACTATCCTCTAGCTCTGCCCAACATATGGGTGATCTACAAGGTCTCCCGTACAAAGCTTCATATGGTGCCATCCCGATGGTAGCTTGATAACTGTTATTATATGCAAATTCAATCAGTGGGATGTGATCCTCCCAGCTACCCTGAAAATCCATAATGCACGCTCTCAGCATGTCCTCTAAGATCTGATTCACCCTCTCGGTCTGACCATCTGTCTGGGGGTGAAAAACACTGCTAAATGACAACTGACTACCAAAAGCATCCTGAAAACTTCTCCAAAAATGAGATGTGAAGACTGAGCCCCGATCTGATACAATCGTCTCCGGGACTCCATGCAATCTAACAATCTCCCGAATGAATATCCTCGCATACATATCTGCCATATAAGTCGTCCTCACTGGTAGAAATGTGCAGACTTAGTCAATCTGTCTACTATAACCCAAATAGAATCATTTCCCTTCTTTAACTTAGGCAACCCCAGTATGAAATCCATGGAAATATCTGCCCACTTCCACTCAGGAATGGGTAAAGGCTGTAGGGTTCCTGCAGGTCTCTAATGTTCTGCCTTAATCTGTTAACATGTAAAACACTTAGCCACATACTCTGAAATCTCTCTGCGCATACCACTCCACCAGAAATGTCTCTTCAAATCCTAGTACATTTTCGTCATGCCTGGATGCACTGTATATCTGCTACGATGCGCCTCATCAAAAACTTCCTTCTTTAGTTGTAAATTATTCGATATAACAATTCTACCCTTCATCTGAAGGCCTCCATCTATCCCTATAAACCAATCATCCTTGGACTCTTTTGGAAATCTTCCCCTTACGGGTTTGAATCCAAGAATCTCCTATCTGAGCTTCGACCACTCTATCTCTCCAAGATGGCTGTACAGATAAAGGTCCTAAAAATACATGGCTCCCGCCAATCTCTAGCCTGAAATCAAAGTGACTAAGGATATTAAGATCCTAATGAAATGAACACCTCAAAGCTGCTAGCCCACGACAACGCTTCCTGCTTAATGCATCTACTACCACATTCGCCTTTTTCGGATGGTACTGAATAGAAAATTCATAATCTTTAATAAATTCTATCCATTGACGCTGTCTCTGATTAAGTTCTTTCTGAGAAAAGAGGTATTTTAAACTCTGGTGATCCGTGAATAGCTCAAACATTACTCCGTACAAGTAATGTCTCCACGCCTTCAGTGCAAATACCACCGCTGCTAGCTCCAAGTCATGCGTGGGGTAGTTCTGCTCATGAGTCCTCAACTGCCTTGAAACATAAGTTACAACTCTCTGGGTCTGCATCAATACACCTCCAAGACCCAATAAGGATGCATCAGTGTAGATAACAAAGTCTTATCACTGCTAGGAATAACCAAAACTGGTGCTAAAGTCAATTTAGTCTTCAAAGTCTCAAATGCCTTCTGGCACTCTATGCTCCAAATAAACTGTACACCCTTCTTAGTAAGGTGTGTAAGCGGTGTGGCAATCCTCGAGAAGTCCTGAATAAATTTTCTGTAATATCCTGCTAGGCCTAAGAAGCTACAAATCTCGGTAACTGTCTTCGGAGGCTCCCAATCAAGTACGGCTTCTACCTTAGCCGGATCTACTGTAATGCCCTCCCGACTAATGATGTGGCCTAAAAATCTAACATCTGATAACCAGAATTCACACTTGTTAAATTTAGCATATAACTGGTGCTCTTTTAATATTTGCAATGCTAACCTCAAATGCTACTCGTACTCGGCCTCCGACCTCGAATAGATAAGAATATCATTGATGAAAACTATCATGAACTAGCCCAAATAAGGATGAAAAACTCGATTCATTAAATCCATAAATACTGCGGGTGCATTGGTCAGCCCAAATAGCATGACAAGAAACTCGAAAGACCCATATCGAGTCAAGAAAGTGGTCTTGAGAATATTCATCTCCCGAACTCGCAACTGATGATAATAAGAACGAATATCTATCTTCGAGAAACACTGATGCACCCTGCAACTGGTCGAACAAGTCATCGATCCTCGGTAATGGGTACCCATTACGGATAGTGACCTTGTTCAACTCGTGATAATCTATACATAATCGCATACTCCCGTCCTTCTTCTTCACAAAGAGGACCGGTGCTCCTCATGGAGAATGACTCCGTCCAATGAAGCCCTGAGATAACAACTCATCTATCTGGATCTGTAGCTCCCTCATCTCAGCAGGCGCCATACAGTAAGGAGCTCGAGAAATCAGTGCGGTGCCTGGCTGCAACTCTATGCAAAACTCGACCTCTCTCACTGGAGGTAATCCTGGCATGTCCTGGAAGACATCCTAGTACTCTGAGACTACTCGCATCTCACTCAAATCTACACCCTGATCCCGCAATATCACATTCTCTACGTATGCCAGAAATGACTCCGCAAACTGGTTGCCTCTGGAGGTAGCTACCACTAACTCAGACCCATCAAATGCTCGTAAACTGACTATTTTCGTAAAACAGTCGATACTCACATGGTTGGAAGATAGCCAATCCATACCAAGAATCATATCGAATTCAGACATATGCAACATGATCAAATCAATCACGAACTCAGAATCGTCCAAGCTGACGATGCATCTCTTACAAACATTCTCTAACAAAGACATCTCTCCCAACGGAGTGGATACAGATAAAGAAAAATCTACTGGCTGAGCTACAAGTTGAAGTCTAACCGTAAAATCATAGGAGATAAAAGAATGCGAAGCGTCAGAATAAAAAAGAATACGTGCTGGAAAGGAATTCACACGGAATATACCTTCCACCACAGCTCCGCTCGTGCCATGATCGTGAGGAACAGCTGCATACACTCTACCAGTCTGCTGTTTTGCATCACTTGGAGTGAATGGTGCCATCTGTCTCTGCTGGGTCTCCTGGACTGCTCGAACATGTCCCTCAATCCTTAGGACTGCTGGAGGTGCCTCAATCCTCAGCTGCTGGCCTTGACCACGTCCCTGAACACGGTTCTGCTAATGCTGCTGAGTCCTGCCCTGCTGGCCTGCTACGGGTGCACTGCGGCACTCTGCTACTCTGTGTCCAATCTTGTTACAATTGTAACAAGCCCCCTAAAATCGGCGCTGCTGCTGCACTCTCTGGTCTTACTGATGGCCCTCCTTATGGGACCCTGCTGATGCGGACCCTTACCCCGCTGATGGGGTCCTCCTAAGCATCCAAATGGTCTCTTACCCTTTCCTTTGTCCTCGGACTGTCCTGACTTACCATTGTCCTTTCCCTTGATGAATATGGTTATATCTGTCTCCTGAGCCATGGCAGCATCTGCCACCTCCCACACTGAATGAAACCTTCGAGATACTATGTACCGACATAACCATGGACGAAGTCCCATCAGGAACATCTAAGCCTGACGCTCCTCTATGAGCTATATACCGGTGAACCTAAGCAATGACATGAACTTACTCTCAAAGTCCATGACAGACATACCCCCCTGCTCTAATCGAGCCAGCTCTAACTCTTTTTCGGCTTTCGTTGTAGCTGAAACATACTGCTCAGCAAAAATATATATAAAGGTCTCCCACGAAACCGTCATCCTCTGTTCTAGGGTGAAACAAAGTCGATACCATCCTCCTGTGTCGCCCTTGAGACTAAAAACTGCTAACCTTTGCTTCTACATAGTATTCACATTAAGCATGTCTAGAATGTTGCTTACATCCTCCTTCCATTTGTGTGCCGCAATGGAGTTCGTCGAACCATGAAACTCTGGAACCTTCAACTTCTGGTACCTCTCTACCAAATGAAGCCAAGCCTCCTGCTTAGCCACTCCATCATTAATTAGAGGTGGTGGTGTAACTACTGGTGTCCTCTCTGGTATTTCCTCCTGAATGGGAGTTCCCTGTTGAACCTGATTTGCTAATTACTCCTCAATAGCCGCCAAACGAGTTGCCAAGGGCGCTATAAGATCCACTAAGTACTGCGGAGCCTGCTGTGGCTTGGGCTCCTTATCATCCTGCTCAACTCCCTGAGCATGAGTAACTCTGCATCCACAACCTCTTCCTGACATCTATAATTCCAAAATAAAGCTTATTACGTAGTAAATAGGATCTCAAGCATGAAGGATATAATATATACTAATAAGTAAATCATATCACATATATCTCATATCATGCTTTATTATTCAAAGCAAATAGATCATTAAAAAAATTTAGATTTTCCGCGTACATATATAGTACGTCCTCACTCATACTAAGGATTTCTAGCGGACTGTATACATGATCCCTAGTAAACTCTATCCTAACTCCACAATATGACACTGTGATGATCCTAATGATATTGGAACTAGAGCTCTAATACCAACTGTGATGCCCCAGGGTTCACACAATGCTGCAGTCCCAGATAAAATCCGGATTGTTAAACCTACCAATCACCAACCACCATGCTACGACATGTTTCACCATCACAGTCACTATCTCTCTAGTAGAAATAATAAATAGGTGAAGGTACAGACAGGTAAAAATAGTAATAGGTAACACTGGATATACACAGAAGAAGCATAAGAAATATCAATAATGAGTCCAACTGAAATAAAATAGAAATATCTCTGAGTATAAACTGGATCTCAAATACAATGAGTCAAATAAACAAAGTCTCATAAAAGCTCTCAACTCTAAACTAAAATACCAATCTATAGTTTGAAAATAATCAACTACATGTGGAGTTCTACAATAACTACAAAGTATAATAAGTAGCTAATTAGACAACTAAGAAGTCCTATAAACTTGCGACTCTCCGTGCGCCAGACTCGCTGCCTGAAAGAGGAGAAACAACGAGCGTCAAAGTGTTAGCGAGATCATCACTACCTCTCCCCAGGGGAATGGTAGGAATATATAAGAAAATAGAGTCAGTACTTACATATATCAAATCATTAATATAGCTCTCTATGAAAAACAAATGGTCAAGGAAACATACTTAAATCTCCAACATAAAGAATAAATACATCATCTCGAATTACATCCGAGTAGCCTGCTCTAATATAAGAGGATGTCAACCAAACCAAAACGAATATAACTACCATCAATAATAGGTGTGCCAAAATCTCAAAGGAAATACCCTACTCGCGGGTAATCTATCATGGAAGTAAAACTTACAACTGATCAAATATCTATGTGTGCATCATCTTGTGCTATAGTGATACTCTTGTAATGCTCTTACTCAATCACTCTACAGTAATAGGATTTATTATCTCCCTATTCCGGATACATGTAATAACGATACTATTATAATACTCTTACTCAATCGTTATGCGGTAATAGGTTTTATCTTCCTATTTCCGGATATGTGAAAGATCAAATACTAGTCATGTGTATTTATAAATTTTAACCTGTGACAAAAGTGTGTTAATTTAACACAAACCAAGCCTAAGTGCACATATCTCGGTGTGCGAGTCCACATCTGAAGTTCACCATCATCACGGGTGTTTAACAAGTTTTAACATTGTAGTTAATCATCACAAGGTCGAGAGAAACGCTCGACAAACCAAAATCAAACCAAAACAATGCACAGGCCAACATCGAAAAAACAACGCAAGTAAACATGCACAGCCAAAACCAACTGGCGGTCGACCGTGGCGGTCGATCGCGACGGGCTCCAGAGACTACCCAGGTCTTTGCCCTATACGCGGTCGACCATGGCGGTCGACCGTGAGCCCAAAATCCAGTTTTTTCTAGATTTTTGTGTGTGTCGTGTTCACATCGTGTTTTTGTGATTCAAACATGGTAAAAACTTTATGAATCTTGCATACAAACATGTTACAGCAGATAGAAATATCTAAAAACAAAATCAACATATATAACAATGATTTTATGCATTATATTTATATTCAAAACCCTAAAACATGCATAAAAGCTCAAAACGATGAATCAAACTTCTTTTTTTAGATTAACCACATTTTAAAATCATCTTCAAATCTTAATACATCTGTAAAATTCATTCTCAACCTTTTTAGCATGAAAAGACCTAATCTTTATACATATAATACAAACGAGTTGTCTTTTATTCATAATCTAGTCATTTAGGCTCTACAAAACATGTTTAAATCTCTGTAAAAAAGTTTTGAAAACTAGGAGGGGGATTAGCAGAGATGATACTCACCTGAGATTGTCAAAAAACATTTTAGAAGCAAGGTTGAAAGAGATCTCCACTCCAAAAGCTAAAAACCAAGAAAAAAATCACGCTCGAAAGCCTCCAATCTTCTCCAAGAAATCAAACTAGGGTTTGGGGGGGTTTAGTGGCTGTTAGGGTTCTTAGGAAAACTAAGAAAAATGTGAAAAAACTCATATATATCAGGGAAAACGAATATGGGTTTAGAAATCCGAAACTAACTCAAAACAGGAGAAAAAATTCTCTGTAGGTTTCGCGATCGACCGTGGCGGTCGACCAGCTACGGTCGACCGTGGCGGTCGACCGGACTAGGCATTTCCAGTTTTTCATGAGTTTGGCCATTGTGCATGTTTCGACTATTTTCTCTCTCATGTATGAACTCGTTCATACTCAAAACACATGGTATTATACTCATATACCATTAAATGATATTTATCATACTAAATATCTATATATCATAATTAATCTCATATTAATATATCATTCCTAAATATCTATATATCATAATTAATCTCATATTAATATATCATTCAAAAATTATCGGGGTTTTACATCTTCCTCTCCTTGCAAGCGCAGGAAGACCACTTCCCTGAAGAAGATTCATTGGTCTTTGGATCTGAAGGCCTAGGATGTTAATCTTCACCTAATTGTTGTTGAAGACTCATCCCTGGCGTCTAAGGAAGCTAGATCTGATTCTCGCGACAACTCCTCACAAGTCAAGGAGTTTCCCAATGAAGGTGCACCAATTCTGATGAAGAGGGCTCATCAGAGGCGGCGCTAACGTCTTGTCCGTCAGTCCGCCAAAGCTCTGGAGCAGGTAGATAGACTCCACTATCAATCAGACTTAGAATTCAGAAGGCGCCAAACCACTAATCTGTCGTCATAGCAAGCAATGGGTTCCTCCTCCAAACCGTCAACTAACAAATAGGTTCGTGTCAAACGAACCCGTTCTACTCTTGAGGAGCGCATCTAGAAGAACCGCGCACTTCTTATGCATGCACGAATCCTTGTGCAAAAGACACAAGAGCTACAAAAGAAAGAGGTGGTCAAAGAATCACTAAAATCCAAGCAAGTTTGGGTGCCAAATGCCAAAACAGCACCGAAAATAGCCAAGACGCGTCCACTTGGGGAGAGACACCAGTTGTGTCTCTCATCTAATTCCAACTCCAAGGCTGTTTCCCAGCCTCCATCAACTTCCAATCCTACCCCTGTTTCTCCTGTACCTCCGGTGAAGCCCTACGGTAGCATGAATCTATCCAAATTCAGAATTTTGTTTGAAGGATCGCCTGGGTCCTTTAAAAGAAGATCGAGGCAAGACTCTTATCAAATAACGCTTGGGTTCAATGAACAAATCCTGAGCAACTCTTCAGACTGGGGGTCGTATACGTCCTCCCAACAAACTAATTCTAGTAACCGCCCGCTTGGGGGGTGCGTGTGGAAGACCAGGAGCCTGTTAGGGTTCCACCCTCACGAAGGCATGGTTCTAAACGTACGACTCTCGAGAACGCCAACAAGGTGTTACCTCTCCAGAAGAAAATGTGTCCATTAAATGATAACGTTACACCTAGAAATCCAAACCAACAGCCGATAAGTTGCTCCAGCCACAACGCCAAAGAGTTGTACTATCGAGCTGGAGGTACGAACAAATCTCGAAAGAGAAGTATCCCAGAATCATTCTCTTACTATCCTTGTGAGAGGCTTATCAGGGTAGTATTATCAGTGTAGTTGCCCCAAGATCGCTCCACAGAGGGTCTCAGTATTCTAAAGGCTTTCTATTGAAGCGTCAAAACCCAAATCAAGACGCTCCCGTAAAAGAAGATTGGCCATTCAAGATGACGAACTCCCAGAAGTCACCACAACATAGCTAACAAAGGAAAGTCTGTGTTCACTTCGAATAACGCTAATCCCGACTTTTCTCCAGGAAGAAAAGTCGATTCAGGAATAGCTCGACGAGTGTCTCAGTTCCAGCTAGAAGCCCTCGGACATAGGGATTACATGAGGATGCATGAAGGACTGTCTTCGAAAGATGAACTTTCTGATACTTGCTCCGCAATCGCCTCCAACTATACAATGTCTAGCATGGGGCGAGCTCGAGAAGTATTCATGATCACTACTAAACAAGTGGCTCAACTTCTTCAAGAAGCCTTGGCCAAATAGAAAGAAGATTTTAAAATCGAAATAGGGATGGTCGTGCAACAGGTCAAGGATTTACATGCGCAACAATTTCAAGATTTATCAAATCAGCATGGTGAATCCAGTCATCACAACACTACCAATCAGGTAGATAGCGATTAGGAAGTTAAAGAAAATATCAATGCTGATACCCCTCCTAACAACATGGATGCTGGGGGTGGTCCCATCGACAATAACAACACTGGGGTGGCCTCGTTGTTCCTCCCCAAAATCGCTCGAAGAAAGATGCAGGTGAAGATAAAAAGATGAAGGGTCTAGAAAGAAAAATCAATACCTTGTTGACTGCTCAATAGGTAAAGAAGACTGGTATCCCGTGTCTATACCCAAGAGAGTGGGATTCAACATCATACCAGGCAAAGTTCAATCTAATTAACTTCACGCCATTTGATGGGAGAGGTTTGCCCACTCAGCATTTAATCTATTTCAAATCCTACCTGGGAATAATCTCTAGACATGAACCCTTGATGATTCGATCATTTGTAGGGACCCTTCGCATGGACGCCTTCGATTGGTGTCGACGTCTCAATCTAGGAAGCATCAACTGCTGGGACAATACGAAAAACTCATTCCTCGGCAATTTCTTCGATAATGACACTGAAGTGTCAATTGGAGCTCTAAGCAGAAGAACAAAGAGTCAGTTGACACCTTCATCAAACGCTTTCGAAATAAGGCGATGAATTGCCGAGATTCGATCACAGAGGAGTTCATACTCCATACCTGTCATCACTATCTCTCTCTCGATATCCTCGAAGTCATGGGGGTTGTCCCCTCAACCACCTACAAGAAATTAAAACTACATAGAGAACAGGTCGAGCACTTCCTCAGAAGAAAGAAGGCCAAGAGAAGCCAGCTGGCAGCACATGTGGTTGTTGTTGATGTTAATCAAACATCACAACAACGACCTCAAAAACAGGAAAGGAATCCTGATCTAAAGTTTTAGAAGGAGTATTCTTTCAAAGATTATGAAGTTCTAGCCATCTTGAAGTACCTCCTTGCCAATAATAAAATCGAGCTACCACCTATTAAAGATCAGAAGGGAGCTAAGAGGATTACGGATCCAAAATACTATGCATACCACAGGAGGGTTCTTCATCCCATCAAGGCTCTTTTTGGTCTCAAAAACAAAATCCAAGCTCTAATTGACTCCGATGTCATAATGGAAAAACAAACCAAATGAGAACGGCTATAACTCCAAAGAGTATACGAGTATAAATTGTTTCTCTATGTACACCAAAGGGTATACGATAAACTGTTTCCCAAACCTTCAATTGGTATACAAGGCTAAACTATTCGGGAAGTTCCTAGAGAATATTACACATAATATTCTTAAGGATAACCCGGCTACCACCGACTGGTATAAGAGGTTAAAATTGCTCCCTTAAGTTGTGCGCTCCAACAATGTATATGAATGTGATTGGACTCTGGGTCGCCCAAAGAGCTGGGGGTGGAATACTTCAATGCATTCCAATGGGAAGTTCCTGGAGAATACTACACAGGGTATTCTTAAGGATAACCCAAAACCAATTGACTCTTAATCATGATAAAAATAATTAAGAACCTCCCACTGTGGCTAGTTAATCATGTTCAAAATGATTAAAACTCTCCCACTGTGATTTTCGAAGCACTCTTTCATTGAGATAAGATTCAATAACTTCATCAAGTCAATCTTCACTCATGAAATTCTAAAATCCTTCAAGGATGAAGCATGTCTCATTTGCTTTTCCTTCATCCGATTCTTGTTTGGTTTCAATTGTTGGGATCAATTCTGCTAACTCCCACTGTGACTTTCCAATCACTCTTTCATTGAGATGAGATTCAATGACCTCATCGGGTCAGTCTTCCCTCACGAAACTCCCACGGTATAATTGTGGAGTGCTTGATGATTCACATTCCTCCACCATAAAATCCCTCACAGATCAAATCAACTGACGATGGGTCCATCAAAAATCTTCATGGTTAAATCCACCTAAACTCCTGCTGTGTCCGAGCCTTTAACACTCCCACTATTGAGCTCTAACGCAACACCCAAAATTTCAATCCATGACGATTGACAAACCCCTTTTTATGTCAAAGTCCTCATCACTTGACACCAAGAACCCCCACTGAATAATTTGTACAAGTCAACATTTCCACTATTATTTATACCCCACTCCCACCTGGTCAAACCTTTAAACAGTTAGGGCCAAAGATAAATTTCCCTCTCGATTTCATCCAAGAATGAGAGGTCCACATTCAAAACTGGACTTCCTTTTTGATAAATGAAAGGCCTCCACACAAGTTGAACGATCAAACCTTTAAACAGTTAGGATCAACTCAAACTTCCTTCGGTTAAACCTTTAAACAATTAGGACCAAAGTTAAAATCCCCTCTCGATTCCTTTCATGAAAGAGAGGTCCACAAATTGAATGATCAAACATTTAAATAGTTAGGACCATCTTAATTTCCCTTTGGTTTAACCTTTAAACAGTTAGGACCAAAGCCAAAATCCCCTATCGATTCCTTCCATGAATGAGAGGTCACAAATTAAATTATTAAACCTTTAAACAGTTAGGGTCATCACAAAATCTATCTTGGTCAAACCTTTAAACAGTTAGGACTAAAACCAGAATCTCTTTCGATAAACGAGAGGCTTCCACCCAAATTAAGCGATCAAAACTTTAAACAGTTAGGATCGTCTCAATCTCCCCTTTGGTCAAACCTTTAAATAGTTAGGGCTAAAGTTAGAGTTTCATCTCGATAAACAATAAATTTATTTTTAGATTGGATAACTAAACCTTTAAATAGTTAGGGTTATCTAAATCTTTTAGATTATCAAAGTGGAGATCTCATTTTGAGTTTCTTTTGCACCTGGAGATAGAATATAAAATTCTTCCTCTCCACTACAGGGTTCATCTTTGCCCCAAGAGAAGACAAAACCTTTAAATAGGTAGGACCATCCCCAAGAGAAGACAAAATCTATACCTCTCCTACATGGACAAACTTTAACTCGACTCCTAAACAAATATAAGTCTACGTCTAACACGCATTGCCACTTAGTCTTTTTCATGAAAAAGACACCAGAATTTATGTCTGGGGGATTATATCTTGATCCCTAATTAGAGATAAGTCTACGCCTAACACGTATTGCCGGTTAGTCGTTTCCCTTAAAAATGACAGACTCTAGGTATTCAAAATCTAGCTCCAAGTCTAAGAGAGTTCATTCTCGTAGTACAACATCACATGTAAAACAGATTTAGATAATTCACATGCAAGCCCGATTCAAATGGTAATCACTAAAGGCATATCTAATCCGTTGATAGTTGAGAGTTTGCCAAAAATCCTAAAGTCTACACCTAACAAGCGTTGCCAGGTAGTCTATTCCCGTTAGAAATGACGAAGACTACGTATTTGATATCGTAAACATTAAGTCTAAGAGAGTTCATTCTTTTAGCACAACATCACCTGTGGAACGGACTTAAATAATCCGTATGCTAGCTCGACTCAAACAGTAATCGGCTCTAATTCTATCTGAAGCCTCCATGAGGAACCTTTAAAGCATTCGTAGTGGTAGACGTATCAGTTCCAATATCTGGTCCTATAACTAAAACACTCGTATGGTTAAGTAAATAACTAGCGAGACATAAGGGTAAGATCTGTACCTGCAGATGAACCAGCATCAACGGTTGGTCCTGCAGCCTCTACACTTAGGTCTTACACACGTAGTCATGAGTTAACACCGGTCAACATCTAATCATGGGTCAACGTCGGTCAATGAATTACAATGAAGGTCAACACCGGTCAATGCGTATCTATGAAGGTCAACATGTAATCATGGGTCAATGTCAGTCAACGCGTACCCATGAGTCAATGTCGGTCAACGCGTTGCAATGAAGGTTAATACCGGTCAACGTCTAATCATGAGTCAATGACAGTCAACGCATTGTGATGAAAGTTAATGTTAGTCAATGCATAGCCATGCGTCAATGCCGGTCAACGCATAGCCATGAGTCAATGTAGGTCCACGCTAGTCAACGCATTAACAATTTTTGCCGAAACAAGGCTTAGATCAATTCTCGGTTAAAGGATAATTTTAGGATTTCAATCGCAATTCAGATACAAATCACCGATGAAGTTAATCAGTCCAATGTAGATTCAGCAACATGAGCTATAATTTAGAAATCAACACGCCAGCTTCAGTTCAAGATTTCGGCAACGGTCAGATGATAAACGCAGCACCGAAAGAATTTTAGCTATTCTACAAAATACTGAATAGACTAAAAGCTAAAGAAGTCAATAAATTGAAGGCTAGGTGTATCATATCTAAAGTATTCTAGGCTTCTCTATAAAAGAATGAGACCGAAATACTTTGGAGGGGGTATCTGTAGGCGTCAAAAATTACCTATAGGTTCCGCACGTAGCTCGAGATGGAGAGAAGACGATGAATATCATTATCTAAGTCAATAGGATTATCTAATGCCATGAGGAAGCTAACAAGCATCTGAAGCGAGTTGACGAAACATACGAGTCAACGTGATGGCAAAATAGCGAAGGAACGACTCGATCGGGAGTTTCGTTTCACCGACGAAAGATGAAGCATCACTCGTGTCTCGTTCACTCCACTTGTGTTTTGCCTAAGGTATGTGTAGGTGTAAAAATCTAATCTTCCGAAATAGGGGTCTCATTTGTATTGACAAGAATAGCTTATTACAAACTAATGGATTAATAATTACAACAGAAGCGGAGGGAATGCCCTTCTTGTTTAACATGGGGACTTTGGTAGCAATAGGACGCCTCCCTCGGTTCTCACACCAAGTTTGCTTACCTTGGACGATCCGAACAAAGTTGTGGGCAAGCTTCAGTACACAGTAGAAGCTCGTGTTGATTGAGTTCAAGTTCCCGAGTTTAATGGTTATCAAGGCCGAAAGCTAGAAGAAGATGCTACAGTGCAAGAACAATGCAAAGAACCAGGCTTGATTCTCTTAGAGCTTAAGAGAACTGATTGCCAAGGAGCCAAATAGGTTCGGTCTTGATCCACAGTTCAAGACCTCTCTTTTGATAGCCATCATTGGCTATTTATAGTGGAAGAGAAGCATGGCTACTCCCTCAAATTGTGGGATTGTGGTTGAGGGGGACCATAACTTGTTAGACCCTAGGGGGGGGGGGGTGATTAGGGTCTTATGCTAATCTAATCCGATTAAATGCCAATTAAAACTAATAACAAAATATCCTAGCAAGAATAAAATGCAATAAGATACATTAGCTAGGATAAGGCAATATGAACAAATGAATATATCCTATCAATAAGATATTACAAGTATATGAGCAAGGATATATAAACTAACACAAGGGGTAAACAATATGAACTAGATAGTAGATCATATAAATAATGAGCTATGGACAATGGCAATATAAGATATGAACATAAATATAAATGAATGCCAAAGCACACTCAAACACACTATATAATCACGGAGTTCGGACCTTCCGTCCTACGTCTCCGCTCCCCACTCCCGGGGAGAAATCTACTATCACAACCGGGTTTTCTACGCTCACCCGAATAACGTTTACACCTCACAGTGTCGGTTTTCAACGCTCACCGAACAACGTTCACTCCTCACACTCGGTTTTCTAGTTCACCGAAAACTTCATCACACACTCGGTTTTCTAGCTCACCGAAAACCTTACACCACTCACAATGTAACAAATATAAATTTGTTTTCTATAATAGATGAGAACACAATTAAGCACAACTCAATGTTACAATCTCTCACAACCCTAATATACTATGTATGCAAATACAATAAGCTCAAGTGGGTGTGTGTAACAATGAGATAATATAATCAAATTTAAACTCTATATAAAAAAAACTAGCTTTAAAGAATGATAATCAAATAACTAAGCAAATGTAAAGCTAGATAGAGTTTAGAAAACTTCTCCAATAGATGACAAGATGGAGAGATGGAGATTGGAGCCCAAACAAGAAGATGATCTCCTCCACTTGTGAAAACAATCTTCAAACCAAACAAATACTAAAACACACTTAAACCCTTGTTTAAAACTCTTTAAACTTGTTTAAAACATTTCTTGAGTGCCCTTAGAAGTATGAGGGCATGGAGTATATATAGGCTCATGAAACAAGCCCAAAAACCCAAGAAAACCAAGCAAAAAGATAAAATAACGGATATATATAAATCTGGAAAATATAGCCGTTAGCTACAGTAACCAATCTCCAGAGACATTTCCGGTCGACCGGTCCGGTCGACCGGAGTACTATAGCAGTGCGCAGCTGTTTTGTAAAATCAATTTAAAATAGTAAATTAACTCCAAAAAATATGAAATTTTGTAGAAATGTTCTAGACATGTAGAATAACATGTCAGAGAAAGAATTTCTGAAAAATCGTTTCCCAGTTGAGAGAAATAAATATGTGAACACAAATTTACAGTTTCTGAAAAACTGTTAACATATACGATTTTGTAAAATCAATTAGGCACAGTAAATCAACTCCAAAAATAGTAAAATTTTGAAAGAAGTTTCTAAACATCTAGATAAACATGTCAAAGAAAGAATTTCTTGAATATCACTTCCCATTTACGAAAACTCATCTGTTTTGTAAAACATGCACGAACATGCACGAATGAAAATTATGATTTTGTAAATTCTATTAAACATAACAAATCAATTACAAACATGATGAAACTTTGAGAAATATTTGTAAACATGAAAACAAACATGTTAGAAAAAGAATTTCTTAATTTGCATTTATAATTTGTGAAAAATACTGTATTCTGCAAAAGCACTAAAAGACGTATATATGAAAAAACATGTGATTGTTATTTTTGACTCAAAACAAGTTTTGAAAACTTATGGAATATTTATATGGACATAATAAAAGTTGTTTATGATGTAAATATAGTCCAAAACTTATTTTACATAAAAACACTTATAGTTACGAAAATCATAAATATATATGTGTGTGTATGTTTGAGCTTGAAGTATTAACACACATAATATAAGCCCTAAACTAATTTACCCAAGCTTGATTGGTCTTCAATATGCTTGACTTGGTAATCTCGCGGATGAAGCTTGAACTTGATCTTTAACTTTGAATTGTGATGCTTCAACCACTATATCCACCAACCTCCATTTGATATGATCGTTATGGCGCAATCCATCCAACCTCCAACAACGTTGTTTGTCTACAAAATATAGGAATGCACAAACACTAGATAAACAATATTAGTAGTAAATTATTTGTTAAACATCATCAAAACAAGAAGGCCAACAATCTCCCCCTTTTTGATGATGACAAATAATTTACGAAAAGAGATATATGCATGAAAGGAAATGAATTGTAATTCACATGCATATAAACAAACAAGATAGATATACTCACAATATTTCTCCCCATTTGACAACATCAAAAAGGGGACAAAAGAATTAAGAGAGCGAAAGCTTCCCCTATCAATAAGCATAGGTGAGTATAAAAAGAATATATATAGGGATTGCTCCCCCTATCAAAAAGTCATATAGAATATATGCAATGAAGATCATGGCAAAACATATGTGAGCAAGCATACATGAATGTGCTAAAAATTTACTCACATACATGAAGCTAATAAGAACACATATAAATATGTCAATATGAAAATAGTGTTTCATTAACACAAAAAAAATATAAAAACCATATAAAAGAATAGATTTATGAAATCAAAAGAAGAGGAACATGAGAATCATGCAAAAAGTTTTCAAAAGAAAACAAATCAACCAAAAGAAATCATAAATCAAAGTTTATATTAAAAAACAATGTTTGATCAATAAAGAAAAAATTTTCTTTACATAACTTGATCAAACCAACTTAGGTTTCGGGATAAAATACCCCAGACTGGTCTTCTGGTGTCTTTTTCTACGGCGAAAGACTAAACCGGCGACGCGTGTTAGGCGTCGGCATATCCTTTCTTAGGATTCAGGATGAAATTCCCCATGCGTGTAAGGCATGGATTTTGGTGTTATTAATAACAACCTGCCACAATGTTGAATATGTGGACGGGTGTTCTTTTTAACGGTTAAGAACTAACCGGCAGCGCGGGTTAAGCGCAGACTTATCCTTGCTTAGGTTTCAGGATAGAATACCCCAGAATCGAACTCTGGTGTCTTTTTCTTCGGAGAAAGACTAAACCGGCGGCGCGTGTTAGGCGCAGACTTATCACTGCTTAGGATTCGGGATAAACTTCCTAGGATGAATCCTAAATTGATAAATTTTGGAAAGATCTGTGCGGGAAAGGAAGAATTTTATATTCTATTTCCCGGTCTTCTTTTAGGGTGAAGGCGAACCCGAATACAAGGAAGGAAGAATTTTATATTCTATTCCTTGATTCTGGAAAGGAAGAATTTTATATTCTATTTCCAGGGAAAAAGAAACTAGAAGTGGGATCTCCACTCTGAGAATCTGGAAAATCTAGATAAACTTGCCTTTTATAGGATTGGTTATCTAAACTGAAAAAAGAGTTCTTCGTTTATCGAAGTGAAACTTCAACTTCGGTTACAGCCATGAGAGGGCTTACCCGAGGAGAAGAAGAAGGGAGTTTTTTCGTTTATCGAAAGGGGACTCCGAAATAAAAGTGGACCTCTTATTCATGGAAAGAGTCAGGAGGGCCAGAAAGACATTTTTGGTGGACCCACTGTCAATTGAAATTGATCAGTGAGGGATTTTGGTGGTGAAAAAGTTTTTGGGTTATCCTCTAGAATATTAAGTGTAATATTCTTCAAGGAACTTCCCGGTAAATGGGTTATCCTGAATATACTAAGGATAGTACTTTTTCAGGAACTTTCCATTTATTGGCATTAATTGCCTGGTGCCTTCTTGAGTAATTAGGCGATATACGCCGTTTGAGTAGACTGTGTCTATCACAAACGGCCCTTCTCATTTGGGTTCGAATTTACCTTTCTTCTTGGAATTGAGGATTATCGGTCGGCGAGCAGCGAGGACCAGATCTCCTTCCTTGAAGCTTCTCTGTCGGACTCTTTTGTTAAAAGCCCTAGACATTCTGGCTTGATATAACTCAATTTGTTGTTGAGCCTCCAAGCGCTTTTCATCCAACCTCCCGAGTTCTTCGAGACGTTTTTGATGATCTGAATTTCCAGTGGTAGCACAGCTTCACATCCGTATACCAGCGAATACGGGGTAGCTCCCGTAGGCGTGCGTATGGTGGTGCGATAAGCCCAGAGTGCTTCACCGAGTTTATCGTCCCAGTCTCGTTTATTGGTCTTCACGAGCTTTGACAGAATCTTAATGATCGTCTTGTTGAAAGCCTCAGCTAGTCCGTTTGCGGCGGGATAATAAGCTGTCGACGAGACATCTTCAATCTTGAATTTGTCACAAAACCTGATAAAGGCATTGCTTATGAACTGTGGACCGCTGTCATGAATGATCCATCTTGGCACGCCGTGTCGGTATATGACATGATGCTTGATGAAATTGATGACGTTGTTTGTCTTCACTTCTCTGAGCGGAATTGCTTCAGCCCACTTTGAGAAATAATTTGTAATTGCGAGGATGAATCGATCGCCTTTGACTGAAGGGGGAAAAATAGGACCGACATTGTCCATACCCCATGTCTCGAACGGCCATGACGTGGTTGACGTGTGCAACTGCTCTGGCGGTTGATGCATATAATTCGCATGTATCTGACAAGCGTGGCATTCTCGTGCGTGTTCGATTGCATCTCGAACCATCGTTGGCCAAAAATACCCCATTCTCCTTATGCGATCATACAGTTTGGGACCAGGCTGATGTGCCCCACATTCTCCTTCGTGTGCTTCCTTAAGAACTTCTTCTGCTTCTTTGTTCGAAAGGCATCGGAGTAACAAACCATCGTACCCTCTACGGTATAACGTATGGGTCTCGGCATTATAAAAGAATCTTGGCGCTCTTCGGCGAACTGACTCTCTTTCTTTTACGTCCTCTGGCAAAATACCATATTGGACGTAGTCAATGATAGGAAAGCGCCAATCTTGGGACTCAGACCCAATTTGAGTTGAATTCACCTCTTCGGTGTTTATGTCTCCGTCATCTTCCTCTTCAATATCCATATCGTATATGTGTACGCAGAGTTGATGCGTTCTTACTGTGACTAACAGCTCAGTTTTGGGAGGCTGCGCAAGTGAAACCGCTAGTGCTGCCAGTGCATCCGCATAAGCGTTCTGGAGACAGGGGATATATTCAATGAAGAATTCTTTAAAAGATTCTATCATTTTGATGGCCTCCTGGTAGTACGGGATCAGGTCTTGGTTCCTGACTTCATATTCTCCACGGACTTGGTTGACTATCAATTGAGAATCCCCAAAGGCTTCGAGATATTCGACCCCCAGTTCTTTAGCGAAACTGAGTCTAATGAGAAGCGCGTTGTACTCGGCTACGTTATTGGAGCACGGATTAGTCAACGAATAAGCTCGAGGCATTACATGCTTCCCCGGGGAGATTAGGACAACCCCAACCCCGGAGGAAACTGTAGAACCTCCAGGGGTTATTACCCTATTAACTGCCCTCGAAGCACCATCGAAATATAATTGCCATACTTGCTGGTGTGACGTAGTGTTAACCTCGTGG
Source organism: Asparagus officinalis (assembly GCF_001876935.1). NCBI lineage: Eukaryota > Viridiplantae > Streptophyta > Magnoliopsida > Asparagales > Asparagaceae > Asparagus > Asparagus officinalis. Next base: position 94,783,019 of record NC_033800.1, read on the forward strand.
ATCGACTTCTGTTGTTTGAAGTGCAAATCATATTAGGACAAGAGAAGGGCCCATTTCGCTAACCGCCAACTCATAGAAGCCGGTTGCGTCATAAACACCCGTACTGGGTTAACATTGGAAATGACGTAAATCGTCTGTCCAACCAAGTAATGCCGCATCTTTTGCATCGCGAATACCAATGCGAGGCATTCTTTCTCGATCATCGGATATCGAGACTCAGCGCCTATCAAGGTCCGACTTAGGTAATAAACTGCCTGTTCGTGACCGTCATCGTCATCTTGTGCTAGTAAAGCACTTATCGAGTGGTTCATCACCTTGATGTAAATCAATAACGGTTTACCCGACTTCGGTGCAACGAGAACAGGAGGATTCGTCAGATACGTTTTGATATCTTCGAATGCTTTTTGGCAGGCGTCATCCCAGATGAATGACACCCATTTCTTGTTTAGCTTAGAGAATGGCTGGCACTTCCCAGAAAGGTTTGAGATGAGCCGCCCTTGCAATCCTCTGAGCTCTCTCAAATTTCTAGGAGGTTGCAGTTCGTGTATCGCCTTCACCTTGTCAGGATCGATATGTATACCTCTAGTGGTGACGACGAATCCAAAGAATTTTCCGCTAGACATTCCAAGGAAAGACTTAGTAGGGTTCATCTTCAGTTGATGACTCCTCATGAGATCGAACATCGTCTTCAAGTCCTTGATGTGATCTTCTTTGTTGCGACTTTTCACAACCAAATCATCAACTTGGCACTCGACTATCTTCGTGAGATGTTCTTGGAAAATCTTAGTCATCGCTCGTTGATATGTGGCGCCTGCATTCTTTAGACCGAATGGCATCACCGTGTAACAGAATACACCAAGGGGCGTTCTGAAAACCCATCCATGAAAACCCATCCATGAAAGACATTCTCTCAAACCCGCATGTATTGTCGATAATGACATCCATGATCGGGAGAGGAAAGTCGTCTTTTGGACATGCCGTGTTCAGGTCCCTGAAGTCGATGCAAATCCTGATTTTACCGTTCTTCTTCATGACCGGAACGATATTGGCTAGCCAATCTGGATGTTGCTCCTTTCGGATAAACCCTGATTCGATCAATTTCTTAACTTCCGCCTCAATGGCTTCCATAATCTGCGGACGAAACCGTCTTTGCCGAGTCCGGGCATATCTTCATAGTTCCACGCGAAGACGTCGATGTACTTCCTGATGAGAGCAATTAACTCCTCCTTCTCATTTGAGGGAAGACTATCGCTGATGAATATCGGCTTTGGGTTGGCCTCGTCGCCCATGTTAACTTGGACTATTTTATCCTCAGTGGGGGGTTCTCGCTGTTCGAACCTATCACCATACTGCATGTTCAGGTGATGAACCCACGGTTCAAGTGATGAACCCACGGGTCTTCCCATGTTGGCATTTGATCATCGTCCTCCATTGTAGACGGATCAGCTGTAGCCATGTTTACCATTAGGGCTTTGAATGCCTCCCCTAGACTTGTGTCGGAACCCCTAGCTGAAGAATCAGAAGAGTATCCGTTCTTAGTTTTGTTAGCAATTTGATCAATAATTTGCCAACCACATTCATCATCAGATGAGGAAACATAGCCTAAGCCTCGCCCGTATTTATAATGATCCTCGGGTTTCCCTTTTGGTACATATACCGTTTTGGCTGGAGTACGAGGACCTCGATCGAAGTATAGACCTTCTCCGAGTGTGAAATCGTACCCCTGCTTTTCCATGAGCTTGCGCGCTTCTGGACTATACTTAGATAAATGCCGACCAGGTTTGTCATCATCTTCATCTTCGCTTAGGAAATGATCTGGTAATGGAGAGCTTTTTCCTTTACCGTAAATTACTTCTTTTGCACCTAGTGCTAGAGGCGTTCCTTTGTTACATAGGATGACCGAAGCGGCATATACAAATCGGTATTATTGTACAATTGTGTTATCACATCATCAAGAGACAGGGAGTACTCTAAATCATTGTTTATTTCATTAGTGGCAAGTTGCCAGTTACAACTGCCATCTGACGATTGATCATCGTCAAGATTGATTACAAAGGGTACAATGTCATTTAAAACAAAACCACCATTGTAACCAAATCCGGCTTCGGTATCAGCTTCTTCTCCGCTGTCCGTGCCATGGGCCGATGATTCAGTATCGGATTCGTTACCATAAAGGAGAGAATCAGTGAAAAGGAGAGGATCAGTGAAATAATTCTCAAACCCTTTAAATGGTTGTTTATCCGCGACCACCGTCCTGACCCTTCCATCAGTGTCGACATATTTCAGACACTGATGTAGGGTGGAGGGAACTATAACATTACTATGGATCCAAGGCCGACCGAGTAGTAAGTTATATGATGTCTCAGCATCAATCACATAACACGTGACTTCCGTCTTCAGATCACCCATTTGACACTTTATCCGGATCTTTCCCAAAGGCCTTGACCCGCTGGTGTTGAATCCGTAAATGACCGTGCCCGTAGACGCCAATTTGCTGACTGGAATGCCAAGGCTATGCATAAGGCGAAGCGGCATAATACTCACAGCGGAACCCGGATCCACTTGGATTCGGTTGACTTCGCTGGAGCCTATGTATCCGATAAAATATAGGGGTCGATCATGATTTGAATTATTCGTCTGCATATACTCTTTGGTGAAGGTAATATAGGGAAGGTTTTTAGCCGCTATATTACAGTGTTGAATTAACGGTTCTGGCTCTTCAAGTGCCGGCTTGATCCGAGTAAGGAACACTTCTGAATTGGCCAAGGCTTCTTGCAAGGCTTCCCTGGTTTCTTTAGACAACCGTAGCAACTCATACAATGTTATCCGCGCTGGGATGTTAGCTAGTTGAGCCATAATATCGAAGAAGTACGGAGTGTTCGATCTTTCCGGTTTATCTTTTCCAATCGGACGATTGAAACGAGACTGCTTCGGATTCTGAACCTCCTGGGGCCTCTTTTCTTTTCGAGCCTCTTCGCCCGGTGTAGGACTCGTAATCACCCCCATTTCCATGAGAGTCTTGGCTGGTCCTCGTTTATTCACCCCCTGCTCACTAGGTGGTGGATAATTGTAGTGATACTCATTTCCGCTTCTAGTGGCGAAGACTTCTTGTTCTTCTTCGGAGAGCGGGAAAGTAGGAGCTTCATCGCCGTCCTCCTCGAAGATCGCGGAAGTAGCATTGCAGGACTTGCCTTTGCCCTTTCTTCTCGAGGAAGTCGCCCACTGTTCGTCATCAATGAGATCAGGATGAACCCATAGGATTTCGCCGTTTGGGGCTGTGTGTGGCACAAGTCCTTTTTGGCGCTGTCCATGTGGGTCATCGTTCACTGTCTTCATCCCTACTTTGGTGATGCGCTCCGGTTTGAACCATGTTGTGGGCACCGATCCAAAGCTGATTGAAACTGCATTCGCTCTAACATTCTTGGACGGCTTCGGGGTTATGAC
>NC_033800.1:94787462-94827581 GCF_001876935.1 Asparagus officinalis
ACACCACCACAGTAGAGAGAGATTGGTTTGCTCTCTTTGTGCGCGCGTGTTTTCTCTGTTCTGCGGTTTGATTGGTGTCGGATTCGATTGCTGATGGGCTGCATTGGCCAGTAATCTCGATCCGGCGATTAGGGCAGTAAAATCGGCTTGCTTGTAGTTGGTAGTCCCGAGAACTCCGATCTTGCGATTCGAGTTGCCGTGCATTGCGTGCGAGGTGCATGCGCTTTGTTGGGTATGAGCTCGTTGACGTCTTTCGAAGCGCGGACTTGGCTTGATGGTGCCGCACTGTGTAGTGGGTATGGCATTGCCGTCGTCTTTGATGCGATTCCGTGCGATCTCGTCGGGCGCTGTCGTTACTCGTTGGTTCGTCGGTTTGTGCCGAGCTGAGCAAAAGGGACCTATAAGCAATTTTATATGCCTACACTCACAACAAATGATTTGTTCTCTAAACAAGATAAGAACTCAATTAAGCACAACTCAATGTTACAATACTCTCACAACCCCAATTATACTATGTATGTAAATACTAAAAGCTCAAGTGGGTGTGTGTAACAAAGAGATTTAATAAACAAAATCAAACTAAACTCAATTATGAAAATCTAGCTTATAAATACGATAATCAATAAACAATGTAGATACAAATCTAGAAATTGAGTTTAGAAAACTTCTCTATAGATAACAAGAGAGATGGAGAAGAGTGAATGCTCAAACACCAAAGGATGATCTCCACTTCCTCTTGTGAAATTATCTTCACAAAACCGAAACTTTGAAACAAGGCTTTAAACACCTTTAAACAAACTTAAACCCTTGTTAAACTTGATTAAAATATTTTCTTAGATAGTTTGAACTGAGCATATGTGGGGGTATTTATAGGAACCCCAAAGCCAAGAAAAAACAAGGCCAAAAGACCAAAAATCCAAAAATAATACAGTATGGAAATATAGCCGTTACAGTGTTATGAGTCGACTCGTACTTTTCATGAGTCGACTCATAAGTAGCCGTTATAGGCTAAAAACCAACTTATGGGTCGACTCATAAAATTCATGAGTCGACTCATCATGCATGGTTCGACTTATGAATTCATGGGTCGACTCAGCAGAAACAAAACTAGTTTTCCAGCACACTTCATGAGTCGACTTATGAGTCGACTCAGCAGAAACAAAACTAGTTTTCCAGCACACTTCATGAGTCGACTTATGACAGGCATGAGTCTACTCAACCTGATGGGTCGACTCATAATGTTATGAGTCGACTCGTTAGAACCAAAAAGTAAACTACACAACAGTTTATGAGTCGACTCAACACTGTTCATGAGTCGACTCATGACATGCACACAGCCTATTTTAAACAGTACATGTCAAAATCATGAGTCGACTCATGATGTACATTATATATTAATAGCAATCAAAACGATGAATTTTATGATAGATCTAAACCAAAAACTTAAGATCTAAAACCACATAGCCATGATTAATTCGAAGAGATTAACAAGAATCTAAAAGAGCGGAAGCATATACCTGAATCCATAGAAGAAATCTTGATTTGGGTTTTTTGATGATCTTCTAACCTTAGGGTGCTATCACTGAAATGGTATTTCCGAACAATCTCGTCCATTGACTATATCAATATAGGATCAAAGCGGCCTTCGTCACATTTATCGTGACTCGACCCATCAATGGTCACATATACCAATACAATCAAACGACATAGATCAATCATGGATGTGCAGCATGAAAATTACATGCAATGTGATCAGTACATGTCTATTTTCAACTGGTCCTCCTTAGTGAGGTCAAAACCAAACATAATGTAACAGAGTGTCTTAACTGAATACTTTATTCTGATCAGACAATACAACCAAACATAAAGCACCACAAATACAAACTCCCACTAAAACATAATATCCTCAAATAATACCACACCCATATGAGCAGTATGCTCATGAAAGACCTTAGGTGGCAATCCCTTAGTAAGAGGATCAGCTATCATGGAGTTTGTCCCAATGTGCTCTATGGATATCTGTCCACTCTGTACCCTTTCTTTCACAACCAGGAACTTAATGTCAATATGTTTTGACTTAGTTGAGCTCCTGTTGTTATTGGAATACATTACTGCAGATTTATTGTCACAATATAGCCTTAGTGGTCTTTCAACATTTTCCAAAATGCGCAGTCCCGTGACAAAATTTCGCAGCCATATTCCCTGATTGGATGCCTCATAGCAAGCTACAAATTCTGCTGCCATAGTGGAGGAAGCTACTAGTGTTTGTTTGACACTTTTCCATGATATAGCTCCTCCTGCTAACATATAAATGTAGCCTGATGTAGACTTCCTGCTATCTTGGCATCCAGCAAAATCAGAGTCCGAATACCCAATGACCTCTAATTTCTCTGATTTTCTGTATGTGAGCATGTAATCTTTTGTTTTCTGAAGATACCTCATAACCCTTTTGACTGCTATCCAATGATCCATACCAGGGTTGCTTAAGTATCTGCCTAACATCCCAACAATGTACGCAATATCCGGACGCGTACATACCTGAGCATACATTAGACTTCCTACAGCCGAAGCATAAGGAATCTTCTGCATTTCCTGAATTTCAAGGTTACCTTTAGGGCACTGATTGAGACTAAACTTGTCTCCTTTAGCAACAGGGGTGTCACCTGGTCTGCAATCTTGCATGCCAAACCTTTTAAGTACCTTATCGATATAGCTCTTTTGTGATAATCCAAGAATACCCCGAGAGCGATCTCGATGTATCTGGATCCCTAATATAAAAGAGGCGTCCCCAAGATCTTTCATCTCAAAATTCTTTGATAGAAATCTCTTGGTTTCGTGCAACATGCCTATATCATTAGTGGCAAGCAAGATGTCATCGACATACAGAACCAGAAAAATATACTTACTCCCACTGAACTTGTGATATACACAGTCATCAACAATGTTCATCTCAAAACCGAACGAGATAATTATTTGTTGAAACTTATGATACCATTGACGAGGAGCTTGCTTGAGTCCATAGATGGATTTCCTTAATTTGCAAACCATATTCTTTGGGTCTCCTGACACAAAGTTTTCTGGTTGTACCATATAGATCATTTCATCAATGTCTCCATTGAGAAATGCAGTCTTAACATCGATCTGATGTAACTCAAGGTCATAATGAGCAACAAGTGTCATGATTATTCTGAAAGAGTCTTTCGATGAAACCGGAGAGAAAGTATCTGTATAATCAATGCCTTCCTTTTGAGTATAGCCTTTAGCCACAAGACGTGCCTTATACCTCTCCACATTACCATTTGCATCCCGCTTGGTTTTAAAAATCCATTTACAACCAATTGGTTTTGCACCTTCTGGTAATGGGACAAGTTCCCAAACCTTATTGTCTTGCATAGACTTGTACTCTTCATTCATGGCATCAATCCACTGTTGAGAGTTAGAACTTTTCATGGCCTGAGAGAAGTTGATTGGATCATCTTCCAACATTCCACTACTTTCCTCATGTTCTTGGAGAAATACAATATAATCATCTGGAATAGCATTTCTCCTTTCTCTCGTGGATCTCCTTAATGGCACTGGTTCTTGAGGTTGTTGAGTTTGTTCTTCTTGAACAGGGAGTTGTGAGGTTGTTGAGTTTGTTCTTCTGGAACAGGGAGTTGTTCAACATTATCATCTTGAGGTTCCGGATTTACTTCTTGAGCAACAACAGGTATAGGAACCTGAATATTGTCAAAAGTAACTGTATGGATTGGATCTGAAGCCAATTCCTCCTCAAAACTAATGTCTCTAACCTTATTTCTCCCCCCAAACTCAACATCCTCAAAGAATGTTGTTGTTCCCGTCTCAAAAATATTCCTTATAGTGGGATCATAAAACTTATAGCCCCTAGAGCGTTCAGAGTATCCAATAAAGTAGCTGCTAACTGTTTTGGAGTCCAATTTCTTTTCATTTGGCCTATAAGGCCTTGCCTCAGCTGGACATCCCCAAATATGTAAATGCTTTAAACTGGGCTTTCGACCAGTCCAAAGCTCATAAGGTGTTTTAGCAACTGCTTTACTTGGTACTCTATTCAGAATGTAAGCTGCTGTCTTAAGTGCTTCTCCCCAGAGTGACTCTGGTAAAGAAGAATGAGCAATCATACTTCTTACCATATCCTTAAGAGTCCTGTTTCGTCTTTCAGCTACACCATTCATGCTAGGTGAACCCGGCATGGTGTACTGTGGGACGATACCGTATTCCTCTAGGTATCTAGCAAATGGTCCTGGACGTTGTTCACCTGAACCATCATATCTACCGTAGTACTCACCACCACGATCAGATCTGACGGTTTTAATTCTTCTGTTGAGTTGATTCTCAACTTCAGCTTTATAGGCTTTGAACATGTCCAGAGACTCAGATTTTTCATGAATAAGATATAGGTGCCCATAACGTGAGTAATCGTCTATGAATGATATAAAATATTGTTGACCATTCCAGGATTCCGTAGGGAATGGCCCACAAATATCCGTATGTATCAATTCTAAGACATCCGAAGATCTGTTGGCACCTAATCTTTTCACTTTGGTCTGTTTTCCCTTGATACATTCAACACATACGTCGAAGTCCGAAAAATCAAGGGAATCCAAAATGCCATCAGACACAAGACGCTCAATTCTACCTTTTGAGATATGACCTAAGCGCTTATGCCATAATGTCGCCGAATTTTCCTTATTTAATTTACGCTTAGTACCACGTGATTCCACATGCAAGGATTCATTGTAAGAAGCAATTGTATCAAGCAAATATAGGTTGTCATAAATACTCAAGTAACCGGTTCCCACAACATTTGAATTAAAAGATAAACTGAATTGACTGTTTCCAAATGAACAAGAATAACCTGATTTGTCCAATACAGAAACAGAAACCAAATTCCGTCTAAAAGACGGTACTACAAAAGTATCTTTTAAATCCAAATAATAACCAGTTCCTAACAACAACCTAAAGTGCCCAATTGCTTCCACATCTACCGATTGTCCGTCGCCCACAAAGATGTGTCTTTCAACATCACTTGGCTTTCGGTAGCTCAGGCAACCCTGCATAGAAACACTTATGTGAGTAGTAGCACCAGAGTCTAACCACCAAGTGTTTCTAGGTACTGAAGCTAAATTAACCTCAGAACAGACCAAAGCAAGGAACGTACCCTTATTATCACGCCAGGCGTGATATTTTGTACAGTCCTTCTTTACATGTCCAGGCTTCTTACAGAAGAAACAACCCTGATTATCCTTATGTTGTTTCTTCTCAACTGGACCCTTAGCAGCTTCCTTATCATTCTTCCTTTTCTTGCCCTTATCCTTAGAGGCATAGGCCAAATGAGCACTTTCTGTCTTATCTTGCTTCAACCTGTCTTCTTCTTGCACACAGTATGAAATGAGCTCATTTAGAGTCCATTTCTCCTTTTGACAGTTATAACTGACCTTAAATTGGTTAAACTGTGCAGGAAGAGACAACAAAACCAGATGCACTAATAACTCGTCACAAAGATCGAGTTTAAGTGCCTTAAGCTTTGAAGCAATATGAGACATTTCCATAATGTACTCCCTGATATTTCCTTTGCCCTTATACTTCATTGAAATCAAGCGAGCTAAAAGCGTGCTTGTTTCTACCTTATCGTTTTTCGCAAAACGCTTCTCAATTTCGGCAAGGAAATCTTTAGCCTTAGTAATCCCTTCGGATTCTATGCCCCTGAAGGCTTCCGGAACGCCGCGCTTAATGATCATAAGACTCATGCGATTTGAACGCTCCCACTTCTCATGCTCCTTCTTTGCATCAGGAGTGCTATCCGCATTGAGAGGTTGGGGTTGTTCAGTTCTTAATGCATAGTCAAGATCCATGCAGCCAAGAACAATTAATATGTTCTCTTTCCAAACCTTGAAGTTTGTCCCATTTAGCATGGGAATTGAGTTGATGTTAGCAGAAATTGTTGCAGCAGATGCATTAGCTGAAATAAAACAAAAATGCTCACATCAATAACCATAATCAATAAAATTCAAATAATGACAATCACCATTCAAGATATCGGGCACAACATAATATCAAGTCTTTGGACAGTAATATTAACTTGTAAGTGATACCTTGTTGCAATGATCAAACATTGACAATAACTCATGTCAAATAATGAAACTATCTTTGGATCGATTCATTATTCACATGTAAACCTTATAATTGTCACACGCTTATCATCGCAGATGTGTATACAGTCTAAATAAATATTAACCTTCCTTTGGGCCGATTAAATATTTACACGAAAGCATACACATAAACATCTCACATTCCTCATGAACAATCTACACAAGAGAGGTTACTTTGGCAACTTCTTGTTTTAATTAATCAATTGGATTAATACCTCAGTGTCATAATATTTGAATTTAAATAATTGATTAAAAACCAAATTAGATTTAATTAAAAAGTTTTAATTTAAATCAACTGAATTTCCAAAAACTTAATTGGGGTCTCACAGCTTAATTAGGGCCCATAACTTAATTGAATAAATTAAGTATACCAAAGTGGACCCATGAAAAGTTGAGGCTTAACCATAGTGAACACAAAGTTCGCTTAACGTCGAACGCGAGGTTCGACTGTATTGAGTACGAGACTCACTTAAGCACGAACTCGAGGTTCGTCTGAGAACGAATGCGAGGTTCGTTAAAAAATGAACGCGAGGTTCAACTGAAGTTCGAACGCGAGGTTCGACTGAAGAACGAACGCGAGGTTCGACTGAAGGTCTGAAGCACGAACGCGAGGTTCGTCTGAAGCACGAACGCGAGGTTCGTCTGAAGCACGAACGCGAGGTTCGTCTGAAGCACGAACGCGAGGTTCGTCTGAAGCACGAACGCGAGGTTCGTCTGAAGCACGAACGCGAGGTTCGTCTGAAGCACGAACGCGAGGTTCGTCTGAAGCACGAACGCGAGGTTCGTCTGAAGCACGAACGCGAGGTTCGTCTGAAGCACGAACGCGAGGTTCGTCTGAAGCACGAACGCGAGGTTCGTCTGAAGCACGAACGCGAGGTTCGACTGAAGCACGAACGCGAGGTTCGTCTGAAGCTTTCAGCTTTGCCAAAATTTGAGGTAACCACCTCCTTAATGTTCGACACGTTTCACGCACGAACCCTTAGGGTTTCAAACCGAAACCGCCGCCGACAAACCCAAAAAAATTCCTCGATTTTATTTTTCAAAATCAGATCCAGACCAAGAAAAAATCGAAGAAAAATCCAAAAAATTCCAAAAAGTTACTGTTCACCGGCGATTTTTCAGTTACTGTTCACCCGAAAAAAGAAAAACTTTACTGTTCATCCGAAACTTTTCGTTATTGTTCATCCGAACAAAAAAACTGAATCTTTAATCAGAGATTTAAGATCAAAAAACCCAATAAAACTTAAATCCCTAAGAATTAATCAAGGTGGCTCTGATACCACTTGATAGATGTAAACCAAAAACTTAAGATCTAAAATCATATAGCCATGATTAATTCGAAGAGATTAACAAGAATCTAAAAGAGCGGAAGCATATACCTAAATCCATAGAAGAAATCTTGATTTGGGTTTTTTGATGATCTTCTAACCTTAGGGTTTCTCTAAATCCGAATTTCTCTAGCTAGATGGGGGTGTAGAGAATTAGAGAATGTAACCCTAGGTTAGGGACCATAACCCCTTATTTATAGATGTTGTACTTTTATAATTTAGCCCCTCACTAAATCACAATTACAACCTGGTATCTGCACATATAACCCCATGACTTATTTAAATACCAAATTAACCCAACTTAATTGATCACTTTAGTGGGTTATCCTGAAAGATAGCAATACACATTTATTTAATCATATGTGCCCACAAATAGATTTATTAGATTAAATCCAACATTTTACATTAAAACTGATAAACTTTGCCACGGGAATACAGTTCAGCCATGAAGAGGAAACTAAATTACATTTAAACTTTAATATCTAATAAATATGGTTCATCTCTAATATGATCCAAGATCATCTAAACATCCATAGAATAAAACACTAATGAATATCTATGATGGAGATGATGGTAATCTAACATAGAAATTAGATTTATATTCAAAATAAATAGGGGAAAAGAGCATTGGCCTTGTATTGAGGTTCCTCCTTCTCCAAGTTTCTTCTCTTGCTCTTCTAGGGTTTTGACTCAAAGAATGAAAAGAGTTCTAATATAAAGTTGGTATTTATAGGGTACAAAAATAATATTTGCAGATTTAAACTATAATGGACCATTAAGGACCTTGTTTTGTAAAATACTCGGAAAAAATATTAAAAATCATCAAAAATTATCCAAAACCATTTGGGACGATTTTAACGTAATAGTTTCTTGTTAAAAAAATGTCTAGATTTAAAATGTAGATTAACACACAAAAATTTATTGATTGGCAAATCGACGATTGAAATGAAACCATCCATAATTGATAGTATAGATGAATAGGAACCTGGAATGGCCCTTTATACCTGCTTCGGTTTTGAAATTAAAGAAAAAATAAATACTAGTGACCATGGGAGGCATCTAAGCTAAGGAATATCACCTATTTTTTATCTACTATTAGTTGTCAATTGATCTCAAAGAATCCTTCAAATCAATTTTTTCCTCGCTTTTTCTCGTTACTAATGTTAACTGGGATCTTCATCGTGTTTCTCAAGTTTAACAAATTTCTTTAATTTTGATCCCTCCATGAGGATTTAGTTGAACTCTTATTGCTTCTTTTATTTTAACTTTAATTTAATGTTTATAAAATACTTAAAGCAAAACATCTAAACTGACATATCCAAAAGAAGGTCAAACAACAGTCAGAAAACAAAAACATAAAATAAAGAGAATAAAACAATTTTTTATTTGACATGTGAATTCGTTCTCAGTTGATGCGGGAATTCGTTCTCATTCGTCTTCATCGAACAACTTTTTATTTGATATGTGGAAATTCGTTCCCATTTATCTTCATTGAATAGGGTCTGTTTGTTTCGTATAAAAACGCAGAAACGTGTTTCAAAGCCCGGGAAAAAAAATGTTGCCCATTTTTTTTGTTCTCTCGTTTTTGCTTCACACTCTCATTCGCTTGAAAATATCCGACCTCAAAGCTCCGAATTGGGATGAAATCACAATAAAAGTTATTAAAAAAATAGAAGATTGGATGTTTTGGTTTCCAGCCCTCTAAAATCGCGGATAGAGTTGTAGTCACCATCTCATCTCCCTCCATTTCTGCCCTCTCCTGCACCTCCATTTCTCTCCTCTCATGCGCCTCCATTGCTCTGAATGAGAAAAAAAACTAGGGTTTTTATTGCGATCTATTTTGTTGCTTTATGGAAATTGAGGCAGATTTATTTTGCCTCAAAGATATACAATTGTCGGGTGCTCAATCTTTCTCAAAATCAAAACTTTCCTGTTTTGCACGCCTTTAAAGCTTAATCAAAGGGAAACTCTTGAACATGCAGCTCCCCTACTGTGAAATAAATATTAAAATTGTTTATTTTAGTTTGCTAATTGACAAAAGCTTTTTAATACTTGATTGTAATTAATTTTTAGGTTATTATTGTTATGATTTTGTAAATCTCTAATCACATGTCATTTTTTTAAGTAAGAATAACCAATTTACATACATATATATTCCTTTAAACAAATAGGAGGATCAGAGATTTACTGTTCATGCTACTGTAGATAATAACTAATTGAAAATAGTACTGTAGCGCACGGGCACACTGTAGCATTTAAAAGATACTGTAGCAGAGCGGGATACTGTAGCACTTTCAAAAATTCAAATTATGACATATTAAAAAAGCGGGATTACTGTAGCAAAAAATACTGTGCAAAGCACGGACCGCAAACTAGTATATATTATGGCAAGCTCTGATTTTATTGAATGGGGTTATTGATAGTTGATTATTGCTTATTTATGGTAGTTTCATTATTATATAATTATTATTAGCGGTTATAATATGATCTGTTTGAGTATGGTAATTGCATGTTTGCTTAACACTACGTTTTTTATAATCTTTTAAAGGTTGTTTAAATACTGTAATAATTTAGTGATGATAACTAAGATTGTGGATAAACTTGAATTAAATTTTAGATGACAATTATGTTTATTTAGTAGCAATATTGGCTAAACTTTGGTTGTTTGATGAGTGTAGAATTTGATAACAATATCTGCCAATTTTGGATGATTGATGAGTATTAAAAATTGCGTGTTTGTTAAATCCTTTATTTTTTGTTATTTTATTACGTTTATTAAACCTGTTAAGTTAGAGACACTAATTATATATTTTGGATGAAGTTGTACTTAGTGTTCATATGGTCTTAATGTTATATGTCACTTATCTATGGAATATATAATTAATAATTTAAATTAGGTATTATAGATGGATGGTAACTCTTATAATGAAGAGATTGTTTTGAGAACGTGCTCTGGGGATTCACTTTCAGTTTTATTAATATTAATTACCTTTATGAAGAGAATGCAATGTAGACGTAGAAGGATACATCATGCTCCTAGTGAGCAAAAATTGTTGGACCAAAAAAATAGAATGACTCACATGGATCGTATTTACAATGGGTTTAGTGAAAGTTGTGTAACTTACGTTAGAATGCATAGTTAGAATGCATAGTGGGGCTTTTTTTAAATTGCAAATATCATGAGGGGGAAAATCTGTTAAAAGACTTCAGGCATGTCATTGTGGAAGAGCAACTTGCTATGACATTGAACATTTTGGGTCATAAAACTAAGAAAAGAGTCACATGGTCACATTTTATTAGATCTGGGGAGACTGTAAGTAGATATTTCAATAAAGTTCTAGAGGCAATATGTCATTTACGTGGACGGTACATGAGACAAGAACTCAATGAAGTGCCACCAGAGATTCTTAACAATCCACGATACTACCCTTATTTCAAGGTACATCATAAGTTCTTTATAAATAAGTACATACTAATCAATCAAATAACGTGATTATTTAGTATTGTGTTATGGTTTACAGGATTGTATTGGTATGATAGATAGTACACATATAGATACAATGCTTCTTGCTAGCCTTGTCTCACGCTTTAGTGGTCGCAAAAGAGTCACACAAAATGTACCAGCAGCTTGTACTTCAAACAAGTTGTTCACGTACGTATTAGCATGGTGGAAAAGTTCTGCAAATGATTATAAGATCCTCCAGGATACTTTATCTAGACCACAACCACATTGGTTGAGAGTCTACGATGGTAAATTCTATTGAATCTTATTATTTAATTAATATGATATTATGTAAAATATCTCATATGCATACTTACCTCGTAAAAATTGTAAGTAAATATTACTTGTGTGATGTGGGGTACACGATAATGTCTGGTTTATTATCTCCCCGTATCGGTCTGTTTGATATCATTTGAATGAACATAAAGGGATATTAATAAATAATAAAATTGAGTTATTTAATCTTGAGGTCTAAGATTGAATCTTCTTTTGGGATATAGAGGAATCAATTCAAGATTCTTTCCGCTAAACCACATTACCATTTTTCGGCACAAGTAGATATTGTCTTGGCATGCACTGTTTTTCACAATTACATTGTAGTTGTTGATCCTAACGATGATATACTAAATGATGTCGTCAACATTGAAGAGGATGATGGTGATATAACAAATGAAGATTAAAGCAATATAGTTGATTTCTCTCAAACTCAGACCCAAAGGGAGCAAATGCAATCAAGAAATGATTGGAAGGCACATAGAGATCAAATAGCTTGGGAGATGTGGGTTGATTATTGTGGACGGTACCATAGTGGGGACACTATAGAAACTTAAATCGCTTTAAGTATGTTATGATATTTTAATTTCTATATGATGGGTTTGTAGTTGATAAAGTACTGAAACCATGATCATGTCTGTGAAACTATTATTTACTACTAGTGTATGTTAGTTCTCTTGTTTTGATGATATTTAAATAAACACCATTATTGGTGCTAATTGCTTGTTGAGTTATATTATGTAGATTACAATTATCAAGCATGTTAGTGCCATTATTAGAGGATTGGATGGAACAAAGAGCTACAACGATGATATCCAAGGAGGTGGAGGCATTATGATGAAGCAAAACTTTCAAGAGTACAATACAAAAGTGAAGCTTTATCAAAATATGGGCAAATATCAAGACCAAAAAATTGTATTCATATACGTGAGATATTTATATTTCTTTATTTCTCTCTAGTGCTTAATGTAGACAAGTTATTAAGTTGATAACATTATTGGGTTCACACAAACACTCTCATAAAAACATTATTTTTGAACCATTTTGAAAAATAAGTTGTTTTTACAAATGGGAAGTTCAAATTAAAAAATTCCTTTTTTAACATGTTTATATTTATGTTTATAAATATTTTTCAAAATTTTGCTTTTTTTGGAATTTATTTATTATTTTTTAAAGACCTTTAAAAGACAGTTTTCAAACATGCACAGTCCTTGTGCATGTTCATAAGTCGACTTATAGGCTCAGATAAGTCGACTTATGATCTGCTCAAGAATCTGCAAATAGTATCTGCTGAGTCGACTTATCAACCTAGCAAGTCGACTTATGCATTTTTGTAAGTTGACTTATATGATCTTTTCATCCTGTAACGGCTAGTTATAAGTCGATTTATGAATAGTAGTAAGTCGACTTATAACACTGTTAATGGCTAGTTTTATACCGTGCTGATTTTACGGGATTTTTTGTCCTGTTTGGGATTTGTGCTAGGGTTTGGGGCTTCTATATATACCCAACCACCCTTATAACTTCAGTAATCAATTAAGTAAGAGAAAGATATCAAGTTTAGTTTTCTAAGTGTTCTTGAGATCAAACTTTCAATTCTTAATTCTCAAATGTGTTTAAGCCTTTGTTTTTCTCACATCCACACTCCACAACCCTTGAGCTTTTACTTGTTCTTCACGTGATCCTTGTCATAGGATTGTTGTGAGAGTTTTTGCCTTTTCATTGTGATTGTATGGTGAGATTGATCTCGAGGAGATCACTTGTGTGTATTGTAAGATCTCAAGAGGAGATCGTTGTAAAGAAGTTTTGGCTTCCAAGCCGGGTGTGATAGTGAATTTACCATCAGGAGAGGTGGTAGGGGACTTAGGTCGGAGGACCGAACCTCGTGAACATATCATGTGTCACCATTGGCTAACTATTCTCTAAACTCTCTCTAATTTTTGCCTTTGCATTTAATTTGGCTGGTGTATTGCACTAAAATTTTTTAATTGCACATTTATTATCTCATTAACCTATTCACTCCCCCCTCTAGGGTAATTTCAGTGTAGACCATCAAAAAATTACTACAGATAGCTGATCCTTACAAAGCACTGATGATAAAAGTTACAATCTAACGACTTTCATGACAACAGACGAGAGTTACAATTTGACGACTATCATACTTTAGAAAGCCAAATACAAAGATTACAAAATCATGATCTTTGCATAACTTAAAAAATAGATTACAATTAATGATCTCTTTAAAGCAAAACGTAAGGGTCCACCCCCGCGTTCCAACTCCAAAACGCGAGGGTCACCCCCCACGTTCCAACTCTAAAACGCGAGTGCCACCTGAAAGTACCCTAATACTACTAGGAAAGAACCCTAGAGGGGGGTTAATAGGGTTTATGCTAATCTAATCCGATTTATGCCAAATTAAAACTTATTAACAAATATATCCTAGCAAGAATGATATATTACAAATATATGCGCAAGGATATAAAAGTGACACATGTGTGAATAATCTAAACTAGATAGTGGGTAATATAAACAACAAGCAATATACAAAGGTGATATAAGATATGAACATAAAATTTAGTATGCCAATGCACTCACAAACAAAGGATATGTTCACGGAGTTCGGTCCCCACGACCTACGTCTCCGCTCCTCACCTCGAGGAGATCTCCGCTATCACACTGGGTTTTCTACGCTTACTCGAAAAATGTTTACACCTCACAATATCGGTTTTCAACGCTCACCGATCAACGTTCACAATCACTCATAATGTAACTACACTAATTATCACCTCATGTGTTGGTCTCTAGCCCGTGTCTCCCTCAAGTGTTAGGAATTATAACCTCTCTCTAGGCATTACCACCTACCTCACTCCTCTTGGGACGACCCTGTCTCTCACCACACACTCCTCTTGGTGTACTAGTGTATTACAAAGTGATACTCCTCTTGGGACGACCCTGTCTCTCACCACACACTCCTCTTGGTGTACTAGTGTATTACAAAGTGATTTTTACAAATAAGGCACTCAACAAATGATTGTTCTCTAAACAAGGTGAGAACTCAATTAAGCACAACTCAAAGTTACAATTTGTTCTCTAAACAAGGTGAGAACTCAATTAAGCACAACTCAAAGTTACAATCTCTCATAACCCTAATTATACTATGTATGAAATACTATAAGCTCAAGTGGGTGTGTGTAACAATGAGATTTAATAAAACAAAATCAAACTAAACTCAATATAGATTCTAGCTTATGGAGATGAAAATCAAACATATAAAATAGCTAGACCGAGTTTAGAAAACTTCTCTAGATAACAAGAGAGAGAGAAAAGAGTGAATGCTCAAACACCAATAGATGATCTCCACTTGCTCTTGTGAAATTGTCTTCACAAACAAAACACTTAAACAAGGCTTAAACACCTTAAACAAACTAAACAAACTTTTAAAACCCTTGTAAAACTTTTCTCTTATATATAGAACTGAGGATATGTGGGGGTATTTATAGGAATCCCAAAGCCAAGAGAAAATAAGGTAAAAAGACCAAAAAATCAAAACTGTAAAAGACTGAAAATACTAGCAGTTATAGCATCTGTCTACTGGCGGTTTTCATCAGTCGACCGATGAGCTGACCGTTAGAGGCGTTTTCCAGCTCATCATTCGACTAACGGACCTTATCAGTCGACTGATGACCTCATCGGTTGACTGGTCAGTCGACCAAAACAAAATAGAAACTTTTTGTTATTCCAAGCGTTTTCTTCAGTCGACTGAACATATTCATCAGTCGACTGATAACACTGTATCAGCCTGATTTGAATAGTAAAACTGATTTTTAAAGTACCTTTAAAAATAGCAAATAAATTCTAAAAAATGTAAAACTTTGGAAAATCATTGTAAACATGTAAATGAAAATGTTACAAAAAGAATTTTTAGAATTGCACTTCTCAATAGTGAAAAATCATCATTTTTCAAATATGTCCAAAAACATGAAAACTAAACATACATGTTTTTTTCATTTGACATAAACACAATATTGAAACTTTTGTAAAATAATTTTATAGACTTAATGAATTGATATAAACTGATATTAAAGTCTTTAAACTAATAAATCAAGAACACAATATTTTTTCCAAATACAATAGAATATGAAATATATAAAAGTATATATGAAGATATATATTATTTCATATCTATCTAGCTAAACCAAAACATATATGTGTATATATAACTATATATATACAAAAACCAAAACGTGTATGTGTGTATATAATTGAGCTTAAAGTACTAACACATATAATATAAAACCTAAACTAAATTACCCAAGCCTTATGAACGTTTTCAATAAGCTCGACTTGGTAAACTTACGGATGAAGCTTGAACTTGGATCTTCAACTTGAATTGCAAGGCTTCAACCACTATTCCGCCAACCTCATTGGATATGATCGTGAAGGCTCGATTCCATCCATCCTCCAATATATTGTTTGCCTAGAATAAATACAAAACACAAACACTAGACAAACAACATTAGTGGTAAATTATTTGTTAAACATCATCAGAACAGAAGGACCCAATAATCTCCCCCTTTTTGATGATGACAAATAATTTATAAAAAGAGATATATGCATGAAAGGAAATTAATATGTAAATTAGAATTATCATGCATATAACCAAAACAAGATATACTCATAATATTTCTCCCCCTTTGACAACATCAAAAAAGGGGAAACAAAAAAAAGAAGAGAGAGAAAGCTCCCCCTACCAATAAGCATGGGTGAGTATAAAAACAAATATAGGGATTGCTCCCCCTATCAAAATACCTTATGGAATATATGCAATGATGACCAAGGCAAATATATGTGAGCAAGCATAGATGGAAAATATGCTAAGTATAACCCACAAACCATAAGATAATGAGAACACATATGGATGTATCATTATGGAATAATGTCTCATTATACAAACATAGAAACCATGTTTAAAAGTAGGTTTATGAAATCAAATAAAGAAGAACATGAGAATCATGTAAAAAGTTTTCAAATGAAAACAAATCACTCAAATGAAATCATAAATTACATTAAATCATCTAAAAAAAAACAAACCATCATTGATTTTCAAAAAGTATGAGAGGCAACCATATCAAGCTCTTAAGCTTGTTTCAACCTATATAATTATTTTAGTACCCGGCAAACATGATTTGGGAAATAAACACCCAATAAATCCGGGGGTTATATAAATACAAACCTCTCAACAAAAATCAAAACTAATAATCATGAAAACAAAAGAATTGATCAAAGAAAAATGGTTTTCATATTCAAAAAAAATTTTAAAACATAATTTTCAAAATCAAGAAAAATAAAAAATAAAAAATAATACAATTCTTGGTTTTAAAAAGATTTTGGCACCCAAGTATTCTTGGTGCCGGATTGGTTAGGGACATGACCCCTATCATTCAAGCTCAAAACCCTAAGGTTATGAACCCTCTTGGGCGCATGTGGTGCACAGACATGGTTATAACAAAAAATACTCAAATGACCCTTCCGATTGCAATAAGTACAATGGAAAGGAAGCATTTGCTTATGTTGACCAAACGGTTGTACACGGGATTCATTTGTAAAAATAGATGGTCTTATAAATTTATTTTGTAAATGAGAAACATTTTTAAACAATGGTCTATTAGGAACATATTGTAACTTAGAAGCTTTTTGCATATCATAACAAAATTTTGTAAGATGTCCAAACCTACCATAAACATCACATTTAAAAACATGTGGTCTACTAGAAACATTTAGCAAACAAGATTTTATTTTCAAATAAAAACAATATTTGGCCAAATGACCAAAACAACTACAAAGATCACATTGATACACATGAGCATGCTTATGATGTACTTTATGTGCATGTGTGTGTACATGTGATGAAGAAACCTTATGAGATGCACAAAAGGAATTAATATGAGCCTTAGTGGGTTTATGTGCTGATGAAGAAACCTTATGAGATGCACAAAAGGAATTAATATGAGCCTTAGTGGGTTTATGTGCATCATAGAAAAATTTAGCAAGGTGACCTTTTCGGCCGTAAATTGAACACTTGTAAACTTTGCTATATATGTGTACATAATGAGTGGATAATTTTGCATTAGACTTGGCACACATATCCACAAGTTTCTTATGGTTGTTAATACATGTAGTTAGAGTTGAATCTAAAGAAGAAATACAGTTTTTAACATTGTTCAACTCATCATTGGGCATATTAGCATTAACATTAGAAGTGGAACATAAATAGTCATTTATGAAAGAAGAAATATCATTTTTTATGTTCTCTACTTCTAATATGGCATTATTTTAAGCATGAGATAAGCTAGTGATGGATGAGATTAATTTTTCATTTTTCAAATTTAACAAGTTATTGTTTTCTTTAAGCATAGCATTTTCTTTTGCAATGACATCAAATTTGGAATCTAGCTTCTCATGATCGGATTTCAAATCAACATGCTTGCTTTTTAAATTTACATAATTATGATGCAATTTGTTGTAGGCTTTCATTAATTTCTCATATGCACATACGAGATTAACTATAGATGATTCACTATCGGGTTCAGACTCGCAAACCTCACTAGGGCTATCGCCTAGTGCCCGTGTGCACGATGATGCTCCACAATCACTTGAAGAAGAATCCTCCAAACTACGTCGGATTTCCTCCAAGTTACCTTGATGTGCTTCTATAAATTTCCAAAAATTGTAAGCACTATCAAAATAAACAAATTTGTTAGAAATGGATGAGTCAAAAGCATTAAGCAAGAATTCTAACAAAAGCATGTTCATTGTAAACATTCTATGATCATTTTTACTCCACTTGGATTTTCCCGAAGTGGGTACAATATAAGCATTATCAATAATATCCTATAAATCGAAATGTCTAGATCTAACAAAGATATTAAATCTAGAACACTATTGGTCATAAGGGAAATTATATATGCAAGCAATGCAATCAATAAATCGTAAAACTAGATTAGCACCAAAAGATAACTTGGATCTTTAACTCAAGGTGGTTAGACCTTAAATCAAAGAGCACCAAGCTCTGATACTAAATGAAAGTACCCTAATGCCACTAGGAAAGAACCCTAGAGGGGGGTGAATAGGGTTTATGCTAATCTAATCCGATTTATACCAAATTAAAACTTATTAACAAATATATCCTAGCAAGAATGATATATTACAAATATATGCGCAAGGATATACAAGTGACACAAGAGTGAATAATCTAAACTAGATAGTTGGTAATATAAACAACAAGCAATATACAAAGACGATATAAGATATTAACATAAAAATAAGTGCGCCAATGCAATAACAAACAAAGGATATGTTCACGGAGTTCGGTCCCCACAACCTACGTCTCCGCTCCTCACCTCTAGGAGATCTCCACTATCACACCGGGTTTTCTACGCTTACCCGAAAAACGTTTACACCTCACAATGTCGGTTTTTAACGCTCACCGATCAACGTTCACAATCACTCACAATATAACTATACTAACTACCACCTCAAGTGTTGGTCTCTAGTCTGTGTCTCCCTCAAGAGTTAGGAATTACAAACTCTCTCTAGGCATTACCATCTACCCTACTCCTCTTGGGACGACCCCGTCTCTCACCACACACTCCTCTTGGTATACTAGTGTATTACAAAGTGATTTTTACAAATAAGGCACTCAACAAATGATTGTTCTCTAAACAAGGTGAGAAATCGATTAAGCACAACTCAAAGTTACAATCTCTCGCAACCCCAATTATACTATGTATGAAATACTATAAGCTCAAGTGGGTGTGTGTAACAATGAGATTTAATAAAATAAAATCAAACTAAACTCAATATAGATTCTAGCTTACGGAAATGAAAATCAAACATATAAAATAGCTAGATTGAGTTTAGAAAACTTCTCTAGATAACAAGAGAGAGAGGAAAAAGAGTGAATGCTCAAACACCAATAGATGATCTCTACTTGCTCTTGTGAAATTGTCTTCACAAACAAAACACTTAAACAAGGCTTAAACACCTTAAACAAACTAAACAAACTTTTAAAACCCTTGAAAAACTTTTCTCTTATATATAGAACTGAGGATATGTGGGGGTATTTATAGGAACCCCAAAGCCAAGAGAAAATAAGGCAAAAAGACCAAAAAATCAAAACTGTAAAAGGCTGAAAAAACTAGCCGTTATAGTATCAGTCGACTGACGGCTTTCATCAGTCGACTGATGAGCTGACCGTTAGAGGCGTTTTTCAGCTCATCAGTCAACTGATGGACCTTATCAGTTGACTGATAACCTCAACAGTCGACCAAAACAAAATAGAAACTTTTTATTATTCCAGACGTTTTCTTCAGTCGACTGAACATATTCATCAGTCAACTGATAACACTGTATCAGCCTGATTTGAATAGTAAAACTAAATTTTAAAGTGTCTTTAAAAATAGCAAATAAATTTCAAAAAAAGTACAACTTTAGGAAATCATTGTAAACATGTAAATGAACATGTTACAAAAAGAATTTTTGGAATTGCACTCCTCAATAGTGAAAACGCATCACTTTTTAAATATGTCCAAAAACATGAGAACTAAACATACATGTTTTTGTCATTTGACATAAACACAATATTGAAACTTTTATAAAATGATTTTATAGACTTAATGAATTGATATAAACTGATATTAAAGTCTATAAACTAATAAAACAAGAACACAATATTTTTCCAAATACAATAGAATATGAAACATATAAAAGTATATATGAAGATATATATTGTTTCATATCTATCTAGCTAAACCAAAACATATATGTATATATATAACTATCTATATAAAAATCAAAATGTGTAAGTGTGTATATAATTAAGCTTAAAGTACTAACACACATAATATAAAACCTAAACTAAATTACCCAAGCTTGATGCTACAATAAGCTCGACTTGGTAAACTTGTGAATGAAGCTTGAACTTGGATCTTCAACTTGAATTGCAAGGCTTCAACCACTATTCCGCTAACCTCCATTGGATATGATCGTGAATGATCGATTCCATCCATCCTTCAACATATTGTTTGCCTAGAATAAATACAAAACACAAACACTAGACAAATAACATTAATTGTAAATTTTTTGTTAAACATCATCAAAACAAAAGGATCCAACACCACCCCTACGTTTCATAGGCTAAACAACGAAGATCACTCCAGAACGTGAATCTCACATTTGACCGTTTCAATTGCAATTTGAACGATTCAAAACCGTTTTCCACATAATGGTGCCATTAAGCCCCTATTATAGAGAGATTTATGGGATCAGTTACACCCCTAGATCTCTATAAATAGCTGAGAATTTAGTTGAATATAGATCCTTTTGGATCATCTTGGGTTGGAGCTTTTTAGATCACTCCAGAACGTGAATCTTGCGTTTGACCGTTTCAATTGTAATTTGAACAGTTCAAAATCATTTTCCACAAAATGGAGCCATTAAGCCCCCATTATGGAGAGATTTATGGGGTTAGTTACACCCCTAGATCTCTATAAATAGCTAAGAATTTAGATGAATACAGATCCTTTTGGATCATCTTGGGTTGGAGCTTTTTGGATCATTGGTTGGCTCTTTGAATTGCCTTGTGTTGGCTATCTTTGAGATCGACTATTGCATTGAAGAGAGAAAAGTCATTAGCTTATTTCGGTTAAAAAGAATTTTTTTTCTAAAATTAACTCTCTCGCAGAGTTTTAAACTCGTTCAGAGTTCTAAACTTGCTTTGCATGTTCATCTAAGACGTTAAGTCAAGAAGAAAAGACCGAAGTTTCATGAAGCGAGGTGTTTCGACCGTCAACGAGATATAAGAATCAAACACACATCGCTACCAAGAAGAACTCAGTATTAAACAAAGGGAAGGATCTTCGTTGATCTTTCTCTCTTTTGTAAATCAGGAAACTGATAAGAACATTATAATTTCTTTTTCTAAGTCAGTTAGAGAGATATTACTTTGAGGGATTGTATTAATTTTTTCCTAAGTCAGCTAGGGAGATTAATACTAATCTATTTATTAATTTTCTTATAATTTTTTTCACAAACAAAAAATGGCGACTCCATTGGGGACTAATTTTTTCACCGATGAAGAAGTGATGGCATAATCCGACACCAAGCTCATCGAAACAACTGTCAAAACTGTTATTGTGGAGTTCGACCAAAGTAAGTATGAGGAACTCCTTTCCACTGGATGCCTTAGCCCCAAGGCTATGCGCAAATTCATAAAGTCTTCAAGGAGACTAAGATTCCTCCTATCGTTGACTCACCAAAGGAGCGTCTTTTCTTAGGGTCATATTGTTCATACAGTCCCCCCTCTGAAGGAGAAGGCTTTAGTTTAGCCAAACTCGCCAAGCGAGTTGAGGACCTTCCACCTGTACCTCAGTAAAAGGCTTTAGTTCATACAATTGCCTCATCTTCTTATTAATATCTTTGATAATTTTTTCATCATTTTGAGCTACATGATTGATCAAAATCTGCTTGAGCCCATACGAAGAAATGGCATTGCCTACTTGGGTAATAGGCGCAACCCCAAAAATAATTCCCTTTGTTTCTTCCTCTAACATAAAGCTTCAGTGGAGTATTGGCATTGCAAAAGCATTTAACTTCACAATCTTTCATAGCCTCAAATTTGATCATTGGTGGATTCTTGAATTTTTTGGGTAAATTTTCATTGTGCAAATAGAGCATATATTGTTGAACTTGTTCAGTTATGAATTTATAAGCAAGAGGGCATCTAATTTTTTTACCGTTGCTTAGGTGGGGGTATGGTTACCAATCAAACGGTGACAAAAAATTTGGTTTTTAGTAAGGGGTAAAGTCACCATGGTGATTATATTCATTTGTCCAATGTTTTTTCATCACCAACCAAATACAAGAATCTCTAAAAATCTTAGTTCATAACCTGTATTTTCCAATTTATATTTGTATCCATCCAAACAAAAGAACACTGTAGAATTTTTTTCCCCTCATGTTTTTGATGCAAAACAAATTGAAAAAACCCTTTTCTAGGTAACATATGGACATCACTGGAAATTAGTTTCAACACAGAATTATATTTCTTGTCAGATCAGGAATTTAACCAAACAAGCCCTATATAGAGGTTTCCCGTGATCTCCTCTTCCAAAAATCATCCGCTTCTTATAAACCATGATAGCTTATAAATCATATATTTGCCATATACCCAATTATTAATAAATTATAATTCATTAAATTTATCAAATGTTTTAAATGCCAACGTACTAAACTTATAATTCAGTGAATTGATACAAGATTACCAAATATACTATAGTAAGAGATTAGGTTTTGGATCATTAGTCCTCCTTAAAATAAATAAAAAATGGAAAATGTGTCAAGACCCCAAAAAAAGAAAGCTCATGTGGCCAGTCTCCCTGTATTATTTTCATATGAGACAGCCCCCAATACAGTAAATAATTCTGCTTTAGACCCTATGTACTCTTCAAAGTCAACACAGAGAGAAATATTTTGCGAAAACCCAATTCTACCCCTTAATCTGTTCTTTCTCTCTCTTCTCTCTTCTCTCTTCTCTCTTCTTGTTCAAACCCCAAAGACCTAACCCAGATCTGATCCCTCACCAATGTCGGCACGATGATCCGCCTCGTTCATGAATGCATCACCTACCAGCGCTCTCTCGACATCCGCCTCCACTACGTCCTCTCCTCCTGCCTTGATCTAGACTGTGGCCTCCTCGCACTCTATCGTTCCACCTCCCCACTCCTCTCCCTCACCCGCTCTGATTCATCCATCCTCCTCTCCTCCCTCTCCTCTACCGCCTCCCTCACCCATCAAGTCTTATCTCGTGTTTTCCAGCTCGACCTTGCCCAATCTCGAATGCATCTCGCCCTTTACCACATTGATGTTGTACTTTACCGTTCGTAGTCCCTCGATGCCACTCAACGATCACTCGATGTTGAGGACTACAACCCTATCACCGCATCAAGAAGTTGTTGCCCGTTGGGGTTCCCGAAGGGCCAGATCCAAGAGAGGTGGAGACTAACTTGGAGGAGATCTTGTCATTAATGTATTTGGGGGATGATTATATTGAGTTCATGATGTCAGAGATCAGGGGATTGGGGTTCATTGATCCTGAATTTGGTTTAAAGGCTTTGAAGAGATTAAGTACTAGGAGTTTTAATGGAGTGGTGCAGGAGCTAATTGGGTATATTTGGTCCTTGAGGAGTTCTTTATGGTGGAGAATGTGAGGAAGTCAATATCAATTGATGAGCAGCAACTAGAAAGTCTGACAACATCAATGGTAGTTGGTGTGATTGTATGGGTCTGATATTTCATACATATACATCAGTGTTATCATATTTCAGGTAAATATAATACACTGTAGAAAGTATAAAATATTTTAACTACTCCCGATGATGAATCTGGTGTGATATGTGTCAGGCTTGTAGCTGAGCTTCTAATAGAAGGATGGGGATAGAAGAATCAAGCAGAGCCATTAAATAAGGATGGAGAAAATTTTGTTTCAAAAATTGATTGATTATAAACACTAGTGTGCATGTTTATATAGTGTTACTGATTTTAGTTGTATTAACAATAAATATGGATGACAAACAATACAACAAGCTTGACTTTTATTATTATTATTATATTTATAGTATTTTTGCCATCAATTTAATACGTTCATTGTTGATACCACAAATACTTAACAGATTCAGTTTGAAAGTTAACATATTCAACTGAAAGTTAACAAGCATCGTCAAAAGTTAACATGTTTAGCTGAAAGTTAATAGAAAATGTAAAAATTTAATATATTCTGCCAAAAATTAATAGGCAACGCCAAAAGTTAACACGTCCAGATGAAAGTTAACAAAAGACTTAAATTGTTAACAGTAAATGTAAATAGCTTACATATAAAATCATTGTACTTAAATACGATTAGTCTTACATTCTTATAGGTGATATTGCTTGAATACATAATTAAAATAATATTATTATTCCTAGCTGAAGTATTTTTTATCATAAAATAGTATTGCAAAGCTAGTCTCAATTATTTTACACTTTCAAATTATTAATCCCTTTCAGTTAACAAGTATTGCAAAGGGGTCAAGAATTGCAAAGCTAAGTCTGTTGTTAATAATTGTTAACTGAAATAGTATTTTTTTATCATAAAATAGTATTGCAAAGATAGACTCAATTCTTTCACTATTTTCTGATCTCACTACATTCACAACATTGCCAGGAACAATTGTCGAGAAAAAATTCCATCATCTGAAAGTTAACAAGTAACGCCAAAAGTTTACATATTCAGATAAAAATTAGTAGCAAACACCAAAAGTTAACAACAGACTTAAATAGTTAACCATTGCCAGGAACAATTGTTAAGAAAAATTCTATTATCTGAAAGTTAACAAGTAACGACAAAATTTAATATATTTAGCTGAAAGTTAATAAGAAACGCCAAAAGTTAACAACAGACTTATATTAGTTAATAGTAAACATAAATAGCTGACATGTAAAATCATTATACTTCAAAACGATTAGTTTACATTCTTACAACTAATATTACTTGAATACAAAATTTAAGTAGTATTATTATTCCTAGCTGAAGTATTTTTCACCATAGAATAATATTACAAAGCTAGTCTCAATTATTTTACACTTTTAAATCGTTGGCCTCTTTTAGTTAATGCTGTGTACCACCATTATTTACGTTGTTAACTTCCATCATCTGAAAATTAACAACGTAAATAATATAGTGAGATCAGATGATATTCTTAACAACACATTCATCATTTACTAATAATTTTCAATACTAATTTGAAAAGTGGTCAATATTTTGAATGTGTAAAAGAATTGAGACTAGCTTTCCAATACTATTATATGGTGAAAAATACTGCAGTTGGAATAATAATACTATTCAAATTGTGTATTCAAACAATATCAGTTATAAGAATGTAAGACTAATCGTATTGAAATACAATGATTTTATATGTAAGTTATTTACATTTACTGTTAATTATTTAAGTCACTTGTTAACTTTCATCTGAACGTGTTAACTTTTGGCGTTGCCTGTTAATTTTCGGCTGAACATGTTAATTTTTTACATTTCCTATGAACTTTTAGCTAAACATGTTAACTTTTGACGATGCTTGTTAACTTTCAGTTGAACATGTTAACTTTTTAAAAGAATCTATTACGTGTCTGTGGTATTGACAATGAACGTATCAAATTGATGACAAAAATACTATAAATACAATAAGAATAATAAAAGTTAAGCTTGTTGCATTGTTTGTTATCCACATCTATCGTTAATACAACTGAAATTAGTAACACGATATAAACACACACACAAGTGTTTACAATCAATCAATTTTTGAAACAAATTTCTCTCCATCCTTATTTAATGGCTCTGCTTGATTTTTCTATCCCCATCCTTTTATTAGAAGCTCAGCTACAACCTGACACATATGACACCAGATTCATCATCGGGAGTAGTTAAAATATTTTATACTTTCTCCAGTGTATTATATTTACCTTAAATGTGATGACATTGATGTATATGTATGAAAAATAAGACTCATACAATCACATTAACCACCATCGATGTTGTCAGACTTTCTAATTGTTCGCGGGAAAATTCGTTGCTTTCTTCATTAATGATTCCATTGTACACTCTTGTAACAGTTTATCGATTACAAAGATCCGGTCTTTTTATAAGATCCGGTTACAACGAAAATCAAATAAAAAGAAATGAAAAATTACAACTTTGTTTCCTTGTTTGTCGAACGAATCACGAGCTCCTGTTTTGCGGTCGCTCGTTTTGTGGGTTCTTTGCCTGCGCCGGGGTTGTTTGCCGTGGACCACCGCGCGATCTAGATCCGGTCGGATCTACGCAGTACGACGGGTATTATTCCACGAAGGAAATAATAGCCGGGAGGGATTGATTCACCAAGGAAACAATCGCTCAAGTCTCGGGATCTAAGACCAAGCTTAGATCCGGAGTTCGTACGCGTAGATCTGAGATCTGGTCCTCTCGAACACCTGCCTTATTTGGCGTTGACGGTCGCCGAGCACCAGATCTGGATGAGCAAGTCCTTGAAGTCCTAAAGTTTGAATCTTGTTTGGATCTGAGTCTCGAGTTCAGCAGGGCTTCGCCTCTCCAAAATTTCCAACCCTCAAAAATTTCCAACCCTCCAAAATGAACAACCCCCCCTCCTATTTATAGCCAAGCGTCACTGTGCCCGTGTGCACGTGTGGCCGACCCCCTAGGTGGCCGGCCACCTCAAGGTGGCTCGGCTCATGCCGAGCCACCCTGTGACTGTGGTCCTAACTGTAAGAAGGTTTGACCAAGTGGGTGTTTTGAGACAATCCTAACTGTAGGAAGGTTTGATCGCTCAATTTGTGGACCTCTCGTTCATTGGGGGAATCGAGAGGGGATTTTGACTGTGGTCCTAACTGTAAGAAGGTTTGACCAAGTGGGTGTTTTGAGACAATCCTAACTGTAGGAAGGTTTGATCGCTCAATTTGTGGACCTCTCGTTCATTGGGGGAATCGAGAGGGGATTTTGACTGTGGTCCTAACTGTAAGAAGGTTTGACCAAGTGGGTGTTTTGAGACAATCCTAACTGTAGGAAGGTTTGATCGCTCAATTTGTGGACCTCTCGTTCATTGGGGGAATCGAGAGGGGATTTTGACTGTGGTCCTAACTGTAAGAAGGTTTGACCAAGTGGGTGTTTTGAGACAATCCTAACTGTAGGAAGGTTTGATCGCTCAATTTGTGGACCTCTCGTTCATTGGGGGAATCGAGAGGGGATTTTGACTGTGGTCCTAACTGTAAGAAGGTTTGACCAAGTGGGTGTTTTGAGACAATCCTAACTGTAGGAAGGTTTGATCGCTCAATTTGTGGACCTCTCGTTCATTGGGGGAATCGAGAGGGGATTTTGACTGTGGTCCTAACTGTAAGAAGGTTTGACCAAGTGGGTGTTTTGAGACAATCCTAACTGTAGGAAGGTTTGATCGCTCAATTTGTGGACCTCTCGTTCATTGGGGGAATCGAGAGGGGATTTTGACTGTGGTCCTAACTGTAAGAAGGTTTGACCAAGTGGGTGTTTTGAGACAATCCTAACTGTAGGAAGGTTTGATCGCTCAATTTGTGGACCTCTCGTTCATTGGGGGAATCGAGAGGGGATTTTGACTGTGGTCCTAACTGTAAGAAGGTTTGACCAAGTGGGTGTTTTGAGACAATCCTAACTGTAGGAAGGTTTGATCGCTCAATTTGTGGACCTCTCGTTCATTGGGGGAATCGAGAGGGGATTTTGACTGTGGTCCTAACTGTAAGAAGGTTTGACCAAGTGGGTGTTTTGAGACAATCCTAACTGTAGGAAGGTTTGATCGCTCAATTTGTGGACCTCTCGTTCATTGGGGGAATCGAGAGGGGATTTTGACTGTGGTCCTAACTGTAAGAAGGTTTGACCAAGTGGGTGTTTTGAGACAATCCTAACTGTAGGAAGGTTTGATCGCTCAATTTGTGGACCTCTCGTTCATTGGGGGAATCGAGAGGGGATTTTGACTGTGGTCCTAACTGTAAGAAGGTTTGACCAAGTGGGTGTTTTGAGACAATCCTAACTGTAGGAAGGTTTGATCGCTCAATTTGTGGACCTCTCGTTCATTGGGGGAATCGAGAGGGGATTTTGACTGTGGTCCTAACTGTAAGAAGGTTTGACCAAGTGGGTGTTTTGAGACAATCCTAACTGTAGGAAGGTTTGATCGCTCAATTTGTGGACCTCTCGTTCATTGGGGGAATCGAGAGGGGATTTTGACTGTGGTCCTAACTGTAAGAAGGTTTGACCAAGTGGGTGTTTTGAGACAATCCTAACTGTAGGAAGGTTTGATCGCTCAATTTGTGGACCTCTCGTTCATTGGGGGAATCGAGAGGGGATTTTGACTGTGGTCCTAACTGTAAGAAGGTTTGACCAAGTGGGTGTTTTGAGACAATCCTAACTGTAGGAAGGTTTGATCGCTCAATTTGTGGACCTCTCGTTCATTGGGGG
This sequence comes from Asparagus officinalis, assembly GCF_001876935.1. Lineage (NCBI taxonomy): Eukaryota > Viridiplantae > Streptophyta > Magnoliopsida > Asparagales > Asparagaceae > Asparagus > Asparagus officinalis. The sequence continues at coordinate 94,815,804 of NC_033800.1, forward strand.
AATCGAGAGGGGATTTTGACTGTGGTCCTAACTGTAAGAAGGTTTGACCAAGTGGGTGTTTTGAGACAATCCTAACTGTAGGAAGGTTTGATCGCTCAATTTGTGGACCTCTCGTTCATTGGGGGAATCGAGAGGGGATTTTGACTGTGGTCCTAACTGTAAGAAGGTTTGACCAAGTGGGTGTTTTGAGACAATCCTAACTGTAGGAAGGTTTGATCGCTCAATTTGTGGACCTCTCGTTCATTGGGGGAATCGAGAGGGGATTTTGACTGTGGTCCTAACTGTAAGAAGGTTTGACCAAGTGGGTGTTTTGAGACAATCCTAACTGTAGGAAGGTTTGATCGCTCAATTTGTGGACCTCTCGTTCATTGGGGGAATCGAGAGGGGATTTTGACTGTGGTCCTAACTGTAAGAAGGTTTGACCAAGTGGGTGTTTTGAGACAATCCTAACTGTAGGAAGGTTTGATCGCTCAATTTGTGGACCTCTCGTTCATTGGGGGAATCGAGAGGGGATTTTGACTGTGGTCCTAACTGTAAGAAGGTTTGACCAAGTGGGTGTTTTGAGACAATCCTAACTGTAGGAAGGTTTGATCGCTCAATTTGTGGACCTCTCGTTCATTGGGGGAATCGAGAGGGGATTTTGACTGTGGTCCTAACTGTAAGAAGGTTTGACCAAGTGGGTGTTTTGAGACAATCCTAACTGTAGGAAGGTTTGATCGCTCAATTTGTGGACCTCTCGTTCATTGGGGGAATCGAGAGGGGATTTTGACTGTGGTCCTAACTGTAAGAAGGTTTGACCAAGTGGGTGTTTTGAGACAATCCTAACTGTAGGAAGGTTTGATCGCTCAATTTGTGGACCTCTCGTTCATTGGGGGAATCGAGAGGGGATTTTGACTGTGGTCCTAACTGTAAGAAGGTTTGACCAAGTGGGTGTTTTGAGACAATCCTAACTGTAGGAAGGTTTGATCGCTCAATTTGTGGACCTCTCGTTCATTGGGGGAATCGAGAGGGGATTTTGACTGTGGTCCTAACTGTAAGAAGGTTTGACCAAGTGGGTACTTTACGTCCAGACTCTAACAGAGAGAGTGTTGAGTGCATAGACATGGTGAGAATGGGAGTTCTTATTCATTACATTGCTGTGGTTTTGGGAACTTCCCGTTACATAAATCGTCCACCCCCAGTTTCCTCTGCGGAACTGGTTCGGACATTATTATCAGTTAACTAACCGGGTTATCCTTAAGAATATTAGCTTAATATTCTCCAGGAACTTCCCGTCAAAAGTGGGGAAACAGTTTAGACTCATATACCTATTGGAGTATCAGGGAACAGTTTAACCTCTTGTACCGGTCGGAGGATTGAGAAACAGTTTATACTCGTATACTCTTTGGAGTTTTGCCGTTCTCAATTGGCTTACCTTAGCGTTATGACGCCGGCTTCAACCAAGGTCTGAATGCTATTCTTGAGAGCAAAGCAATCCTTGGTGGGATGAACGACCCTCCTGTGGTATGCACAGTACTTTGGGTCCGTAGTGTTGTCAGCTTCCTCCTGATTTGTGATAGGTGGTAGCTTGATCTTGTTACCTTCAAGGAGGGATTCGAAGATGGCTGGAACGTCTTCGTCCTTGAAGGAATACTCTCTTTGGAGTCTCGGACCCGAAGTCTTTTGCTGCCTTCGGGATTGCTGTTGTGACGCTTGATTAGCACCACCAGTAGCTGCAGGTGTTTTGCCCTTACCACGAGAGGCGAAGTTTGAGTCCAGAGGATTAGCCGTCGGTAGGTTCCTCTCGGCCTTCTTCCTTCGGAGGAAACGTTCGGCTTGTTCACCGCGCACCTTCAGATCCTTCCAAGTGTCAGACGGTGCTGTTCCCATTGCTTCCAACACGTCCAACGCAAGGTTGTTGTGGCAAGTTTGGAGGATGAATTCCTCTGTGATCGGGTCCCGGCAATTCATCGCCTTGTTCCGGAACCTTTTGACGAAGGTGTCGACTAACTCCCCGTCTTTTTGCTTCTCATCGAGCAGCGATCCGATAGAGATCTCGGTGTCGTCGTCGAAGAAATTTGCAAGGAACTTCGTCTCCATGTCATCCCAGCTGTTCACGCTTCCTGGCTTGAGGCGGCGGTACCAATCGAAGGCGGCTCCGCGAAGAGTGCCGACGAATGACCGCACCATCAGAGGCTCATTGCCGGAAATAATACCCAGGTGCGATTTGAAATAAATCAAATGCTGAGTGGGGGAACCCTTCCCATCGAACGGCGTGAAGTTGATTAAACTGAACTTCGCCGGATAGGGGATCGATTCCCACTCTCTTGGGTATGGACAGGGAATGCCTGTTTTCTTCGTCTCTTGAGCGGAGATCAATGTGTTGATTTTGCTCTCGAGATCTTTGATCTTCAAGTCTTCACTTGTATCCTCGTTGGCATCCTCGTTACCACCCCCTGCATTGACGGGAGGGTTATTGGCATTGTGAGCTCCATCCCTATCCGTGTGCTCTTCTTCCTGAACAACCTGATTACGGTGACTTGGTTCACCTTGTTGGTTCCTGAACGCCTGGATTTGTTGCTCATGCATCTCTCTCATAGTCTGCATGGCCATCTGCATCTCAAACTTGAAACTTTCTTTCTGTTTAGCCAAAGCGTCTTCAAGCATCTTGGCCATTTCTTCCGCGCTTATCATAAATGACTCGCGGGGTTGTCCTTCGCTGGACACTGTATTGTCCGATGCGACAGCAGAGCAGGAATCCGATTCTTCATCTTCCGAAGGCAATCTTGTCCGAACCCTACCATAAGTTCCTCGTGCGATGGCTCCGGACTGCAGACGGGTTACACGCCGGGATGCTTCCAGAAACGACTTGAGATTAACCTGTGTCGATGTCTCTTTGCTGGTCATGTTGGCGGTGACCCTCGGAAATTCTCCGTCTTTAACCACCGTTCTTCTTTGCCGGAAACGCCTATACCTTGGTTTTGGCGTTTCGGTGCCGAGCCTTTCGAACACTGAAATTCTCTCGGGGATTACCTTGATGCAGTTGCATTGAGACAGTACCGCCCGAATGAGCTTTGAACAAGGGCACTGAGTTTCCTGTTCTCGGGGACTCCTCTTTCTGGTTCTGTTCGTACCCCCAGCACGATAGTACAACTCGTCATTTTGACAGTCGGAGTAACCTATCGTGTGTGGGCACGACTTCTCAGGTATAACATTATCACTATCAGATGATAATGTTTCCATCTGAGGGCGAATTGCCTTCCTTGGACTTTCAAGAGTCACGCGCCTTGAGACATGCCTTTTTGGGCGTGAATTCTCAGCGGGCTCTTGGACCTCAATGCGCAAATTAGCGCGCGCAGTTGCCTTGAGCTCCTTGTCATGTTGGAGGTAGCGGTGACCCCCAGCGTGTTGATTCGTTCGGGGTTTTCTTAGTGGGCCCAAACGTTCTTGGATCGGAGCTTTGCTTCGCTCATCGGGAATTGGACCGAGGCGCTCCAAGACTGGCTTTCTTCTTCGGGAGGATTCTGCATGATCTCCCGGAGTAGCTATGGGAATTCTCGGCGACTTAGCTGGGTTCGCCGGAGGTTGAATTTTGGTTGGAGGCTGCAAAGGTTGCTCCTTAGCCTGAATTGCCGCTTCAGACTTTGGCCTCCAAACTTTGCGAGTTGGTGGCGGCTTCTTGGCCACTTCTTTCTGCAACTTTCTACGGGCTTCTTCGGCTTGAGCCCGTGCCTGCGCTGATAGTGCGCGGCGTTTGCGGATGCGTTCTTCCAGCGTTGAACGATTCCGTTTGACACGGATCCATTCCATTGTTGGCGGCTTGGAAGAGGTGCCGTTCATCTGTTGTTGAGGCTGTTTGCCTCTTTTGTTCTTCAGATCCGTGTTGTAGCGGATCCCGTCAACGGACTCCATGGCCTTTGCGAATCGTTTCGCAAGGCGTTGACGTTGCCTTTGGCGGGCTCTCTTCGAGAGAGTCACCACGCCCCCTGCGGCAGAAGGGTTGGCCAGAGCAGATCTGACCTGGTTGGAAACTGGAGGGATCTCACCCGATGCGACTTTGGCATCAAATGGGGCGAGATCTTCGTTGGTAGCTTCGACTTCTTCATACCAACGAACCTTTCTCCTGGAGGAGAACTTGGACTTCTTGGACTTGCGGTGGGAGGTTGATTTAGACGAGGATGAAAGGTATTCCTCGAACTTAGTCTGATCGAACTCGTATTCGACTTCCTCCACGACTGGGATCTGAATCCGCGGCTGCGACGCTCCGATCTCGGCAGCGAGATCGGTGGCTCCCACTGTGGTCACCAGATTGTTCGCGGGGAAAATCGTAGGTTTCTTTGTTATTGATTCCATTGTCATCTTGAGTTACAACTTTTTGAGTTACAAAAGATCCGGTCTTTTTATAAGATCCGGTTACAACGAAAATCAAATAAAAAGAAATGAAAAATTACAACTTTGTTTCCTTGTTTGTCGAACGAATCACGAGCTCCTGTTTTGCGGTCGCTCGCTTTGTGGGTTCTTTGCCTGCGCCGGGGTTGTTTGCCGTGGACCACCGCGCGATCTAGATCCGGTCGGATCTACGCAGTACAACGGGTATTATTTCACCAAGGAAATAATAGCCGGGGAGGATTGTTTCACCAAGGAAACAATCGTCCAAGTCTCGGGATCTAAGACCAAGCTTAGATCCGGAGTGTAGCAACGTAGATCTGAGATCCGATCCTCTCGAACACCTGCCTTATTTGACGTTGATGATCGCCGAGCACCAGATCTGAAGGAGTGAGTCCCCGAAGTCCCAAAGTTTCAATCTTTTTTAAGTTCCCCTGGGGTGGCTCGGCCACCGAGCCACCTCAGGGTGGCTCAGCTTGGGCCGAGCCACCTTGAGGTGGCTCGGTTTCGGCCGAGCCCCTCCGGGTGTTGTTCGTTCCGTCATTTTTCCGTTGTCTGGTTCTGTGTTTCGTTGTTGACCTGGACTTGATTCGGTCGTGTTTCTGTTGTGTGGTTGATTGACCTGGAAACGACTCGTTGACTTGATTCCAGATTTGGCAGTAAGTCCGGATCCTGATTAGGCAGTAAATCCACTTCTGAGTCTGAGTCCGAAACTGATCTTGATTCGATCGTAATTCGTTCGAGTCCGCTTTCGGTTGGATGACTCGTTGACTCTTTGAACACTTGGCTTGATCCCGCACGCAAATGGATGTATTCCGTTGCTTGCGTGCGATTCGTCGATCTCGTCGCCTCGTTGGTTTGTCGGTTCGTGCCGAGCTATGCTAGGGGACCTATAAGCAATTTTATATGCCTACACTAATTGCTGCTCATCAATTGATATTTACTTCCTCACATTCTCCACCATAAAGAATTTCTCAAAAAGCAAATATACTCAATTAGCTTCTGCACCACTCCATTAAAACTCCCAATACTTAATCTCATCACATCCTTTAAACCAAATTCAGGATCAACGAACCCCAATCCCCTAATCTTCGACATTATGAACTCATTATAATCGTCCCCAAATGAATTAATTACAATATCTCTTCCAAATTAGTCTTCACCTCTCTTGGTTCAGACCCTTCAGGAACCCTAACGGGTAAGAAATTCTTGATGCGGTGATAGAGTCTAAGTCCTCTATGTCGAGTGATTGTTGAGTGACATCGAGTGACTACGAACGGTAAAGTGCGACATTAATATGGTAGAGGACGAGATGCATTCGAAACTGGGTGAGGTCGAGCTAACGAACACGAGATGAGACTTGATGAGTGAGGGAGGCGGTGGAGGAGAGGGAGGAAAGGAGAGACAAATCAGAGCGGGATAGAGAGAAGAGAGGGGAGGAGGAGCAACGAAGTGCGAGGAAGCCGTGGTCGAAATCAAGGCGGAGGGGAGGACGGAATCAAGACGGACATGGAGAGAGAGCTAGTAACCGACGCATTCGTGAAGGAGGCTTCATGTCGATGTCAGTGAGAGATCGGATTTAGGTGTTTGAAAGAGAAAAAGAATGTGCCAATTTGGGTAAAAAAATTATTTTTAAAAGATCTAAACAAATACAAGTCATACATGTATGAAAATGAGCTTTTAAAACTAGACCACACTTTATTGAATTTTTTAAAACTAAAGAGCATGTTTTGAATTTTTTAAAACTAAAGAGCATGGGGAAAACTTCATGAGGTCTTGACACATTTTTCACTAAACAAACTCTCGGATATTCAATCTGTTTTGTTTTCTTTCCGAAAACAAAAGTAAAGACGTCCCATTTAAAAATGCTTCACAGTTGCAATGACACGTCGACACCCATCAGAGTCATAAAGACTAAAAACACTAAAAAGACATGAAACGAATTAAAATCATCCGCGCTTAGTTATTAAGTTATCATTATATCATTCGCTTAATAAAAAACAAAACTAAATTCTTTACACAAAACCCGCATAAAAGCTTAATCATCCTAAGCACGCTCGCCCCTAATCCTCCTGGCAAGCTGAATATCCTTGGGCATGATGGTTACCCTCGTCACATGAATCACACAAAGATTAGTATCCTCAAACAAGCCTACCAAGTACGCCTCCGCCGCCTCCTGCAGCGCCAAGACAGTGTGGCTCTGAAACCTGAGATCCGTCTTAAAATCCTGAGCAATCTCCCTCACCAATCTCTAAAACGGCAGCTTCCTGATCAAAAGCTCCGTGCTCTTCAGGTACTTCCTGATCTCCAGCAGCGCCACGGAGCCGGGCCTGTACCTGTGTGGTTTCTTCACTCTGCTCATTATCGGCGCCGATTTTCTTGCGGCCTGGGGTCGTGAAAAAGTTTAGATTTTTTTTATCCACTCTTGAGGTGGGGTACAAAAGACTTTTTTAGAGGGGGATACCTTGGTGGTAAGCTGCTTCCTTGGAGCCTTGCCGCCGGTGGACTTGCGGGCGGTTTGCTTCGTGCGGGCCATCGGGGTCTCAAAAGCTAGGGTTCGTTGGTTTCTCGGGAGAGGAACCAAGAGCAAGACAACCTCTGTAGGGAACAATTTTGGGGAGCTTTATATAGGCGAAGAGAGAGAACATGACTGGAGATCTGACGGTTGTGAAAAGATTTGGAGAAACACAGATTCGCCTGCTTTGTTCTGATTGGTGGAGAGTTGTTCATGAGGATTGGCCTTTTGTTTTGTAATTACGCGTAATTAGTTTTTGGGCTAATACAAATTTGGGCCTACTGGGACTTTCGGTTGGATGTTACTTTGTTTCAGATCCATAATGGACTTTGCTTTTTTTTTTTCTCGCGTATCCCTTCTTTACATATAATGAGAAAGAGAAAATCTAGCCACAATCGCTCTGAACGACTGTAGAATTTCACTCAAAATACGATCGTCCACGTAACTCCACCTTTTCGATTGAAATTGCCACCCATCATCACAGATAGCAAGATTACCGCTAATACCTATAATTGATGCTCCCAAAATTTATTAATCCTTTTAAAAAGAAAAAAAATTTATTAATCAAATATTTGATAATCCTGATCAAGTTCTAACTTTCTTTAATTTAAAAAAAATCTCAGAATGATATTCTTGCTTTATATTTGATTACTAGAATTAAAGCAACTCATTATTATACATAATCTCATAATCCTACTCTAAGGATAAAAAGAATGCAAGGTATCAAAAAAAAAAAAAAAACCTAACATGTGTCCATCTATCCTATCACACATAAGCCCAACTTCACCTAAGAATCCTGGTCAAATTAAAACAATTTATTATTATAAAAATTCTATGAATCAAAACCCTCCTTTCTAATTTTCTTTATAAAATTAAAAGTTTTCATAATTTAAAATTGCTATTAATCAAAGCAATTCTTTTTCAAGATTAGAAAGTTATCAAGTACCCCCATTTAAAAAAAAATTACAAACAAACTTCTAAAATAAAAAAAATACAAATTACTCCCTAAAATCCAAAATTACAACTTATCCTCGAGATCCAAAAATTTAAACAACCTCCTCAAAATATAAAATCCAAAATAGGCCCATAAAAAATCAAAAAAATCACAAACAACTGCTTAAGTTTTAAAAACTATAAACACACACTTAAAATTTTTGAAAATTACAAGTGGCACCATAAAATTTAGAAAAGTATAAACTGCCACTTTTAAAAGCCATAAAATTCATATGATCCCTAGAGAATATAAAAATTATAAAACTCCCTGTGAAAATTTTAAAAATTACAAATAGCCCTCCTAAAATTTTATGAACAATCCCTTGAAAATATTACAGCTAGTCTGTAACGCACCGCCCCAGAATCCCGGAGTCGGTACTGTTGGCCTTCTTGTTTTGATGGTGATTTAGCAAACAATTTATATCTAATATTGTTTTTCTAGTGTTTGTATTTTATATTTATTCTAGACAAACAACATGTTGGAGGATGGATGGAATAGAGCTTCAACAATCATATCCAAAGGAGGTTGGCAGAATGTCGGGTTGAAGCCTTGCAATTCAAAGTTAAAGATTAAGTTCAAGCTTCATCCGCATGTGTACCAAGTAGAGCTTCATCGAATATCAAGATAGCTTGGGTAATTTAGTTTTAGGTTTATACTTGTGTGTAGATACTTTAAGCTCATATATTATTTATACTTGTGTGTAGATACTTTAAGCTCATATATTAATCACACACACGTATTTGTTGATTTTGTTGAAATATAGGTGTTTTTGTGAAAATATTGTTTTATTTGTTTATAGACTTTAATATCAGTTTATACATATTTTATTAAGTCTATAAAATCACTTTATAAAGTTTCAAAACATGATTTAGTCAAATGACAAAAACAAGTGTTTTTACATTTATATGTTTTGGACTATTTTGCAAAATAATGATATTTTACAAATATGAAGTGCAATTCTAAAAATTATTTTTGTAACATGTTCATTAACATGTTTATAAACATTCTCCAAAGGTTTATATTTTTTAGAATTTATTTGCTATTTTTAAAGGCACTTCAAAAATCAGTTTTTCTATTCAAAACAGGCTGATACAGTGTTATCAGTCGACTGATGGAAGTTATCAGTCGACTGATAAAAATGCTTAGAATCTTCATTTTGCTTTCTGCATTATTTCAGTCGACTGATGTGTCGACCGATGTCATCGGTCGACTGATGTGTCGACCAATGAGATGTTTTTCAGTTTTTTCAGTTTTGTAGTTTTTGACCAGTTTACTAAATAATTTATTTCTCTCCAATAGGAAGAGATAACCATGAAATTATTTTTGTAACATGTTCATCTACATGTCTAGAATCTTCCCTAAAAATTTAATGATTTGTGGAGATGTTTTACTGTGTCAAATCGATTTTACAAAGTTGGATGTTTTAGCAGTTTTTGGTATCTATAATATCTGTGTTCAATCAATTATTTCTCACAATTGGGAAGTGATATTTGAGAAATTATTTTTTAAACTTGTTCATCTACATGTTTATAAACTTCCCTCAAAATCTCATAATTAATGGAGTTCATTTACTATTTTTAATTGATTTTACAAAACAAGATACGCAAAATTCCAGCTCTCTGTAAAATCTGTTTTTTCACCAAACGAGGTCATCAGTCGACTGATGTATTTTTTCAGTCGACCGACGACCTCATAACAGCTATAATTTTTAGATTTTGATATATTTGTTATTTTGTCTTTTTTCTTGGTTTTCTTGGGTTTTTGGGCTTTGCCTTATGATCCTATATATACCCCTTGCCCTCTAACTTCTGAAGTGACCAAGAAAATATTTTAAACAAGTTTAAAGAGTTTTAAACAAGGTTTAAGTTTGGTTTAAGTGTGTTTATAAGCTTTTAAGCATTTGAGTGTTTTCGTTTTGTGAATCAATTCCACAAGAGCTTGAGGAGATCATCTATTGAAGTTTGAGCTTCCAACTATTTGTTGAATCTAGAAATATCGACTTATGGGATGTTATTGATTGTGCTTATATTGTGCCCACTTTGGAGATATCCAAGTTGAGCAATCATGATAAGAAAATGTTTTTAATGAACAAACATTTGTTAGAATTTTTGCTTAATGCTTTTGACTCATCCATTTCTAACAAATTTGTTCATTTTGATAGTGCTTACAAACTTTGGAAATTTATTGAAGCACATCAAGGGGACTTGGAGGCAATCCGACAAGCTTTGGAGGATTCTTCTTCAAGTTCATGTGGAGCATTATGCACACGGCCACAAGAGGATAACTCTTGTGTAGTAAGCGATTCCGATTCCGATAATGATTTATTTATTGATGAACTCGCTTGTGCATATGAAAGATTATCTCATGCCTGTACAAAATTACAAAAAAATTTTATTGATCTTAAAAGCAAGCATGTAGAATTAAAATCCGATCATGAGTTGCTAGTGTCCAAATTTGATGTCATTGCACAAGAAAATACTATGCTTAAAGAAAACAATGACATGCTAAGTTTTGAAAATAAAAAATTAACTTCATCTATTACAAGCTTAACTCATACTAATAATAATGCCATGATAGAAGTAGAAATAATTAGAAATGAGTTTAATTTATTTAAATATGATCATGTTTCATTTACTTCTATTTCCAATGCTTGTATGCCTAAAAATGAGTTGGATAATGTTAAAGAACGCATATCATCTTTAGATTCAACCCTTAAAACATGCATTGTAGATAATAAGAAACTTATGGACTTAGGTGCAAAGTCTCGTACTACAACTTCTAAACCCGTACACTTTGCACACTTGTATAGCAAAGCTTATAAATATTCTATTTGCGGTCGTAAAGGCCGTTTAGCTAAGTTTTGCTATGATGCACATAAATCCTTCAAGACTAATGTTTCTTGTGCATCTCATAAGGCTTCTTCATCACATGCACATGCACATGCACACTCTCATAAAGTTCATCATATGCATGCTCATGTGTATTCATGTGATCTTTGTGGTCGTTTTGGTCATTTGGCCAAATATTGTTTTGATTTGAAAAATAAATCTAATTTGCCAAATGTTTCTAGTAGTCCACATGTTTATAAATGTAATGTTTGTGGTAAACATGGCCACCTAGGAAAGTTTTGTTTTGATAATGTTTCACATTTGCAAAAAGCTTCCAATAATCTACCCTTATTTGCAAATATTCCATGTGCACCTTTTAATGGTCAACATAAGCAAATGGTTCCTTTCCATTGTACATATTGCAATCGGAATGGTCATTTGAGTGATTATTGCTATGACCGATCCCGTGCACCACATATGCCCAAGAGGGTTCATAACCCTAGGGCTTTGAGCTTAAATGATAGGGGTCATGTCCCTAAATCTTTTGGTACCAAGAGTTCTTGGGTACCAAAACCACCCATGGGTGGCTCGGCCCAGTGCCGGCCACCCATGGGTGGCCGACCCAGATCTGTGCACGGGCACAGTTCAAAGAGCCTATAAATAGGCTCCCCTTTGTTCATTTGAAAAGGTTGGAACTTGGAGAGCCGTTACTCTGCCGAATTGAAGATTGAGCTCAGAGCTTTGAAGACTTAAGGACTTGAAGATTCAGATCTGATTCTCGGCGAGCATCCACGTCACAAAAGGCAGGAGTTCGAGAGAGGTAAAGATCAGATCTGAGATCTACACGAGATCACACTCCGGATCAAAGCTTGGCCTTTGATCCCGAGAATTAAGGGCGATTATTTCCTTGGTGAACTAATCCCCCCCGACTATTATTTCCTTCGCGAAATAATACCCGTCGAATCGTGTAGATCCGACCGGATCTAGATCGCGCGGTGGTCCACGGATTAACCCCGGCGTCGGTAAAGAACCCACACAAGCGAGCGACCGCAAAACAGGAGCTCGCGATTTGTTCG
>NC_033800.1:94827745-94936985 GCF_001876935.1 Asparagus officinalis
GCGATGGAGTCTACGGACGGGGTCCGCTACAACGCGGATTTGAAGAATAGGAGAGGCAAACAGCCTCAACAACTGAAGAATGGCGGTTCCTCCAAGCCGCCGACGAACGAATGGATCCGGGTCAAACGGAACCGTTCGACACTCGAAGAGCAGATTCACAAACGCCGCGCATTGCTTGCACAAGCAAAAATCCTTGTGCAGAAGGCCGAGGAGTTGAAGAAAGGAAGAGTAGCCAAGAAGCCGCCATCAACCCGCCAAGTGTGGAGGCCGAAGCAGCCGCCAACCAAAGTTCAACCTCCGGTGAATCAACCAAAGTCGCCGGTAATCCCAATAGCTTCTTCGGGAGATCATGCAGAATCGTCCCAAAGGAAGAAGCCAGTCTTGGAGCGTCTCGGTCCACTTTCTGATAAGCGAGTCAAAGCTCCTGTTCAAGATCGTCTGGGCCCAATGAAGAAGCCCCAGACGATGCAGCATGCTGGGGGTCGCCGTCACCTCCAACATGACAAAGAGACCAAGGCAGTCATGCGCACCAACTTGCGCATTGAAGTCCAGGAGCCCGCCGAGAACTCATAACTTTTGAAAGCCCAACGAAGGCGATCCAACCTCAGATGGAAACATTATCATCTGATAGTGATAGTGTTATACCTGAGAAGTCGTGCCCGCACACGATAGGTTACTCCGACTGTCAAAATGACGAGTTGTACTATCGTGCTGGGGGTACGAATAAAACCAGGAAAAGGAGTCCCCGAGAACAGGAAACTCAGTGCCCCTGTTCCAAACTCATTCGGACAGTATTGTCTGAATGCAGCTGCATCAAGGCGGTCCCCGAACGAGTTTCAGTTTTCGAAAGGCTCAGTACTGAAACGCCGAAAACAAGGCCTAGGCGTTTCCGATGAAAAAGAACGGTGGTTGAAGAGGGAGAATTTCCGAGGGTCACCACCAACATGACCAGCAAGGGGACATCGGCACGAGATAATCTTTCCGAGTGTCACCACCAATATGACCAGCAAGGGGACATCGGCACGGGATAATCTCGAGTCGATTCTGAAAGCATCCCGGCCTATAACCCGTCTGCAGTCCGGAACCATCAAGCGAGCAACCTATGGTAGGGTTCGGACAAGACTCCCTTCAGAAGACGAAGAATCTGATGCCGGCTCCGCAGTTGCATCAGATAATACGGTATCCAGCGAGGGACAACCCCGCGAGGCACTTATGATAAGTGCGGAGCAAGTGGCCAAAATGCTTGAAGACGCCTTAGCTAAGCAACAGGAAACCTTCAGGTTCGAAATGCAGATGGCCATGCAAAACATGAGAGAAATACATGACCAACAAATCCAGGCATTGACGAACCAGCAAGGCGAGCCAAGTCGTCGTAACCCGGTTAATCTGGAAGATGAGGACACAAATGCGAATGAGACGCATAATGCCAATAATCCTCCCGTCAATGCAGGGGGTGATAATGAGAATGCTAGCGAAAACACAGGTGAAAACTTGAAGATCAAGAACCTCGAGAGCAAAATCAACACATTGATCTCCGCTCAAGAGACGAAGAAAACAGGCATTCCCTGTCCATACCCAGCCATGCAAAATATGAGAGAAATGCATGACCAACAAATCCAGGCATTGACGAACCAGCAAGGCGAGCCAAGTCGTCGTAACCCGGTTAATCTGGAAGACGAGGATACAAATGAAGCTCGTAATACCAATAATCCTCCCGTCAATGCAGGGGGTGGTAACGAGAATGCTAGTGAGGACACAGGTGAAAACTTGAAAATTAAAAATCTCGAGAGCAAAATCAATACATTGATTTCCGCTCAAGAGATGAAAAAGACGGGCATTCCTTGTCCATACCCAAGAGAGTGGGAATCAATCCCATATCCGGCGAAGTTCAATTTAATTAACTTCATGCCGTTTAATGGGATGGGTTCACCCACTCAGCATTTGATTTACTTCAAATCGCACCTGGGAGTTATCTCTGGCAATGAGCCTCTGATGGTGCGGTCATTCGTCGGCACTCTTCGCGGAGCCGCCTTCGATTGGTATCGCCGCCTAAGCCAGGTAGTGTGAACAGCTGGGACGACATGGAGACCAAGTTTCTCGCCAACTTCTTCGACGACGACACAGAGATATCCATCGGGTCGTTGCTTGATGAGAAACAGAAAGACGGGGAATTGGTTGACACCTTCGTCAAGAGGTTCCGGAACAAGGCGATGAACTGTCGGGACCCGATCACTGAGGAGTTTATTCTCCAGACTTGCCACAATAACCTCGCGCTGGACGTGTTGGAAGCAATGGGGACAGCACCGTCCAAGACATGGAAGGATCTGAAGGTCCGAGGAGAGCAAGCCGAGCGATTCCTCAGAAGAAAGAAGGCGGAGAGAGGCCAACAGGCGACAAATGCTCCAGCACAGAATTTCGTCCCACGGGGGAAAGGTAAGGCACATGCTAATGCAGTTGATGCTAATCAAACCTTTCAATTGCAACCTCAGCAACAACAGCAGCAGCAACGAGCGTCACAACAATCGCAGTCACAATGGCAACAACGGCCTCAGAAGCAGAAATCTTCAGAGCCGAGGTTTCCCAAAGTGTACTCCTTCAAAGATGACGAAGTTCCCGGCATCTTTAAGTACCTGTTGGAGAACAACAAAATTCAGCTGCCAGCGATTGTGGATCAAGAAGGGGCTAGCAAAGTGACGGATCCGAGGTATTGTGCATACCACAGAGCGGTCCATCACCCTACGAAGTCATGCTACCACCTCAAGGACAAGATCCAGGCGCTAATTGATGTAGGCGTCATAACCCCGAAGCCGTCCAAGAATGTTGGAGCAAACGCGGTTTCAATCAGCTTTGGATCAGTGCCCACAGCGTGGTTCGAACCAAAACGCATCACCAAAGTGGGAATGAAGACAATAAATGACGACCCATACGGACAACGCCAGAAAGGACTTGTGCCACACACAGCCCCGAATGGTGAGATTCTTTGGGTTCATCCAGATCTGATTGAAGATGAACCCTACTAAATCTTTCCTTGGAATGTCTAGCGGAAAATTCCTTGGATTCGTCGTCACCACTAAAGGTATACATATCGATCCTGACAAGGTAAAGGCAATACACGAACTGCAACCTCCTAGAAATTTGAGAGAGCTCAGAGGATTGCAAGGGCGGCTAGCTTACATCCGGCGGTTCATCTCAAACCTTTCTGGGAAGTGCCAGCCATTCTCTAAGCTAAACAAGAAAGGGGTGTCATTCATCTGGGACGACGCCTGCCAAAAAACATTCGAAGATATCAAAACGTATCTGACGAATCCTCCTGTTCTCGTTGCACCGAAGTCGGGTAAACCTTTCTTAATTTACATTAAGGCGATGAACCACTCGATAAGTGCTTTACTAGCGCAAGACGACGATGACGGTCACGAACAGGCGGTTTATTACCTAAGTCGGACCTTGATAGGCGCCGAGTCTCGATATCCGATGATCGAGAAAGAATGCCTCGCATTGGTATTTGCAATGCAAAAGATGCGGCATTACTTGGTTGGACAGACGATTCACGTCATTTCCAATGTTAACCCAGTACGAGTATTTATGACGCAACCAGCCTCTATGAATTGGCGGTTAGCGAAATGGGCCCTTCTCTTGTCCCAATATGATTTGCACTTCAAGCAGCAGAAGTCGATCAAAGGACAAGCGATTTGTGATCTTCTGGCGGCAAACCCGACCACAGATACGGCAGAAGTATATGATGACTTGCCGGATGAAACCCACGAGGTTAATACGACGTCACACCAACAAGTGTGGCAATTATATTTTGATGGTGCTTCGAGGGCAGTTAATAGAGTAATAACCCCAGGAGGTTCTACAGTTTCTTCCGGGGTTGGGGTTGTCTTAATCTCCCCGGGAAAGATGTGATGCCTCGAGCTTATTCATTGACTAGTCCGTGCTCCAATAACGTAGCCGAGTACAACGCGCTTCTCATTAGACTCAGTTTCGCCAAGGAGCTGGGGGTCAAATATCTCAAAACTTTTGGGGATTCTCAATTGATAGTCAACCAAGTCCGTGGAGAGTATGAAGTCAGGAACCAAGACCTGATCCCATACCACCAGGAGGCCATCAAAATGGCAGAATCTTTTGAAGGATTCTTCATTGAATACATCCCTCGTCTCCAGAACGCTTATGCGGATGCACTGGCAGCACTAGCAGTATCACTTGCGCAGCCTCCCGAAACTGAGCTGTTAGTCACAGTGAGGACGCATCAACTCTGCATACCCATATACAGTATGGAGATTGAACAGGAAGATGATAGAAATATGAGCGCCAAAGAGGTGAATTCAACTCAAATTGGGTCTGAGTCCCGAGATAGGCGTTTTCCCATCATTGACTACGTCCAGTATGGTATTTTGCCAGAGGATGTAAAAGAAAGAGAATCAATCCGCCGAAGAGCACCAAGATTCTTCTATAATGCCGAGACCCATACGTTATACCGTAGAGGGTACGATGGTTTGTTACTCCGATGCCTTTCGAACAAAGAAGCAGAAGAAGTTCTTAAGGAAGCACACGAAGGAGAATGCGGGGCACATCAGCCTGGTCCTAAACTGTATGATCGCATCAGGAGAATGAGATATTTCTGGCCAACGATGGTTCGAGATGCAATCGAACACGCACGAGAATGCCACGCTTGTCAGATACATGAGAATTATATGCATCAACCGCCAGAGGTCGGTCCTATTTTTCCCCCTTCAGTCCAAGGCGATCGATTCATCCTCGCAATTACAGATTATTTCTCAAAGTGGGCTGAAGCAATTCCGCTCAGAGAAGTGAAGACAAACAACGTCATCAATTTCATCAAGCTTCATGTCATATACTGACATGGCGTGCCAAGACGGATCATTCATGACAACGGTCCACAGTTCATAAGCAACGCCTTTATCAGGTTTTGTGACAAATTCAAGATTGAAATCAACAGCGTATTATCCAGCTGCAAACGGATTAGCTGAAGCTTTCAATAAGACGATCATTAAGATCCTGTCTAAGCTCGTGAAGACCAACAAACGAGACTGGGACGATAAACTTGGGGAGGCACTCTGGGCTTATCGCACCACCATACGCACTCCTACGGGAGCTACTCCGTACTCGTTAGTATATGGATGCGAAGCGGTGCTACCTTTGGAAATTCAAATTCCCTCCCTTCGGATCGCTCTCGCAACGGAGATGACGACCGAAGAACAACATCAGAAGCGTCTCGAAGAGCTCGAGAGGCTGGATGAAAAGCGTTTGGAGGCTCAACAACACATCGAGTTTTACCAAGCCAGGATGTCAAGGGCTTTTAACAAAAGAGTCCGACAGAGAAGCTTCAAGGAAGGAGATCTGGTCCTCGCTGCTCGCCGACCAATAATTCTCACCTCCAAGAAGAAAGGTAAATTCGAACCCAAGTGGGAAGGACCATTTGTGATAGATACAGTCTACTCAAACGGTGCATATCGCCTGATTACTCAAGAAGGCACCAGGCAATTAATGCCAATAAATGGGAAGTTCCTGAAAAAGTACTATCCCTAGTACATTCAGGATAACCCATTTACCGGGAACTTCCTTGAAGAATATTACACTTAATATTCTAGAGGATAACCCAAAATCTTTCTTTTTGCCAGCAAAAACCCTCACTGATCAATTTCAATTGACAGTGAGTCCACCAAAAATGTTTTTCTGGCCCTCTTGATTCTTTCCATGAACAAGAGGTCCACTTTCAGTTCGGAGTCCTCTTTCGATAAACGAAAGAACTCCTTCCCTTTTTCTCTTTGGTTAAACCTTTTTCATGGTTATAATCAAAGTTGAAATTTCGCTTCGATAAACGAAGAATTCATCTTTCGATCAGATAACCAATCCTATAAAAGGTAAGTTTATCTAGATCTTCCAGATTCTCGGAGTGGACACCCCACTTCTAGTTTCTTCCTCGCTGGAAATAGAATATAAAATTCTTCCTTTCCAGGATCAGGGAATAGAATATAAAATTCTTCCTTCCTTGTTTTCGGGTTCGCCTTCACCCTAAAAGAAGACCGGGAAATAGAATATAAAATTCTTCCTTTCCCGCATTGATCTTTTCCAAAATTTGTCAATTTAGGATTCATCCTAGGAAGTTTATCCCGAATCCTAAGCAGGGATAAGTCTGCGCCTGACACGCGCTGCCGGTTAGTTCTTAACCGTTTAAAAAGAACACCCGTTCACATATTCGACATTGTGACAGGTTGTTATTAATAACACCAGAATCCATGCCTTACACGCATGGGGAATTTCATCCCGAATCCTAAGAAAGGATATGCCGACGCCTAACACGCGTCGCCGGTTTAGTCTTTCTCCGAAGAAAAAGACATCAGAGTTCGATTCTGGGGAATTTTATCCCGAAGCCTAAGTAGAGATAAGTCAGCGTCTAAAACACGTTGCTGGGTAGCCTATTCCCATAACAATGGCGAAGTTTATGTATTCAACATCATAGCACGAAAATCTCAGAGAATTCACTCTCTTAGCACAACGTGACATGCGGAACGGATTTAGACAATCCACATGCTAGCCCGACTCAAACGGTAGTCGGTAAAGGCTAATCAAACCTGTTAAGGGCTAGGGGTTAGCCAAAAATCCTAAAGTCAACACCTAACACGTGTCGCCGGGTAGCCTATTCCCGTAACAATGGCGAAGTCTATGTATTCAACATCATAGCACGAAAGTCTCAGAGATTCATTCCCTTAGCACAACGTTACATGCGGAACGGATTCCGATAATCCGCATGCTAGCCCGACTCAAACGGTAGTCGGTAAAGGCTAATCAAACCCGTTGAAGGCTGGGGGTTAGCCAAAAATCCTAAAGTCAACACCTAACACGTGTCGCCGGGTAGCCTATTCCCGTAACAATGGCGAAGTCTATGTATTCGACATCATAGCACGAAGTCTAAGGGAGTTCATTCCCTTAGCACAACGTTACATGCGGAACGGATTCCGATAATCCGCATGCTAGCCCGACTCAAACGGTAGTCGGTAAAGGCTAATCAAACCCGTTGAAGGCTGGGGGTTTGCCAAAAATCCTATGAGTATTATGGTCAATCATGTCAAACGTGATGAGGAATCATAATAAAGATAAAGATAAAAACCAATTCCACTAAAGAGAATCAAATGTCAAGGTTTTCAGCAAATAAAATCATACATCAAGCCCATGGCTAAGAATCTGCTGACTGAATTCAGATAACTTCTCGTCATAAGAGCGTCTAAGCTCCTCCTGCAACTCAGCTCTAACAGACTCTTCGTTCGCAGCTAAAGTCCTCACAGCATCCTCCTCTGTCTCAGCCAGTCTCTGCTTCAAGGACTTCAGCTCATCAGATAAAGCAGCATTTGCTTGCTGATTCTGCATCTTTGTGTCTTCCTTCTCACGGAGTTCTCGTCGGAGCTGATCTATCTGAGAATCAAGCTCCTCGAGGAAAGAAGATCTAGTGGCGAAATCAGCCTCAACTCGATCTATGCGGTCCCGCTGCACCTGAATCTCGAGCTCAGCAACCATCCGAGTACTGCGCCATGTCTGTAAGCGAGCATCCAACTCGGCAGCAACGAATGAAGAGGCACCTGTATCCCGGAGCTCATGAAACATCTGAAGCTCACGCTCTAAGCGATCAAGGTCATCAACCATAGCCGTCGCTAGATCCGGACATCCTATGTCCCTAATCAAGTTTATCTTGGAATCGAGGTAGGGCTTAAATTGGCGAAGAGAAAGTCCGTCGTGGAGGAGTTTGCCAATTATAACAGTCAGGGAGGAGAAATAAGAGCGGACTTCTACGCTGATGATGATCTTCTCAGGGTCATCCCCTGATAACAACTCCTTAACGAGGATATGAAGCTGAGAAGGAAGCCCTACACAAAGAAGAGAAGTTCGTCAAAAGCCTCAATGAGGAAATGAACGGCATCGCTCAGCTAATTAAATTATACCTCCTTCCCCTCGAGTCACTGGGGGTGATGGAGATGTAACAACTGTAGCTGCATCGACTGGTGGAGTTGGTCGCACAGCCGGCTCAACATGGTCTTTCTCAACAAAAGCTCCTGTCAAATTCAAAACAGAATTCGCAGAGGCGTTACATTATAGCTGCATTAGTCAAGGTCGACTAAGGTATGGCTCTATGAAACACTGATTCCTCACCCGGAAAGTCAGATAACCCGGCCTGATGTTCACCAGCCAGTTAAAGCAGCCGACGTCTAAATGAGTTCGATACCCCCCTCGGCTTTTCCTCATCAATCAGACACTCGCTGTATTGGCCGGAGAACTGTGGAAAGCAAGTGGAAAACGCCTAACACTTGTGGACCTGTAGCTGCTGTCTGACGTCAGGGAATCCTCGCCCCTCCCACTTGCCATTCTCAAACAACTGTAGTAGGGAAGCGGAGGGGTCTATGGCATACGGTACTGGCATCATATCAGAACGATGAAGGACGAACCAAGCCATCAAATAAGTGTACGGAAGCTCCACCTTAATGGTAGGAATCTGAGTCGGTAGTTCACTTTCCTTCCGTGTAAAAGCACTAGAAATCTGTCGAAGCCCTCGATGAATGTTAGCCACCATCACCGGAAGAAGCGAAAGTTCCTTTTTGTAGGCAAGCTGAACTGCTGGGTAGAGCACCTCCAATGGCAAGATATCACTAGACTGATACGGGACCACGCATTTCTTCAACCAGATAGCGAGGTAACCGGCTAGAAGGGTCATCGGTCGAATCGGCGCGGTCGCATGCCACAAGAATGATTTGAACTTGGTCCCTGTAGGAAAACCACTCTCAGGACTGCTAGTGGTATAGGAATGAGCATCAACCTTCTTCAGTAGATTATTCACCCCTGAAGGAGTGAGTGGATCCAGCTCACAAATAGCCTCGCCAGAATTGCTCTCTAGATTCCTGAACAAATAAGACGCAAACTGTTTCTGGCTCACATGGGATTTAGCCCTCTTCGCTAAAGGTTCAGACTGCACCAAAGCGATATGATAGTGACATGTGAGATCCCATAAAGTCTCGTACCGGTCGGGCATGCGATCCTTCAGCTGACTTAATTCTTGGTTGGAGGGAAAATATTCCTGATATAACATCTGTCCCATAGGCAAACCAGAAATCCTGTGCATCTCATGGAGGGCCAAGCCCAACTCCCCTTGCCGGGTCAGAAAAGTGTTCGAATCCGGGTTATAGAGCTCGCACAAAGCGAAGAAAGCTCGCACAAAGCAAAGAAATGCTTCGTGCTAACAGGCAAACCATACATGGTGGCACGAACGGCTGCATACAGACCACAAGCGTGCAACTCCTCGCTCCATCGGCTTAAGACGTACTTCGTCATGCGAGTCCACCAAAGCTTGTCCAAAGAATGGACCCAACCATAAAACCTGTGGCGTGTCGCAGACATCTCTCGTCCTAAAGCAGCGAGGCGATTCTTCAAAGTAGAAGCAGCGGCAAGAAGCTCGTTACGTGGCGGTGCATCTAACCCCAATACTCCAGGATGCAATCCAGTGATGTGACTCCTGCTCGAACCAGGAGCTGCCTGATGAGTGATGTATCCGCAGTGAACGCTCTCATGCTCCTCCGTCAAGCGCCACGACATCTCCCGTGTCACAGCCTGACGCCGGAGCTCAGTCAACGAACGATGCCGAGGAATCTTCGGTAAATATATGAAACCGATGCCAGTCTTATGAAGCCACTGCTCAGCATCAATAAACACGGCATCCGGATCTCTGGCAGAATCGCCAAATAAAAAATCGGTCTTCTTGAGAGGCTGAATCAAACTGGCATCCTTCACGAGGGGCGCATCTGTAATCAACTGGCGAAGAGCTCGATATCCACCTTCCTTCACCACTTGGGCAACCTCTGTCGACATGCCCGAAGCAAACCGAGGAGTGACTGGGATAGGGGAGAAATCGTCGGAAGTCGAATAGTATTCGCCACGACGCCCGTACACTGCGTGAGATGAGAACGCACCAGAAGGATATTCCACTGGAAGCAAAAATTTAAACAGTTGTTAGTCTCAATCATAAAAGGAAGTTGAAAGGATATTCCACTGGAAGCAAAAATTTAAACAGTTGTTAGTC
Source organism: Asparagus officinalis (assembly GCF_001876935.1). Taxonomy (NCBI): domain Eukaryota; kingdom Viridiplantae; phylum Streptophyta; class Magnoliopsida; order Asparagales; family Asparagaceae; genus Asparagus; species Asparagus officinalis. The sequence goes on from NC_033800.1 coordinate 94,837,830, forward strand.
TCAATCATAAAAGGAAGTTGAACTCATGAGTAAGATAGAGTCACTGCCTTATAAAGGGTGAGACGATTTGGCCATATTATGCACTTATAAGATAGGGTATATCGACTATATATCCTTGCCTTATAAGGCACAATGCAGCGTCAAAACGCCCCCTTTATTGATTTTGAGATATGGTTTTGACCAAGCAAAACATATCTTTAAAGCGTCGATCCTCGCCAAGGAGAATCAAGGCTCTTCCCGATTGCCTCACCAAGAAGAACAAAATGGGGATAAAAGGGACCAATTTGCAAATTTCCAAGAAAAAAAGGACTAATTTGTAAATTTCCAAAAATAGCTCACCAGCATAAGAGGGAGGCGCGCCATCAACCGACGCGGTAGAGGATTGACCCCTCGCAATACGAGACATAGAGACCTGCAAAATAAATTAAGGAATCAGATCCAGAAAAAGTTCCTCTTTTTTTTGCAATTCTCCCCCCCCCTGAAAGGTGAGCTCGAGGCGCCAAATCTTAATCCTAACCCTCGCATGCGACCCCACAAATTCATAAATTGAATTAAGCATAAAAAAATGCTAAAATGGTTGAGGATTTACCTGAGGGAAAGCTCGTGGATCCAATAAAAATCAGATCTTGAAAGAGACTCAGACCACGCGCTCGAGGGGCCTGAGAGAAATTCTAAATATGGAAGTTTTGAGGGATTTCTCAGTCAAAGATCCAAAGGAAGACTAGATCTAATGCAACTATGAAGTTTTGAGGGAGAAAAGATGCTCGAGGGAAGAGAAAAGTGGAAAAAGGGTCAAGGGGGGGGGCGGCCCTAATGAGGAGAAAAAAGAGCTCTTTTATAATGTTGAACCAAGCCTAGTTGAACCGGACCAGACCAAGTTGAACCGGACCAGACCTGGTTTGAACCAGAATTCAAATTGAAGCCGAATCGAGCATCGAAACAACTTCAAATCGACAGAGGGTTCAGTCCTTGGTTTATTCTTGCCTCTCCCACATGTTCGGAAAAATCAGAAGATTTTTTGAGCCGAATTACTGCCTTTTTGGCTCATTATCAAGCCAGTTCAGCTCATTTGAGCACAGAAAATACTCCAATAAGGTATACGAGTATAAACTATTCCCTATTTTTTGGTTGAGAAGTTTCTGGAGAGTATTTTTCTAAAAAATATTCTTAAGGATAACTCAACAACACTACGCCGGACAACGCGTCACAAATAAAAATTCAACGCCAATAATCGATGGTCAGCTAAAGATTAGAAAGTCAGGAATCGACTTCAAGTTTAAAATTCCGACAACGGTCAGCCAATAAATGCAACACCGGAACTCTTACAAACATTCGACAAAGCACCGAATAGTCTGGAGGATTGAAGGAATCAAGAACGGAAGCCATTCTAAGGTCCCGTTACACCGATTGAAGGTTGGGACAATCATATCCAAAGTATTCCAGACTCTTCTATAAAAGAACGAGGCTGAAATACTTTGGAGGGGGTATCTGTAGGCGTATAAAATTGCTTATAGGTCCCTTAGCACAGCTTGGCATAAACCAACGAACCAACGAGGCGACAAAGTTGACGAATCGCACGCAAGCAACGGAATACATCCATTCGCGTATAGAATCAAGCCAAGGGTTCGAAGAGTCAACGAGTCATCCAACCAAGAGCAGACTCGGATGAATCACGATCGAATCAAGATCAGTTTCGGACTCGAACTCAGAAGTGGATTTACTGCCTAATCAGGAATCAGATCTACTGCCAAATCAAATCAACAAATCAGAGTCCGAATCAACCACGAACCGGACAAAACAACAAAACTCAACACCTAAGGGGGGGGCTCGGCCAAAACCGAGCCACCCATGGGTGGCTCGGCCCAGTGCCGGCCACCCATGGGTGGCCGACCCAGATCTGTGCACGGGCACAGTTCAGAGAACCTATAAATAGGCTCCCCTTTGTTCATTTGAAATGGTTGGAACTTGGAGAGCCGTTACTTTGCCGAATTGAAGATTGAGCTCAGAGCTTTGAAGACTTGAGGACTTGAAGATTCAGATCTGATTCTCGGCGAGCATCTACAAAAGGCAGGAGTTCGAGAGAGGTAAAGATCAGATCTGAGATCTACACGAGATCACACTCCGGATCAAAGCTTAGCCTTTGATCCCGAGATTTGGGCGATTGTTTCCTTGGTGAACCAATCCCCCCCCCGGCTATTATTTCCTTTGCGAAATAATACCCGTCGAATCATGTAGATCTGACCGGATCTAGATCGCGCAGTGGTCTACGGATTAACCCCGGCGTTGGCAAAGAACCCACACAAGCAAGAGACCGCAAAACAGGATCTTACGATTTGTTCTAAAGGAAAGTTGTAAAAGGAAAGGCGTTGGCAAAGAACCCACACAAGCAAGAGACCGCAAAACAGGATCTTGCGATTTGTTCTAAAGGAAATTTGTAAAAGGAAAGTTGTAATTTTTTCTTTTTCTTTGAATTTCGTTGTAATCGGATCTAAAAAAGACCGGATCTTTTGTAACCGAAAAACAGTTATTCAAGATAACAATGAATTCAATGAAGGCAATTTTCACCGCGAACACATGGGTACCCAAAGGTACTAAGTTTACTAACCACCAATGACCCAAGATTTGGGTACCTAAAGTTACTACACCTTCCTCTCTTGTAGGGGACATCACGGCAACGACGTAAAGAGATATGGTACCTTGATAGTGATTGCTCTCATCATATGACGGGTAACAAAGAATTATTTGCAACCCTATCAAGGATTGAAGGAGGTAGTGTCTCCTTCGGTGGTGGTGATGTAAATGTTCCACATGCACCTTTTAATGGTCAACATAAGCAAATGGTTCCTTTCCATTGTACATATTGCAATCGGAATGGTTATTTGAGTGATTATTGCCATGACCGATCCCGTACACCACATATGCCCAAGAGGGTTCATAACCCTAGGGCTTTGAGCTTTATTGATAGGGGTCATGTCCCTAAATCCTTTGGTACCAAGAGTTCTTGGGTACCAAAACAAATTTGATATTTAAACCAAGAATTTTAGTATTTTTATTTTTCTTTTCTTGGTTTTGAAAATTATGCTTTGAAATTTTTGTATATGAAAACAATTTTTTTTTATCAATTCTTTTGTTTTCATGATTATTGGTTTTGTTTTGACGAGATGTTTGTTTTATATAACCCCCCCCGGATTATTGGGTGCTTATTCCCAAATCTTGTTTACCGGGTGCTAAAATATTCATATGGGTTGATACTAGCTCAATAGCTAGATATAATTGCCTCTCTTGATTTTTGAAAATCAATGATGATTTGGTTTTATGTTCTTGTATGATTTACTTGTCATTTATGATTTCATTTGATTGATTTGTTTTTATTTGAAAACATTTTGCATGATTCTCATGCTCTTTTTCTTTTGATTTCATAAATCTATTTTATACATGGTTTTTATATTAGTGTAATGAGACACTATCTTCATAATGACATATTTATATGTGTTTTCATTATCTTTTTGTATGTGAGGAGTGTTTAGCATACTTTCTATCTATGCTTGCTCACATATGTATGCTTAGCATTCATTGCATATATTCATTAAGGCATTTTGATAGGGGGAGCAATCCCTATACTTATTTTATACTCACCCATGCTTATTTGTAGGGGGAGCTTTCACTCTCTTAATTCTTTTGTCCCCTTTTTGATGTTGTCAAAGGGGGCGTACTTGGAGGATGGATGGAATAGAGCTTCAACGATCATATCCAAAGGAGGTTGGCGGAATGTCGGGTTGAAGCCTTGCAATTCAAAGTTAAAGATCAAGTTCAAGCTTCATCCGTATGTGTACCAAGTAGAGCTTCATCGAAGTTTAAGATAGCTTGGGTAATTTAGTTTTAGGTTTATACTTGTGTGTAGATACTTTAAGCTCATATATTAATCACACACACGTATTTGTTGATTTTGTTGAAATATAGGTGTTTTTGTGAAAATATTGTTTTATTTGTTTATAGACTTTAATATCAGTTTATACATACTTTATTAAGTCTATAAAATCACTTTATAAAGTTTCAAAACATGATTTAGTCAAAGACAAAAACAAGTGTGTTTACATTTATATGTTTTGGACTATTTTGCAAAATAATGATATTTTACAAATGTGAAGTGCAATTCTAAAAATTATTTTTGTAACATGTTCATTAACATGTTTATAAACATTCTCCAAAGTTTTACATTTTTTGGAATTTATTTGCTATTTTTAAAGGCACTTCAAAAATCAGTTTTTCTATTCAAAATAGGCTGATACAGTGTTATCAGTCGACTGATAAAAATGCCTAGAATCTTCATTTTGCTTTCTACATTATTTCAGTCGACTGATGTGTCGACCGATGTCATCGGTCGACTTATGTGTCGACCAATGAGATATTTTTCAGTTTTTTCAGTTTTATAGTTTTTGACCAGTTTACTAAATAATTTATTTCTCTCAAATGGAAACTGATAATCATGAAATTATTTTTGTAACATGTTCATCTACATGTCTAGAATCATCCCTCAAAATTTAATGATTTTTGGAGATGTTTTACTATGACAAATCTATTTTACAAAGTTGGATATTTCAGCAGTTTTCGGTATCTGTAATGTCTGTGTTCATCAATTATTTCTCAACATTGGGAAGTGATATTTGAGAAATTATTTTTCAAACTTGTTCATCTACATGTTTAGAAACTTCCCTCAAAATTTCATAATTAATGGAGTTCAGTTACTATTTTTAATTGATTTTACAAAACAAGATACGCAAAATTCCAGCTCTCAGTAAAATCTGTTTTTTCACCAAACGAGGTCATCAGTCGACTGATGTATTTTTTCAGTCGACCGACGACCTCATAACGGCTATAAATTTTAGATTTTGATATATCCGTTATTTTGTCTTTTTTCTTGGTTTTCTTGGGTTTTTTGGGCTTTGCCTTATGATCCTATATATACCCCTTGCCCTCTAACTTCTGAAGTGACCAAGAAAATATTTTAAACAACTTTAAAGAGTTTTAAACAAGGTTTAAGTTTGGTTTAAGTATGTTTATAAGATTTTAAGCATTTGAGTGTTTTTGTTTTGTGAATCAATTCCACAAGAGCTTGAGGAGATCATCTATTGAAGTTTGAGCTTCCAACTATTCTCCCTCCAACTCTTGATCTATTGAGAAGTTTTCTAAACTCTATTTCTAGCTCTTTTATATATTTGATTATCATATCTTTTTGTTCACACACAACCTTTTGAGCTTATTATATTTACATTCATAGTATAATTTAGGGTTGTGGGTTTGTGACTAAGAGTTGTGCTTAATTGAGTTCTCACCTTGTTTAGAGAACAATCATTTGATTTATATTGTGCTTATTGTGAGATCACTTTGTAATATACTTGTACACCGAGAGAAGTGTGTGGCGAGAGTCGGGGAACGTCCCAAGAGGAGTGGCGTCGGTTGACGAACCTTGGGAGAGGTTATAACCGAGCACTTGAGGAAGACACGTCTAGTTCAACACTTAGTGGGTGTAGAGTGTGATTACAATAGTGTGTTGTTGTAAAGTTTTCGGTTAGCTAGAAAACCGAGTGTGAGGTGTAAACGTTATTCGGGTGAACGTAGAAAACACGGTTGTGTTAGTGGATTTCTCCCTGGGAGTGGGGAGCGGAGACGTAGGACGGAAGGTCCGAACTCCGTGATCATATTGTGTGTTTGAATGTGCTTTGGCGTTTATTCTTATTTGTGCTCATTGCTCATTTCGCCATTGTCTCATTATTTATATGATCCACTATCTAGTTCATATTGTTTACCCCTTGTGTTAGTTTTCATATCCTTACATATATCATATTATACATCTCTTTGGTAGGATATATCATCTTGTGTTAGTTTATATATCCTTGCATATATATATATTTTATCATATAGGATATATCTCATTGTTCATATTGCTTATCCTAGCTAATGTATCTTATTGCATTTTATTCTTGCTAGGATATCTTGTTAATTAATTTTTATTGGCATATAATCGGATTAGATTAGCATAATACCCTAATCACCCCCCTTTAGGGTCTAACAGGTACGTTATTAGATTTGATGTACTGACCTCACAAACCACCACATGTCTTTTTAACACATTTTGTCCTCACTCAAGCACTCCCTGGAAAACTTCTCAGGGGCTCACCCATCCTAGAATTTCTCCAGACCAAGCACGCTTAACTTTGGAGTTTCTAAGAATTGGGTTCTCGAAAAAAAGATGCATCTTGGTGGTATGAGTATTCCAATCAAATCTATCAATACTAATCTTTTTAAAATTACAAATATCCCTTAAAAGTTTTGGGGTATTACATAGTCCCTTAAAACTTTTTAAAATTACAAATATCCCTTTAAAATTTTTTATAAATAGCCTTCTAAAAATTTTATAACTAGCCTTATGAAAGTTGTGAAAATAATAGACATTATGCTCAAAATTTTAAAATATTGCAAACAACTCCTTAAAAATTTAACAAAATGCCTTGAAAGTTTCATTAATTGTAAAAACTATAAAAAAAATCTAAAAATTACAAATAGCCCCATAAAAGTTGCAAATAAGTCCTTAATATTCAAAAACCCCTGAGAAAGCTAATAATTAAAAGTAGTCTGCCCTTTTAACATATTCGAAGAGCATGTAAATGAATATATAAACCAAAGAATTCAAAACAATCCTTGCAAGCATAGGATTAATGCTTGTGATAAGGGTTAAAAATGATTAAATGATCATCAAACAGCTTGATAGTATGTCTTGAATTAGTTTTATATGAATCAACATTCTCATATTTGATTTATTTGCTTATGAAATATATTCATTTAAGGTTTAGTTCTTATAATCATTGTTAATACACACATGAGGTTATGTTTTGATGTCCTTTATATCTTTCTTGTTGTAGAGCCTATACTTTTCGCCTCCATTCAATATATCATACTCCTTTTAAAAGCACGAGTTCGAAAAAATCTTTCTATAGTCACTATTATCCTTTACTATTTTAAATATTTTATTTATATCTTAATCAATCCTAATCATAATTATATCATATCCTAATCCTACGTGAACTATCTATAGCTTAACAATTTAAAAAAATTTATTAATAAAATATTTAAAACATCATTTATGGTATTAATTTGTAAAGATAAATAAATTATACGTAACTATCGTACTATAATATATAAAGTATTACAAAAAAACTAAAAAGCTTTAAAATTGCACAAAAATACCCTGAAAATTTTAAAATTATAAAAACTTAAAACAACAAACATAAAATCAAGAAATTAATAGCGAAGAATTTAAAATTTGGCGGATAACATCTCATTATCTAAAAATTATAGACACACCCTCAAAAATTCAAATTACAAACAAGCACCTGAAATTCTAAAATTTCAAGACTTACAAACAACATAGATGAATTCAAGGGATTACCATAATGCACCTAAAAATTTCTGATATTTTAAAACTTAAAACAACAAACATGAAATTAAGAAATTAACAGCAGCCTCCAAAGAATTTAAAAATTTCAATTAACACCCTCAATGTCCTAAAAATTATAGAAACTCTCTCAAAAGTTCAAATTATAAAAAACAACCCTAAAATTATAAAATTTTAAAATTTACAAACAACAAAAGAAGAATTCAAGAGATTACCCTCATGTACCTAAAATTTTAAAATTTACCGAAGTTAACATCAAAGTTACAAAAGTTGTAGAAAAAACTTTTTCAAAATTTAAAAATTACAAAAAATCTTAAAATTTTAAAATTTATAACTGGTACACATCAAATCTAAAAACTATTAGTGTGACGCCACTGGGTTCACGCAAGACTACAGTCCAAGGTAAAACCAAGAATACCAAACCTGCCATGTACCACACCGTGCAATAACATGTTTCACCATCACAATTACTATCTCTCTAGTAGAGTCGATAACAGGTGTAGGTACAAAAGCAAGTAAAAGATAATACAAGAATCAACTGATGAAATAATGGAGATCAAATTAATATTTCATCAGCTAACATACTGAAGTACAAGTCAATGTCTGGAAAAAATGAACTGGAGTTCTCAACAAGTCTCAAATACAAAATGTCTGAATAAGAGGAAATAAGGCACACAGCCTTTACAACTTCTAGAAATAAAATCCTCAAATGTCTAAACAGAAGTCTACAATAGAGCTCAAAAGAAAAATATAACTAAAACAGATAGCTGAAGCTAAAGTGCATCGCCATCAACCTGCGACTCTCCAGGCTCTGCTCGTTGTATACAAAAAATACAGTTAATAGATATATATATAAAATCACTGATCCTATTTAGGAACTTACAACACGAGCTTAAGTACGTCGAGCGAAATAATCCAAACAAGAAAACCCTCATGTATATACCTTGTAGCTCAAATTGTAGATCCCTAATGAATAAGAGTCTTTTAGTACTTAGGAAATTACAACACGAGCATAGGTACATCGAGAGAAATAATCCAAACAAGGAAACCCTCATGTATATACATTGTAGCTCAAATTGTAAATCCCTAAATACCAAACCCGAAATCTAATACAAGAACTATAATAAAAGAAGACAAACACATCTTAGAACTTAAATCCAGTTCATGTCGTAACTCACATAAGTGTCATGTCCAGCCTATGCAAGTGTCAGTGTCAATCTCAAGGTCTAAACTGATGTCCAACACATGGACTAAAACTAGATGTAGTGGATGTCCAACACATGGACTGCATATGAAAATTATCCAACACATGGACTGAATGTTATAAATGTCCAACACATGGACTACACATAATAATTGCCCAACACAAGGACTAGATGAAATATATGAACAAATGCATATACCCTAATTTCTCACGTGTCTCGGTGTGCAAACCTAAACTTGTGTCTGCATGTCATCTCATATGTAAAGATACAGGTTAAACAATAATTTCTAATACCCATTATTCGAGGCGACTACTCGTTCATATTAAAGCACGCAACAACAATAAACAAGCATAAATAGTTTTAGTTAAACTGAAACAACCCAAACAGATCCAAACTGAGGAAACTGGAAAATTCCTCATCAGTCGACTCATGAGTCGACTGGGATTGGTCGACTCATTGGTTGACCAGAATAAAATATAAAATTATAAATTTTCCCGTTAGTTGACTCATTGGTCGACTCATCAGTCGACTCATAAGTCGACCGATAAGTCAACTCATTAGTCGATTGAATAGAAAATTCCTAGTTTTTTTGCATACGATTATTTACATGAAAAATTTAAATCTAAAGTTCTTCTTCATCATGTCCAACAAAATATTTCCGATTCTAACACATGTGTATCAATAGAAACGAAAGATTTTGCATGTAATAACTTACATTAAAATCCTAAACATATCTATCCCTGTTTAAAATTGTTTGAAAACAAAGAAATCACAAAGAAACACATGTTTAAAACTAACTCCAGATCTGGATCTACATTACAAAACGTTGGTGAGTTTTTATTAAACTGAAAATGTAGATCTTGCAATTCATAATATAAAGCATTTATCTTTATGCACAAAAAACACGTTTTAGGCTCAAGAATTCGAAATAAATCTCAAAGAAAACTATACAAACAGTGGGTGAGGACTGGGCGAGATGTTACTCGCCTCTGGTATGCTAGAACAACTCTTGAATCCGAGAGAGGATGATTTCCTTCGCTGCATCTCGCCAAAACCCACTGAAATCCTCCAAAAATTCCCTAAAAATCACCAAAAACGAACTAGGGTTTGAGGGGAGAGAGGGGCTAGGGTTTCTCTGGGATTCTGATGGGTTTGGGGTTGGTTTTGGGTAAAAGAAAATATATATAATACAGTTAAAACTCGAAAGAAATCTCACCCAAACCCGCAACTGAAAAATCTAGAAATCTGCCCGTAAGTCGACTCATAGGTCGACTCATAAGTCGACTCATGAGTCGACTAAGCCGACTCATGAGTCAACTAAGCTGACGTTTTCCAGATTCATGCATGTTTTGCTAATTTGCCAAAACCAATGCACAAAACTCTATAAAAATACACTCATACATATCTAATAACTTGTTATCAAGTATATCTATGACCTCAAGTCATTTACCATAATAGAATTATCTATCACCAATAATTCACATATACTTCTAACAAAAATACGGGGTTCTACAATTGGTATACCACTAAAATTTTCATTTAAAAAAAATAATCTACAGTTTAACCATTGCAAAAAACAGTCTTAAAATTTTAGAGTTGTAAGAAATATCGTGATATTTAAAAATTACCACCAACATGAAATCCTATCATTATAAATAAATTAAGTAAAGATTAATAATTCTTAAGAATATAGTACGTTCCACTAGCTTCTACTATAAACTTGTTAGTTGTTTATCCCTGACCCCAACAGATTTTAAAAATTAATCTTGAGGGTTGTTTACACTAAAAGATTTATGTTAGAGCGTCCATACAGTCTATTTTATTGTTTAAAATTGTCAACATGTTTTGTCTCTAATAAATATCGATTATGAGTAATAATATAATTTGATTCATCCAAGTATATCCTAATATATTTCTAGACTCTTATCATATTGTAAGACCCCATTGATTTTGATAATTCATACATGTGGATATTAGTGAAACGCAATATTCAATATGTGAAAAATATCTTCATGGCATGGTTGTGCATGAAATTTAGCATTTTTGAGCTTACGAGAATGTATATATGCATTAGTTATGAGGTTGAGTTTGCAAATTTGCAAATAATAAGCATCAGAGTCGAAGAACTCAGTTTTCAGCTCATGAGTCGACCCATAACTGTCATGAGTCGACTCATGATATCATCTCCCTTTGTCATAAGCCTCTGCTGAGTCGACTCATAATCTTATGAGTCGACCCATGAGTCATGAGTCGACTCACGACTGAACATGAGTCGACTCATCGAGGGTTTTATAGATTTTCTGGGTCGGGTTTGTTTGGGTTTCGGGTCGGGTTTTAACTGTTTATATATATGCTCCTCTACCCGAAAACACTTCATTTTTCATTAGTTCTCTCCAGAAACCCTAGTCCCCCTCTCTCCTCTCTCAAACCCTAGGTGTTCTTGGTGATTTTGGGACGTTTCAAAGGATTTTTTTTAAGCGGTTTCTTTTGGATTTCAGTGAAGGGAATCGTTCTTCATCATATCTGAGATGAGTAACATCTCGCCCAATCTCTCTCCCATGATTTTATGAATTTATAAATGTTTTTCATGAGTTTTATTGAGCCTAAGACATATTTTCAAATATAAAATGATGTTCTTATTAGTGTAAATGCTAAAGATCGTATGTTTTAGATTTTTAAACTCCCACCAACAAGTTTTTGATGAAAACCCAGATCTGGGAATTTATTTAAAGAAATGACAATATGAGTTTTATTTTGATTAAATGCTCTTTTTTATGTTTAGGGGTTAAATGTTAGGTTTAACATGCAAGTAATCATTTCTCATGCTATGTATGAATTCTTTCACTGCCTCATAGTTTAGAATTGATAGTTAGGGAGGCGTAGATCAGTATAGTGGAAGTATGGATCGAGATGGACGAGTTGTAGTTGTGATATATGCAGATTTCAGCCCGTAAGTCGACTCACGACTCATCACGAGTCGACTCATCAGCTTGAGTCGACCCATGACTGTCATGAGTCGACTCACGAAGTCTAGTTGTGTTGCCTTTTTACTTCTGCTGAGTCGACTCGTCAGTATACGAATCGACCCATAAGTCATGAGTCGACTCATAACTAACCATGAGTCGACTCACGAAGTCATTTCCTGTTATCATATGTTTTCTGCTGAGTCGACTCGTAACAGATCATGAGTCGACCCATGAGACATGAGTTGACTCATAACTGAGCACGAGTCGACTCATCGAAGTCTTTCTTGTCTTATTTGTGTTTCTGTTAAATCACCTGCTGTGTATATATATATAGACTGTGTTCATATGTTCGAGGGTACTATTTATCATTCTTGAATATGAGAAGTTGCCTTGTTTATCGGGTATTAAATTGTAGTGGTTATATTTTCATTCATTTAGTCCTCGTGTTGGACATTCGTCTTACCCAGTCCTCGTGTTGGACATGCATTACTGATTAGTCCTCGTGTTGGACATTCTTTTCATTTAGTCCTCGTGTTGGACATTCATTTCACCCAGTCTTCGTATTGGACAACTCTTTCCATTTAGTCCTCGTGCTGGACATTCATTATATATATATATAGTCTACGTGTTGGACACTTAATCGTTTTCAGACATGACACTTATTGTGGCCATGATGCGATTACACTTATCGGTAGAGATGGGTTTGCATTCATTTCCTTTATTGTTTCTTGTATTAGATCTCGGGTTTAGTATTTAGGGATTTACAATTTGAGATACAAGGTATATACATGAGGGTTTCCTTGTTTGGATTATTTCGCTCGACGTACCTATGCTCGTGTTGTAATTTCCTAAGTGCCAAAACCTATTGTTGTTAGGATAAATGATTTATATTATTATGTATTAACTGTATTTTCATATACAACGATCCCTATCCCTTGGGGTTGGTTGTGATGTTGCTCGCTAGCGCTTTGACGCTTGCTGTCCCTCCCCCTTTCAGGTAACGAGCTAGGAGCCCGGAGAGTCGCAGGTTGATGGCGATGTACTTTAGCTCAGTCGTCTATTTAGTTATATTTTCTTTTGAACTCGACTGTAGATTTTTTTTGTGTAGCCATGTGAGAGTTTTATTGTAGAAGTTGTAAAGGTTGTGTGCCTTATTTCCTCTTGTCAGACATTTTGTACTTGAGACTTGTTGAGAACTCCAGTTCATTTATTGATGGTGAATTATTAATTTGATCTCTATTATTTCATCAGTTGATTCTTGTATAACCTTTTACTTGCTTTGTACTACACCTGTTGTTGATTCCACTAGAGAGATAGTAATTGTGATGGTGAAACATGTTATTGCACGGTGTGGTGCATGGCAGGTTTGACATTTCTGGTTTCACCTCGGACTGCAGCCTTGTGCGAACCCAGGGGCGTCACATATAGTATCAGAGCTCTAGTTCCAGTATCCTTAGGATCATCCTGTGTCGAGTCGTGGAGCTGGGTTAGAGTTTCTTAGGATTCATGTGTAGAGTCCGCTAAGGATTTCCTAGTATGAGTGAGGACGATATATGCGTATATCTCAAAATTTTGAGAAAATTTTTTTTATGACAACTATTTTTTCTTAAAGTATATGTGTGAATACTATGTGATGTGAAAATCATATTGTGATGAACTATGTATGTACGTCTACTTTGACTCATGAACCTTATTTTTCTTATGATCAGAGAGATGGCAGGGCGTGGGAGACCCCGCACTCGAAGGGCCGCTAAGGCAGAGCCCCAGCAGGCCTCACCTGAGCTACATCAGATGCTACCTGAGCCACAGCAGGCTCCCAGTACCTTATTGATCTTATAGCTCCCTTAGTCGCTAAGATAACAGCCATCGAGGAGCTTGTGGCGAATCATATTGCACCACCACCATCAGAAGCTGAAACCACCATTTCTCAAGAAAATGGGACGCCTAAGTTTCAGAAGAACAAGGAAGGGCACCCCAAAGATAAGGGTAAGAATAAGAGACCTTGGTCTGGAGCTCAGCAGTAGCAGGGCCCTCATAAGAAGGGATCCCAACAGGATCAGAAAGAACAGCAGCAGCAACAGCGCAAGTTCTGGGGAACTTGTTTTAACTGTCGTAAGGTCGGACATAAGGCATTAGAGTGCCGCAGTGTACCAACAAGAACTTAGAAGGGAAATGGTCCGAATCAGCAGCAGCAGAAGACTAAGGGGCAGGTTCTAGCAGTTCAGGAGGTTCCCCAGGGACAGATTGTCCCATATTCTCCAGCACCAGCGGCAGAGCAGTCTTCATCCACCGGCAGAGCATATGCAGTAGTTCCGCATGATAATGGAGCAAGCATATCAGTTGTGGAGAGTACGTCCCTCATAAATCCTTTTCCCACCCGTATTCGTTTCGATTCGGGAGTTTCGTGTTCTTTCACTTCATACGCTTTTATGACTAGACTCTAAATCGTAGCTCAGCCTCTAGACATTCCATTATTGGTTTTCCATCCCTTTAGGTGGGGTATCGCTTCTGGAGAGCGTTTGTAGGATGTGTATTATTAGTCTAGGTGAGTCGGAGTTTGTCATAGATTTGATAGTGTTGCATGTGTCCGAGTTCGATGTCATCCTTGGTATGGATTGGTTGTCGTCCTACCATATTAGTATCGACTCTTTTGCGAAGACAGTCAGATTGCGAGCGTCCGATGGGCCCGAGATGATTGTGGCCACTTCTTAGGGCAATCGCTTTGCGGAGTCATTTCTGGCGTTCATCGACGAGGTGATGCTGCGGGATCAGAGTTCTGATTTGTTAGAGACTCGAGTTGTCTCGGATTATCAGGATGTCTTTCAGGACATACCTGGGTTACCTCCTGTGAGAGAGGTTGAGTTTTGTATTGAGTTGCAGCCGGGCACAGCCTCGATATCCCGTGCACCCTATCGTATGACACCAGCTGAGATGAGAGAGTTCAGACCCAGTTGGACGAGTTGTTAGCTCAGGGTTTTATTCGTCAGAGTCATTCTCCGTGGGGCGTGCCGGTCCTCTTCGTGAAGAAGAAGGACGGCAGCATGAGATTGTGTGTTGATTATAGATAGTTGGATTTATTACCTATTCGATCAGCTACGCGAAGCGCAACATTTCTCAAAGATTAATCTTCGTTTTGGATTTATTATGGTTGCGAGTTCGAGAGATGGATTTTCCCAACGTCGTGTCTTCCTGATTCGATATGAATCTTTTGAGTTTCTGGTCACACCATTTGGGTTGACCAATGCACCCACTGTATTCGCGTATTTTATGAACCGGGTTTTTCGTTCCTTCATGGATCAGTTCGTGATAGTTTTATTGATGATATTCATATTTATTCGAGATCGGAGGCAGATCACGAGCGGCATCTACGGTTATCTTTGAAGACTCTACAGGAGCGTCAGTTATATGCCAAGCTCAGCAAGTATGAATTTTGGTTTTCAGAAGTTAGATTTCTAGGCCATGTCACCAGCAGAGAAGGCATACCAGTGGATCCGTCTAAGGTTGTAGCAGTTCTTGATTGGGAGCCGCCAACGACGGAGACAGGAATTCGTAGCTTTTCGGGTTTGGCCGGCTATTATTGGAAGTTTATCCAGGATGTTCGTCGTCTACACAGATGCATCATTGGCAGAATTAGGAGGTGTCCTTATGCAGACTCAGAGAGTAGTAGCTTATATCTCACGGCAGTTAAGAGTGCATGAGTAGAACTATTCCACTCATGACTTAGAGCTAGCAGCAGTGGTATTTGCACTAAAGTCATGGAGGTACTACTTGTATGGCATGCAGTTCGAGCTGTTCACAGACCACAAGAGTCTAAAATATCTTTTCTCTCAGAAGGAACTCAACCAGAGGCAACGGAGGTGGATTGAGTTTATCAAGGACTATGAGTTTGCGATTCAGTATCACCCGGGGAAGGCGAACGTCGTACCAGATGCTTTGAGTAGGAAGCGTCGACATCAGATTGTGGCTTTGAGGTGCTCATTGCACCGAGACCTTCTCGCTCTTAGCCAGTTTGATTTTAGACCTGAGTTTGGTGACACTAGTGTATTTTTAGGAGCTATATCAGTGGAACCAACTTGGAGCGGCAGAGTTGTTAGAGCTCAGTTGGAGGATTCTTGGATTCAAATCCGTAAGGAGGAGATTTCCAAAGAGCGTAAGGCCGATTGGACCATTGGAGCAGATGAAGGTCTACGGATGAAGGGTAGATTGGTTATGCCAGCCAGTGCAGAGCTGAAGAGGGAGTTGTTTGATGAGGCACACCGTACTCGGTACACAGTACATCCAGGGACCACAAAGATGTACAAGGACCTGAAGAGGCACTTTTGGTGGAGTGGTATGCGCAGGGAGATTTCAGAGTATGTGGCAAAGTGTTTTACCTGCCATCAGGTAAAGGCGGAGCACCAGAGACCAGCAGGCACACTTCAGCCATTACCTATCCCAGAAAGGAAGTGGGCAGACATTTCTATGGACTTTATTGTAGGGTTGCCCAAGTCGAAGAAGGGGAATGATTCAATTTGGGTCATTGTGGACCGGTTGACGAAGTCAGCACATTTTATCCCAGTAAGAACTACTTATACAGCTGAGGCGTATGCGAGGATCTTCATTCGGGAGATAGTTCGATTGCACGGAGTTCCGGACACGATCGTGTCGGATCGAGGATCAGTATTCACTTCACATTTTTGGAGGAGTTTCCAAGACTCTTTTGGCAGCAAGCTGTCTTATAGCAGTGTATTCCACCCACAGACAGATGGTCAGACGGAGAGGGTGAACCAAGTGTTGGAGGACATGTTGCGAGCATGAGTCATTGACTTCCAAGGCAGCTGGGATGATCATATTCCACTGATAGAGTTCGCTTATAACAACAGTTATCAAGCGACGATCGGTATGGCTCCGTATGAGGCACTGTACGGGAGACCCTGCAGATCACCGATATGTTGGGCATAGCCTGAGGATAGTTTGATGCTTAGACCAGAGCTTGTGAGGCAAACTACCGAGAAGGTAGCGTTGATCAGAGAGCGGATTCTAGCCGCTCAGAGTCGGCAGAAGAGTTATGCAGATAAGAGGCGAAGACCCCTAGAGTTTCAGATTGGGGATTTGGTTATGCTGAAAGTATCGCCTATGAAAGGCGTACAGCGATTCGGGAGGCGAGGAAAGCTTGTGCAGAGATACATTGGACCTTTCCGGATTTTGTATCGCATTGGAGCTGTGTCATACAGACTAGATCTTCCAGCTTCTATGTCTAGTATACACAATGTATTCCATATTTCTATGCTCAAGAGGCACTTGCATAATGAAGAGCGGCAACGAGTGTTGGATGCACCGGAGATTGAGCTTCGAGATGATTTGACTACTATTGAGATCCCAGTGTCTATACTTGCTAAGGAAGACAAGAAACTCAAGAACAAGGTGATTCCATTGGTGAAAGTTCAATGGAACAAAAGTGGAGTTGAGGAAGCTTCTTGGGAGCGCGAGGAGGACATGCGACGCTACTACCCACACTTGTTTGAGCAGGTAAATTTATTAAATTTATTTATGATGAGAATTCTTACTTGTATATATATATATATATATATATAAGGAAGCTTCTTGGGAGCGCGAGGAGGACATGCGACGCGACTACCCACACTTGTTCGAGCAGGTAAAACTAATTAAAGTAATTATGATATGACTTCTTACTTGTATATATATATATATATATTGATACTTATATTTAACACTAGAATGAGGGTATTTTCACTTAATTCTTAATCTTTCGGAACACATGGTATATACATGGGGGATTCCTTGTTTGGATTTTTCGCCCAACGTACTAGTTCCGTTAGATTAAGGGTTAGGTAAGGATATTATCATTTTAGATCGTTAAGTATGAATATCGCTATATGCTTAACTAGTGTTTAGTATTGCAAAATGTGTACGTGTGCGGGTTGGATTAGACCCTTGTCATGCTTTTCAAGTATCTTTAAGAGTTAGATATGATTTCCTGAATTTCGAGGACGAAATTCTTTTAAGGGGGGAAGAATGTAAGACCCCGTTGATTTTGATAATTCATACATGTGGATATTAGTGAAACGCAATATTCAATATGTGAAAAATATCTTCATGGCATGGTTGTGCATGAAATCTAGCATTTTTGAGCTTATGAGAATGTATATATGCATTAGTTATGAGGTTGAGTTTGCAAATTTGCAAATCATAAGCATCAGAGTCGAAGAACTTATGAGGTTGAGTTTGCAAATTTGCAAATCATAAGCATCAGAGTCGAAGAACTCAGTTTTCAGCTCATGATCGACCCATAACTGTCATGAGTCGACTCATGATATCATCTCCCTTAGTCATAAGTCTCTGCTGAGTCGACTCATAATCTTATGAGTCGACCCATGAGTCATGAGTCGACTCACGACTGAACATGAGTTGACTCATCGAGGGTTTTCTGGTTTTTCTGGGTCGGGTTTGTTTGGGTTTCGGGTCAGGTTTTAACTGTTTATATATATGCTCCTCTACCCGAAAACACTTCATTTTCATCAGTTCTCCCCAGAAACCCTAGTCCCCCTCTCTCCTCTCTCAAACCCTAGGTGTTCTTGGTGATTTTGGGACGTTTCAAAGGATTTTTTTATGCAGTTTCTTTTGGATTTCAGCGAAGGGAATCGTTCTTCATCACATCTGAGGCGAGTAACATCTCGCCCAATCTCTCTCCCATGCTTTTATGAATTTATAAACGTTTTTCATGAGTTTTATTGAGCCTAAGACATATTTTCAAATATAAAACGATGTTCTTATTAGTGTAATACTAAAGATCGTATGTTTTAGATTTTTAAACTCCCACCAACAAGTTTTTGATGAAAACCCAGATCTGGGAATTTATTTAAAGAAATAAAAATATGAGTTTTATTTTGATTAAATGCTCTTTTTTATGTTTAGGGGTTAAATGTTAGGTTTAACATGCAAGTAATCATTTCTCATGCTATGTATGAATTCTTTCACTGCCTCATAGTTTAGAATTAATAGTTAGGGAGGTGTAGATCAGTATAGTGGAAGTATGGATCGAGATGGACGAGTTGCAGTTGTGATATATGCAGATTTCAGCCCGTAAGTCGACTCACGACTCATCACGAGTCGACTCATCAGGTTGAGTCGACCCATGACTGTCATGAGTCGACTCACGAAGTCTAGTTGTGTTGCCTTTTTACTTCTGCTGAGTCGACTCGTCAGTATACGAATCGACCCATAAGTCATGAGTCGACTCATAACTAACCATGAGTCGACTCACGAAGTCATTTCCTGTTATCATATGTTTTCTGCTGAGTCGACTCGTAACAGATCATGAGTCGACCCATGAGACATGAGTTGACTCATAACTGAGCACGAGTCGACTCATCGAAGTCTTTCTTGTCTTATTTGTGTTTCTGTTAAATCACTGTGTGTGGCTTGTATATATATATATATATATATATATATATATATATATATATATATATATATATATATATATATATATATATATATATATTATATATATATATATTATATATATATATATATTATATATATTATATATAGACTGTGTTCATATGTTCGAGGTACTGTTTATCGTTCTTGAATATGAGAAGTTTCCTTGTTTATCAGCGTATTAAATTGTAGTATTTATATTTTCATTCATTTAGTCCTCGTGTTGGACATCCTTTTCATTTAGTCCTCGTGTTGGACTCTAATCCATTAAAGTCCTCGTGTTGGACTATAATCCCTTAAAGTCCTCGTGTTGGACTATAATCCATTAGAGTCCTCGTGTTGGACTATAATCCCTTAAAGTCCTCGTGTTGGACTATAATCCATTACAGTCATGTTTTAGACTTTTGCTAAACCTTGAGCATGACACGTAATCAAGTTGGGTACATGATATATTGTATTAGGCTGGGACATGATAGCTACCCAGGTTGTGCATGACACCTATTGTAGTTTTGTCATGTTTACACTTTATTGGTAGAGATGAGTATGTATTCTTTTCTTTATTGTTTCTTGTGACCAACCTCGGGTTTAGTATTTAGGGATCTACAATTTGAGATACAAGGTATATACATGAGGGTTTCCTTGTTTGGATTATTTCGCTCGACGTACCTATGCTCGGATTGTAATTCCCTAAGTACTAAAACCCACTATTGTTAGCATAAGTGATTTTATATTATTATGTATTAACTGTATTTTCATATACAACGAGCCCTATCCCTTGGGGTTGGTTGTGATGTTTCTCGCTAGCGCTTTGACGCTCGTTGTCCCTCCCCCTTTCAGGTAACAAGCCAGGAGCCCGGAGAGTCGCAGGTTGATGGCGATGTACTTTAGCTCAGTCGTCTATTTAGTTATATTTTCTTTTGAACTCCACTGTAGATTTTTTTTGTGTAGCCATGTGAGAGTTTTATTCTAGAAGTTATAAATGCTGTGTGCCTTATTTCCTCTTGTCAGACATTTTGTACTTAAGACTTGTTGAGAACTCCAGTTCATTTATTTCAGACATTTACTTGTATTCCAGTATATTAGATGATGAAATATTAATTTGATCTCCATTATTTCATCAGTTGACTCTTGTATAATCTATTACTTGCTTTGTACTACACCTGTTGTTGATTCCACTAGAGAGATAGTAATTGTGATGGTGAAACATGTTATTGCACGGTGTGGTGCATGGCAGGTTTGACATTTCTGGTTTCACCTCGGACTGCAGCCTTGTGTGAACCCAGGGGCATCACACATATCTTTTACTCTTTATTATGTACTGACCTGATATCATAATTAATTGAGACGATGTAGACATTACTGTAGAATTGTCCGGGATAAAGATAAAGGTGGAGAAGGATTGATCTCGGCCCAATTAAATATTAAACAAGAAGAAATAAAGGATACATTTTTTTGGATATTTTATAGTAAAGCTTAATTTTTTGAGTAAAATTTAGAATTTTTAAAAGAAATTTTCACGCAAAATTTTTAATATGCTTATGTGAATGCTTTTGATATATAAAAGTATACTAGAATTATCATTAATCTTTAGTGTTTATTTTTTTATTTTAAATCTATCAATAATTAAGATATCTTACAGTATTGTGAAAAGTATATGCTCTGTGCTAAGCTTATACAAACCATCTTAATAATAAGTATTTGGTTATATATTTATTAACACATCAACAATATATTATTGTATTTTTTCAAACTTAACACTACATTTAATAATAAGTATTTGGTTATATATTTATTAACACATCAACAATATATTATTGTATTTTTTCAAACTTAACACTACATTTTATGAATAAGATAAACAAATTTGAGATCGACGATTTAATCCAACAAACAAATATGTTACATGAAGTTTGATATATACAAATTTTTAAAAATAATGTTGTGTATGCAAGTATATAAAAGTATATTGATTCGAGTTTAACAGAAAAATCTATTTTACAAAATTTTAAAAATATTTAAATAAAATTTATGGTAAATATAATAATCCATGTTATAGATTTTAACTCCAATTGAATCTAACTTATTTTATATTAAGAAAATAAATAAATAATAAATCATTTTAATATTTAAACACGTGCATTGTACGTGCACAAAAACTAGTAAAACCAAATATCCAAGTTACATATTTATACGTGTTGTTCAAAAATCATTTTTTTAATGAAAGGGTTTATCTTCACCAAAAAGTTCTTCTTAATCCGATATCCCACATAATAAATATTAAATTAAATAATTATATTTCATTATAAGAAAATATTTGAATGTTTGCCCTATTTAACCTGGATTTAAATATATAAAAAATTGGCCTGCAAGTGAAGTGACCAAAGGGTGATATCAAATGGTCCTATTCTCTCCTCTACTCAAAGCAGCTGCCTGAGTTCTCCAGTCACAAGAGATGAAATTAAACAAGCCTTGTTTTCTATTCCTAGTGAAAAAGCTTGCCTGAGTTCTCCAGTCACAAGAGATGAAATTAAACAAGCCTTGTTTTCTATTCCTAGTGAAAAAGCTTCTGGACCTGATGGGTATAATGCCTCTTTTTTTAAAGCTGCCTGGAATGAAATTCAAGAGGATGTCTATCTAGCTACAGAGGAGTTTTTCAGGACTGGTAAGCTTCTTGGTGCTATCAACTCTACATCAATCACCTTAATACCAAAAATCCTTAACCCTAAAACTCCTTCAGACTATAGACCTATTTCCTGCTGCAATTGTGTTTACAAGATAATCTCCAAAGTCATTGCAAATAGAATTCAGGGAGTAATTGGTTTTCTAGTTAATGAAGCCCAAAGTGCTTTTATCAAAGGAAGGCTCATTACAAGTAACATTCTACTTGCTCATGATCTTATAAAGCACTATGGCAGAAAACACACATCCCCAAGAGCAATTCTTAATATTGATTTGAGGAAAGCTTTCGACACCATAAACTAGAATTTTATTCACTCTATGTTACTTGGTCTAGGTTTCCCTGTGACTATGGTTAAATGGATCATGGAGTGTATCACCACCTCCAAATTCTCTCTATCTCTTAATGGTACTTTGCATGGATACTTCAAAGGAGCTAGAGACTTAAGACAAGGGGATCCCCTCTCACCATACTTATTTGTTCTTGGGATGGAGTACCTATCCAGAAAATTAAATTCTCTCAAAAATGACAGTCTCTTCAGATACCATCCCAAATGCTCAAAGCTCAAGATAACCCACTTATTTTTTGCTGATGATTTGTTGCTCTTTTGTAAAGTTGATATTCATTCAATAGCTAAACTGAAGGAGTGCCTCTCTTAGTTTAGTAAAGTTTCTGGGTTAGAAACCAATCCAAATAAATGTTCTATATACATGAGTGGCATTGATAATAGTCTAAAGCTTCAGATTTGCTCATTGCTCAATTTTTCTTAGGGTGTTCTACCAGTGAGGTATCTGGGTGTTCCCCTGATCTCGAAAAGACTGTCATGCATGGATTGTTCCCCCCTGATCAATAAGATATCTGAGCAATTCCAATGTTGGCAGAAGAAGAAAGCTCTGTCCTATGCTGGTAGACTGCAACTTATTAAATCAGTTATACTGGGTATCCATCTCTTTTGGACAAGCAACTACATACTGCCAGTCAAAGTCTTAGAGAAAATTGATAGTTTATGCTCTGATTTTCTATGGAATGGCAAAATTCATCTTGTGTCCTGGTCAGATATCTGTCAAAGTAAAAAACATGGTGGGCTGGGAATATATGCTGCTAAATTCTGGAATCAAGCTGCAGCTTTGAAGTTGCTATGGTTGATTCACTTGAAGAAAGACATGCTATGGATTAAATGGGTTCATGAGAACTACCTAAAGCAAACTAGCATATGGCTAGTTCAGGCCAAAGTTAATGACTCTTGGATGTGGAAACAGATAATAAAAATCAGGGATAAGATGATTGGAAAATTTGACAGTGTGACAAATCTGCAGAATATCATTGCAGTGAATTGTTCTAATAGCAAGGTTCATCTTTCCTCTATTTACAATGTGCTTATCCATCAAAATGTACAAGCTCCATGGTATAAAACAGTCTGGGATGGATGGCATTACCCAAAGCATTCTTTTATCCTATGACTTGTCATTCATCAAAGATTGTTAACACAGGAAAGGCTATGTCGCATGAGGGTGCTTGACACAAACACCTGCACTCTATGTTCTCATCAGCAGCCGGAAACTTGCAAACATCTATTTTTTGAATGTGATTATTCAGTTTACATATGGAATAGAGTCATGGACTGGCTGAATTACAAATGGAGATCTTGTTCCTGGGATAATGTTGTTGATTGGTATACCTTGAGGTTAAAGGGTGAGGGATTTATGAAGAAGCTTAAGAGAATGGCTTTGTATGTTTCAGTCTATGCTATATGGCAAGAGAGAAATCGGAGGATCTTCCAATCCATTGCAAGAGGGCCTGAACCTGTTTTTAGATCTGTGAAGATTACTATTCTATCAAAAATTCTAAATGATGACATACCTGTCTATATAAAGGAAAAGATAGAGCATAAGTAAATTTTTCTCTTTCTTTGTTACTTCCAGCAAAACTGGAATGAACTGATGTACAAATTTTTCCAAATTGGTAAATGAATACATATTTTTCATTGACCAAAAAAAAAAGTTACGAGAGGATCAAAATATTCCACTCTAACATGTGAATACAGTATCTTGAGAGTGTTTCTTGCGCAGACTGAAAGTTGCATCGTATTTTGCTTTTTTTTTTTGGTTTTTAGATACTAGGTGGGTTGAACGTGCATTACACGTGGTTAAATATTATGATTTTTTTCTTTTAAGTTCATATATTCATTATAATTGCATTGTGGACATAATTGTTTTATAGGTCAAATTTATTTTGTGGGCAGAAAAATTAAAAAGTATTATAAATAAAATTTGAGTGTTTACATATGATAATACTTAAATTTAAGAGTGAAATGAATAGAAACAATCTACGGAGTCCATGTGAGTCTGGGTTGATGAATGATTGACTGATCCTAGCTATTATATTAATCATCAAATCATTAAAGTTTTTAATTAAGCCCATATATATGTATTTATATATTTATTAATGTATATAATTTATGAGTAAATAGCAACTAAGAATGTATTATAATATATTTAAAATGAACACATATTTCTTCTTGTTAGAAAATTCATTTATGAGCCACATTCACGCTTCTAGATCATCCTGTATATCGATATAAATCCAAAACTACACTATAGAGCATGTCACTAAGATAATAAAAGAAATATATAGATGAAAAAAAATCTCCAAAAGGACGGAGTCTAAATACGAGTTTAAAAAATTACATCATAGTCTAGATAATGTTACATGTGACTCAAGAAAAAGTCTAAACCATATAACTACCTAAACCAACTGAACTGGAGAACTGATAGAATAAACGATGATCACTGTCACTGAGCTTGCTCCTCGAAATACTCTCGGTCCTACGAAGAAAGAATGATCTATGAGTCTGAGGTGCGTAAACCCCAGGGGAGTCAGAAAACTCCCAACAATCATGTAAAATGAAGGAATTGTGTACGTGTAAGTGTATGTAGCAAGTATAAACAAAAGATAAAAACTCAATCAATGGTGATAAAAGAAAATGCTAATTATAGATATCAAACAAGGTCTATCACAAGGCACACAAGTACATTATTATTATTTTAGGTGTTATTTGAATTAGAAAAGAATATTTTCATACATATAAATCGGGTCACTGTAAACCGTCCCGAGAACACGGCTTCAAGTCAGAATTGGCCCTTAGCTCTTATATATATAAATCTAGATATCAAGAATGCGCATGAGCCCACTTATATACACGTTATATTCTCCATCCAAATCCCCTTTACGAACCCCACATTTATTCATTTATTTTAAGTAGTTGTGCATGAAATATTGTTCACTACCCATAGAGTTATCGTGGAACGGCTTCCGTAAAATTTATGAAAAATAACTATGACCCAAAATATGTCCATTCAAGATGGGTGCATCATCTAGTCAATGCTATTATAATAATAGTAATAATTAAGAGAAACTTCTCACATCGGGATATCAATCTCTAGGGTATAGCCATGCTATGATAACACGTTTGTGAATCATATTTCTTGACAAAAGTCGTCTTCATGCACTATCAACCCGATTAAGTATCACTAGGTGATCAAACATAGCATTAGGTGATCCAATAAGCATCAAGAGATCAAACAATATCATCATTCATCTTAACAAAAGTAAAAATAATAATTAGCATAATTGTTTGTGTCAAAGCGGGCCAAAGAGTTTGATTTGATAGCATAGAAATCTATAAAACTGGTTTTAGTGAGCAAAAGGCCCAAAACTTGTCTAGTGTTTTGAGTTATAAATCCAACCGGGTCTGGAAATTTGAGTTTTAGACCCAAATGATCTAGTATTTTAAGTTATAAATCCAAACGGGTCTGGAAATTGATATTGGATTCTAACCGGGTCAAACGGGTTTATAATTTGAATAACCGGGTCAAATGGATTTGTAATTTGAATTATAAACCCAAACGGGTCTAAAAATTTATATTGGATCCTAATCGGGTCGGGTATGAGTTCACAACAGACTCAAATAGCTTTTGAAAAAAAATGAAGGGTAAAGGATTCGAATCTAAGACCTAAGAGCTAATAACCAAGCCCCTTAATCGCTATACCCAAGGGTCCTCTGTCTTAGGACTGGTGCAAGAATTGTTTACATATAATATCAATTAACTATGATTCTACCGAATAAAAAAAAGTAAAAGGATTTATAAAACTTAAATACTCTGTTGTGGCTAATAATAATAATAATAATAATAATAATAATAATAATAATAATAATAATAATAATAATAAGTTTATTACCCAAAAAAGGGAATTTAACAGAAAAGCATAACATAATTACAAGCATTTTAACCATGTATGGACACTATGGAAAGCATAATTAAGATGCCCTACAACAAGCCATATCCACATGAATTGGTACACGTAGAGGAAACTAAACATTAAGAGAAATTCCCTAAATATTATAAATAACAAATTTAAAGTTTGAGAAATTTAAATTTGTTGTTGGGGAAAAATAATTCTCATGTTATAACCAAAATAGTCTCATGAATTAAACATACTTAAACCATCATCAACATATAAAGATTCTAATCAACTACAAGCATAACATACTAGCATTATCTACTGAACATCTATAATTTCACAAACCATGAAAGGATTTATGAAGATAAAACTTTTTGAAAAGAATAGGTAAAGGGGAAAAAATGAAAATATGCTTGCCGATTTGTGTCGAAAAAGAACTCCAAGCTAAGATCCTTTACTCGCCTCCTAAGATGTAGTTGTTTCCCATATTTTCATCTCTTTTTTTTTTTTAATTTTTCATGAGGTTTTCAGAAGGTAAAAAAAAGAAAAATGGTTTAAAGGATATATGCTTGTTGAGGATAGAGTTGGTGGTTAGAGATTTTGTACGATATGAGGGATTTTGTTGTTGAAATTTTAATTTTGATTTTTGTGAAACGTGGTATCATGATAAAAAGAAAAAAAATCGGTTTTCTTATCCACATTCTCTCTTTTTTTTTTTTGAAAAAGAAACCGAAGATATCATAAGGAAAAATAGGTGTAGATAAGTTTAAACTTGTTAAAGGGCTTTGGTTACATACAAATTCTAGTATACTGGGCTATAAGGCGAATTGGGCCTTGGAAAAAAATAAAATTCAAGAGTAAGTTGGGCCTTGAACAATGCTTATCATAAGAAATATGATTGTGGGCCTTGGCTTACATAGGCTTGGGTATTACAAATTCCAAATTCTAATGTTGTTCATTTCTTAGGCTTATTTCATCAAATTTTATAATATTTTCTTACCATTCAGAATCACCCAACTTGCTATGTTTCGTGAAACTTTAATCTTTTTTATAAATTAATAAAATTTTAGTGATTTTTTTGAAGTTTCAGGGTTATCTTTTTGGCAAATTTTGTAACCTCTTAGTGTTTTATTAAATTAAGGACTTTTCTATAAAAACAATTTTATAATCCTAGATTTTTTCTACAAATTTTATAAGATCTAGGTTTTTTTTCTAAATTTTTTTTTTAATATTTTGAAGTCTTTTAGGTTTTCATAAGTTCTATGAACTTTTTCTTAAAATATACAATTTCTAAAAAATCTTTTGGGAATTTATAGTAATTTTGTAAGTTGATTTTTCTTAAAAAATCTTCAAATTATAGTTTTTGAGTATTTCTACGAGTTGTTTAAATTCCATAGATTTTGGATATTTCCTATCTTGGTCACTCACACATAATTAACATTTATCACCTTAATTATGGTAATTTTTTGAGACCATTAATTATGAAGATAATTTAGGAGATGAGAATATTACATAATATGATCTACTCTTTATCTTTGTTTTGGAAATTTAAATATAAAGAAATGAATGATAAGATAAAGAATTCTATTTTATTTATATGTTAGATGCTAGATTTAAATTTCTAGATTATCAAAATTTTAAATTTGTGCGCTTTTTCCACTATATAAATGGGTTGTTTTTTAAGGAAACCATACCTAACTTAGGTCCTATATCACATTACCACCCTTAATTACTTAATTTCTAGAAAACATCGTTATCTATCATTCTGTTGACATAGAACCACCAATGCACTTTTCCATCCAATTCAACAAAATTTGATCTTGACATATTAAATTTCAACAAAATGTAATTTTATTGCCAAATTTTAAGTTAAAATTTTACTTTGATATCCAAAGCTCAACAAATTTAATTTTGATATCCTAACCTAATAAATTAAAGCTAAAGGGCTAAACCATAAAAATATTAATTTTTTTATGGAAAATTGGATCGAAAAAAGCGTGTGTAGTTCTATATTAATGAAATGGTAATTTTCTAAAACATAAGTAATGAATAGTGGTGGCATGAAATAGGGTCAAAGCTATCGATGGTTAAATCCTGCATAAACTTTGTAAGTTTTTAGATTTTCTATTTTATAATTCTAGAGAAGTGGCTAAATGTGGTGATTGACCAATTATCTATAACTTTATATAATTTTTAATAAAATTTCAAAAAATATATATAATTTTTAATATACTTAAATCAAATATGAGCTTATATACATATTAATAAAGATAGAATAAGATAATTAAAGCTTATTAACTAGAGTTTATTGGGATAGGATGATAATGTGATACTGTTATAGCCCATATAAATAACTAAGTGTTAATTTTCATTAGGAGACTGACACATGTCCCGCTCCACTCCTAACGGGACGTACTTAATGACGGATGACTCGAGCTACTCCTGCGGTCGACCTAATAGACTAACAACCTGCATACCCAGCTGAAAAGGCGATGTTTGTTGGCATACCCTCTAGATCGACGCTATGAGCACCTGTATTCGGTCTGTCATTCTAGTCGATAACTTGTGTAGCTGACTAAACAGATGGTGTTTGTCAACCTTCAGTTAGACGACTAGAAGGGCGGTGTGTCCTCGAACCCTTACTTACAACTAACTACCATTACCTTAAAATACGTTGTCAGAGTCATTATTGCTCTAGCCCATATAGTCTTTATGACTCTTCGGATATAGTCAGCACTAAGCACCTGCTGTCGCCCTCACATTAAACGTTTAGATGACTCACCTTCTTCAGTGGTTGATATGTGTAAGGTACCTGCCGATTCAGCTACCTGTCTAGACTCGGCCAAAGTTACCTATATGCCCTTTTGATCTACTATAAAAGGAAGCTATGCAGCCTAAGGTAATTTCTTCTACTTCCATGCAACTCTGAACTTTTCATTACCATTTATTTCTTATTTTCCCATTCAAGTTCAATCACTAACTTGATCATTGGAGGAACAATTAGAGACCCTAACTCCGACCTCTCACGAGCTTTTCTTATATAAGAGAGAATGTCCGGCACCATAACCAGCCATCTAAAGGAGTTTGAGAACCCTAACACCACTATAATTCACAGGTAGACCCCTTATTCGATAACTGACATCAATAGTTTAGCACCGACCATAGGGTTGATCATCCTTATTCACACGAAATACCTTGCTTTTGAATGCCATGGACAAACTTTCAACCCACTCCCTAAAGAACAACGTGTGAGCTATGTCACTTAGGCCCACCTGGAAGAATCCACTTAGACGATCTCTTTGTCTTTCTAGCTACAGTTTGTTGCTTTCACTAATGAGCTCCTCATGGATTCCTCCCCAACAATCATCCTTGATACGAGTTGCCGTGCGAGCACCCTTTGGTCGCGGAATTACCAAAAGTTAGGTTAAGAAGAAGACAACTAAAACATAAGAACAATTCAGTATGGCGAAGGAAAATATCTTCTCTAGATTATGAAAAATCAATTATTACAAATCTCTCCCTCACAATCTCACTAGAATCGAGAACAATGATTATGAAAAATCAATTATTACAAATCTCTCCCTCACAATCTCACTAGAATCGAGAACAACCTCTCAATCCTCTCTAAACCCTAATACAATGATTAGAATCTCTCTTAATTACCTCTGATCTAAGATCTCTAAGATGGTGTTTAGAAACCCTAAACAACCCTTTATATAGGTGTATAAATATGGATGGTAATCTGGTAAATAACCAAGCCCAAAACCAATAGGAATTCGTGTGAACCGAAACCCAACCAAACCAGGAAACCGTTGATGAGTCGACTCATGACTGAGATGAGTCGACTCATGACATATGGGTCGACTCATAAAACTGATGAGTCGACCGAGCAGAAACTTTTGACAAAACAACTGGGTTTCGTGAGTCGACTCATGACAGTCATGAGTCGACTCAACCTGATAAGTCGACTCATGTTCATGTATGAGTCGACTCACGAGCTGAAAAATGGATTCTTCGAATCTGCTGCTCGTCGTCTCGTTCCACGCTTCTACCTGCATGCCACTGTAATGTTTTACACCTCTATTCTCATGCTATCATGATAATCATCTATCCTCAAGCTCCCATGAGGATCGCTAAGCTCCCGAAGAGAAGATACACCCATATCATGGGTCCCCTCTTTAGGAACTTGAAGTCTCGTTCAAGTTAGAACTTTTGCTGAGAAAACTCTTGAGCTCCTCCATCTTTTCTGCACCATCTGACCCTGCTTGGAACCTGGTCTCGACGTTCGATCAGAAACAACTCATTCGTCCCGCGTCTCGTCGTAGTCATCGTTCGCTCTAAGTTGCAATCCTTTGTCGATGGCTTTTCTGGAAGTCTAATGCACAGCGAGACAAACTTCTTGCTTGCATTCATTAGTCTCTTCGCTCGCGTCATCGTCCCCAAGCTTGCCTCCCTCGGAAGAGATACCGAATGAAATATGAACTTTTCACCATCCTTAGTGAAGGTGTACTTCTGAGCCCGCCTCTCGTAGATCGCATATCTATCCCATAAGTACGGATTGCCCAGTATAATCTGACAAACATCTAATGAAATAACATCGCACGTGACCTCGTCAATATACGACTTGTGGAGCGTAAATCTGACAGTGCATTGATCAACTATACTCAGTTTCTTCTCCTTCTGAATCCACCCTAATGGATAGGGCTTCGGATGCTTGATCATCTTCAGACCCAGCTTCTGAACCAATGTCTCGGATATTAAATTTTTCTCGTTGCCTGAATCAACAATGGCATCAACCAAACTGGTCTTCACTTGCAACTTAATAACAAAGAGTTGCTCTCTCGGGTCATCGTCCTCTTTCATGGCCTGCTTCCTCGCCATAAGGTTGAGACTGCTGTTGGGCTCTGTCATCCCCGAGACATCTTTCGGACCTTGAGCTATCATGTATGCATTTTTCTCCTCCTTCTTCTTCAACCCTCTTGGCTTGAGATGATGATACTTCTCCCAGCACCGATCAGCTGTGTGTACTATCTTCTCGCAGTGACTACAAATCAGTCCTGCTTTCCCTGGATCACCCTTCTTCTTCTCCTCCTTAGATTGAGAACCACTAGACTCGCCTCCCGTCTGTTTGGATTCTCCCTTAGCCTTGTTGCCCTTCTTTTGCTTGCCCTCGAGGGCAATAGCCTTCACGCTCATCTCTGCAATTGATTCCACCGTGAATAGCTTCATCTCCTTTCGGATGTAATCGCTCAATCCCGCCATATAATTCATAAACATGGAATATCCCTCTGTCGTAATTTTGAGGATCATCGCCTGCTGCTAGAACTCCGTGGTGTATTCTTGAATGGTTTGATTGACCCTTTGGCACAAGCCGTACCACTTGTACCAACGTTCTTCAAGGAATCCCACCGGGTAGAACTGCTTCCTCAGTAACTCCTTGAACTTGTCCCACAACACTGCCTTCTTCTCCTGCTTGCAGTAGGATTTCCACCACGTCAACGCGTGCCCTGAAAGCTTCAAAGTCGCAAACACAATCTTCTCTTTTGACGAATAGCCATAAAGAGTAAAATACGTCTCCATCCGCTCGATCCAGTCATCAAGCCTCTTGATGTTAAAACTCCCATCATAAACAGGAATCTCCACCTTGAAGTCAATCTTCAGGTTCTGATAAAAATTCTTACCCCCTTGATGCAATGCAGCCTTAACGGTCTCCTCCTCCTCATCGGAATCTGAATCTACTTTCTCCACGTCGGACTCAATAATTTTCTTCGAAGAAGATTCACCTTGTTTGCCACCTCAATGGATAAGAAAGACGGGTTGTGTGAGAGTCGAACCTATCGTCTCGATCTACTTCTCCAATGCATCAACCCTCGCTGAATTGTCTCCTTCAGCCATCTTCTCCTTCCTTATCTTCTGGACTTCTTCCAAGAAAATAAGGATCTCGCCAAGCTTCTTGTACTGTGATCGAGTAAGGACCATACACAGGATTCCCCCTTCACAGGATATGATTGCTCTGATACCAACTTGATACGAGTCGTCGTACGAGCACCCTTTGGTCGCGGAATTACCAAAAGGTGGGTTGAGAAGAAGATAACTAAAACACAAGAACAATTCAGTATGGCGAAGGAAAATACCTTCTCTAGATTATGAAGAATAAATTATTACAAATCTCTCCCTCACAATCTCACTAGAATCGAGAACAACCTTTCAATCCTCTCTAAACACTAATACAATGATTAGAATCTATCTTAATTACCTCTGATCTAAGATCTCTAAAATGATGTTTAGAAACCCTAAACAACCCTTTATATAGGTGTACAAACATGGATGACAATCTGGTATATAACCAAGCCCAAAACCAACAGGAATTCGTGTGAACAGAAACCCAACCAAACCAGGAAACGTCGATGAGTCGACTCATGACATATGGGTCGACTCATAAAACTGATGAGTCGACCGAGCAGAAACTTTTGACAAAATGGCTGGGTTTCGTGAGTTGACTCATGACTGTCATGAGTCGACTCAACCTGATGAGTCGACTCATGTTCATGTATGAGTTGACTCACGAGCTAAAAACTGGATTCTTCGAATCTGCTGCTCGTCGTCTTGTTCCACGCTTCCACCTGCATTCCACTATACTATTTTACACCTCTATTCTCATGTTATCATGAGAATCATCTATCCTTAAGCTCCCATGAGGATCGCTAAGCTCCCGAAGAGAAGATACACACGTATCAATCCTCATCATTTTTTCCTCCTCCGCCTTTGGTAGGCCAACCCTCATTTGTTCTTCCACCCCTGATATGTTATCCATTCATCCCTCTTATGCCTACGCACACCACACATGCCAGACAACAAGGAGATTATGCCGAGTACATGGCTTCCTGCCTCGCTAGCTAACTTGTTTTACAGCTCCGCCTTGGTAGCACTAGCAGTATATGGAAGCAACAAGGGAGAGTCCAAGCTTCGGTCATGACGGTCTAGAGCATGCCACATGGTCAGCATCACATGGTCCTTAGCATCCTCACGCCACTCTAGGCCCCTCGACCACCATCCTTGTTTTACTTTCTTTTTTTTTCCTTTAATTCTTGATTTTTCTTTTATTGGTCTTGATTTTATTTCTTTCATCTTTCTTTCTTTCCTTTTTTATTACATTGATTCTTTTTATCACATCACTCTTTATCAATCCATTCTCAATCTTATTTTGTGCTTGTTCACACACAATCACTCTCTCTATCTCTCAATAATCACATTCATCACTCCTAATTGTCACACACACACAACATAAGAACCGATTCTAATTATTTCTTACAAACACCTTCCTCGTGGGATCGAAGCTTTTTATACTATAACTTGATTGGTTGTGCACTTGCAACTTTTGGACATTATTTATGCCCCGTCAAGGAAGGATACCCGGATTTGGCTGGTCTTCTCATCGCAGTTTAGTCATGTTAGAGCGTGAATTCTGAAAGTTGGGGGAGCTACAGGCTATAGGCGCTTCTTCATATATGGCTACTCAGTTGGAGTCCCAACTGAAGCAGTGGCGTGACGCCCGAATGTCCCTTGGGAATAAGTTTCAAATGTAGGAGGGTTATGTTTTGTAGATGAGGGTGGTTCTCTCAAGGAAGGACAAGAGTAGGGCTAAGTTGCTTAGCTCTTTATCCTCGGCCCACGAGAAGATAACCCATCTCAAAAAGGCCCTGAAGTATGCCAATGTTTCTTGTGCCATTCTCAAAGACGAATTAGCCGACGTAGAATGCTCCAAAAAATAGACACTTGAGAATCTGGAGCCTGAGAAAGAGAAGTTGGCCAAGCTGAGAGGTGAAGCTGCGAAGATACTAAATGCCATTGAAGATTCTGTTTGGGCTGACTTGCAGGCTGAGCTTGAGAAAACTTATGTGGAAAAACTCTTTAGCCTAGAACCACGGATTTGTGGTCGCAAATTATATTTTGATTAATGGAACCATTTCTGTATCTCACTTTTATCAAACTTCATTAATAAAATAAAGTTTTTTGTTTAGTGCATTTTCCTTATCATGATTTCTCATTCCGTTTGAAATAAATAATCACAATACTTATAGGATTTTTGGCAAACCCTCAGTCATCAATGGATTTGATGTGCCTTTATTGATCATCATTTGAGTAGGGCTAGCATGTGAATTGTCTGAGTCCGTTCCACATGTAATGTTATACTAAAAGAATAAACTCTTTTAGATTTGATGCTATGATATTGAATAAATAGACTTTGTCATTTTATGAAAAAGACTAACCGGCCACGCGTGTTAGGCGTAGGTTTATCTCTAATTAGGGATCGAGATAAAGTCCCCAATGCTTGTGAGTCATAGATTCTGGTGTTATTAATAATAACCTGCTATGATATCGAATACGTAGGTTTTTGTTCTTTTTGTGAAAAAAGACTAACCGACAACATGTGTTAGATGCAAACTTATCTCTAATTAGGGATCGATATAAAGTCTCTCATGCGTGCGAGGCATGGATTTTGGTGTTATTAATAATAACATGTTACGATATTAAAGATGTAGGCTTTGTTGTTTTTGAGGGAATGGACCACCCAGAAGCATGTGTTAGATGCAGACTTATCTCTAATTAGGAAACGAGATAAAGTCCCCTATGCGTGTGAGGCATGGATTCTAGTGTCATTAATAATAACCTGCTACGATATCAAATGCGTAGGCTTTTGTCCTTTTTGTAGGAAAAGATTAACCGACAACATGTGTTAGGCGTAGACTTATCTCTATTTAGGGATCGAGATAAAGTCCCCCATACGTATAAGGAATGGATTATGGTGTTATTAATGACAGCCTGCCACGATATCGAACACGTAGGCTTTCGTCCTTTTCACGATAAAAGATTAACTAGCAACGCATATTAGGCGTAAACTTATCTCTGATTAGAGATCGAGATAATATCCCACATACGTGTAAGGCATGGATTTTGGCGTTATTAATAACAACTTACCATGATGTCGAATACGTGGGCTTTGCTATTTTCACGGGAATGCGCTACCTGACAGCATGTGTTAGATGCAGACTTATCTCTATTTAGGGATCAAGATAAAGTCCCCCATGCATGTGAGGCATGGATTCTTTTGGTTAGATTGTGTCTTTTCTTGGGACAAAGATAAACCCAGTGCTAGAAAGGAAGAATTTTATATTCTATCTCCAGGTCTTCCCTTGGGGCAAAGACGAACCCGGTGCTGGAGAGGAAAAATTTTATATTTTATCTCCAGGTTTTCTCTTGGGGTAATGATGAACCCGATGCCGGATACCCCTAACTTATATAGGATTGTTTACCCAATCTAAAGATGAATTTCTCATTTATCAAGATGAAATTCTAACTTTGGCCCTAAATGTAGAAAGGTTTGACTAAAGAGGAATGGATGAAAGCCTTTCGTTTATCAAAAGGGAATTCTGGTTTTGGTCCTAATTGTGGGAATGTTTGACCAAGGTGGAATTTGAGACGACTCTAACTGTAGGAAGGTATGATCGCTTGATTTGAAAATTAACCTCTCATTCATGGAAGGAATCGAGAGGGGACTTTGGCTTTGGTCCTAACTATAGGAAGGTTTGACCAAGAAACAGCGGGAGTGGAGATACAAATAACAGTGAGAATGTTGACTTATACAAATCACTCAGTGGGGTTTTTTGGTGTTAAGTTGCAAGGACTTAACTTGAAGGGGGTTTGATAATCACATTGGATCAACAGATTAAAATTTTGAATGTTGTGTTAGGACTTCAACAGTGGGAGTGTTAAAGGCTTGAACATAACGGGAGTTTGAATGGATTTAACCACGAAAACTTTTGGTGGACCCATCATTAATTAATTTTATCAATAAAGGATTTTGTGGTGAAGGACTGTGAATCATTAAGCACTCCACA
Organism: Asparagus officinalis; assembly: GCF_001876935.1. Lineage (NCBI taxonomy): Eukaryota > Viridiplantae > Streptophyta > Magnoliopsida > Asparagales > Asparagaceae > Asparagus > Asparagus officinalis. Next base: position 94,873,715 of record NC_033800.1, read on the forward strand.
ATTACACCGTAGGAGTTTCGTGAGTTAGGATTGTCCCGATGAAGTCATTGAATCTCATCTCAACGAATGAGTGCTCGGAAAGTCACAGCGAGAGTTGGTAGAATTGATCTTGGTCATTGAAACCAACCAGAGATTGGATAAGGAAAAGAAGATATTCTATTATCTTTCACTTTGCAAGAGAATCTTGATTATCAAAGAGATGCTAGTGACCGAAAAGGGTTTTGGGAGCTTTCTCTAGCTGGGTTGTAGCAGATGGGATGTGCTTCATCCTTGAAGGACTTTAGAGTCACGGTGAGGGAAGATTGACTTGATGAAGTTATTGAATCTCATCTCGACAAAAGAGTGTTTAGAAAGTCACAGTGGGAGGGTTTTAATCATTTTGGAAATGATTAAATAGCCACAGTGGGAGGTTCTTAATAATTTTTTATCATGATTAAGAATGAATTATTCAGATGACTGGTCTTCATCTTGAATAATCAGCTGATCTCAGATTATCCTTAAGAATACAATATATAGCATTCTCTAGGAACTTCCCATCAAATAGGTTATCTTGAGTGTACTGATAGTACTTTTTTAGGAACTTTTCATTTATTGACATCATGAGTTTGTCACCATCTTGGGTAATTAGGCGATATGCACCTTTTGAGTAGACTGTCTCCACTACGAACGACCCTTCCGATTTGGGTTGGAATTTACCTTTTTTCTTATAATTGAGTACCATTGCGATGTCAAGAACCAAGTCTCATTCCTTAAAACTCAGTTGTCTGACCTTCTTGTCAAAGGCCCTGGAGATTCTGGCTTGGTGAAACTCAATTTATTGCTGAGCCTCCTGACGCTTTTCATCTAACATCTCAAGTTCCTCGAGACGTTTCTGATGTTGTTCCTCCGTCATCATCCCTGTTGCGAGGGTGATGCGAAGGGATAGAATTTAGATTTCTAGGGGAAGGATAGCTTTGTACCCGTATACTAGAGAATACAAAGTTGCTTCGGTAGGCATGCAGACTATGGTGTGATAGGCCCAGAGAGCTTCGGCCAGTTTATCATCCCAGTCTCATTTATTGGTTCTCACGAGCTTCGATAGAATCTTAATAATGATTTTGTTGAAAGCTTCAGCCAATCCGTTCACTATGAGATTGTATGCCATTGACGAGACATCTTAAATCCTAAACTTTTCACAGAATTTGATAAAGGCGTTGCTGACAAACTGAGGGCTATTGTCATGCATGATTTATCTTGGAACACCGTATCAGTAGATAATATGGTGTTTAATGAATTTGACAATGTCGCTTGTCTTTACTTCTTTAAGTGGAATTGCTTCGGCCCACTTTGAGAAGTAATCAATGATTGTCAAAATGAAACGATCACCATTGGATGATGGTGGAAAAATAGGACCGACGATGTCCATTCCCCACGTCTCGAATGGCCATAATGTGGCCAAAGGGTGCAAGTGCTTCGGGGGTTAGTGGATATAATTTACATGTATTTGACATGTGTGGCACCGCCAAGCGTACTCAACTGCGTCCTTGACCATGATTGGCCAATAATATACCATCCTTCTGAGACGATAACATATTTTAGGACTAGGCTGGTGTGCACCACATATTCCGTCATGCGCTTCTTTGAGAGCCTCCTCCGCCTTTTTGGTTGAAAGGCATCAGAGTAGCAAACCATCGTATACGGGACAATACAGTGTCTGAGTTTCCGTGTTATAATAGAATTTTGGTGTTCTTCGTCAGACCGAGTCTCTTTCTTTTATGTCTTCCAGTAAAATACTATGTAGGATATAATCAATAATAGGAAAATTCTAGTTTTGAGGCTCGAGTTCAATTCTAGCCAAGTGCGCCTCTTTGATGTCCAAAGCACAATCTGGTATGAAGAGTTGGTGGGTTCTCATAGTGACCCATTGTTTTGTCTCGGGAGGCTGTGCCAGAGATACCACTAATGCTACTAGTGCATCTGCATATGTGTTCTGGAGACACGGAATGTACTCGATGAAGAATTCTTCAAATGAGTCTACCATCTTAATAGTTGCATGGTGGTACGAGATTAGGTCTTGATTTCTGACTTCATACTCTCATTGAACTTGATTGACTATCAGTTAAGAATCACCAAAAGCTTTGAGATACTCGACCCCCAGTTCTTTGGTGAAATTGAGTCCAATGAGTAATACGTTGTATTTAGCTATGTTGTTGGAGCACGGCTCAACCAATAAATAAGCCTGGGGCATTACATATTTCTCCATGGAAACTGGGATGACTCCGACTCCTGAGGATATTTTCACATTACCAGGGGCACTTGCCACATTGGTTGCTCGGGAAGCACCGTCGAAGTACAATTGCCACACCTGTTGATGGGAGGTAGTGTTGAATTCGTGAGTTTCATCTAGTAAATCTTCATATAATTCAATTGTATCATTTGTAGGGTTAACTGCTAGGAGATCACAAATTGTTTGTCGTTTGACCGACTTTTGTTGCTTAAAGTGTAGGTCTTATTGGGACAAGAGCAATGCCCATCTCGCTAACTGCCAATTCATGGAAACTAGTTATGTCATGAATAATCGGACTAGGTTAACATTGGAGGTAACGTAGATCATCTGTCTAACCAGGTAGTGTCACATTTTCTAAATTACGAATACTAGGGTGAGGCACTTCTTCTCAATCATCGGATATCGAAATTTTGCACCTACCAGAGTCCGACTCAGGTAATATATTGCCTGCTCATGACCGTTGTCATCGTGTTATGCGAGTAAAGCACTTAATGACTGGTTCATCGCGTTGACATAAATCAAGAACAGTTTCCCTGACATTGGTGCAACGAGGATGAGAGGATTTGACAGATATGCTTTGATATCCTCGAATGCCTTCTGATAAGCATCATCCTAAATAATTGACATGCCCTTCTTCATGAACCACTGAATGTAAGCCAGTCGACCTTGCAATCCTCTGAGTTCTTTGAGATTTCTCGGGGGTTGCAATTCGTGTATCGCCTTCTCTTTATCAGGATCAATGTGGATACCTTTCATGGTGATGACGAATCCGAGAAATGCCACTGGACATTCCTAGGAAGGACTTGGTAGTGTTTATCTTCAATTGGTGACTCTGCATGAAATCAAACATCGTCTTTAAGTCTTTAATGTAGTCGTCTTAGCTACAGCTTTTCACGACCAAGTCATCAACATAGCACTCGACGGTCTTCATGAGGTGTTCCTAGAAAATCATTATCATTGCCTGTTGGTATGTGGTGCTTGCATTCTTCAAGACGAAGGGTATGACTATGTAGCGGAAGACGCTGAGGGGCATTTTGAATGCGATATGCTTTTCGTCATTCGGGTACATCTTGATTTGATTGTAACCCAAAAATCCATCTATGAAGGACATTCTCTCGAATCCGCATGTGTTGTCAATGATGACATCCGTGATTTGAAGAGAGAAATCATCCTTTGGGCAAACAGTGTTCAGGTCTCTGAAGTCGATGTAGATCATGATTTTTTCATTCTTTTTAAGGACCGGGAAAATATTTGCTAGCTAGTCGGGAGTTGTTCTGCCCTGATAAAGCCCGAGTCAATTAGTTTTTTGACTTCAGTTTCGATCGCCTCCATAATTTGCAGATGAAACTGTCTTTGTTGTTGCTTGATAGGTTTAACGTCCAGTTTTATGTTAAGGTGGTGCATTGCTATGTTTAGGTCAAGTCATGGCATGTCTTCATAATTCCAAGCAAATATGTCGATCTACTCACCAATGAGGACAACCTTCTCTTCCTTCTCCTCTGGTGGAAGGCTGTTGCTGACAAATATGGGCTTCAGATTCACTTCATCACCCATGTTCACTTGGATCCATTTGTCTTTGGTGGGAGTTCTCTTTGTTCAAATCTATCGCCATATTGGATATTGAAGTGATGGATTCAGAGATCTTCCCAAGTTGGCAATGATCGTCCTCCTCTATTATAGCGGGATCAACCGTGGCCATATTTGACATTAGGCCTTTGAACATTTCTCCAAGGCTGACGTCGGAGTCCTAACCTAAAGAATCCGATGAGTATTTGCCTTTATTCGGATTGGCCAATTAGTCAGTGACTTTCCAGTGGCACTCGTCATCCGATAAAGAGACATAGCACAAGCTTCTTCAATATTCGTAATAATTGTCAGGCTTTCTCTTCGGTACATAGGTCGTCTGAGGTGGAACTCGAGGGCCCCGATCGAAGCAAAGAACCTCTCCAAGTGCGAACTTGTATCCCCACTTTTCCATAAGGTTACACGCTTTTGTGCCATATCTAAACAAATGAGGACCAAGTTTTTCATCATCACTATTCTCTCTCTGGAAGTGGTCTAGTAGTGGAGATATCTCCCATTTACCGTAGATTACTTCCTTTTCACCCTCCACCTTGGCAGGAATGACGAGGGTTGTTCTGAATGAGTCATGGATATGCTTCCTTATCACGCAAGAAGATCGAAGCGGCATATGTAAGTCAGGGTTATTGTATAACCCCTTCATTACATCATCGAGATGAGACGAGTACTTTAAATCGCCATTTATTTCCCCTTCAGAAAGTTACTAATTACAACTATCATCTGATGATTCTCCACCGTTAAGATTAATTACAAAGGGTACAAGATCGTTGAGTACAAAACCTCCATCGTAATCAAGCCCAGCTTTAGTATCAGCTTCTTCTCTGCTATCTGTGCTTTGGGTCGATGGTTCAGTATCGGATTCAGTACTGTAAAGAAGGGAGTCGGTGAAATAATTTTCCAACCTCTTAAACGGCTGCTTATCCGTGACCACCGTCTTGACCTCATTATTGGTGTTTACGTATTTTAGACACTGGTTCAGGGTAGAAGGGACTATAACATTACTATGTGTAAGGACCAAGAATTTTTGATACTAGTTAAAATAATTTTCTAATATTTTAAAATATTTAATTATTATTTTAGAAGAGTATTTGTATTTTTCTCGGCCTTCTAGAATTTTCTATGTTTTAAAAGTCTAAATTTTATATTTATTTAAATAATTTAGATATTTATAAATTTATTTAGTGCAGTAAAATTTTTTAGAATTTATCCGTTGTGTTATTGATACTATTACATATTATTTTAAATAATACGTTAATTATTTTTACTATTATTTATTATTTCTTGTATTATGTTATATTATTAATTATGTATTATTAATATAATTTGTTATATTATTTCTTCTATTGTATATTATCTGTCGTATTGGCATAACCGGTACGTTTTACTCCGTAGATAACTATCCTATAATTATTTGATTTTAAATATAAGTAATTGTATTTTTTTATTAATTATTGTTGTTTAATTGTATAATTTATTATATTTTTTCTTCTGTCGCGTATCAACGGTTGTATTAATACAACTGGTACGTTTTTAATTATAGATGATTATTCTATAATGTTCCTAAGGTGACGCCTTAGATAATCATCTAAGGACGTGGTCTAAAATCACATGATTAAGCTATATTATGGATGATCCGCTCCGTTGAACTTGATCTACGTATTCTAAAACCCGAACACACCAAGTTTGAGTTGAACCCGTCGTCGTTTGACCCTTCATCCACTCGTATTAATTTTAACAGCTTCGAATGACTAGAAATTTTCACATGGCTTGACGGAGGGTCAAACGATGATGGGTTCACCCCATACTTGGTGTGTTGGGGTTTTAGAATATGTAGATCAAGTTTAATGGAGCGGATCATCCACAATGTAGATCAATCATGTGATTTTAGGTCGCGTCCTTAGATGATTATCTAATTTTAGGGTAAACCTGTAGTGTTTTGACCCATTATCCACTCGCTGCAATTTTAACGGTTTCGAATGAATAGAACTTTTTGCACGGCTTAACGAAGAGTCAAAACACGATGAGTTCACCCTAAAATTGGTGTGTTTGGGTTTAAGAACGTGTAGATCAAGTTCAACGGAGCGGATCACAAAAAAAAAGGGAATGATGTGATTTTAGGCCGCGTCCTTAGGTGGTAATCTAAGGTGTCACCTTAGGAAAACATTACCCTATATATATATAGACACACACACACACACGCACACACACACACACACACACATATAAGTTTAAGTTTTTTTGTTTTATTCTGCTTCATCCTTCTTTCTTATCAAACCCAAGCCGCCCTTTACCATCTCTCTCCTCTCTCTCTCTCTCTCTCTCTCTCTCTCTCTGCTCTCTCGCTCTTCTCTCTTCTCTATTTCTCTCTCCCCGAGCACCACAGCCAGTGCCACCCACCTCGTTGCCCCAACTCTCCGCTCGAGTCTGACACCCCACTAACGCAGCCGCCTCCTCCGCCCATCCCCAAGTCCGCTGCTCTGGCATCAGCCCACACGCCACACCCTCTCCCCTCAGATTTATCTCCCACCGCCTCTACCTTTCGCCTCCACTAGCCCCGCCAGCGTGCCAAGCTTCCACCTCGCCGCATGCCCTCCTCGTGGCCTTTGCTTACCTGTTTGTTGTGCTCGCTTGACAACCGCTTGGAGCCCACCCTCTTCTCTTTTCCCTGCTTCGTCCGTCGCCCTAAGTCCACCGCTCTGCCCCTAACTTGTCGACCTTCCTTCCTCCGACTGGCCCCCTGCAGCAAACCATGCCTAGTCCTCCACCCCTACTCGTCATCCGCTCGTTACCATCTCAGATCCCGACCTGACAGCGCCTCGCTGAGCCATCACCATCGACAGTGCTGCCCCTACCTTCCCCTCCTTCGCTCGACCACACCCAAGAACCCCGAGCTCCTCATCCTTCAGCTCGTCGCCGATCAGCCCTTCGACATCATTGTTCAGATTTGTCGCCCTTCAGCGTCGACGCTCTGTATTGTCAACGTCGAATCGTTCGACATAACCCGAGGCAAGATCCCTCTTGCTCAGATCTGAATTTTATACCTGTTATAAATTATTTACATTGTTTATTTGTTACGTATTTATCTACGTGGGTTATTTGGTGAATAATATTAATTTAAATCATAGTTGTATGATAAATGGTATTTTCGGAATAATGATAATGAAGTGAAAGAATTTATTTTGATAATGGATTTATTTTAGAGAATTTATAATATTTAAAAGAATTTAATTTTTTGAGCAAAGGAATTATTTTAGAATAATAATTGATGAGAAATAATTTTAAAGAATTTATTCTGGAAAAGAGAATAGATGAGAAATAATTTTAAAGAATTTATTCTGGAAAAGAGAATATTTTGGATTATTATAATAAGAAATAATTTTAAAAGAAATTATTTTGGAAAATGAATTATTTTCTGAATTACATAGTTTCTGTTCATGATTACATTTCATGCTTTGTGGATATTTTACTGTATTCGACATGTCATGATGTGGTTGTGTGAAATTAGTGTTATTATTATCTCCTTGTTGTGTTTGAGAACCCTAGTAGTTTATGACTTAGTAGCCTTATGTGTCATGAACAAATCTAGTGACATGTGTGAGTGTGTTGACTAAGTTTAGGTGGTGAACCCAAGTTTTAATGAGGATTATGGTTGACTGGGTAGGAAAGTCCTTGTTCATGTGATCGGATATGACTATTGATATATCTTCCGGACTTGCACCAGTGGATCGATGTCATCACTAGGGTTGGTTTGTTGAGTCACAGTGGATCGGTGTCGCCACTGGGGCTAGTTGGTTGGGTTAAAGTTGATCGGTGTCGCTACTTTGATTCATGATTTTATTTGATTGGATGCACGTAGGGGATATGCGAACAGTCAGTTATCCGATAATATGAGCGTTAACTCTGTGTGAGATGTGAACCAGTGATCTGTTATAGAATGGCTAGTTACATGATATTGTTATATAAGATGATTATGTATTCTTGTGAGATGTAGGTCAGTTGTGTTTCTTTTCATACATAGATCGTGGTTAATATTTAATTATTTACAATTTGAGACATATGGTATATGCATGAGGGTTTTCTTGTTTGGATTTTTTTGTTCGACGTACTACAACCTTGTTGTAGATTTTTAAGTATTAATTCCATCTAGTTATATGACATTATTACTTGGATGGGTATCCTAATTGCTAGCTGCATGACCTCGTCACCCGATTGATTTTTTGGATTCTTTGATTATTATATACTATTAGTGGATTTCATCTACTTTTTAGTTTTTCAGCTGCATGCTTCTATTTATTATTACTGTTTTTGCCTTGGTCATTCGACCGTTTTATTTCTCCCATACGGGATCTTGCCGTGTGCCATGTACACTGACGTACACCTATTTTTTCTGGTGTACGTCAGATTTAGGAGACGGACAGGCTCAGTTCGGAATCGTACAAGAGCCAGAGGATTCTCAGTAGGAGTGCCTTGTAGATGGAGTAGAAGAACAAGCTGAAGCGTAGTAGTTTTCTTCTATAGTAGTTGTGGAACATTAGAATTCTTTATCATATTTTTTTTAGTTTGATGATGGATTTTGACATTTTTAGTAGTACTTCTTTTTATTATGGACTATGTATTTTTATTCCTAGTTAGACTGTTTTTGTAATAAGGGTATGTTTGACCCATATTTTATGTCTAGGATGATCACCGTGATGATAGGTTTACTTCTTATTTTGGGTTGTCTTTATATTCTTGCTATTGTGATTAGAGACCTGTAATTGAGATTTATGTACTTAACGCTTAGCGTATTGGATTGAGAAGAAAAGAAAAAAAATAAATGATAGTGTATATTTCTTCTCAATCTAATACGTCGCAGACTTGTTCACATTCCAATTCCTCGGTATTTTGGAAAGCGAGGCGTGACACTATGGATCCAGGGTCGACCTAATAGTAAGTTATAGGAGGTCTCTGCGTCGATCACATAGCATGTGACTTCGGACATCAAATCTCCAAGTTGACACTTCATTCGGATTTTACCTAATGGCATGGACCCACTAGTGTTGAATCCGTAGATAACAGTGCCTGTGAACACTAGCTTACTAGCGGTGATACCAAGATTATACATCAAACGGAGTGGCATGATGCTAACAGCAAAACTCAGATCAACTTGGATCCGGTTAACAACACTGGAGCCGATGTATCCGGTGAAATACAAAGGCTTGTCATGCTTTGAATTCCTTGTTTACATGTCCTCTTTGGTGAAGGTGATGCAAGGGAACTATTTGGCCGTGAGGTTGTAGTGTTGAACTGACGGCTCTAGCTCTTTGGGGGCCGACTTAATCTGAATGAGAAACTCGTCAGAATCAGCTAAAGCTTCTTACAAAGCCTCCCTGGTGTCTTTGGAAAGACGCAATAACTCGTATAGAGTTATCCTTGTTGGGATGTTAGCCAGTTTGGTCATAACATCAAAGCGGTATGGTGCATTCGAACTTCTCGGTTTATCTCTTCTAATCGGACGATTGAAATGAGACTACTTCGGGTTTTGAACGTCTTGGTATTTGGGCTCCTTCTCCTTTTGCTTGGCTGCGGCCTCCTTCTATCTAGTAGTCAGCTGTTGCTACGAAGATTCTTTAGAGGATTTGGTAGGGGTTGTAACCATCCCCAATCTAGCTAACTGATCGGAAGCCTCCGGGTAATTAAACCGATACTCATTCCCACTTCTGGTGGTGAATACCTTGTGCTCATCCTCAGAAAGAAACAAAATGGGGATTTCCTCATCATTCTTCTCAAGAATTGTTGAGGTAGGGCAACACGATTTGCCCTTACCCTTGGATTTCTTCTTACAAGAGGATCATGCCCACTGTTCATCTTCAGGCAGAACAAGTTGGACCCAAAGAACTTTGTCATTAGGGACTGTATGTAGCACGAGCCCTTTTTGTCGTTGTCCATGAGGATCGTTGTTGACAGTCTTCATCTCTACCTTTGATATGGGTTTTGGTTGGAACCATGTCAAGGGGACAGAGCTGAAGCTGATAGTTGCTACTTTTGCACCACCATCTTTTCCTTAGGCTGCTTTGTAGTGATGATCCCGACGTCAATTAAGGCTTGGATGATGGACCCGCCTGTGGAATGCACAATATCTTGTATCCATCGTCCTCTTGGCTTCCTCCTAGTCAGTGATTGGAGGCAACTTGATCTTGTTGTTCTCCAGAAGGAATTTGAATATATCAGAAACCTCGTCTTCCTTAAAAGAATATTCTTTTGGGAATTTTGGTTCTGCGGTCCTTTGTTGCCATTGAGGTCTCTGTTTCCACTAAGATGGCGACTACTACGGTGCTTGCGGTTGTGCTTGTTGCTGAGGCTGTAGTTGGAATGTATGATTAACATCTACTGCCTTTGCTGGTGCTTTCCCTCTACCATAAGAGATAAAGTTCTACTTCGGGGGATTCGTTGTCGGTTGGCCTCTCTCAGCCTTCTTCCTTTTGAGGAAGCGTTCAGCTTGATCCCACGCACCTTCAACTCTTTCTAGGCATTGGACGGTGCTACCCCCATGGCTTCAAGCACGTCCAAAGAAAGATTGTTGTGGCAAGTTTGGAGGATGAACTCCTCTATGACCGGATCTCGATAGTTCATCACTTTGTTGTAGAAGTGTTTGACGAAGTTGTCTCCCAACTTTCCATCTTTCTGCTTCTCATTGAATAACATCCTGATTGACACGTTAGTGTCTTTATCGAAGAAGTTGGTGAGAAACATATTTTCCATGTCATCCTAGCTATTGATACTCTATGGGTTGAGATGGTGGTACCAATCGAAGGCGGCCCCGTGAAGGGTGCCAACAAATAACCAGATCATCAAATGTTTGTTTCCAAAAACTAGGTCCAGGTGGGACATGAAGTAAATCAGATGTTGAGTGAGCGAGCCTCTCCCGTCGAACGGAGTGAAGTCAATTAGATTAAACTTTGCTGTATACGGGATTGACTCCCACTCCCTTAGGTAGGGACATACAATATCGGTCTTCTTTACCTCTTAAGCGGACATCAATTTATTGATCTTGCTCTCCAGGTCTTTCATTTTCTCGTCCTCACCTGTATTTTTCTTCGGGAGATTTTGAGGATGAACAACGAGACCACCCCTAACATTTGTTAGACCCTAGAAGGGGTGATTAGGGTCTTATGCTAATCTAATCCGATTAAATGCCAATTAAAAATAATGTTGATTAATTTATTCTTGCACGAATGATATAAGATAGATATGAGCAAGAAAGATACGAATAAGCACAAATAAAAAGTACGCTAAGCAAAACAAAAACAAATGATATGTTTACGAGGTTCGGTCACCACGACCTACGTCCCCGCTCCTCACCTCGAGGAGATCTCCACTATCACAATCCGGTTTGGAAGCCGAAACTTCTACACACTCGGTTTACAAGCTTACCGAAAAATCTCATACTATGCAATCACACTTCACACACTTGTAGGTGTCAAAAAATACTGAAAGATATCCGAATACAGCTCAAAAAGGAGATCATCCAAGAAAGTCAGAAGAACACAAGTATGGGCTGTCTCGCACGCGAGACAGTCTTTACTGTCTCGCATGCGAGACAGTCTTTACTATCTCGCTAGGCGAGACAGTCTTTTCTATCTCACCAGGCAGTGTTTACTGTCTCGCCATGCGAGATAGTTGTTTACTGTCTCGGCGTGCGAGACAGTATTTTCTGTCTTGCCCGCAAGACAGCTCTCAAAAAAGTCAGAAACTGTTTTGTAACTGCCGACACGTGTCCATTAATTGTCAAAGAAAATGGGGAACGTCGTGGGCAAGAATCACGTTGATAACTGCCAAGATAACGAAGTTGTAAAACGTGGAAAGGCAGTTACAAGAAAACTGCCAGACAGTTACTGTTTCCGAGACAGTGTTTACTGTCTCGTGGGCCGAGACAGTCTTTACTGTCTCGGAACCCGAGACAGTCTTTGTTGTCTCAAGATAGCAAATGCTGTCTCGCGAGCTTATTTTCCTCTAACTGTTCCTAGGGGTTATAAATACCCCCCTGAGGTTGATTTTTTGGAAGGGGGTTGATCATTCTTGAGCACTTTGGAGCAGACAGAGCAGAGTTCCTGAGCTTCTGGCAATTCCTTGAGATTCGAGCTTTGACTTGATTACATCTTACATCGATAAGATATTCGCTTCAAATTCTTACTTCGATAAACGAAGGAAGAATCATTAAACACCTCACGATTCAATCCGAATCTGTGATTTGGTGGTCCACGAGTCAAAGCGCTCCCGGCACAGGCAAAGTCCCACGCAAGCAGCGATCCAAACAACGATCCTGCGTTTGTTTCTAAGTAGTTGTAATTTTCATTTTGTTGTGTAAAAGAAGTCTTATAAAAAGACTATTTCTTTTGAATTTGTTGTAATCAACTAAAAATATAATGAATTCCACAACAAGAGCAACTTTTGACGCAAACAAACTGGCGACCACAGTGGGAGCCAACGGTCTCGCTGCCGAGACCGTTGTGTCGCAGCCAATCAAGATACCGGTTGAATCTATGGTCGAGTATTAATTCGACCAAACCAAGTTTGAGGAATATATCTCATCGTCCTATTCAAGATCTTCATTATCTCGTGAGTACAAGAGGATCTCATCATTGAAGAAGGCTTATACGCCAGAGAAGGCTAAAAGTGAAGCCTCTTACCCAATCGTTGTTGAAGTCATGCCTCGCAACATTATTCTGGCAACCTTCAAAGCTGGAAGCCCTGCTCATGATCATTCCTCTCCAATTAAGGAGTCGTTCGATCGAAGTTCGTCAACTCTGACGAAGAGGGCTCATCAGAGGCGACGCCAACGTCACACTCGTCAATTGGCTAAGGCCTTGGAATAAACCGATGGAGTTCGTTACTATGCGGACTTAGAATCGAGGAGGCATCGAGTGGTTCAGTTGTCTCAACGACCAATCACTCATATCTCTGCTAAACTAACGACGGATGAATGGACTTTTGTCAAAAGGGCTTGTTCGACCCTCAAAGAACGAATACAAAAGCGTCGTGCAAACACTGCTCATGCCCGTTCTCTCTTACAACAAAGACGAGAAAGAAACAAGAAAACGATGGCCAAAGAACCACCAAAACTCTACAAAGTTTGGATTCCAAAGTCTGGAGTTGTGCAAAATCAGCATTCGGAGCTCGTTAAGACTCCACACCCGCAAGGGGGTGGTTCTAAACGTGTGACTCTTGACATAACCTTGGATCACTCAGAGACGACGACAAGTCATCCTGGGTATGTTAACAAGGTTCAAACATAAAAACAGAAGATAGGTTGCTCTGGTCACCATGCTGACGAGTTGTACTATCAAACTAAAAGTGGAAACAAATCACATAAAAGGACCGTTCGAGAAACAAGTCCTCATTGTGTATGTGAAAAACTTATCAAAGCAGTGTTGCCTGAATGCAACTGCTTTAAAGCCATTCCGCCGAAAGTTTCTGTGTTCCAGAGACTTTCTACCGAAATGTCAAAGCCCAAACCGAGACGTTTCAACAAGAAGCTTGCTATTCAAGAGGATGAATTCCCTGAAGTCACCATCAACATGGCTGATAAAGGAAAATCTAAGTGGCATTCAAGTGAACCAAACCCCGACTTTTCCACGGGAGGAAAAGTCAATTCAAGAATTGCCCGACGGATGTCTCGACTCCAGCTAGGAGCTATCAGACGTAGAGACTACAAGAGAATGCAGGAAGGAATGTCATCAGAGGATGAGCTCTCGGACACTTGTTCTGCGATCGCTTCGGATGATACGGTATCCAGCACAGGGCAAACCAGAGAAGTACTCACAATCACTTCTGATCAGTTCATTCAAATACTTCAAGAAGCTCTAGCCAAACAACGTGAAGAAATTAGAGCTGAGATGAAGACAGAGATGGAGTTGGCTATCCAACAAATGAGGGAATTGCTAGCTCAACGACCTCAACCCCCTGAGTTCCACACTCGGAATGTTGTAGATGACAGTGATCCAGAGGTGGATGAAGTCATTATGGCTGATACACCTCCCAATGGCAATAACGCTGGGGGTGGTTTAACGGATCCTCCCAATAACGATATTGGGGGTGGTTCAATAGCACCTCTCACTGGGGGTGGTCCAATTATCTTTACTCGACATCATTCAGAAAGAAATGAAGACGATGACGGGAAAATGCAAAAACTTGAAGACAAAATCAATGCTTTGATGACGGCTCAAGAAGTTAAGAAGACGGGTATTCCATGTCCTTATCCGAGGGAATGGGATTCAATACCATACCCGGCAAAATTCAATCTGATTAACTTCACACCGTTTGACGGGAAAAGCTCGTCTACTCAGCACTTGATTTATTTCAAGTCTTATTTGGGCATGATTTCTGGAAACGAGGCTTTAATGGTCCGGTCATTCGTTGGCACCCTTCGTGGGCCCGCCTTCAATTGGTATCGACGTCTCAAGCCAGGGAGCGTCAATTGCTGGGATGACATGGAAAGTTTGTTCCTTAGTAATTTCTTCGATGATGACACTGATGTGTCAATCGGAACCCTTCTAGATGAAAAGCAAAAAGACGGAGAGTCAGTCGATAATTTTGTCAAGCGCTTCCGTAACAAGGCAATGAATTGCAGGGATCCTATTACAGAAGAGTTTATCCTGCAAACATGCCACAATAATCTCTCCATCGATATCCTGGAAGCTCTGGGGGTCGTACCATCCAAAACTTGGAAAGAGTTAAAACTACATGGTGAACAAGCTGAACACTTTCTTAAAAGAAAGAAAGCTGAGAGAAGCCGACCGATGACATCTGCAATCACTGGGAACGCGACTCCCGATCCGAGGTTTCAAAATGAGTATTCTTTCGAAGATGATGAAGCTCCAGCCATCTTGAAATACCTCATCGCCAATGACAAAATTGAGCTACCACCTATTAAAGATCAGGAGGGAGCTAAGAGGATTACGGATCCAAATTACTGTGCGTACCACAGAAGGGTTCTTCATCCCACTGAGATTTGCTTTGGACTCCAAAACAAGATCCAAGCCTTAATTGACTCCGGTGTCATAACGGCAAAACAAGCCAAATAAAAATGACACCAAACTCCATTGGGTACACGAGTATAAACTGTTTCCCGACACTCTAAAGAGTATACGAGTATAAACTGCTCCTCGATACTCCAATAGGTATATGAGTCTAAACTGTTTAATCTTATATTCTTAAGGATAACCCGAACATGCGACTGAGGATAACGTACTCCTCGTTACACCCAGTTTTGCAAAGAAAGTTGGGGGTGGATAATTCATGTAACGGGAAGTTCCCGGAAGAATGTTAAATGTAATTTTTTCAGGGATAACCCGATAGTGATAAACACTACATCCCTACGGTGATTTCCGAATACTCTTTTGCTGAGATGAGATTCGATCACTTCATTGGATCAATCTTCCCTCACAAAGTCCCCATTTGGTCAAACCTTTAAACAGTTAGGACCAAAGCCAAAATCCCCTTTCGATTCCTTCCATGAACGAGAGGTCCACAAATTGAACGATCAAACCTTTAAACAGTTAGGATCGTCTCAAAACTTCCATTTGGTCAAACCTTACTATAGTTAGGACCAAAACCAAACCCCCCTCTCGATTCCTTCCATGAACGAGAGGTCCACTCAAATTGAACGATCAAACCTTTAAACAGTTAGAATCGTCTCAAAACTTCCACTTGGTCAAACCTTACTACAGTTAGGATCAAAACCAAACTCCCCTTTCGATTCCTTCCATGAACGAGAGGTCCACTCAAATTGGACGATCAAACCTTTAAACAGTTAGGATCGTCTCAAATTCCCATTTGGTTAAACCTTTAAACAGTTAGGACCAAAGCCAAAATCCCCTCTCGATTCCTTCCTTGAACGAGAGGTCCACAAATTGAACGATCAAACCTTTAAACAGTTAGGATCGTCTCAAAACTCTCACTTGGTCAAACCTTACTACAGTTAGGACCACAACCAAAATTTCCTTTCGATTCATTTCACGAACGAAAGGTCCAATTTTGAATTGGATAATCAAACCTTATGACAGTTAGGATTATTCAAACCAATCCAGATTCTCTAAGTGGAGATCCCACTTCGAGTTTCCTTTGCACCAGGAGATAGAATATAAAATTATTCCTCTCCGATTTTGGGTTCATCTCTACCAACAAACAAGAGACCAGGAGATAGAATATAAAATTCTTTCTCTCCGATTTTGGGTTCATCTCTACCAACAAAAAAGAGACCAGGAGATAGAATATAAAATTCTCCCTCTCCATCAGCGGGTTCATCTCTACCAACAAAAAAGAGACCATATTACTCCAATAGGTACACGAGTCTAAACTATTTTCTTACCCTCAACAGGAAGTTTCTGGAGAATATTACTCAAAATATTCTTAAGAATAACCTGATTACCTCCCAACGGGTATATGAGGTTAAACTATTTCCCGAACACTCCGATAAAGTATATGAGTATAAACTATCTCTCTATTCTTCAATAGCAGTTCTAATTCAAGATTTTGACGACGGTCACGCGATAAACACAACACCGAAGGAAGTTTAGCTATTCTACAAAGTACTGAATAGGCTAAAAGATGAAGAAGTCAAGAGTTGAAGGCATTTATGGGTCCTTCCGTACGATCTACTCAATCAAGTATTGAAAGGATAAAAAGTTAGACCCATCTTATCCAAAGTATCCCAGACTCCTCTATAAAGGAATGAGTCTGGAATACATTGGAGGGAGTATCTGTAGGCGTCAAAAAATGCTGAAAGATATCCGAATACAGCTCAAAAAGGAGATCATCCAAGAAAGTCAGAAGAACACAAGTATGGGTTGTCTCGCACGCGAGACAGTCTTTACTATCTCGCATGCAAGAAAGTCAGAAGAACACAAGTATGGGTTGTCTCGCACGCGAGACAGTCTTTACTATCTCGCATGCGAGACAGTCTTTACTATCTCGCTAGGCGAGACAGTCTTTTCTATCTCACCAGGCAGTGTTTACTGTCTCGCCATGCGAGACAATATTTACTGTCTCGGCGTGCGAGACAGTATTTTCTGTCTCGCCCGCGAGACAGCTCTCAAAAAAGTCAGAAACTGTTTTGTAACTGCCGACATGTGTCCGTTAACTATCAAAGAACATGGGGAACGTCGTGGGCGAGAATCACGTTGATAACTGCCAAGATAACGGAGTTTTAAGACGTAGGAAGGTAGTTACTGCAGAAACCACTGTGCAGTTGGGTTTTTCGAGACTGTGTTTACTATCTTGGAACCCGAGACAGTAAACTCTGTCTCGGCCGCCGAGACAGCAAACACTGTCTCGGTAGTCAAGACAACAAATGCTGTCTTGCGAGCTCATTTTCCTCTAACTGTTCATAGGGGTTATAAATAACCCCCTGAGGTCGATTTTTGAAGGGGGCTGATCATTTTGAGCACTTCAGAGCAAACAGAGCAGAGTTCTTGAGCTTCCGGCATGGCGATTCCTAGAGATCTAAGCTCTGACTTGATCTTTAGAAGAGTGAATATCTTACATCGATAAGATATTCGCTTCAAATTCTTACTTCGATAAACGAAGGAAGAATTCCCAAAGCCTTCACGATTCAATCAGAATCTGTGAATCGGTGGTCCACGAGTCAAAGCACTCCCGGCACAGGCAAAGATCCCACGCAAGCAGCGATCCAAACAACGATCCTGCGTTTGTTTCTAAGAAGTTGTAATTTTCATTTTGTTGTGTAAAAGAAGTCTTATAAAAAGACTATTTCTTTTGAATTTGTTGTAATCAACTGAAGATATAATGAATTCCACAACAAGAGCAACTTTTGACGCAAACAACACTAAGTGTAGGAACCTAGCCCGTGTCCTCCTCCTCAAGTGCTCGGATGCAACCTCTCCCTAGGTTCGTCAACTGATGCCACTCCTATTGGATTCGACCCCGTCTCTCGCC
Source organism: Asparagus officinalis (assembly GCF_001876935.1). Taxonomy (NCBI): domain Eukaryota; kingdom Viridiplantae; phylum Streptophyta; class Magnoliopsida; order Asparagales; family Asparagaceae; genus Asparagus; species Asparagus officinalis. The sequence continues at coordinate 94,891,497 of NC_033800.1, forward strand.
TCACACTTCTCTCGGTGTACAAGTGTATTACAAGTGATACTCACAAATAAAGATTAAATACAATGGTTTGTTCTCAACAACAAATGAGAACGCAAATGAAGCTCACACTCACTAAATCACACCCTACAACCCACACTATATAGTATGAAGATATTAAGCTCAATATTCTGTGTGTGATAACAGTGAATGAAAAATATGTAACTCAATAAATATAGCTAAGATATGAAAATAAAATTATAAGCTATATGAAAAAGATGAGTTAGGAAAACTTCTCCATAAACAAGAAGAACAGTGGATGATGAGATTAAAAATACTCTTCTTGTAGTAGGAAAACTTCTTTTGAAACAGACTGATGAAATCAGCTCAAACAGCTCTTTTAAACAACTCTTAATCTTTTGTTAAAACTTAAAAAACAAACTCCTTGGGTGTTGAAAGGGGAAGGTAATGGGGTATTTATACCCACTCAAAATATCAGCCAAAACAAACTTGAAAAGACCAAAACAGCCCCAGAAAATCAAATCAGAAAATGGAAAGTAATATTGAGATCGGCGTCGACTGTGGCAATCTGCGGTCGACCGGGAAGCCAAAAAACACTGAAAAGAGATTTAATGGCGGTCGACCGCAAAAGTCTCTGATGGATTCACGGTCAACCGTCACGGTTGACCGCGAGCACATAAAACCCATAGTATGAAAGTTTGTTGCTAGCGGTCGACCGTGGCGGTCGACCGCAAACTGATACATGGCATATGACAGGTTTTTGGGCTAATTTTGAAAATACATTAAAAATATCAAATCAATTCCAAAAATAGTAATACTTTGGGGAAAGTTTTCAAATGATAAAATAAACATGTTTGAAAAGGAATTTTTGGAAAATTAATTTTCGTTTGTGAAAACTCCCTGTTTTTGAAAAGTGTTCAAAAAACCTGTTTTTTTGTGAACATGAAAATTGAGATATGACTTGTAAATACGTATATATATATCATGTATATTATATATATATATAAAGAAGTGTGAATGAGCTGTAAACATGAAATAAAAACTATTGTAATGAAGTTTGATGAGAAATCATTTATTTGATAGAAAACATCAAAAATTGTGTTAAGTGTACATATATTGAGCTTACATATAAACATACGATATATGTAAGGAAACTAAACTTATACCTAGGTGAATGCACACACATGAACTTAAATCTTTAACGCTTGATTATCGTGTGTTGAATTACCTGTAAAGAGAAAAACAACAAAAACTAGAGAATAGATTAGCGATAAATTATTTGATAAATCATCATCAAAACTATAGGACCAACAACATTGTTATCCTCGATAGGACTACCCCCTACATTTTGGTCAACCGGAGGGGTATCAGCATTGAGACTTTCATCCACATCTAAATCACTATCTTCTTGATTGGTAGCATTACGACGACTGGATTCACTGTACAGATTTGACAGGCTTGGAGTTGTTGGTCATGTAACTTTTCATTCGTTGCCTGGTCAGCTCCATTTCAACCTTGTCTTCTTTCTGTTTGGCTAAGGCTTCTTGAAGTAGTTGAGCCATTTGTTCGGTAGTGACCATGAACGCCTCTTGAGCTCGTCCTGTGCTAGACATTATATTGTCAGAAGCAATCGCAGAGCAAGCATCTGATAATTCATCATCTTAGGATTGTCCTCTATTCAATCTCGGTCTAATAGTTCCTAACCTAGCCAAGTAAGACGCTGGGATGCCCCTGAAAAAGAATCAGGACTGGAATGCCATGTCGACTTTCCCTTATCAGCCATGTTGATGGTGACAATTAGGAGTTCGTCATCTTCACTGGTTGATCTTCTCCTACGGAAGCGTCTTGATTAAAATTTGGGCCTTTGGTAGAGATCCTTTTGAATACCGAGACCCTCTATGGATCAGTCTTAGGGCAACTATACTCTGGTAATACTATCCTGATCAACCTCTCACAAGGACAGTAAGAGTTCATTTCTCAGGAATTTCTCTTCCGAGACTTGTTTGTACCGTCAGCCTGACAGTACAACTTATCAGCATGATGACCGGAGCAACCTATCGTGTGTTGGTACGACTTCCTAGGTGTAACGTTGTTATCTTACGAACACACTTTCTTTTGGGAATATGACACCTTATTGGCGTCCTCAGGAGTCACATGTTTGGAACCACGCCTTCGTGAGGGTAGAACCTTAATTGGCTCCTGATCTTTGACATGCACTCCAAGCGGACGGTTATAGGAATTGACTTGTTGGGAGGACGTATACGACCCCTAGCCTGAAGAGTTGCTCGGGATTTGTTCACCAGATCCAAACGTTCTTTTATTAGGGCTTTTCCTTGATCTTCGTGTAGAGGACTGAGGTGATCCGCCATCGTAATCTTGAATTTGGATAAATCCACATTCCCGTAAGGCTTCGCTGGAGGTACGAGAGCGACCGGAGCAGGAACGAAGGCCGACGAAATCTAAGAAACACCCGTGGGGCGTTGGTTGGCGTGAGATAGTTAGTGCTATCTCAGCCATGTGTGAGACAGTTTGTACTGTCTCAGCCAGGTTTGAGACAGTTCAAACTGTTTCGGCCTAGAGGGGTTGATTCGCCAATTGTCCGAGTTGATTTCGGCGTTGTCTTGAACTTTGGCATCCAGACTTGTCACGATTTTGATGGTTCTTTGGCCACCTCTTCCTTCTGCAATTCTTACATTCTCTACATAAAAATTTGTGCGTGCACAAGCAGTGCGCGACGCTTATGGATGTGCTCCTCGAGAGTTGAGCGAGTCCCACTTGTTGGTTGATGGTTTGGAGGAGAAATCAATTACTTTCTGTTGTGGCGGTTTAGTCGCTTGAGGTTCTAAGGCTTTGGTGAGTTGACGCGCAAGGCGTTGGCGCTGCCTCTAATGAGCCCTCTTTGTCAGAATTAGTGCACCCTCAACGCATAACTCCTTGACTGAAGAGGAGTTATTGCATGTAGCAAATCCGACTTTGTTAGATGACGGAGGGGCGTTGAGAGAGGAATCTTCAACAACTTGGCAGGAGTTATCGCCCCGGGCCTTCAGATCAAAAGACCAGCGAACCTTCTTCAAAGAAGAGATCTTCCTACACTTAGGAGGGGAGGAGGATCTGGAGGAGGAGGATGAGATGTACTTCTCAAATTTCTGTTGGTCGAATTCGTACTCGACTGCTACATCAACCGAGATCTTGATCCTTGGTTGTAACACGATAGCCTCGACAGAGAGGCTGTTGGCTCCCACTGTGGTCACCAGCGTATTAGCATCGGAAATCTTTTTCATTGTGGAATCTATTACAATCATTTATTGATTTATAATATTCAAAAGAAGGAGCATTTTTATAATATTTTTCTTACACAAATGAAAAGAAATGAAGACTTCCTAGAAACATATGCAAGATGGTTTATCGATCGCTACTTGCGTGGGATCTTTATCTGTACCGGGGATTCTTTGATCCATGGACTATCGACTATCAGATCCGGTTGATCTTGTTTCACAATGGAAATAAGAACTGAAGTAAATATCTCATTGAGGTGAGATAGGTACTCTTCTCAAGATCACAACGACGGTATGATCTTAACAAAACTGATGCAGGGGCTGTAGATCTATCGAACTCCTCCTCTTTATGCTAAAGAACTCGCCAAGATCTCACCTTTAGATCTAAAAATCATGTATCTTCTCTCACAGGGTTAGCAACTCGCTTCCAAGCTCCAAATTCTAGATTTTTTTGTGTATAGGGGCCCTAGGGGTGTTTTATAGGCTTCGAGTGCCCTATTTTTGGATAAGAATTCATGATTTAGTCGTATATTTAGTTAATAATAGTTCTCCCATATTTAAGCATAGCCTCAAGGTAGTTAGGGAGACTCCAGAACCGTTAAAACCGATTGACAATCGTCAAAAATGCATCCTGGGAGGCTGATCTGTGCGAAATAGTCTTGTCTGTTTCACACATGTGCGATACACTTTGGAGTGTTTCACATGTGTGAAACAATTTGGTGTGTTTTGCACATGTGCGAAACACTTTGGAGTGTTTCGCATGTGCGAAACATACTTGTGTGTTTCGCACATGTGCGAAATAGTTTGTACTATCTTTGGTTTTTTGGCTTTAATTTTTTCTTCCGACCTCAGAATAAGGTGATTCAAGTTGCATTGGAAATATAGCAAAGAGACCTACGACTTTTATCTTTTAAGATTTTTCGAATTCGGATTGCATCATGGTTGAAAGTTTAGTTCTTCATACTCATGTATCCATTTTCTTCTCGAATCATTCATTCTAAATGTCATTGTTGCTTCATTGCTTCATCGCTTCGTGCATTCCTTTACTTCCCTCTTAGCATCAAATGATCCTCTTTGACTCGGACATTGACATTCATCACCTCCTCTTCGTCTCGAGTTGCGTGCGGGAACCTACAGGTAATTTTTGACGCCTACAAAAACCAAGGCACATCATCGACCAAAAGACTTTGGTGCCTATTCAGGGTAAAACCAAGGCACGACCAAGGTTTTTAATGTTGATTATTAGGGATTTATTGGACACTCAAAATTCTTATCGGATAGCAGAAATTAGAGATATATCGGGGATAAGGAGCATTTATCAGAGTAATATACTAGCAAATAATAAACAAACATAAGCTTGAAAAAAATATAATGTTAGTCATAATTGAATAATAAATAAGCAAATAATAAGATAACATCAAGAATGAAGAACCATCTACGCATCTATATAATTATTGTTTAATCATGAGATTCATAAACTAACTTACTAAGTTAATATTTAGTAGTTATGAGCCATTATCAATATCTATAAATAAACATAAGCTAATCACTAATCAACCAAGTACCAAAAGCAACAAATAGTTCATAATTTGTAAACATTCAAAGAGCAAGTCCAGAAGAAAGTAAAAGCTTCCAAATCCTACTTATCAGTTGATAAAGCTGATATTTAGAGTCTACTTATTAGCTGATAAGTGCCTTTATCGTCGATAACTCGCCGATATACCTCAAAAAATAATAACCGATTAAAAATCCTACTTATCCTAGCGGAAAGCTCCCAAATTTAATAACTCAGTGATAATATTGGATTATCAGTCGATATTTAAAACTATAGGCACGACACACTCAGTCGAATCCAATTTGAAAGTCCTTGGTATCATTTTTGTGAGTAAAACCAAGGCACATCATTGACCAAGAGACCTTGGTGCCTATTCAGGGTAAAACCAAGGCATGCTACACTCGGTCGGATCCAACTCGAAAGCCCTTGATATCATTTTCATGAGTAAAATCAACGCACGTCAATGACACAAAGACCTTGGTGCCATTTCAAACAAATCTAAGGCACAAGGTTGAGTCGCAATACTCACCACACACATAGCCAAGTTGCCTCAATCTAAAGAAACGACTCATCTTAGTTCAAAATCAAAAGGAGGTAAATGGCAAATAGACATAAAGGTAGAAAAAAGAGAGTACATTGATTGAGAAGGCAAAAATATAACTTTCATTCATATATCAAAATATTTTCAACAGTTTTTACATTGAGAAAGATAAAAAACAAACAAAAAAGATACACAAAACTCTCATGGAGCTCGACTCAGATCAAGAGTAGGGATGGGAAGTGCGACACCAGATTCAGGAGCTAGAGTTGGTTGGGGAGAAGTAGTGGCAACCTCTTCATCTTGTCCATCCCCAAGATGGCCATCCTAGCTATCTTGAGAAGAGCCTCCTTCCAACTCCTCACCTTCCCCGTCCCCATTGTCCACTTCTAGCACTATCTCCTCTCTTCCTCTCTATCTCCTTTAGAACATTGAGGCAAGTCACGAATAAAGAGGGGTAATGGAGATGGTCTGGGCTAGGCCTAGACTCACGAGGGATCTACTCGAAGAGGTAATCAAAGTTGGTCATGCGAGCTAGAGCTACCTCTACCTTGCCTAGGGGACAACCATAGTATTTCTCCACAACTTCCACCTGATAGGCCTTAGACTCCAGAAAAGTGAGTCTGGCATGCAAATGCTAGACAACAATAAGGGATGACTTGGGCTGGTGCTTGGTTTCTAGAGCAGCCTGAATGCTCTCCTCCCTAAGGTTTTTGTGAGCCAGTGTCACGCCCCGCTTCCCAAATACCCGAGAATCGGAACGTGAACAAGCCCGCGACGTATTAGATTGTGGAGAAATATACACTAATTTTTTTTCTTCTCAATCCAATACGCTAAGCATCAAACACAAGAATATTAGTCATAGGTTCCCGATCATAATAGCAAGAATATAGTAACAACCCAGAATAATAAATAGACATATCATCAAAAGTAGATCATCTTAGACATAAAAATATGGGACAAACATACCCTTATTACAAAAATGGTCCAACTAGGAATAAAAAATATATAGTTCATAATAAAAGAAAGTACTACTAAAAATACAAAAATCCATTATCAAACTAAGGAAAAAAAATATGATAAAGAGTTCTAATGTCTCACAACTAATACGGAAGAAAACCACTACGCATCAGCTTGTTCTTCTACTCTGTCTGCAAGGCACTCCTGCTAAGAATCCTCTGGCTCCTGTATGATTCCGAACTGAGTTTGTTCGTCTCCTAAATCCGACGTACACCAAAGAAAACAGGTGTACATTAACGTGCATGACACACGGCAAGATCCCGCATGGGAAAAATAAAACAGTCGAATGATCAAGGCAAAAATAGTAATAATAAATAGAAGCATACAGCTGGAATACTAAAAACTAGATGAAATCCACCAATAGTATATAATAATCAAAGAATCCAAAAATCAATCGGTGAAGAGGTCATGCAGCTAGCAATCAGAAAAATCATCCAAGTAACAAGGTCATACACTAGATAGAATTAATACTTAAAAATCTACAACAAGAGACGTAGTACATCGAGCAAAATAATCCAAATAAGGAAACCCTCATGTATATACCATATGTCTCTAATTGTAGATAAATTAAATATTAACCCTAATCTACGTATGAAAAGAAATACAACTGGCGTACATCTCATAAGAAATCATACCTGGCTAAGAAACAAGGTCATGTAACTAGCCATCCTATAACAGGTCATTGTTTCACATCTCACACAGAATCAACGCTCATATTAACAGATAACTGATTGTTCACAAGTCCCCTACGTGCATCCAATACTTCGACACAAACTTCGATCAGAGGACTACATGTACTCCGTTTTCAGCCTAGTCCGGACTCAAGCTAAACTCGGGTGAATATCAAATTTACAGACCAAAGTGACTACACAAACTTCACTTTGACCCAACAAACCAACCCCAGTGCTACACAAACTCACTGGTGTGAGCCTGGAAGATACTGTTAGACCCTAGAGGGGGTGATTAGGGTATTATGCTAATATAATCCCGATTAAATTCCAATTAAAATTATATTGATTAATTTATTCTTGCAAGAATGATATGAGATAGATATGAGCAATAATGATATGAATAGCCACAAATAAAATATACGCTAAGCACAACACAAACAAACGATATGTTTACGAGGTTCGGTCACCACGACCTACGTCCCCGCTCCTCACCTCGAGGAGATCTCCACTATCACAATCCGGTTTGGAAGCCGGAACTTCTACACACTCGGTTTACAAGTTTACCGAAAACTTTCACACAACAAACACTATGCAATCACACTTTACACACTAAGTGTAGGAACCTAGCCCGTGTCCTCCTCCTCAAGTGCTTGGATGCAACCTCTCCCTAGGTTCGTCAACCGACGCCACTCTTAATAGATTCGACCCCGTCTCACGCCTCATACTTCTCTCGGTGTACAAGTGTATTACAAGTGATACTCACAACAATGATTAAATACAATGATTTGTTCTCGATAACAAATGAGAATACAATGAAGCTCACACTCACTAAATCACACACCACTACCCACAATATATAGAATGGAATATTAAGCTCAATACAGTGTGTGTGATAATAGTGAATGAAAATATGTAACTCAATAAATATAGCTAAGATATGAAAATGAAATTATAAACTATATGAAAAGATGAGTTAGGAAAACTTCTTAATAAACAAGAAGAACAGTCGAGGATGATGAGGATAGGATCCTCAGTTGAATTGAAGGCATCTTCTTGTTGTAGAAAACTTCTTTTGAAACAGATAATCAAAATCAGCTTAAACAACTCTTTAAACACACTTAAACTTTTGCTAAAACTTCACTGTAAAAACAAAACTTGGTATTTTGAAAGAGAAGAGCAATGAGGTATTTATACCCACTCAAAATATCAATCAAAACCAACTTGAAAAGACCAAAATAGCTTCAGGAAATCTCGCGGTCGACCGCGAAGCACAAAAATACTGAAAAAGAACTTTAAAAGCTGGCGATCGACTGCGACGGTCGACCGCGGCAATCGACCACGAAAGTCTCTGGATGGAGCCACGGTCAACCGTGACGGTCTACCGTGAACAAATAAAAGCCATACTATGAAAATTAACTACTGGCGGTCGATCGTGATGGTCGACCGCAAACTGATACATGGCAATATACAGGTTTTGGGCTAATTTCAAAAATGCGTTAAAATATCAAATCAATTCCAAAAATAGTAAAACTTTGGGAAAAGTTTCTAATTGATAAAATAAACATGTTTGAGAAGGAGTTTTTGGAAAAGCAATTTTTTTTTGTGAAAACCCACTATTTTTGAAAAGTGTTCATAAAACCTGTTATTCGTGAACATGAAAATAAAATATAACTTGTAAACTTGTATATATATATCATGCATACATTATATATATAATGAAGTATGAATGAGCTGTAAACATGAAATAAAAACTATTGTAACAAAGTTTGATGAAAAATCATTTATATGATAGAAAACGTCAAATATGTGTTATGTTTATATATTGAGCTTAAATATAAACATACAATATATGTAAGTAAACTACTCTTATACCTAGGTGAATGCATACACATGAACTTGAATCTTTAACTCTTGATTGTCGTGTGTTGAATTACCTAAAAAGAGAAAAACCAAACAACGGAAACTAGAAAACATATTAGCTATAAATTGTTTGACAAATCATTATCAAAACTATAGGGCCAACAATCTCCCCCTTTTTGATGATGACAAACAATTTATTTAATGGTATGAAATACATATTGATAAACCAAATAAACCAAACATATATAACATGAATAAACCATATTAACATGAATAAATAAACCATATAAGCACACATCATTACATTCTATCAATATGAATCAATATGAATAAACCATTAAACTGAACATCAGTATGTAGATTTTCTCTCCATTTGACAACATCAAAAAGTGAAAAGGAATATATATAGGAGCAACGCTCCCCCTACATTCAAGCACAGATAATAAACAAATATATGGCCAAAGCTCCCCCTGTCAATTTGCATAAATGACATAACAAAAAGAACATATATATATGGGAGCTACACATCCATAAGCATCCATAACCAATTTAACAAGCTATTAAGACCATAAACACAGGAATCAAAAGTCAAACCAAACTTTTAACACATAGCATCCTTAATAGCATGTTTTCACAATACATAGTTCATAGAGATAGTCATAAGCTATCACAAGCACAATAAACAGAAATAGTTCCACAATATCACATAATTTTCAAACACAAAACGTAGAGTTATTACAACTCAAAATAAAACATAAGTATCCAGTTTTAGTTCAACAAAACATAAACTCAATAACATCAAGAGTCATTCACCACCATCGTCAGATGCAGAGCCAGAGCCAGATCCCGAACCAGATGCAGATCCTTCATCAGAGCCCTCTCCTGAACCAGAGTCAGAACTTGAAGAGAGATCTGGAATCCCAAGAGACTGACGCTGATAGCTGAGAATAGTCCTAATGTCCTTCTGAATACTTGAGACCTGAGTCTCAAGACGATCCAGTCGGACGAAGACCTCAGAAGCTGAAACAGAAAAAGCTTTAGAGCGAGAACGGGAAGATGATGGTATAGTGGGATCAGATAAGGAGTCAGAAATTTGTATACGGGAGAGAGAAACTCTATCAAAATATTCCTTACTCGGGTCAACTTTGGGCTCATTGGTCAGAGCAACACCGAAGTGTTGGAGAATAAGGGTGATGAAGCAACCAAAGGGTAGAAACTTGTAATGCTTACATACCATGTTTTTAAGGAAAACATTTGCCTAATTCACTTTTATCTTGGCAAAAATAGCATATACAGCATTGACTTTATCAGGAGCAAAATGGTCAAAGCTACCGGTCTTAGGAATAAGATTCTGAGCAACAATACGAGCAACGATTTTAGCAGTGGGATTAAGTGATTTGTTATTCATATGGTAGGTGTAACCGGTCTTAAACATAGAATCGTTCACAACCTGATCGGTGTGTTTGATAGACATGAGCTCAACGTCACTTAACGGGATGTTAAGGATTCCCGCAAGTTCGTCGGCAGAAAATAAAATAGGAACATTTTTAATAGATGTACAGATGGTTTGAAGACCATCAGCAAAAGTGGTGACAGACAGATTTGCATAAAACAAATAAACAAGAAATGGATAATACGGAACCTTACGTTCCACATCAAGCAAATCATGCAAACCAACAGCAGATAGAATTTCATGAATATTATAGATAGCTAATTCCTCATATTTGATATACCTACTAGGCAGGATTTTTAGCTTATAAATTTCGCTATATCTCTTAACTAGGGGTTTGTATAGTAGAAAATCCTCATAGTTAGAGGCAATAAATGATAATGAGGAACCAGTATCTTTCTTAGATCTCTTTCTAGGAGGCATTGTGTCAGATAGGATCAACTAGGGTTTGACAGATAAAAATTAGACAGAAATTGAAAACCCTGGATAATGGATTAGACAGATGAAATAGAAACCCTAGAATTGAAATAGAGCACAAGAATGAGAGATGAGAGATTACCCAACAATTTTCCCAAATGAGAGTAAAGAACTGGAGATCCGTGGTCGATCGACGATGAAAGTGACGGGCGATTGTGGGGAAGTCTGAAAATTGGGGGGAAAATTTCGAAATGGGGAGAATGAAGAGGTCAGGTTTATTGAGATGAAGAAGGAGCGGCTAAGATCGGTTTAGAAATAGTATCAATGGTTATGATTGATTCGGGTTTAGAAAGATTAATCAAATAAAACCGAAACCCGATAACAAAATGAGCAGAAAACAAAAATGATTTCTTGCGGTCGACCATGGCAGTCGACCGTGATAATCTCAGAAACTTTTACGGTCGACCGTGGCGGTCGACCGCGAGAAAAATAAAGGTAAAATCATTGTAAAATATGGATTTTTGTGAAAATTTCATTTTATACCTTAGTAATTTTTTTATGAGATATATTATATAAAGAAATATATTAGCTAGTAGTACAAGAAAATATTTTATTTTAACTTAATAAAAACAAAATCAACATCAAAATTAAAAAAACAACTATAAAATAAAAAACAAAACAATAGTTATAAAATAAAACTAATTTTGGTACCCAAATTATTTTGGTACCACTAAAATTTAGGACATGACCCCTATCATGTAAATCCAAGGCCCTAGGGTGATGAACCCGCTTGGGCGTATTTTGTGCACCGATACGGTCAAAACAAAAATCGTAAACATGACCCATGCGTTTGCAATTTGTGCAATGTAGGGGTTTGAATGGTTTGCGTTGACCAAAATGATTTACACGTGGTTCATTTGCAAAAATAGATTTTTATTTTTAATTATTTTGCAAGCGAGAATTTCTTTTTAAGTCAAATCAAAACAGGACCAAATGACCAAAACGACCACAATAATCACATTTGCACACATGAGCATGTTTATGATTTACACTATGTGTGTGTACGTGTGTATGTGATGAAGAGGCTTGATGGGATGCACAATCATGAATAGGCTTGTCAATTTTTTATGCATTGTGACAAAATTGAGCTAAATGGCCTTTAAGACTGCAAATAGAACATTTGTGAATTTTGTCATACATGTGTGCATAGTGAATAAGTTTCTTAGAAGAATTAACATTGAACTTTGCACACAAGTCCATAAGCTTTTTATTATTAGCAATACAAGTGTTTAGTGTTGAATCTAAGGTAGATATGCGTTTTCTCATTTGATTCAACTCATCATTGTGCATACAAGCATTGCTACTAGAAGTAGGATAAACATGTTTATTTATCATAGATTTTAACTTATCTACTTCTAACATGACATCACATTTTTCATGAAGCAAACTAGCATTTTCTAATCTCAAAGTTTTATTGTATTTTTTAAGAATTATATTTTCATTTGCAATGAAATTAAACTTAGTGGCTAGAGTTTCATGAATGGATTTCATATTAACATACTTACTTTTACATTAATATAGCAATTATGTAATTTTTCAAACTCAAGAGCAAGCTCATCAAAAGTAATAATATCATCGTTGTCAAGCTCGCATACCTCACTAGGGTTTTCACCTAGTGGTAGTGTATATGGAGATGAGGCTTCTTTAGAATTCAAAGCGGGATTTTCCAACGCTTGTTGAATAGCCTCCAAGTCTCATTGATGTGCTTCAATAAATTTCTATAGGGTGTAAGCACTATCAAAATGAACAAATTTGTTAGAAAACGATGAGTGAAAAGCACTAAACAAATATTCTAATAAAATCTTGTTCATATTAAACATTCTCTTATCATCTTTATTCCATTTGGATTTTTCTTAAATGGGAATAATATAAGCATCCTCAATAATTTCCCATAAATCGAATTGTTTTGATTGAACAAAAAGTTTGAATCTAACACGCCATTGAGCATAGGAGAAAATATCCAAATGAGGAGCAACATTAATAGCATAACCTAAACTAGATACATCATACATATCCATAATGATTATATGCAAGAAGCAAAATGCAATCAATACTAGATTAGCACAAAAACGATAACTTGGATCTTTAACTCAAGGCGATTAGTCCTTAAATCAAAGAGCATCAAGCTCTGATACCAATTGTTAGACCCTAGAGGGGGGTGATTAGGGTCTTATGCTAATCTAATCCTGATTAAATTCCAATTAAAATTATATTGATTAATTTGTTCTTGCAAGAATGATATGAGATAGATATGAGCAATAATGATATGAATAGCTACAAATAAAATATACGCTAAGCAAAACACAAACAAACGATATGTTTATGAGGTTCGGTTACCACGACCTATGTCCACGCTCCTCAACTCGAGGAGATCTCTACTATCATAATCTGGTTTGGAAGTCGGAACTTCTACACACTCGGTTTACAAGTTTACCAAAAACTTTCACACAACAAACAATATGCAATCATACTTTACACACTAAGTGTAGGAACCTAGCCCGTGTCCTCCTCCTCAAGTGCTCGGATCCAAACTCTCCCTAGGTTCGTCAACCAACGCCACTCCTATTGGATTCGACCCCGTCTCACGCCTCACACTTCTCTCGGTGTACAAATGTATTACAAGTGATACTCACAACAATGATTAAATACAATAATTTGTTCTCCATAACAAATGAGAACACAATGAAGCTCACACTCACTAAATCACACACCACTACCCACAATATATAGTATGGAATATTAAGCTCAATACAGTATGTGTCATAACAGTGAATGAAAATATGTAACTCAATAAATATAGCTAAGATATGAAAATGAAATTATAAGCTATATGAAAAGATGAGTTAGGAAAACTTCTCAATAAACAAGAAGAACAGTAGAGGATGATGAGGATAGGATCCTCAGTTGAATTGAAGGCCTCTTCTTGTTGTAGAAAACTTCTTTTGAAACAGATAATTAGAATCTGCTTAAACAACTCTTTAAACACACTTAAACTTTTGTTAAAACTTCACTGTAAAAAACAAAACTTGGTATTTTGAAAGAGAAGAGCAATGGGGTATTTATACCCACTCAAAATATCAACCAAAACCAACTTGAAAAGACCAAAATAGCCCAGAGAATCAAATCAGAATATAGCCGTTGAGAAAGCAATGATGAGTTCGACGGTCGACCGTGGAAATCTCGCGATAGATCACGAAGCACAAAAATACTAAAAAAGAACTTTAAAAGCTGGCAGTTGACCGTGGAAATCTCGCGTCGGGTTGGAGGAGAGGAGGCCGATGGTGTAAGAGAGATGGGGGTGGGTGTTGTTTGAGGCGGAGGAGGCTTGGGTGGTCGAGAGGGTGGAGGAGGCGCTGGAGTCAGGTTCAGGCGGTAGTGCAGCGGAGGAGGCTGGCTCAGGCGGCCGGAGGGGAGATGGAGGTGGGTCTGCAGGGTGGTGGAGGAGGTAGAGAAGAAGAGGGAGCAGTGGATCTCAGGGGGCTGTCGGGTTGGTCAGATCAGAGAGTTTGGCTTGAGGTCAGGAGCGAAGATTTGCGGCGGTGCCGTGGTGAGCCGGAGTTCTCGGTGGGGAATCGGAGGCGCGTTGTCTAGGCTGAGCGGCGGCGAGGAGGGGCTGTCGGGCCCTGGTTCGTGACAGTGTCGTGGCATGTGCGACGGAGAAGGGGATCGAGCGATGCGTGCACCGACAGAAGCGCGGTCGGGCGGAGAGAGATGAAGAGAGGAGAGAGAAAAACAAGGGGGCAGCTAGTGATATGATACAGAGAAAGAGAGAGAATAACACATATATAATATATATATATATATATATATATATATATATATATATATATATATAGAGAGAGAGAGAGAGAGAGAGAGAGAGAGAGATTAGGGTTTTAAAAATTCATAAAAAATAATATTAATTATGAAATAATTTAAATAATTATGTAAAAATTACCTACACATTAAAACGTACGAGTTGTACTAATGTAATAGATAATACCCAATAGTAGAAATAATACAACAAATTATACAATTAAATAAGATTAATTAATAAAAAATATAATTACTTATATTTAAAATCAAATAATTATTGAATAATTATCTACACAATAAAACATACCAGTTTTGCTAATACGACAACCGATACGCAATAATTAAAATAATATAATAATTTACACAAATAATACGTAATTAATAATTCAACATAATACACGAAATAATACGTAATATTAACAATAATACAATGTATTATTTAAAATAATATGCAATAGTACCGATAACACAATAGACTAATTCCAAAAATTTTTACCGCATAAAATAAACTTATAAATATTAAAATTATTTAAATAAATATAAAATTTGGAGTTTTAAATCATAGAAAATTCTAAAAAATTAAGAAAAATATAAATACTCTTTTAAAAATAATAATTAAATATTTTAAAATATTTGAAAATTATTTTAACTAGTATAAAAATTCATGGTCCTTGTAGCCAGCTACTCCACCTCCAATTTGGCCTTCAAGCTCTGGGCAGCCAGGTGATCTGACCGAACATGCACCTGGGCGGCAAGCCTCTCACGGTTTTTGGCCCCGACCTCCTTGGACAGAAACCTGATCTTATCGTCTGCTCAAGGATCTCGTGCTGAAGATGGCTGGTGTCTTCTTTAAGCTTCTCGATCGTGCCTGACTTTTTACTGTTGCGCACCTTGACCCTTGAGCATCTTCTCCCGAATCTCTAACACTCGATGCCACTTGCCATCACTTTGCTTCCAAGCTTCAAGCTTGACACCTATGGCAGTGACCTTCTTCTCAGCCTCCTCCCGAACTGCCCTCTCAGCCTCCAATGCCTCTTGGAATTTGGTAGGGAGGCCTCACACATGCTTGAGTTGGGAGAATAGCTTCTCCTCAACCAGCATCCCTCACAGTAAGTAGCCCTCAAGGGTTTGGTGAAGGTTGACACTGGGAATCCCCGAGAGGATTTCATCATCCTGGTCGAGGTAGAATTGCTTTAAGGCCCGAGACCGGGCCTTCGAGATTTAAAGACTGAGCTCCTCTTGTCAAGATACCACTTGGGAGTAAAGCGGTGATCTGCGGATGGCTCCCTCTCAAGTCGAGGGCCTTCCCCAATGAGCTAGTCAGCATCTCCTTTAGCTCATTCAACACATTTGGGTTGAGCTCATCGATATAGTGGGGGAAGGGTCACTCAAAGCCACCCCATGGAGCTAGAGCTACCTCAGCCATTGATGACTCTTCAGCTAGAAGAGGCTGGGCCATCTCTTCGTCAGCTATGGCCAACTCCCTAGTTTGTGCCTTGCCATGCCTTTGGGCTGACTTAGAGGATGTTGGACCATCTCCTCTTAAACCCGAACCTTAGCCTCAATAGGTTCGGCAACCTCCTCTCCCCCCACAGGCCAAGTAGGAGATGCTTTATTGAGGATGATGGTCTTGGTCACCTCGAAGGGAAGAACACTTGAAGATGGGGATGTTGGCTAACTTCTTGGGTCAGGATGGGAGCACTTGCCTCTGCTCCCCCCCCCAATCTAGCCCGTGCCGGCTCCGTGCTCCCATGAGGACCTTGGCTGCTCACCATTTATAGTTTCCTCTTCCTCTTCTCTGACATCTTGGCCTAAGCAGTCGCGCTCGGCCCCACCATCCGAGCTGCAATATTGGTAGCATTCGCCACCACCTCTGTAGCCTCCACTAGGGCTAACTCGGTATTTAGACACTTTTGGGGCCTAATTACTAACCCTTGCTGCACCTCATCTAACTCCTTTAGCTAAAGAGCATAGACTGCAACTTGGATGATGTCTTCCTTCGTCAGCGGAGTGCTGGATATGCCAGGCACTCGAAGAACAGTCGGCTCAAAGAGATTGTTAATTTCTTGAGAACCAGCATAGGATCGAATCTTGTCAAGTCCCTGCCTCTCCTCAGCCGTGGGTGGACTCGGCTTCAGTACATCCTTCTTAATCTCGGGCCAAGTCAGATAAGACAAGATGGGTCAGCCCCAAGGACCCACATGTATCTTTCTTTCCAATCTTTGTTAGAGTCATGGGCGTTCGAGACAAGTTTGAAGCTACCCAAGTTTCGAAAGTAGTAATGTCCTCTTTCTTTGCTATCTTGATGATAACGCGTGGCTGAGTATGCATAAGGAAAGGTCAACACCGACTCGGTGGCATATGACCACGAACCCTACCAAGGTAGCAATGAAGTTAGGGTTGATTTGCAAAGGGGACACTACTAGAGACTCACAGACGTGGTGGAGGAAAGGATGGAGTGATAGTCAAAGACTATACACCAAATGTCTCACGTAGATCGGAGCCTTATCACCACTGTGGTGTTATACAACTTCAAACCTCTCTGGCGCTAACAAGGTGAAGGGTCAGGGAAGATTGAAGTAGTCATAATAGGCCCCGAGTTTTGTTGCATAGACCTTTGAGCAGAATAGCCTGATAAGATCGATCCTCATGTCGTTGCGACTAGTGATGGAAGAGGTGAAAACCATTACAGGTCATCAGAGTCTTAGTCAGAAAAGACTTGATGCAGAAAGCTAGGGTTTCAAAAATCTTAGTGCAAAAAGTTTGTAAAAGAAGCCTACTCATAGAGATGAGATATATATAGGCTCATATGCGGACATGTGTCAAGATCAAAATAGCTGACTCAGTCAAGGATAGACGACTGAGATTGACCTCAGAATTTGAATAGACTGTACTAGAAATGAAGCGTTGTCCTTCAGTAGATGCGCCCCCTAGCTCAGGAATCAAAGTGACGACAATGCACCATATCTGCTGACATCAAAAGATCACTTCAAACAGCGACATGTCACTTTCCTCATAAATGCGCCTTGAGAGTTGCCAACTGATGACTATTTGAACTTTCACCCAGACTCGGCCAGCTGAGTCTAAGTGAAAGGGGGCCACTGTTATAGCCTATAAATAACTAAGTGTTAATCTTCATTTGGAGAACAACACATGTCCTACTCTACTCCTAATGAGACATATTAAGTGATGGATGACTCAAGCTACTCTTGTAGTTAACCTAATAGACCGACAACTTGCGTAACCGACTAAAAAGGTAGTGTTTATCAGCTTACCCAACAGATCAATTCTACGAGCACCTGCACTTGGCCTGCCATTCCAGCCGATAGCTTGCATAACCGGCTAAAAAGGCGGTGTTTGTTGGCCTCCAACCAGATGACTAGAGAGGCGTTGTGTCCTCAAACTCCCCGCCAACAACCAACTACTCTCACCTTAAATATGATATTTGAGTCATCATTGCTCTAGTCCCTATAGTCTTTATGACTCATCGAACATAGTCAACACTAAACACATGCTGATGCCCTCACATTAAACATCTAGATGACTCACCTTCTTCAGCGGCCGACATCTATAAGATATCTGCCGATTCAGCTACCTGTCTGGACTCGGCTAAAGTTACCTATCTACCCTTCTGATCTACTACAAAAGGAAGTTGTGTAGCCTAAGGTAACTTCTTCTGCTTCCATACAACTCTAAACTTTTCATAACCACTTATTTTTTATTTTCCCACTCAAGTTCAAATACTGACTTGGTCATTAGAGGAACAGTCAGAGACACTAACTCTAACCTCTCACGAGATTTTCATGTGCAAGAGAGAACATCGGACTTCAACACTAGCCATTTAAAGGAGTTTGAGAACCTTAACACCACTATAATCCATAGATAGACCCCTTCTTCGATAACTGACATCAATAGATACCTAAAAGGATTAAGACTGTTTTTTATCCCTAGGAGAGTTTTCTCAAATTCTCACTTTTAAAGGAAGTATGATAATTAGTACTTTAAATCTTCCATAATTCCATACGAGTCCTTCAAATCTTAGAAATTGCATATTAGGCTATCAAATCTTATAAGCTCTTGCAAAATGGTCCCTCTAGTTACTCATGTTATGTTTAAAGGGAATATTCTAACCAATCTGACAGTTGAAGGCATAGTGATTATTTTACCCCCTCTGTTAACTCTAACAACTACTAAAGAACCTTAACCCAAAGCTAAGCTTTACAACGACCATAATTTTCTAAGACATATATAATCTTTTTAATTTCTCCTCTAACCTATCTATCAGGCCCCCTCCAATATCTGAACCATCAAAGAGGGGTAATTTGGTAAATGCAAATGTTTGGTTAATGATTGAGTTTTTTTAACTGAAACACTAACAGAGAGACCATTGTGTAAGACCCTACATGATTTGATGGGCTGATATGTAATTTTCAAGATTGAGGGACTAATATGGAACAATTGTAGATTTATGGAACTAATATGTAAACCTTATTCTTTAATCTGTAAATGTCATAAAACACCATATTGTAGGGTGTTTCTCAAAAGAACCCTAATGATTTTGTTTTCCTCATTATGCACCAAAAGCTTTTCTCACTTAAACCCCCTTAATGATGAACTGACCCAAAAACCCTATTTTGCACGTTCTTTGAAAATAAAATCCTCATATTAAAATTGAAAAAGAAATACATTGTTAGGTCCTTTGTTTTGATGATGATTTACAAACACCATTATTGGTGATAATTATGTATTGAGCTATATTGTAGATTACAATTCTTTAGCATCATATATAGAGGATTGGATGGAAAATGAGCTATAACGACAATATCCAAGGAGGTGGAGGCAAAGTGATGAAGCAAAGCTCTCACGAGCACTATATTCATGAGAAGCTTCAACAACTGAAGAGCAAATATCAAGACTCAAGCCATGTACTCATATGTGAGGGATATTTGCTATTTTGTTTTCTCTCTAGTACTTAATGTAGGCAAGTAGTTAGTTGATTACATTTGAAGCTCATGGGATAACACACTTGCACATTTTCAAAAATTCGTATTTTGATACTTTTGCTAAAACAGTGATTTTCACAAATACGAGGACCTTTTTGCAAAATTACTTTTTAAACAAGTTTGTTAAAATGTTTTTAAACTGTTTACAAAGTTTTACAATTTTTGGGATTTATTTACTATTTTTAACAGAGCTTAGAAACTCAATTTCAAAATCATTTCAAGCTGATAACTTGTTATCAGTAGACTGATGAAATCAGTCGACTGATGTGTCGACCGATGAAAGTGTCTAGAATCATCAAAAAGTGTATGCTCTATTTTGGTCGACTGACCAGTCGACCGACGAGGTCGTCAGTCGACTGAAATGATCGTCAGCTGACTGATGAGCTGGAAATCATATACAACGATCAGCTCATCAATCGACTGATTCTTCCTATCAGTCGACTGATGGGTACAGTAACGGCTAGTTTATTACAGAATCAGTTTCTCTATATCTGTGGGATTTTTGCTGATTTCTTGGGGTTTTGGCTGTTGTATTCTCTCCCTTTATATACCCAACTACTTACTATACTAAGTTTTATTGCAAATCTCTTATGTTTAAGTTTATGTTTTCAAAGAGCTTCAACTTTCAATCTTGTTATTTCCTGTTTCAAAATTCATATCCTAAGCTTCAGTGCAATCTCTCTTCTTGCCATAGGGTTACTGTAAAGAGAGGATTTTTCTTTTATTTGCTACTGTTGTGAGCTTGATCTCGTGGAGATCGATTGTGTGGTTGTGAGATCTCGGTGGAGATCATTGTGTAGAAGAAGTTACGGCTTCTAAACCGGGTGTGTAGTGAATTTCTCCTCGAGAGTGGGGAGCAGGGACGTAGGTCAGTGGACCGAACCTCGTGAACATACCACATGTCATCAATTGGCTAACTATCTCTATCTCTACTCTCTTTTATTGTCATTGTATTTCATATTTATGTGTGGTTTATTGAAAAATCTTTTAATTGCATATTATTGGTCCATAAGCCCTATTCACCCCCCTCTAGGGCCTTTCAATTGGTATCAGAGCAAGGTCTCTACTCTTGTTAGGCTTAAAAACCTTAGAGAAAAGATTATTATGGAGGTTTCAATGAACATGCATATGCTAGAAGGACAATCCACCACTAGACCACCCCTCTTCACCGGTAGCAACTTTGTCTATTGGAAAGCTAGGATAAGAATTTATTTACAATGTATTGACCTTAACATTTTAGTCATAATAGAAAAGAAATATGTTAAGAAGTCCAGTGGCAAAATGACCGAGGATGAGAGGACTCAAGCCAACCTTAACATTAAGGCCATGAATACACTAATTTGTGGTATTACCTCCAATGAGTACAAGAGAGTTTCTACATATGCAACCGCACATGAGATTTGGGAGAAGTTATGCATTACCTATAAGGGAACCCCCAAGTGAAGGAGTCTAAGATTAGTGGTCTCATGCATGATTATGAACTATTCAAAATGCTTCCAAGTGAATCTATTGACTCTATGTTTTCTCGGTTTACTAATATTATAAATGAATTGCATGGTCTTGATTCCAAGTGAATCTATTGACTCTATGTTTTCTCGGTTTACTAATATTATAAATGAATTGCATGGTCTTGATAAGGTCTTAGAGAATCATGAGATATGCTACAAAATTCTTTGCTCTTTGATGCCGGCTTGGGAATCTAAAGCTACAGCCATCGAAGAAGCACATGATCTATCTACTCTCACTCCTGATGGACTCATTCATTGGCAAGCTTAAAGTCCATGAGAAGAGGGTTAAGGAGAAGGAAGAAGCACCCAAAAGGCAACCGAGGAGCCACCCCAAAAATCAAAGTCCATAGCACTCAAGGGAGCAATTGATGACTCATCCTCCTCAGATACTGAAGTTGATGTCTCTAGAGAAGTGGCACACCTCTCTAGAAGGATATCAAGACTAATCAAAATGAACAAAAATTTCAAAAATCAATCTAACAACAAATTTTCTCCTCATATAGTAAATGCTTTGAATGCAACGAACAGTGACACTTAGCCAAGGATTGTCCCAAGCTCAAGGAGAAGCATTTGAAATATAAGAAGAAGAAGACGATGTATGCAGGTTGGGATGAATCAGAACCAAGTGATTCAGATAGTGATAATGAGGGCGCCAAGATTGCTCTTCATAACCCAAACATTTGTTTTATGGCTCATGAAGATGAGGTACAATCTGAAACCAAAAGTGAATCCATTTATATACAATGTGAACTAGAAGCGGCCTTAGAATAATTAAATTTTGAATTTAAAAGATTAGCAAAAGAATATTCTTCATTCAAAAAATTACATGCTTTTTGTGATTCTAAGTTTGAGCAACTACAATCATCTTATTTATATGGTATCATCAATCGCATGCTCCTACATACAAGAAAAAGTTTTTGTGCATATATTACATGAAATATGGTCATATTTCTACTCATTGTAGGATTAAAAATAATATTGATCATTGTGAATTAATGTGGGTGCCCAAGGGCGCCAAAAATACTAATATTCAAGGACCCAAAGCTTGGGTACATAAAGGTTATACAACTTATTTATATGTAGCGCACGTCTTGCATAAGACGTAAGGAGTTATGGTACCTTGATAGTGGTTGCTCTCATCACATGACAGACAATAAGGAATTATTTACAACCCTATTAAGGATTGAAGTAGGCAATGTCTCCTTTGGTGGTGGGGAGAAAGGTAAAATCGTAGGAATCGATTCTATTGGTAAGAAACCTTCTCCCATAATTAAAGATGTTTATTTTGTGAAAGGTTTAAACCATAATTTTCTTAGCATTAGTCAATTAAGTGACAAAGGCTTTGACATCCTTTTTAAACTAGATAAATGTATTGTTAGTAAAAATGATAAAACGATCTTTGTTGCTTTTAGAAGGTCTAATGTTTATATCTTTGAGATGAATGAGCTTTTAGATCATGACGTAAAGTGCCTTGCCATGGTAGATGCGGATCCTTGGATTTAGCACAAGAGACTTGGACATGCTAACATGAAGCTTATATCTAAGCTATCCAAAAAGAATTTAGTAAGAGGGCTACCAAATCTATCTTATGTTAAGGACTCTACTTGTGAGAAATGTGCTAAAGGTAAACAAACCAAAACTTCCTTCAAATCCATAAATGAGGTATCCACTTCAAAACCTTTACAATTATTGCATATTGATCTCTTTGGACCTATGCGTGTTGCCTCTCTAGGAGGAAAACACTATGTTTTTGATATTGTTGATGATTTCTCACGTTTTACATGGGTAATTTTTCTTGCTAATAAAGATGAATGCTTTGAAGAGTTTTCTCATTTTGTAAAAAGAATTGAAAATAAAAAAGATTTAAAAGTGGTTAAAATTAGAAGTGATCATGGTGGAGAATTTCAAAATAAATTCTTTAATGATTTTTGTGCTCATCGTGGTATAACATATGTGTTTTCCGCTCCAAGAACACCCCAACAAAATGGTGTTGTTGAACAGAAAAATAGAACCATGTAAGAGATGACATGCATAATGTTGAATTCTTATGATTTGCCAAAATATTTTTGGACGGAAGTCGTTAATACGGCTTTCCATGTTTTGAATCGTATTTTAATTAGACCTTCTCTTAAAAAAAACCCTTATGAACTCCTTTATGACAAAACTCTTCAAATTGGGTATTTTTGTATTTTTGGTTGTAAATATTTTATCTTGAATACTAAAGACCATCATGATAAGTTTGATTCAAAAATTGATCTTAGTATATTCTTGGGATATGCTCCTAGAAGTAAGGCTTATAGAGTTTTCAACAAGCGAACACTCATTGTTGAAGAGTCTATAAATATTACTTTTGATGAATCTAATATTGGTTTTCAAGATGGTTTGCCTAGGGATGATGATATGATTGAGGAACAAATAGAACTCTTGCAACTAAAGGATAAACCCTCAACGGAAACACAAAATGATGGGGAGAGCAACAGTAAACAAAATCAAGAAGAACTCCCCAAGGATTAGAAATTTGCACCGGATCATCCTAAAGACCAAATTATAGGGAGCCCATCCAAAGGCGTTTTGACTCGCTCAAAAGCTATGAGCGAATGTGGTAATATAGCCTTTCTATCCCAAATAGAACCCAAACGTATTGTGATGCTTTGAAAGATAAATTCTGGGTTTTAGCTATGCATGAAGAGTTGAATAATTTTCAAAGAAACAATGTTTGGAAATTAGTTCCTAGACCAAATAATACTTCTATTATTGGAACTAAATAGGTTTTTAGAAATAAGCTTGATGAATTTGGCATAGTTACTAGAAATAAAGCTCGTTTGGTTGCCTAAGAATACAATCAAGAGGAGGGCATAGATTATGATAAAATTTTTGCACCGGTTGCAAGATTGGAATCTATTAGGATGTTTTTGGCCTTTGCAAGTTTTAAAAATTTTAAATTATTTCAAAGTGATGTCAAAAGTACTTTCCTAAATGGTTTTATTAAAAAATAGGTTTATGTTGAGCAACCCCCCTGCTTTATTAATTCATCTTTTCTAAATCATGTATACCGGGTTCAAAAAGCTTTATATGGGTTAAAATAAGCTCCTAGAGCTTGGTATGCTCGCCTCTCAAGTTTTCTCATTGAAAATGGTTTTATAAAAGGAACTATTGATAATACTCTTTTTGTTAGAAAATGAATAAATGATTTTATTTTAGTTCAAATTTATGTGGATGATATTATTTTTGGTACCATTAATGAATCTTTGTGCAAGGATTTCTCTAAAATAATGCAAGATCAATTTGAGATGAGTATGATGGGAGAGCTCACCTTCTTTCTTGGCCTTCAAGTTAAACAATCCAATGATGACATATTCGTATCACAAAGCAAGTACGCTAAGGAATTGGTGATAAAATTCGGGATGGAAAACTCAAAACATGCCTCAACTCCAATGACTACCACCATCAAGTTGGATGTGGACGATAATGGTGAAAAGGTAGACCAAAAGCTATATCGAGGTATGATAGGTAGTCTCCTTTATCTCACAGCTAGTAGGCCGAATATCATGTTTAGTGTTTGTGCGTGTGCACGTTTTCAAGCTTCTCCTAAAAAATCTCATTTGGTTGTGGTTAAAAGGATTATCAAATACATTAATGGCACCTTAGAACTTGGTTTATTCTATTCTAAAAATACTTTTTTTGATCTTTATGGTTATTGTGATGTTGACTTTTCCAGTTGTAGGGTAGACCGCAAAAGTACGAGTGGTACTTGTCAATTTTTGGGTAACTCACTTGTATCTTAGGCATCCAAGAAATAAAATTGGGTTGCCTTGTCCACTACGAAAGCGGAATACATTGTCGCCGGCTTATATTGTGCACAACTTTTGTGGATGAAATAAAATTTGGTTGATTTTGATTTACACTTTCATGATACAAATATTTTTTGTGATAATACTAGTGCTATTAATATTTCCAAAAATTCATTTTTGCATTCTAGAATCAAACATATAGATGTACGACATCACTTCTTGCGTGACCATGTTGAACGGAAAGATGTTTCTCTTGTTTATATTGACATCAAATCTCAATTAGCGGACATCTTTACCAAACCCGTTTGTGAAGTTGGTTTTTGCCGCATTAGGAATGATTTGGGTATGTGCATTCTTTAAAAATAATTTATTTTTGCCCATTTTGTTTCCTTTGTTTCTTTGCTCTACCATTGTCGTATCCATATTTTCTTTCTTGATCCTAAAATGTCATATCATGCTTAAGCTTACACGTGTACCAAGAGGAGTGTAAAGGTGAGAGACCGGGGTCGTCCTAAGAGGAGTGAGGTAGGTAGTAATGCCTAGTGGTAGGTTGTAATTCCTAACACTTGAGGGAGACACGAGTAGGCCAACACTTGAGGTGTATTATGCGATTTCTTTAGCATGTGTTTTTATACTTCTATTACCCCATTTTTTGATGGTGACAAAGGGGGAGAGAAAACTCCTCATTTGTGCACATAGAAAGGGGGAGCCGTTTAGATAGGGGGAGCAACTATCTATAAGCCAAATTATCAATTTTATTTGCTTTTGTATAATGGTTATTTGTCATCATCAAAAATGGGGAGATTGTTAGGTCCTTTGTTTTGATGATGATTTACAAACACCATTATTGGTGCTAATTGTGTATTGAGCTATATTGTAGATTATAATTCATTAGCACCATATATGGAGGATTGGATGGAAAATGAGCTATAACGACAATATCCAAGGAGGTGGAGGCAAAGTGATGAAGCAAAGCTCTCAAGAGCACTATATTCATGAGAAGCTTCATCAACTCAAGAGCAAATATCAAGACTCAAGCCATGTACTCATATGTGAGGGATATTTGTTATTTTGTTTTCTCTCTAGTACTTAATGTAGGCAAGTAGTTAGTTGATTACATTTGAAGCTCATGGGATAACACACTTTCACAGTTTCAAAAATTCGTATGTTGTTACTTTTGCTAAAACAGTGATTTTCACAAATACGAGGACCTTTTTGCAAAATTCCTTTTTAAACAAGTTTTATAAAATGTTTATAAACTGTTTACAAAGTTTCACAATTTTTGGAATTTATTTACTATTTTTAACAGAGCTTTGAAACTCAATTTCAAAATTATTTCAGGCTGATAACTTGTTATCAGTCGACTGATCAGTCGACTGATGTGTCGACCGATGAAAGTATCTAGAATCATCAAAAAGTCTCTGTTCTATTTTGGTCGACAGACCAGTCGACTGACGAGGTCGTCAGTCGACTGAAATGATCGTCAGCTGACTGATGAGATGGAAATCGTATACAATGATCAGCTCATCAGTCGAACTGATGCTTCCCGTCAGTCGATTGATGGGTACAGTAACGGCTAATTTTTTACAGAATCTATTTCTCGATTTCTGTGGGATTTCTGCTGATTTCTTGGGGTTTTGGCTGTTGTATTCTCTCCCTATCTATACCCAGCAACCCCAAGTACTTATTATACTAAGTTTTATTGCAAATCTATTGTGTTTAAGTTTGTGTTTTCAAAGAGCTTCAACTTTTAATCTTGTTCTTTGCTATTTCAAAATTCACATCCCAAGCTTCAGTGCAATCTCTCTTCTTGCCATAGGGTTACTGTAAAGGGAGGGTTTTTCTTTCATTTGCTACTGTTGTGAGCTTGATCTCGTGGAGATCGACTGTGTGGTTGTGACATCTCGGTGGATATCGTTGTGCAGAAGAAGTTCCGACTTCCAAATCGTGTGTGTAGTGGATTTTTCCTCGAGAGTGGGGAGCGAGGACGTTGGTCAGCGGATCGAACCTTGTGAACATATCGCATGTCATCAATTGGCTAACTATCTCTATCTCTACACTCTTTTATTGTCATTGTATTTCATATTTGTGTGTGGTTTATTAAAAAATCTTTTAATTACATATTATTGGTCCATAAGCCCTATTCACCCCCTCTAGGGCCTTTCATACATCCCCCATCCCCATAAGTCTAACCGTACCCACCACTATTGCTAATGACGGATCGAGATAGGTTTAGCAAGGAAGGTGACCTACTACTATTATAGTGACAAATTGGGTTAGAGTTAGTAAGGAATGCCCACCATTGGCGTATAGAGTTAGCATTTGGGGAGGAGAAAGATAGTGGCATTTAAGAAATGTGTGGCTCTTTCAATATCTATCAATAAGAAGAAATATGAGGGTTTTTTTGAAATTAAATTAATTTAAAGAATAGAATTTTTTTTAATCATGTTCAGCCTTTTCCTTACTTTGGGAGGTTTAAGGGCCAATTTGGTAATTTTTAGTATAAATAGGGAAATTCATTTTTCATGCTTATTAAAATTGCTACTATTTCTAAGGGGTACTTCTGGAAGTAAATTGATGATATTTTTAAAAGCAACTTTTGTTTTGTATAGTTTTAATGCCATATATACCATTTAGCTTTTGACATTATTATCTTATTCATATTAACATTATCTTATTTATTTTTATAGCTAAAGTTATTTCTCTTTTATCATTATCTTTTATAACTAATTTTTAGCACAATTTTATCTAATGCCTTATTGTTTTTGAAAGTAGTTTATGATACATGAGTACCAAATAGTTATTTTCAACAATTTACATAAGTTGCTTCTAGAAACTATTTATATAAGCAACTTGTCATAGTCTAGTAATACAAAACTGGCCATAAATAGGAATTTTTTTGTTGCTTAGTGATAAAAGTTAAGTTCTTGGGGGTTTTACGGGGAACACCCTAAAGTATTAGGTCATTTAATGAAATTTATCCTTCTCTAAATGTAAAAGTGGCAATATTTGCATAGGAATTGGTCTATCATAGTCCAAAAAGCTACATAATGTTTGAGAGTTCACGGATGGAGAGGAAGAGAAGAGAAGAGAATGTAGGGGAGAGGAGAGAAATGGTGAAGAAGGGAATTGGACTCTCTTCTTTTGCTTTAATTTAGTCCCACATCGCTTAGGTTGTTAAAACCTCTCTACTTACTTTTATATATAAACTCATCAATGCAATTATTGAGATTAATCAAGTTTTCTCTAATATCTCTATACTTATCATGGTATCAAAACCATCATCTTCTTTATCTTAGATAGATCTCTATCTTCTTGCTTGATCTTGGGGCTGCCGAGAGGTTCATCTCTATGCTTCCACTTGGCAACTTCGACAACTTTGATCTTCGACAATGTCATTTTCCTTGAGCAACCAAACCCTAGCCCATCACAATAGTACAACATCCTTCAATGGCGATCCACCTTTGCATCATCGGCAAAGCCCTTAGGCACTGCTCCATATCTCATCACTTTCGAGCTCATCAATAATTCCTTCAAATAGCAATCTTAACCACCCATTGTAGCTAACAACTACATCTTCGCCAAAGTTGCTATCTCTAGCAGCAACATCATCACTTGTCGATGCCTCACAAACCCTCAACCTAAGACGCCGACACCCCTCAATCCGATCACGTTTTCCCCTAGCTAGCACCCCTAGATACGCATTCCCTATCCCAGCACCCTGTCTACACTTTCCATTGACCAGCACCTCCGACCATGCATTTTCTTGGCTAGTAATCTGGGCCACATTTTACCTTGGTTAGCATCCCACACCAAGCACCTCCACCCAAGCTTTCCCCGGCTAGCATTTTTGGCCAAGCTTTCTTTGTCCAAGCTCTGATTAGACAACACATCATTCCCTATTCGCAAGCAAATCATCATGCACACTCATTCTTAGCAAACTATCTTTGGAACCTGATTACAATTTAAGAGGGGATGTTAAATATAGTAGTTAGACTCTCTTCTTTTACTTTACTTTAGTCTCACATCGCTTAGGTTATTAGAACACTCTCCTTACTTTTGTATATAAACTCATCAATGCAAGCAATAAGATGAATCAGGTTTTCTCAAATATCTCTAATCTTATCAAAGAGAAAGGAGGAGAATTTATTTCATGATGCTTGAGTGCTTTAATAAGGGGTTAGGAAGAGAAGAAAATTTATGGTTATTTACATATAATATCCTTATATTTTATTAAAGGGTATATGTTTCCCTTTTGGAGGACATAATTATCTATTTCTCACACATGAAGTTTTTTCACAATATTCACCATGTTTTTTCACTATCTTTACCCCTCTCCCCAACACCAAAAAAGGATCCCGAAGAGGGTGAACTTTGCATCTACTTTCCCCTTTTCTCCATTACTCCCTTCCAAAAGAGTTTTGATAAATTTAAAACTATCAAATTTGAGCATTTGTGGATACTACTTTAAAATGGATATACATAAAAATCAGGATATGTTGGGAAACTTTGAAATAAAATTGGGCTAATACTGATTTTCCTTAACTAGGCCAAAGTAGTCTATGTATTGGGGGTTGGCCAACAAAGGGGCAAAAAAAAAAAAAAACTAGCTTAGAAGCTAAATTTGAAATAAAAAAACTAATACAATTCTAGTCTAATTTTTGTGAAAAAAAAAAGTTGTTAGACCAAGCTGATATCCACTTAATCTAATTTTGTGGACTTATAAAAAGTAGGCTTAGGCTTCAAGTTTGATCAAATTATCTTAAACCAATCTAATGGATAAGGATTCAGATCCTCTCCAATTAGATGGTAATTGGAGAGGATCCAATTCTTTCAATCCTCATATTTAGTTTCAAATTTAAAGGATAAAATGAAGCTAGTGGTTTTGCAAATACCACTATAATTTTATTTATGATGAAATTAAATATTTCGAAGAAAATTAATTAGTAAAATAGAAAATATCTCTCCAATCTGGTGACAGATAATAGACTCTCCCATTTTAAAATTTTATTTCTAACAATATAGGTGACGTTTAGCAAGGGGCTACGAGAACAGGATTAAAGGGAAGGATTAACTTAGTTAACCCTTTATGAGAGGTTAGAAGTTATTTAATTATGTTTGAATTTGATAATCAAGATGAAGGGTTAAGTTTTTTATATTTGGCAAATAAAGAAGGGCTAAGGAGGCTAGTTACAAATAACATCCTGAAATATATTCGTTTTTAAAGTTTTATTTTTTATTTTGAGAGGGAGTAACTCTTAACTCTCCTCTTTAGGTAGATTTATTAACCCCTCTAAATGACTGTTTAACTACTTTAACAGTCAGTTTGGATACAAAGCAAGGATGGGGAGGGGAGGGGAGGGAGTGAAAAGTGATGTGATGGAATCTACTTAATTTTGTTTGGATAGACCATAAGGGGATGAGAAGGTTTATTATAAGATGAGTTTGTTTAAATCTTGTAAATGTTTTATTAACCCTTTGATCAAATCTGTTTGGATGGTTAAGGAGGGGTTAAACACCCTTAACTCTATTAACTCCTTGCGAGACGAGGCTAAGATATAGTTAAATCTTATACTAAGAAAAATATATTGATAAAAAGTTAATATATTGCAACCGACCAATGAAAGTAACATGTGAATAGAGAATATTGAAATATTTGATAAAAATTGGAGGGATTAAAACTTTAATTAATTTTAGAGGTATTTGGTTATTATCATAAACTAATTATGTTCATCAAAATTATATGGTATTTGGAAAACCACTACCTTGATTATTAAAATCATAAGTATCTTATTCTTTAAAGTTGAGATTAATAATAAGAATTGAAAGAATTAGATTCTCTTTACCACATAACTAGAGATGATCTGAATCCAATAAAAAGTTCACCACCGATGCTTATTTGAGCCCGTGAAGCTGGGACCCAAAATTAACGATGGCCCAAATTACATGCTGACGTCATAAAAGGAAAGGGGAAAACGAAGACATGTGGCCGGAGTTTCGAGGTGCGGGAAGTATAAACTTAGTTTTTTTTTTTTCTGTTTTTTATTATATTTTAAAGACGCGAATATCAGCGTTTGGTGAGAATAACAAACAAGCCAATAACAAGCACCCGTGAGAACCTATATTAGTACTTGATCCATCACTCCTCTTCTCGTGAGTCGTGATCCTACAAACAAGCACCCGTGAAGGCCTATATTAGGGATCTTTATCCATCACTGCTCTTCTCGTGACCTACACAGGTAAGCCGTATTACATATAGCTCTTGCTACAAACAAAATAATAAAGGTCAAGAAAAAGAAAAGAAGAAGAGGAAAAATAAAAAAATAAAAAAAATAAAAAAGAACTCTTTTGTATTTTTGTCCGATGTAACTCTTTTGTATTTTGTACAATGTATTCTCCTACAAGTTTAGTCCTATCTTTTAGTAATTTAAATGTCTAAATGTCGGAAAAAAATTTCACTTAACTTTGGACGATTATTAGATAACCTCCCATAATTTTCTAAGTATCAGAAAACTCTGAAAATCCTCTTTAACTTTAATATTTTACCAAAACAACCCTCTAACAACATTAACTACAATTTTTCACGTGGGTGAGTAAAATTATGCAAGGGGATGTTGCTCCCAGTGAAAATTATGGTTCTAAGAGGGTTTTTCTGATAAAATCCTAAAGTTAAAAGGTTTTCTAATAACCTATAAACTGAAGGGAGGTTCTCTGATATTTTTAAATTATGATAGGTTATGTGGTAATAGTTCCAAAGTTAAAGGCAGTTTTATGATATGAAGGGTACATTTGGCAACTGGTCAAACTAGCTTATAAGGCAAAAATTTATGGCTTATAAGCTACATCAATATATCTGGCACCTAACTTATTTTGGCTTATAAGCCGAAAAAATGTTCCCTAACCCAGCTTAATATTTGATGGCTTATAAAGCACATAAGTTAATCAAATAAATTCAATTTGGTCATTTTAATAACAATGATGGATTATAATTTATCCATTTGTCAAACACTCTCTTATTGTAATCGACTTGTAATCCTTTTTTTTTTACAAATCACTATAGATTATAATTCACTAAACTTATAATTTATTTATGAATTATAAGCCAAGTAGATTGTAAATAACTTCCCAAACATGCCCTTAGCCTTATCAAAATACGCTTGACGAAAGTCAAGTTAGATAGGAGCAAACGGCTCTTTGTGTTAAGTTCAATAGGCCCTTAGTTACCAGACCACCTTAAGGGACCTTTTGTTTATTATAATTTTTTTTGGATTTTTCATTTATTTATAAAAATCACCTTTCTACTAGGTTAAATCGATAGAAATTATATTTGAAGTTTTTTCAATACTCTATAATTAGTGTTAGTTTTCAATCAACAAATTTTTTTGTTAATTTCTGCTCCATTATTACTCAAAATATTCAAACTATCATCATTACTTACATGCGTCTAACACACTTTTTTTTTCCAACACATATAATTAGTGAGAATAGGTTGTTAATTAAGATATTAATTGAGCAAAATTTAACAAAAAGTTATTGACTAAAAGGAAAAATAAAAAATAAAATGATCTTTTGTAATCCTCTTTTTAAATAGTACTTTGATGCACTATTCTAAGGACCAAATAGCACTTAAATATCTTATAGTTACACTACCTTCACACTTAAAACACTCTCCAGGTTGTAAAATATAGCATCCCACTTATATATCCTAATTTGCTCTGCGTCAGAATTTGGTAATCGCCTAATCGGTGTTATAAGTCGTATAAAATGATAAAAATTCCCCCCGCACTAGGTAAAAGGACCCCTTTTCAATTATTTACCATTACTTTTCTCGAATCACACTACCCTAATTTTGCATTTGAGAAAAGAATTGAGATTATTTTATTGCCGGATATCATGGATCGGTGTTCTTATACAAGTGAACAAAGTGTAGTGTTACAGCGGAATCCGAAAAGAACACAACCAAACTAAGATAGAATCTCAACCAATATGTAAAACAAGAATCAAATACAAGACACAGATTTTACGTGGTTCAGCAAGTTGCCTACATCCACGCGGCAAGGAGGGGATGTATTTTACTATTTGAGAGAGAGAGAGAGAGAGAGTACAAATAGAGATTACAAATTCACTCAAAACTCACAAATTAATCTCTCAAACAAAGCTCTCAAATCTCTCACCAAATCTTCAAATCACATAGCTCAAAAGTCTCTCTTCTGTGTTTTTTCAGAGATTGAAGCCCTAAGCAAATCATGTTTGTATTTATACGCGGTCGACCGCCATTGACCTCGCGGTCGACCGACTAGAGGGCTAAAAACTCAGCCTGGCAATTACAGGGTTTGCGGTCGACCGGGCCTAGCCTTGCGGTCGACCGGCCAGGGATCCAAAAATGTACCCTGTAGTGTGCACGTTTCCGGTCGACCGGCCAAGCCCGACGGTCGACTGGACAGCACCAAGTGCATGTCTGCTTCGTTTTTCCTGAACTTCGTCACCGTCGCACCGTTTCTACAATTCTCCACCTCGGTGAAGTTTTCCCAAAACTGAGCCGACCTCAATACCAATCGTCCCACTTGTTGCTTCCAGTATGAAGTGGAGTCAATCCACAACCAAGAACCCAAATGGTTGCATCGAACTGACTGCCTACGTATCCTCTTGCCCAAAGAATCAAGCCTCATGTAGTTCACCCAAAAGGTCTCCAAAGGCCCTCAACAATGAAGAATGTTAAAAAACTCCAAACAATAACCAAATTTTACCCCAGTGATAACTTTGGTCAACATATCCGTCGGATTATCCTTTGTGTGAATATTCTCTAATATAATGTCTCCATCATCCAAGACATCTTGAGCAAAATAGAACCTGACATCAATATGCTTTATTCGGGCATGATACACCTGGTTCTTTGTCAAATAGATAGCTGACATGCTATCACATTTTACCCTGATGGTATCCTGTGCAATCCCCATGTCATCCAATAACCCTTGCAACCACAAAGCTTCCTTCACAGCTTTAGTCAACACCATATACTCTGCATCCATAATAGAAAGAGGCACTGTAGACCGAAGTGTATATCTCTAATATACCGGTGCTCCTGCCAATGTAAGTAGATATCCTGTAGTAGACCGGCGTTTGTCAAGATTCCTCGTATAGTCTGAATCCACATATCCAACACAATCCTGCCCAATCTTCTCATTCTTCTAAAACACCAAACCAACATCCATAGACTCTACTTCACGGCTTCTCAATGACCCTTCCCGGGGGTCGTGCATGTACCTGAACACCATGCTCACGACCTGTGACAAAGCTGGTCTTATACACACCATCGCATACATCAAGCTACCCATCGTATTGGCATATAGAACTTTGGACATATAGTCACGATCCTCAACTGAAACATGTGACATCTTAGCTGAAAGCTTAAAGTGGGGAGTCAATAAAGTACTCACTGCCTTGGCATTACCATCAAAACTATTTTTCTTCAGCATCTTCTGCAAGTAGCTCCTCTATGTCAACTTCAACCTCTCCTTCACCCTGTCTCTCTCAATCTTCATACCCAATATCTTTTTTATTTCTCCAAGATCCTTCATCTCAAATTTTGATGAAAACTCCTTTTTTAACTTTCTAATAGCTGAAGTATTCCTGGAAGCAATGAGCATATCATCAATATACAATAATAAATAAATATACTCATCATTCTATAGCTTGTGCATGTAAATACATGGGTCATATGGCTCCTCGTGTACCTTTGGCCAATCATAAAACTGTCCATAAAGAGTCTTCTTCAGTTTGTACACCAAATTTTCCTTGCTTGCAGCTCTAAAACCCATAGGTTGTGTCATATAGATCTCCTCTTCTAAGTCTTCATGTAGAAAGGTTGTCTTCACATCCATCTAGACCAAATCTAAATCCAGCTGTGCCACCAATACCAATAGTATCCTTATTGACGAATGCTTCACGACCAGTGAGAATACTTCATTATAATCTATGCTCTCAAGTTGGGCATATACCCTTTGGCAACCAATCTAGCTTTGTACCGAATGTCTCCATTAGAAGATCCTTCTTTCTTTACATCTACCCACTTGCATCCAATAGCTTTCTTACCCATCGGTAGCTTTGTAATTTCCCAAGTGTCGTTCTTTTAAAGAAAGTGCATCTCCTCCTCCATAGCTTCCCTCCACCTGATTGAATCAGAGCTTGACTCCGCTTCGTTATATGTAGAAGGAATCAAATCATCAACGACCTCAACCGATAAAGCATATAAAACCATCACGTCATCATATCTAGCTGGCCGACGAATAACCCTTCTTGGTTTATTAGCTGCAATGGAATCTTGAACATGATCCTATCCCTAAGTCCCAATATCCATTGTATCATCTATTTGCCTATCTGTCATCATGTCTCCTCTCAGTGTCACCTCTATAAGAGCCTTAATGGATACAATGCTATCTAAAGTCTGTGGAGTCACATCATCCTCCACTTCCTGTGATATCCCGCTAGTTTGGCCTTCCTCCACCTGCTAAGGGACTTGAGACCTCATCATATACGCCTCATAAAAAGTGACATCTCTGCTAATAATTATCTTATCTTGTGGATCCCACAATTTAAAGCATTTAACTCCATCTTTAAAGCTCACAAAGATTAATTTTCTAGCCCTCAGATTTAATTTTCTATCATTCACGTGATAAACTGGACACCCAAAAATCCGAAGCAACTCATAATCACTAGCAACTGATCCAGACCACAGCTCCATAAGAGACTTCCCATATATCACAGTGCACAACAACCAATTCACGACATGGCTTGCATAAACCAACGCGTTGGTCCAAAAGGATCTAGTCAATCCACTCTGTGAGAGTATACAACAAACTTTCTGCAGTAAGGTACGGTTTAATCTCTCGACCACCCCATTTTATTGTAATGTTCCTAATTATGAAGTGTCGCCTAATGTCGTGATCCCGAAAAAACTGCAGAAATAGATCACTCTTGTACTAACCACCATTATCTGAACAGAGTACCTTCACCTTTCTACCTATCTGCAGCTCCACTTTCTTCTTCCACTCCAAAAATATATCTAGGACCTTATGTTTATGCTTCATAGGGTATACCCAATTTCTCTTGGAATAATCATTAATGAAAGTGATAAAATAATTAGCCCCACTAAGTGATGTGTGCTTGGAAGGACCCTAAACAACTGTGTGAATGTAAATCAATATACCTTGGGTGTTGTGAATTGCGGTGCCAAATTTTACTTTTGTCTTCTTCCCAAATACATAATGCTCATACAACTCCATCTTGCAGGTCTATGCACCTCTCAACAGCCCTTGTTTCGCTAATATCTGCAAGAACTTATCAAGTGTGTCCCAATCTCATATGTTATAAGCTGGTAGTATTCTCCACAGTGGTAATCGAAGCTGTCAGACCTCCTGTTACTATCTTGCCCATCAAGTAGTAAAGATTATTTTACCTGACACCTCTCATCACCACCATAGACCCCTTTATGATATTTAGAGCTGCATTCTCCAAGATCACCCTATAGCCTGCTGCCTCCAAAGTTCTAAGTAAAATGATATTCTTCGTCAACTACGAAACAAATCTCACATCCTTCAGCTCCCTAGTCACCCCGTCACACATCTTGATTCGGACTGTTCCAATACCACCAATAAGGTATATGTGATCATTACCAATGAGTACGACATCCCCTCTTTCCAACTCCTCAAAGATGGAGAACCAATCCCTCTTAGGGAAAATATGGTATGTAGCACCTGAATTCAACATCCTTTCTGTAGAGTCGGCATAACAAACTGATAGTAGTGCTGGGCATGAGTAGCCCGAAGAATCTGAATCTGAATTGTTGCCACTAGCTTTGCAAATATTCACCTCTGAAGCTTGTATGACTTTCCTCTTATTCTTCCTGGCTCGATCTTTTAACTTTGGGCATTCTTCTTCCAATGTTCATCTTCTTTGCAAAAAGCACATTGATTTCTACCAACACTTCTATGGCCACTTCTCTACTTTGACTTGGAGTGATTGAATGGACGATGGTTTGGACTACGGCCTCTCATTATCATTGCATCTCCCGATGCCTTCTCGGAGGGTTCGCTATCACTCTTCCTCAACTCATAATTCACCAACGCTGAGGTCACCTCATATGTTAGCCTCGACAGCCGTGGAACGATTCTCTTACCAATTAATTACAATTAAGGAGCATTAATATAGTACCTATTAATTTCTATCTCCTGCTAATCAAACATAAGTAACAACACTCGCCAGCTTCATGTCATCATCCCTCCTACTTCATTAGAATGAATATGCCACTTTTGGCCAGTATTTCAGTATCATCATCTTTATAGAAATAATCGATTAATTAACATGTAACATCCTAATTGAATAACTCTCCCCTTTCTTCATTTCTTGAACTTGCGGCGTCTACAAGTATAAAGAAAATTAAGAGAAAAAAAGGACTAATAGAAATAGACAAAAAAAAAAAAAAAAAAAATAATTTCATTAGAAAAAAAAAAAAAGAAGAAAACAAAAAAAATAATTTAAACGACACGACACACACACACACAACAGCACACGCTACTACACAACATCACACAGCACAACTCCACATCACACACACATCGATCATATATAGTGAGTAGTTACCTTATAGTACTCGTATATATATCTAGATATATATATATCAACTATATTATATATATATATATATATATATTATAAGATGATTTGACATATATTGACAAATTAGATTTGTTGGAAGTCAAGTTCAAAATCAAATGTTGATATGATTTTTACTTCCAATCTTCATCCCTTGTCCAATTTAAAGTGAATATTTTAGACTTAAAGATTATACTATCACTGTATTAAAACTGAATAATTTTTTTTGAAAAAAGAGGAAATAATATTATGACATAAGCTAAAATCATAATGATGGATATCGAACTGGATTGTCCAACATTACGAAAAGAAAGTTTTTTTAAGAG
Source organism: Asparagus officinalis (assembly GCF_001876935.1). Classification (NCBI taxonomy): domain Eukaryota; kingdom Viridiplantae; phylum Streptophyta; class Magnoliopsida; order Asparagales; family Asparagaceae; genus Asparagus; species Asparagus officinalis. Next base: position 94,929,414 of record NC_033800.1, read on the forward strand.
AGAAATCTAAAAAAGGAAAATAGGTTTTATAAACATGAAGCAAAAATTTAAATAATGAAAGTCATTAGAAAAAGAAATTGTAAAAATTACATTACATCACTTAAAAAGGAAATGTCTTTTGAAGATAGTTCATCCCATTGGTTAGTAGAGACTAGTGGTGTGAGTGATTCTTTATATATGATATATTGGTTCTAGTTTATCTTCACATACTTATAAATTATTGTAAAAGTATAACAAACGCATAAGCTTGAGGATAGAAAATTAACTTTGACCATAGAAATAAAAATCCTATTTTCCGCATTTTAAATAAGAAATTTATTTCTGGATTTGAGTAAAGGGTATAAAATGAAACATAAAGATTGTCTTAATGTTTCTTAAAGTTAGAAGAAATTTAATTTCCATTTTCTAAACTTTATAGTAGTGATTTTCTGCTTTATTATAAAATTGAAATTCTATTAAAGGTTTAGAAATAGCTTTGTTGAAAATTATTCAACTAAAACCGTTTATATTTCATAATTACCACTCTTAACTCTTATCTAATGTTAATGGAATTGATAAATCGCTTAAATATAAATTGGATCAATATAACAACTTATCTTTAGCATACAATGTTAGGTCACATAATGTTAGGTCACGTTAATGTTAACAACATCAACAAGTTGATAAAAGATAGTTCATTAGATGTTCTAAAATTAGAATATTTCTCAACTTGTGAATACTTTCTAAGAGGCAAGATGACCAAAATATTTTTCCAGAATAGTGTTAAAGCTCAACGTACTCTTGACTTCATACATTTAGATGTATACGATCCTTTAAATGTTAAAGCAATAGTTGAATATTCTTATTTTATAACATTCATATATGATACATTTATATATTGACTATTTTGGGTTCTTTCATATTGCAATTGATGAAGTTTACAATAAAAGAAATACAGTGAAACAAAAAAAATTTATATTTCCTAGAATTCTTTTTTGTATGCTGGTGGAGCGTCGATCTTGTACTCCATTGACACGCTAACTAAGAAAATAGGTCATTTGCTGTTGATGAGAGTTGAATTGCTTGGAAGATAACTCAATTTCTTCTCTTAGCAATATTTCTCAATGGAATCTCAAGTGCGATGCGTGTGCTGATTCTTCTGTCGAACTTTTTTGAACACCTTTAAAATGGATGATCTCATCTCTTTTTATAGGCTAAAAGAGAGAGTTAATAGCTCCTTTAATCGTGGGTTAAGTGGTCATTAAAGTAGAAGTTAGTGGGAAGCAATTATCCCCTAAAAATAGCTCTAAAATGGCTATTTGGGTGAACTTTGCGGACTTAGCGAGGTTTGCTGGAGAAGTGGGTGAAGGTCACTTCGGATGTGGGCTCTTCGAAAGTGGATGACTTGGTCCACTTAACAAGGGCGAAGTTCATTAGTTAGCGAGTTTTATCTATGAATTCAAATTTGACACAGAATTTGACTCTAGGCTTGGCGACCAATGACAACTTTTGATTTGGCTTGGGGCGTGTCGTGGGAGTCGACTCGTGTTTTGACTTGGTCAGGTCAAGTCGACGTAGGATACTTTGTGAGGTTCATTTTAGTCATCAGAGGACCTTTGCTGCAGCTTATTGTAGGTTTAACTTTGGCCCATTCGAAGTGTTTAGACTTCGAGCGTTCACTTCTTGAATCCAAGCTGATCATTGTCCTAAGTGAAAATACACTTTAACCTCTACAAGAACCCTAATGTTTTTCAAGATCCTGCATTTCAATTTATAGCTAGGATTGAAATATTTTAGGTTAGTAGCTAGAGGTGTAGTATTGAATGTGGCTTGAGTTATCTTGATTAGGTGAAAACTTATCTTCATCCGTCCACTTGGTCGCCAGAGGTGTAATGTCGAACGTAGCTTCCTTTGTTGCAAACTTGTATCAAAGGATTAATGATGCTTGTCCTCATCTAAGTGCTTGGAATGAAAATTGCCTTTTCTGTTATTGAGGCAATGTTGAGAAATCAGCAAAGTTTGACTGATTCTGGGTATGAGCTAAGGTCACTCAATTTTGGGCTGCTGGGCAAAGTTTATTAATTAGCGACATTCACTAGTCGTCAATGTTTAATTTGTTTTTAGTTGTGTTGGTGAAGTTCATTATCTACTATATTCTTACTAGTGAGGACTCGGGACCGTGACCTGCATGTGCCACCATAAAAACCTGTCACGCCCCGCTTCCCAAAATACCCGGGAATCGGAATGTGAACAAGCCCGCGACGTATTAAATTAAGAAGAAATATACACTATCATTTTTTCTTTCTTTTTTCTTCTCAATCTAATACGCTAAGCGTCAAATACATAAATCTCAATCAACGGTCCCCGATCTCAATAGCAAGAATATAAAGACAATCCAGAATAAAAAATAACATATCATCCATGGTAATCATCCCAGACATAAACTATGGATCGAACATACCCTTATTACAAAGTAGTCCAACTAGGAAATAGAAAAAACATAGTCCATAATAAAAGGGAATAAAATAACTAAATCTATCATCAACTAAAAAAATATTGTAAAAGAGTTCTAGTGTTCATCAGCTACTACAGAAGAAAACTACTACGCTTCAGCTTGTCTTCTACTCCATCTGCAAGGCACTTCTACTACGAATCCTCTGGTTCCTGTACGATTCCGAGCTGAGGCCGTCCGTCTCCTAAATCTGACGTACACCCAGAAAATAGGAGTACATCAGCGTGTATACACACGGCAAAATCCCCTAAGGTAGGAACAAATACAATAACGATAATGATAATATATGCGTGGTCAATGCGATAATAGAAATAAAAATAGAACATGTGATGATAGTAATAACGATAGAGGCGTGCAACTAGAATAGTAATAATCAGATGAATCAAAAAATCAACCAAGTAACAAGATCATGTAGGTAGCGATCAGAAATCGTCCAAGCAACAAGGTCATACAATAGATGGAATTAATACTTAAAAATCTACAATAAGAGACGTAGTACGTCGAGCGAAATAATCCAAACAAGGAATTCCTCATGTATATACCATATGTCTCAAATTATAGATAATTAAATATTAATCTCGATCTATGTATTAAAAGAAGTGCAACCGTCCTACATCTCACAAGAATCATACTTAGCCAAGAATCGAGGTCATGTAACTAACCATCCCATCACTCATCTCAAATAATCAACAATCGCAATATCACTGCTCCTCAGACCCACCCTAGGCCGACACATGGCACTGGCGCGAGCCTGGAAAATAATCAATAATCTCGATATCACCGCACCTCAGACCCACCCCAGGGGCTGACCACAAAGGCTGCTGGCGCGAGCCTAGAAAATAATCAACAATCACATATCACGATACCTCAGACCCACCCCAGGCTGACACAAGGCGCTGGCACGATCCTGGAAAATACATCAACAATCTCATCCGATCACATGAACTAAGGATTCTCTATCTCAACTCTTCTCGCTTTTCTAAGTCGACAATCATAATCCACACTATAACTATGGTTCACCACCTAAACTCAGTCAACACACCCACACATGTCACTAGGTTTGTTCATGACGCACAATGCCACTAAGTCATGAACTACTAAGGTTCTCAAACACAACAAGGCGATATTAACAACATTAATTTCACGCAACCACATCATGACATGTCGAATACAGTAAAATTATTCACAAACATGAAATGTAATCAAGAACAGCAACTATATAATTCAGAAAATAATTCGTTTTCCAAAATAATTTCTTTTAAAATTATTTCTCATTATAATAATCCGAAATATTCTCTTTTCAAGAATAATTTCTTTAAAATTATTTCTCATCAATTTTTATTCTAAAATAATTCCTTTTCTCAAAAATAAATTCTTTTTAAATATTATAAATTCTCTAAATAAATCCATTATCAAATTAAATTCTTTTAACTTATTATAATTATTCCAAAACACTATTTATCACATATCAATTATTTAGATCAATATTCTTCAGCAAACAATCCACGCAGATAAATACGTCACAAATATACTATGCAAATAATTTATGACAAGTATAGAATTCAGATCTGAGCAAGAGGGATCTTGCCTCGGGGATTCGTCGAACGAATCAACGCTAATGGCGCAGGTCGGATCTGACACGGTGGTGCGCGACGTCGGGGAACTCCGACGAGGGGCTGCGGGATCTCGGTGACGCTCGTCGACGATGAAGGGGATGGGCAGGGCAGCGACGAGGGGGTGGCGTCGAGAGGGAGTGGAGCGGCGGGCTGTAGGCTGATCGAGTTAAGCTCGGCGTGTGGCAAACCGATGGCGACAAGCGGACAGCGCTGAGCGCGGAGGGGAGCAGGCTGTGGGTGGTAGCGTTCATCGGAGGGTGAGCGAACGAGACGGGGGCGGCGGAATCTTAGTGCGGAGGTGGTGTGGTCGCAGCGATGAACAGGAGAAGGGAGAGGGCTGGAGGCGGCAGTCGACAGGGCTAGGTGCGTGGGGTTTCAGGGGGCGGTGCCAAGGTTGGCGTCGGATGCGGCAGCCTCGTCAGAGCTGGAGGGAGCGACGAGAGAGAGAGGGAGGCCTGATGCGAGGTTGAGCGCGAGCTGGTAGGGGGTGGTATTCGGGTAGAGAGATGAACCGAGTAGGAGGAGAGCGGGTGGTGGGGCGAGGTGCATGAGGTCGGCTGAGGGCGGTGGTTTCAGGCGGTGGTGAGGGTTCGTGTCGGCCAGGGGGTGGAGGCTGGCGGAGGTCGAGGTCGGTCCGACGGGTTGAGAGAAGAGGGTGGCGGCGGCACTACATACGAGAGAGAGGAGAAAGGAGAAAGATGATATAACACACAACACACACACACACACACACACACACACACAACACACACACCACACACACACCACAGACAAGATATCTATATATATAAGTATATGTATATACTATATATAGTATATTATATATATATATAATATATACATATATATATGAAGATATATATATATATATATATATATACTATATAATATATCAATATATATATATACATATATATATATATATAATTAGGGTTTAGGGTTAATAAGTTAAAACAAAAAATAATTAAAAAGAAATAACTAATGATATTTAAAAATCAAAATAAATACGGGATAATTATCTACAAGTAAAAACGTACATGTTATGCTAATACAACAGTTGATACGAAATAGTTGAAATATACCCATATTGTATAATTAAACAAGAATAATTAATAATAAAAGTATTTTTAGCTAAATTTAAAACCATATAATTATGGGATAATTATATACACAGTAAAACTTACCAGTTGTACTAATACGACAGATAATATGTAACAGTAGAAATAATTTAATAAATTATACAAATAATGCGTAATTAATAATACAACGTATTATACAAAATAATACATAATAATAATAATAATACAGCATATCATTTAAAATGATACGTAATAGTATCGGTAACACAACAAATAAATTCTAAAAAACTTCACTGCACTAAATTAATTTATAAATATCAAAACCATTTAAATAAATATAAAACTTAGACTTTAAATCATAGAAAATTTCTAGAAAATCGATAAAAATACAAATACTCTTTTGAAATAATAATTAAATATTTTAAAATACTAAAAATTATTTTAATTAATATCAAAATTTTACGGTCATTACATCCTACCCCCTTTAAAACAAATTCCATCCTCGGAATTAAAATAAAAGTAATGCAGAAAGAATCCAAGGACAGATATATGGAATGATATCCATAAACAGGGGAGACGAGAACAAGAAACAGTAGGAAACCCCAGAGTCAAAGGGTGATAAAGCAAGAACGCAGTAAACAAGAACCTTGCCTATTATAGGAGGATGAAAATGCATCTAGGCTAGCACTCATAAACAAATCCTATCATAATATCATCAGGCAATGCGAAATAAGGAAGTTCATATACAAATAGAACTAAGAATGAACTATCTTACCAGTGATAACTTGGTTGTTCTCCTTAGCTTCTACGGCCGTCATCATGAATGTCTGACGCGGTGGTTGCTGCCTTCGTGCTTCCTGATAAATCTGTTGCTGTGGAGGAAGAGGGCCTGCTCGAGGGTAGGGTCCGTGCTGAGCTGGGGCTGCTGAGTCTGATCGAGGTGGAGCTAGAAGAGCTGCTCGAACTAGAGGTGGAGGCAAGCTGGCTTACTGTCGCTGCAGACATTCCCGGTTGACATGGTCAGGGGATCTACAGTTGAAGCACAAACGAGGACGTTTGGGGCACTTCTGATGGGTATGCCCACGGAAACTACAATAGGAACACTTCTCCGAAGGCTGGCCGAGAGTCTGCACTCCAGGGTACTGATAGGGATGCACAGGAGGAAGTGGCTGGCGCTGAGAAAAATACTGTCGCTGCGGATTTTGCTGCTGCCTAGAAGGTGGACGCTCGTCATCTCGGGCTGGAGCTGCTGGTGTCCTGCTCTGGATCACATGTGGGTCTTCAGGTTCCTTCTGAATGCTCTTGATCTCGCATGCTGCATCCAACACGGCATCGTGAGTCGCAAGTGCTCTACCAGCCAAAGCAAACCTGATATACTTATCCAGGCCCTTTTGAAACTGATGCCTCCTTATGGTAGGGTCTGTAACCAAATGGGGAGCATATCGGCTCAAAGAAGAAAACTCGGCCTCGTACTCATCAACCGATCGACGTCCTTGCTTGAGCTCAACAAATCTTCCAAAAGCTCGTCCTGAGCCGACTGAGGAAAGTACTTCCTGTTGAAACGGTCTGTGAAGGTATCCCACGAAATCGGTCTCTCCAAATGAGCCTTCTCTGCAGTCCACCAAATCCGAGCAGTGTCGGTGAGCTGAATATCCATGAGATCTACCCACTCTGCATGGGGAATACGAGTCACCGTAAGGATAGTCTCTGTGACCTTGAGAAACTCCTCTGCTGCTAAAGGTCCTTCGGCACCAGAGAAAGAAGGAGGCCGCATATACCGGAACTCCCTAACACTAGACTCTGGACGAGGGGGAGGCTGGTGCTGAGGCTCCCGCTGCAAGTGTCCGGCCAAGAATTGCTGATTCACCACTAATCCATGAATCATCTCCAAAAGATGGTGCGGTTCCACTTCAGGCATCTGACTACTGCTACTAGATGGGTTACCATTACGACGAGTACCCACCATGGTTCTAAGGGAAAACGAGGATCAAGAGGATAACTAAGGTTAAAATCAAAACAATATATTGGGAAAATAGGAAATAAAACATAGTTATTAAGATAATAGTATAAGAACTTAATTGTAGTCATACGGATGAAATATGATATGTATCTAAATTATCTACTATATTCTTACTAGTGAGGACTCGGGACCGTGACCTGCATGGGCCACCAAAAAAAAACCTGTCACGCCCCGCTTCCCAAAATACCAGGGAATCGGGACGCGAGCACTATATTCTTACTAGTGAGGACTCGGGACCGTGACCTGCATGGGCCACCAAAAAAACCTGTCACGCCCCGCTTCCAAAAATACCCGGGAATCGGAACGTGAACAAGCCCGCGACGTATTAGATTGAGAAGAAATATACACTATCATTTTTTCTTTCCC
>NC_033800.1:94941413-94986253 GCF_001876935.1 Asparagus officinalis
AGATCGAGAGAGAGAACGGGGAAGAGGAGAGAGAGAGAGAGGGTGAGGGTACGACGACGGGTGTTTGGGGAAGAAAGAGAAGAGAGAGAAATAAAAAATGATATATATATATATATATATATACATATTTATATATTATAAAGGAAATTAGGGTTTTAACAATTAATTAAAAATAATAATAATCATGAAATAAATTAAATAATTATGTGAAAATTATCTACACATTAAAATGTACAAGTTGTACTAATTCAACTGATAATATGCAACAGTAAAAATAATACAAGAAATTGTACAATTAAACAAGAATAATTAATAAAAAATATAATTACTTATATTTAAAATTGAATAATTATAGGATAATTATCTACACAATAACACGTACCAGTTGTGCTAATACGACTAATAATATGCAACAGTAGAAATAATGCAAAAAATTACACAATTAAACAAGAATAATTAATAAAAATATAATTACTTATATTTAAAATCAAATAATTATGGGATAATTATCCACATAGTAAAACATACCAGTTATGCTAATACGACAGATAATATGCAATAGAAGAAATAATACAAAAAATAATACAAATAATAACAAATTAATAATACAACGTATTATACAAAATAATACATAATAATAATAATAATACAACATATCATTTAAAATGATACGTAATAGTATCGGTAACACAACAAATAAATTCTAAAAAACTTCACTGCACTAAATTAATTTATAAATATCAAAACCATTTAAATAAATATAAAACTTAGACTTTAAATCATAGAAAATTTCTAGAAAATCGATAAAAATACAAATACTCTTTTGAAATAATAATTAAATATTTTAAAATACTAAAAATTATTTTAATTAATATCAAAATTTTACGGTCATTACATCCTACCCCCTTTAAAACAAATTCCATCCTCGGAATTAAAATAAAAGTAATGCAGAAAGAATCCAAGGACAGATATATGGAATGATATCCATAAACAGGGGAGACGAGAACAAGAAACAGTAGGAAACCCCAGAGTCAAAGGGTGATAAAGCAAGAACGCAGTAAACAAGAACCTTGCCTATTATAGGAGGATGAAAATGCATCTAGGCTAGCACTCATAAACAAATCCTATCATAATATCATCAGGCAATGCGAAATAAGGAAGTTCATATACAAATAGAACTAAGAATGAACTATCTTACCAGTGATAACTTGGTTGTTCTCCTTAGCTTCTACGGCCGTCATCATGAATGTCTGACGCGGTGGTTGCTGCCTTCGTGCTTCCTGATAAATCTGTTGCTGTGGAGGAAGAGGGCCTGCTCGAGGGTAGGGTCCGTGCTGAGCTGGGGCTGCTGAGTCTGATCGAGGTGGAGCTAGAAGAGCTGCTCGAACTAGAGGTGGAGGCAAGCTGGCTTACTGTCGCTGCAGACATTCCCGGTTGACATGGTCAGGGGATCTACAGTTGAAGCACAAACGAGGACGTTTGGGGCACTTCTGATGGGTATGCCCACGGAAACTACAATAGGAACACTTCTCCGAAGGCTGGCCGAGAGTCTGCACTCCAGGGTACTGATAGGGATGCACAGGAGGAAGTGGCTGGCGCTGAGAAAAATACTGTCGCTGCGGATTTTGCTGCTGCCTAGAAGGTGGACGCTCGTCATCTCGGGCTGGAGCTGCTGGTGTCCTGCTCTGGATCACATGTGGGTCTTCAGGTTCCTTCTGAATGCTCTTGATCTCGCATGCTGCATCCAACACGGCATCGTGAGTCGCAAGTGCTCTACCAGCCAAAGCAAACCTGATATACTTATCCAGGCCCTTTTCGTCGGGTCTGTCACCAAGTGGGGAGCATATCGGCTCAAAGAAGAAAACTCGGCCTCGTACTCATCAACCGATCGACGTCCTTGCTTGAGCTCAACAAATCTTCCAAAAGCTCGTCCTGAGCCGACTGAGGAAAGTACTTCCTGTTGAAACGGTCTGTGAAGGTATCCCACGAAATCGGTCTCTCCAAATGAGCCTTCTCTGCAGTCCACCAAATCCGAGCAGTGTCGGTGAGCTGAATATCCATGAGATCTACCCACTCTGCATGGGGAATACGAGTCACCGTAAGGATAGTCTCTGTGACCTTGAGAAACTCCTCTGCTGCTAAAGGTCCTTCGGCACCAGAGAAAGAAGGAGGCCGCATATACCGGAACTCCCTAACACTAGACTCTGGACGAGGGGGAGGCTGGTGCTGAGGCTCCCGCTGCAAGTGTCCGGCCAAGAATTGCTGATTCACCACTAATCCATGAATCATCTCCAAAAGATGGTGCGGTTCCACTTCAGGCATCTGACTACTGCTACTAGATGGGTTACCATTACGACGAGTACCCACCATGGTTCTAAGGGAAAACGAGGATCAACAGGATAACTAAGGTTAAAATCAAAACAATATATTGGGAAAATAGGAAATAAAACATAGTTATTAAGATAATAGTATAAGAACTTAATTGTAGTCATACGGATGAAATATGATATGTATCTAAATTGTCTAATATATTCTTACTAGTGAGGACTCGGGACCGTGACCTGCATGGGCCACCAAAAAAACCTGTCACGCCCCGCTTCCAAAAATACCCGGGAATCGGAACGTGAACAAGCCCGCGACGTATTAGATTGAGAAGAAATATACACTATCATTTTTTCTTTCCCTTTTCTTCTCAATCTAATACGCTAAACGTCAAATACATAAATCTCAATCATAGGTCCCCGATCTCAATAGCAAGAATATAAAGACAATCCAGAATAAAAAATAACATATCATCCATAATAATCATTCCAGACATAAAATATGGATCCAACATACCCTTATTACAAAGTAGTCCAACTAGGAAATAGGAAATACATAGTCCATAATAAAAGGGAATAAAATAACTAAATCTATCATCAACTAAAGAAATATTGTAAAAGAGTTCTAGTGTTCATCAGCTACTACAGAAGAAAACTACTACGCTTCAGCTTGTCTTCTACTCCGTCTGCAAGGCACTCCTACTGCGAATCCTCTGGTTCCTGTACGATTCCGAGCTGAGGCCGTCCGTCTCCTAAATCTGACGTACACCCAGAAAATAGGAGTATGTCAGCGTGTATACAGACGACAAGATCCCCTAAGGCAGGAACAAATACAATAATGATAATGATAATATATGCGTGGTCAATGCGATAACAGAAAAAAATAGAACATGTGATGATAGTAATAACGATAGAGGCGTGCCACTAGAATACTAATAATCAGATGAATCCAAAAATCAACCAAGTAACAAGATCATGCAGGTAGCGATCAGAAATTGTCCAAGCAACAAGGTCATACAATAGATGGAATTAATACTTAAAAATCTACAATAAGAGACGTAGTACGTCGAGCGAAATAATCTAAACAAGGAAACCCTCATGTATATACCATATGTCTCAAATTATAGATAATTAAATATTAATTCCGATCTATGTATGAAAAGAAGTACAACCGGCCTACATCTCACAAGAATCATACTTAGCCAAGAATCGAGGTCATGTAACTAACCATCCCATCACTCATCTCAAATAATCAACAATCGCAATATCACTGCTCCTCAGCCCCACCCCAGGCCGACACAAGGCGCTGGCGCGAGCCTGGAAAATAATCAATAATCTCGATATCACTGCACCTCAGACCCACCCCAGGCCGACACAAGGCGTTGGCGCTAGCCTGGAAAATAATTAACAATCAAATATCACGATACCACAGACCCACCCTAGGCCGACACAAGGCGCTGGCGCGAGCCTGGAAAATACATCAACAATCTCATCCGATCACCTGAACTAAGGATTCTCTATCTTAACTCTTCTCGCTTTTCTAAGTCGACAATCATAATCCACACTATGACTCGGGTTCACCACCTAAACTCAGTCAACACACCCACACATGTCACTAGGTTTGTTCATGACGCACAATGCCACTAAGTCATGATCCATTATCAAATTAAATTCTTTAAACTTGTTATAATTATTCCAAAAACACTATTTATCATATATCAATTATTCAGATCAATATTCTTCAGCAAACAACCCACGCAGATAAATACATCACAAATATACTATGCAAATAATTTATGACAAGTCGTCCTTTTGCCCGGGCAAGACCTTCGACTACTGTCCGTGCTGATAGGCGGAAGAGACTAGCCCATAAGCCGCCTGCAGATTCGCGGGCATCTGAGATGGACTTGGCTGGTGATGATCCTGCTAGCGACAGAGGTAACATCTACTCTATAGATCATTCTCTTGATCGTTTAGATTTTTAGGCTCATGCTTTCCCATTCTATGCAGGAGAGCGTGAGGAAGGGGAGATGAGTTTCGATCCTGCTCCTCATGAGTTTGTATCTTCTGGTGAGCCTGACTCACCTTACCAGGTAGAAAACCCTGCAGAAGCCGCCGACTTTAGGGAGGCTACCAATGTAGGACCTGATTCAGTGAATCCAGATACATCTACGAGAGGTAACTTATTTCCATTGGTCATATTCTCTTCATTCTTCTTTCGTACTTACATTTGTAACTTATTTCCATTGGTCATATTCTCTTCATTCTTCTTTCGTACTTACATTTCTTTGTGTCAGATTTTTCGATTGATGATTTCGACGAGGCAGGTTTGCCTGCAGACACTTCTATGTTCCACTTCATGTATGACTCTCCTCAGATCGATGGCCCGCTGCCCGAGGATATGTTTCCTGAGCCCGTACTCCCTCAGGATCACGAGAATGGTTCTTTTGAAAGTACGTGCCTCTTCTCGAGTTAATTATAGGACTAGCCAATTTTTTGACTAATGCAGCTATAATGTAATGCATCTGAACATTCTGTTCTGTGTTTAACAGGAGCTTTTGCCGAGGCTGATCCTGCTGAGCCGGCTGTGAGACCAACTCCACCAGTTGACACCCCCACAGCCGTTACGTCTCCGCTACCCCCAGCGACTCAAGGGGAAGGAGGTATAAATTAAGCCGCTGAAAATGTCATTTATTTCCTTATTAAGGCTTTTTGAAGGATTTCTCCTTTTTGTGTAGGGCTTTCCTCTCGGCTTCATGTCCTCGTGAAGGAGTTGTTATCGGACAATGACCCTGAGAAGATCGTCATTTGTGTAGAAGTCCGCTCTTTCTTCTCCTTTATTGTTACGGGAATAGGCTACCCGGCAACACGTGTTAGGTGTTGACTTTATCCCTACTTAGGCTTCGGGATAAAATACCCCAGACTGGTATTCTGGTGTCTTTTTCTATGGCGAAAGACTAAACCAGCGACGCGTGTTAGGCGGCGGCATATACCCCAGACTGGTATTCTGGTGTCTTTTTCTACGGCGAAAGACTAAACCGGCGACGCGTGTTAGGCGTCGGCATATCCTTTCTTAGGATTCAGGATGAAATTCCCCATGCGTGTAAGGCATGGATTTTGGTGTTATTAATAACAACCTGCCACAATGTTGAATATGTGGACGGGTGTTCTTTTTAGCGGTTAAGAACTAACCGGCAGCGCAGGTTATGCGTAGACTTATCCTTACTTAGGTTTCAGGATAGAATACCCCAGAATCGAACTCTGGTGTCTTTTTGTACGGAAAAAGACTAAACCGGCAGAACTTTAGAAAAGATCGGTGCGGGAAAGGAAGAATTTTATATTCTATTTCCCGGTCTTCTTTTAGGGTGAAGGCGAACCCGGAAAACAAGGAAGGAAGAATTTTATATTCTATTCCCTGATTCTGGAAAGGAAGAATTTTATATTCTATTTCCAGGGAAAAAGAAACTAGAAGTGGGATCTCCACTCCGAGAATCTGGAAAATTTAGATAAACTTGCCTTTTATAGGATTGGTTACCTAAACTGGAAAAAAGAGTTCTTCGTTTATCGAAGTGAAGTTTCAACTTTGGTTATAACCGTGAGAAGATTTAACCAAAGAGAAGAGAAAGGAGTTTTTTCGTTTATCGAAAGGAGACTCTGATCTGAAAGGGGACAAGGAGTTTTTTCGTTTATCGAAAGGAGACTCTGATCTGAAAGGGGACCTTCTTGTCTATGGAAAGAGTCAAAAGGGCCAGATGGACATTTTTGGTGGACCCACTGTCAATTGAAACTGATCAGTGAGGGATTTTGGTGGAGAAAATAATTTTGGGTTATCCTTTAGAATATTAAGTGTAATATTCTTCAAGGAACTTCCCGGTAAATGGGTTATCCTGAACATACTAGGGATAGTATTTTTTCAGGAACTTCCCATTTATTGGCATTAATTGCCTGGCGCCCTCTTGAGTAATCAGGCGATATGCGCCGTTTGAATAGACTGTGTCTATTACAAACGGTCCTTCCCATTTGGGTTCGAATTTACCTTTCTTCTTGGAAGTGAGGATTATTGGTCGGCGAGCAGCGAGGACCAGATCTCCTTCCTTGAAGCTTCTCTGTCGGACTCTTTTGTTAAAAGCCCTTGACATCCTGGCTTGGTAAAACTCGATGTGTTGTTGAGCCTCCAAACGCTTTTCATCCAGCCTCTCGAGCTCTTCAAGACGCTTCTGATGTTGTTCCTCCGTCGTCATCTCCGTTGCGAGGGCGATCCGAAGGGACGGAATCTGAATTTCCAGCGGTAGCACAGCTTCACATCCGTATACCAGCGAATACGGGGTAGCTCCCGTAGGCGTGCAGAGTGTTTTACCGAGTTTATCGTCCCAGTCTCGTTTATTGGTCTTCACGAGCTTTGACAGGATCTTAATGATCGTTTTGTTAAACGCTTCAGCTAATCCATTCGCAGCGGGATAATAAGCTGTCGACGAAACATCTTCAATTTTGAACTTGTCACAAAATCTGATGAAGGCGTTGCTTATAAATTGCGGACCGTTGTCATGAATGATCCGTCTTGGCACGCCGTGTCGGTAGATGACATGATGCTTGATGAAATTAATGACGTTGTTCGTCTTCACTTCTCTAAGCGGAATCGCTTCAGCCCACTTTGAGAAATAATCTGTGATCGCGAGGATGAACCGATCACCTTTGACTGAAGGGGGAAAAATAGGACCGACTATGTCCATGCCCCAAGTCTCGAACGGCCAAGACGTGGTTGACGTGTGCAACTGCTCTGGCGGTTGATGCATATAATTCGCATGTATCTGGCAAGCGTGGCATTCTCGTGCGTATTCGATTGCGTCACGAACCATCGTTGGCCAGAAATATCCCATCCTCCTGATGCGATCATACAGTTTAGGACCGGGCTGATGCGCACCACATTCTCCTTCGTGTGCTTCCTTAAGAACTTCATTTGCTTCTCTGTTCGAAAGACATCGGAGTAAAAGACCATCGTACCCTCTACGGTATAATGTATGGGTCTCGGTATTATAGAAGAATCTTGGAGCTCTTCGGCGGATTGATTCCTTTTCTTTTACATCCTCTGGCAAGATACCATATTGGACGTAGTCGATGATAGGAAAACGCCAATCTCGGGACTCAGACCCAATTTGAGTTGAATTCACCTCTTTGGCGTTCACGTTTCTATCCTCTTCTTCTTCAATCTCCGTACTGTATATGGGTACGCAGAGTTGATGCGTCCGTACTGTGACTAACAGCTCAGCTTCGGGAGGCTGTGCCAGTGATACTGCTAGTGCCGCCAGTGCGTCTGCATAAGCGTTCTGGAGACGAGGGATGTATTCAATAAAGAATTCTTCGAAAGATTCTGCCATTTTGATGGCTTCCTGGTGGTACGGGATCAGGTCTTGATTCCTGACTTCATACTCACCGCGAACTTGGTTGACTATCAATTGCGAATCTCCAAAAGCTTCGAGATATTCGACCCCCAGCTCTTTGGCGAAACTGAGTCCAATGAGAAGCGCGTTGTATTCGGCAACATTATTGGAGCACGGACTAGTCAACGAATAAGCCCGAGGCATCACGTGCTTTCCAGGGGAGATTAAGACGACTCCAACTCCAGAGGAAACTGTAGGACATCCCGGGGTTATTACTCTATTAACTGCCCTTGAGGCACCATCGAAGTATAATTGCCATACTTGTTGGTGTGATGTGGTGTTAACCTCGTGGGTTTCATCCGGCAAGTCATCATATACTTCTGCCGTATCTGTGGTCGGGTTTGCCGCCAAAAGGTCACAAATCGTGCGGGGGGGCAAATCTCCTAAATATGTCAAAAGGACTGTTCATGTCAACGCTCACCCAATTTCTTTGAGCTCCTCAAGCAAGGGGAAGACCGCTTCGCATCAGATACGAATGTAACAGCTTCATTCTTTTCTATAGAAGACTGGAACTTTCATAATCAGCATAATCAAAAACTTTTTAACAACAAATTCTTTAATAAAAAACGATAAATTACCATTTGTTTGCGGAAAAAGTCGCTGTATTCATTGCTGCATTCATTACAACTTTGATCGTTACAATGAAACAAAAAGATAGCCTTTTTATAAGACCGGTACACAATGAAAACAAAATAAATGCAACTCCTTTCAAACAAACGCAAGAGCTGTTTGTCATCTCTTGCTTGCGTGGGTCTTTGGCCTGTGACGGGGACGTTGATATCCGTGGACCACCGGGCAATCAGATCCGCTCCGAGAAAATCGGGCAGAGCTTCGTCTATCCGCGGAGGGATATAGAAGCAGAACTTCGTCGATCCGCGTGAGATCTAGAAGCTATAAGCGTATACCTCGGCTAAACCGGTAGATCAGATCCGTTCCGAGAAAATCGGACAGAGCTTCGTCTATCCGTGAAGGGATATAGAAGCAGAACTTCGTCGATCTGCGTGAGATCTAGAAGTTTACAGCTCCTATCTCGGATAATCGAGATATTCGCTCTACTTAGTATCACCGCTAAGGGGCAACACTAAGGAAAAGAGAAGGGGAAAGAAGGGGTCTATTTATAGGCCAAAAAGAGGGGGGGTGGTAAAAGGTGAGGACACCCCTGGGGTGTCTCAGCCTGGCCGAGACACCCCTGGGGTGTCTTGGTTTTGCCAAGACACCCCTCGGGTGTTTCGAGCTTGCCGAGACACCCCCGGGTGCCTCAGTTCAGTCCGAGGTCCTTCCGGGTGTGTTTGTCGTGGTTTCGTCGTCCCAACTCGGATTTAATTGATTTCGGATGCGTTGGAATTCTGACGAAGAGCTCTATCAGCCCCCATGGTTGAATTATCAGTGGGGTGAACGGGACACGAAGGGCATTGTCTTATTCGTGAACAGTGCCGGGTTCCCGATTGGTCCGGGTCTTGGTTGTTCCGAAACCCTATCCGCTCACGTAGCTCGCCGACTCACTTCAGTCGTTCGTCGATGTCGATTAGGCTCATGTGGATCGGATAGTGACGTTCATCGTTGTTCTTTAATACTGAACCGTTCGTGGAGACCTATAGGCAATTTTCGATGCCTACACACCGAGCCACCTCAGGGTGGCTCGTCTTTGGCCGAGCCACCTTGAGGCGGCTCGGTTTTGGCCGAGACCCTCTGGGTTTGCTATTTTTCGTCGTTTTGCGATGTATCCGTTTCTCGATTCTGTCCGTGATTCGGTTGACTTAGATTCTGATTTTGTTGATCTGATTTGGCAGTAAATCCGCTTCTGATTTGGCATTAAATCTGCTTCTGAGTTCGAGTCCGAAACTGATCTTGATTCGATCGTGATTCGTTCGAGTTTGTCTTTGGTTGGATCACTCGTTGACTCTTCAACACTTGGCTTAATTCCGAACACGAATGGGTTTGGTTCGTCGGTTTGTGCCGAGCTGTATTAAGGGACCTATAAGCAATTTTATATGCCTACAGATACCCCCTCCAAAGTATTTCAGCCTCGTTCTTTTATAGAAGAGTCTGAAATGCTTTGGATATGATTGCTCCAACCTTCAATCGGTATGACAGGACTTTTAATGGCTTCTATTCTTGATTCCTTCAATCTTCCAGGCTATTCGGTGCTTTGTCGAATGTCTGTAAGAGTTCCGGTGCTGATGAAAATAAATACGAGATAATTATCTACAAGTAAAAACGTACATGTTGTGCTAATACAACAGTTGATACGAAATAGTTGAAATATACCCATATTGTATAATTAAACAAGAATAATTAATAATAAAATTTTTTTTACTTAAATTTAAAATCATATAATTATGGGATAATTATATACACAGTAAAACGTACTAGTTGTACTAATACGACAGATAATATGTAACAGTAGAAATAATACAACAAATTATACAAATAATACGTAATTAATAATACAATGTATTATACGAAATAATACATAATAATAATAATAATACAACATATCATTTAAAATGATACGTAATAGTATCGGTAACACAACAAATAAATTCTAAAAAAATTCACTACACTAAATTAATTTATAAATATCAAAACCATTTAAATAAATATAAAACTTAGACTTTAAATCATAGAAAATTTCTAGATAATCGAGAAAAATACAATACTCTTTTGAAATAATAATTAAATATTTTAAAATACTAAAAATTATTTTAATTAATATCAAAATTTTACGGTCATTATATTTTTATCATCCACTATCTAGTTCATATTGTTTACCCTTGTGTTAGTTTACATATCCTTGCATATATCATATTGTATATCTCTTTGGTAGGATATATCATCTTGTGCTAGTTTATATATTCTTGTATATATTTATCATATAGGATATATCTCTTTATTCATATTGCTTGTTCTTGCTTATATCTCTTGTATATCTATCTTGCAAGAATATACTTGTTAATTAATTTTAATTGGCATTTAAATCGGATTAGATTAGCATAAGACCCTAATCACCCCCCTCTAGGGTCTAACAATTGGTATCAGAGCTTGGTGCTCTTTGATTTAAGGACTAATCGCCTTGAGTTAAAGATCCAAGTTATATTATTTGTGCTAATTTAGTTATGATTGTATTTTTCTTACAATGCGTACGTCCTTTCTTATGAGCGGTTGTTTTGAATCTGTGATTGACTTTGTGGGCACTTCTTGTGTTTTGGCATCGATGCCTAACATTGAAATGATTAAAGCTTCTGCACCAGCACCCATTTCGTTAGTGTGGTAGAAAATGATCTTTCATGGGTCTTCTGATGATGATGATGATGCTTTAGTTTCTCATATACGGGCAGCTACTCTTGATGAGTCGGAGGTCTCGTCCACGGTTATTAAAGTTGTACCTATGAATGTGCCTATCACTAACGTAATGGTTGTGAGGACAGCAATTTTGTCCACTGTCTCAAGCATCTTGGTCACACTTGCACCATTCCTCATGTCAAGCAGCAAACAGATACAAGTATTGCTAACTATATCCCCAACTATGACGGATGTGTGGTTGTTACTAAAGCAGGTCCTTCGAGTTACTTGGAGGTTCCCTAATCTCTTGATCTCGAGGACTTAGCTGAGGTGGAGATAAAAATCTTGACGAAAAGTCTGATAAGATTGTTCAACTAGAGTGTCTTGGCCATCTTGAACTCATAGAGAGGGTTATCTGCTCGCACTCTCAAATTGTTGAGAGACCAGCTGGATGTTTTGACGTTAGTTGTCGGTCCTGCCCACACTGAACCTTTCAAGACGGTGATCGACAAAGGTAATTCTATTACTGAGAGCTTCATGGACTTTGTACAACTGATCTTGATAATATTGCTAAGGTCAAATTCCGTTGCTTGTTGGTAACTCATCGTAAGGCTAGTTTCTACCTATGCAGAGATGGAGCGGATCAATGTGAAAGTCCAAAAATTGAATGATAGCATTGCATCGGTTGACGGTCACCACACAGAGTTTCAAGGTGCTATCATGGAAAAGGATGCAACAATCAATGAGGCTAAGGTAACCATCATCGTGGCTCAGGCACGTCTGGAGGTAGCTCAACACCAGAAGGAGGACCTTGAGCTTAATCTAGCCGAGTTGACCAAGAAGTGGGACTCTTAAGTTGCAAAGATTCAAACTGAAACGAAGAGGCTCTCAGGTCTCAGGCTGCTCCCATTGACCCTAGGATCTTAAAGGAGAAGGCTCAAAAGGATGCTCATGAAGTTAGGGACTCTAGGATGGCTGAGTGTATTGCATAGATACACACTTTTTATCTACTTTCCTTATAAAAAGCTTTTGTAACTATTTAGCTCTTTTGATAATAAAAGAACTTCTTATCTCTCTTGATGTGTGTATAATAAGGTTGTATGGTAACATATCATAGTGGCACCTTTGCTGGGGAGAATGATGTTGGATCAAACTAATAGAGGTGTAGTATTAACATAACAGTTTGACCAAGCTGACATTATTCAGAGGTGTAATATTAACATAACTGCATGATGATATTTGACAGAGTTGTAACATTAACCAGCCAAATAGAATGACCAACAGAGGTATAATGTTAACCAGTCAGTTCAAAAGAGTTAAAAGGATGACTACTATTTGGAAGTATAGTGTTAACTTAACGGTAGGAAATCGATGGAAGTGTGATATTAACTAATTGATTTTTTATAAGAGCGAATTGATAGAGGTGCAGTGTTAACTATTCAAATTTGCTAAGATAGGTCGACAAAGGTGTGATGTTAACCGGTCGACGAAATGGTCTAACAGAGGTGTATTGTTAACCAGTCTGATCATTTGAAATGAGAAACCGTTCAGAGGTGTAATATTAACATGATGGTTTGGTCAAGTGGGTTCTATTCAGAGGTGTAATGTTAACTTGACAGTATAAGAATATATTTGGAGTCGACACTGTTCAGAGGTTAACATGACAATGATGATGTACCTGGAGTCAAACAGAGATGTGGTGTGTAGGTGTTAAAAATTGCCTATAGGTCTCAAATACAGGTCAAGACGAAGAGAAGACGGAGAACGTCATCATCCAAGTCAGAGAGGATTATTTGATACAAAGAAGAAGAAAAGAAGCATGTGAAACGATAAAATGATGGGACTCGGAGCTGTCTCACAGTAGGTGAGACAGTACATAGTGTCTCGGCCCACGAGACAGTAGTGTGTGTCTCAGCATCCTAGACAGCATAGACTGTCTCGCCAATCGTGAGATCTCACGACATGTTTTTTGATAGTTTTCTTGAGTTTCGTGTGACCCATGTGACTTCATAACTTCTTGGAAACATTCATAAACACGAAGAGATCGTTACAAATTGAAAATATGCTCAAAATCGTTAAGAATCATGGCATTTAACCGAATCGATATCGGTTACAAAACTGCTTGGAACAATCCCTTCATCTGAGATAGTAAACACTATCTCAGAAATTAGAGTTGTCGGGTGAGGTTTGTTTCACATTCTTATCATCAGAAATGGCTTCCAAAGGCTATAAATACCCCCCCTACACCCATATGCACGAGGGGGACCTAATTGACGGTAGAGACTTGAGCTTTTGGCGAATTCTGAGAGAAAGAGAAAGAGTCACGATCTATTTTTGAGAGATCCTAAAGGCCTTCAGCGTTTCCTCAATTTCAAACATTGATTTGATATCGGGAAGAGTAGATATCTTACTTGGCTAAGATACTACTTCTGTTATTGTTTCTAAAATAAAACGACGAGTGAAAGCCTTCTTCACGATCAACCTGGATCGTTGAATCGGTGGTCCACGGATCAAAGAGTCCCTAACACAGACAAAGATCCCACGCAAGCAGCAACTAATAAATAGTTTCTGCATGTGTTTCTAGGGAATACCCCTTTTTATTTTCTTTGTAAAGAGAATTTTTATAAAAAAAGCTCACTCTTTTGTTTCCATTGTAAATGATAAACGTTGTAAATAGAAGCTGCAATGAAACTTATTTCTGACGCAAGCATGCTAGCTACCACAGTGGGAGCCAACGGTCTTACTGCCAAGACCGGAGTGTTGTAACCGATCAAGATCCTGGTTGACTCAACAGTCGAGTACGAGTTCGACCAAATGAAGTTTGAGGAGTACATTTCATCATCCTCCTCCTCAAGATCCTCCTCGCCCTGCAAGCGCTGAAGGATCTCATCTTCGAAGAAGGTTTCAACACCTATGAAGGCTTAGGGTGATGCTCGCCTAATGGTTGTCAAGGCTTCATCTTGCAACGTTATCCCGACAACCAACAAAGCTAGAAGCTCTGCTCTCAATGACTCTTCCCTATTTAAGGTGTTGTTCGATCAAAGTTTGTCAACTCTGATGAAGAGGGCTCGTCAGAGGCAACACTAATATCTCACTCGTCAGCTCACTAAGGCCTTGGAGTAGGTTGATAGAGTTTGTTACTACGTGGATCTGGAGTCAAGGAAGCATCGAGTGATCTTGCCACCTCAATGGTAAGATACTGACATTTCCTCCAAACCGTTGACCGATGAATGGGTCTGTGTTAATAGGACTTGAACAACTCTCAAGGAACACATTCAAAAGTGTCACGCACATGCCGTGCATGCTCGTACTCTTGTGCAAAAGACACGAAAAATGAAGAAGAAAGAGGTGGCCAAAGAACCGCTAGAGTCCCGCAAGGTTTGGGTACCAAAGTCTAAGACTGCGCGAAAATCAAGGCCTAAGACAGCAATGTTGACTCCTTCAACCAAGACAACACAAGCTATCTCATAAACCAAGACAACCGAGAGTGTATTGTTGGCCGAGACACGAAAGATAGTCTCACCCAAAGGTGAGCCCCCGCATCCGCTTCTTCACCTCCGTCAACATCCATTCCAGGTTCGTCTTCCACAATCGCTTCCACCATGCCTTCTATGAAGCCTTGGGTCAGTCCTAATCTATCTAAATTGAAAATCATGATGGTGGATCACCTTGGAACCGCTTCTTCACCTCCGTCAACATCCATTCCAGGTTCGTCTTCCACAATCGCTTCCACCATGCCTTCTATGAAGCCTTGGGTCAGTCCTAATCTATCTAAATTGAAAATCATGATGGTGGATCACCTTGGTCCTCTACACAAAGATCAACGTAAAGCTTTGGTGAAAGAGCACTTGGGTACGGTGATCAAAACCCAAGTAGTTCCACGAACAGGGGGTCATACACCTTCTCCCATCAAGCCAATCGCTTCTCAAAGGTATCCCATCGCCTCCAAACAAACTGAGACACATTAATGTACCTGCTCATGCAACTTACACAAAAGTGACAAGGAGGCCTCTCCTTCTAGGAGAATTCCTATCACTACCCGCCTGGGGCACGCATCGAAGCCTAGGAGCCCGTTAAGACTTCACGCTCGCAAGGGGGTGGTTCTAAATGTGTGACTCCAGAGAATATCAACAAGCTTTACATCCTCAAAAGAAGACGTGTCTATAAAAAGATAATGTTATACTTGGGGAATCACACCAACAAATGACGAGGTGCTCCGGTCATCATACGGATAAGCTATACCGTCAGGCTGGGGGTGTGAACAAAACTCCTAAACGATGTCTCGACTCCAATTAAGAGCCATTCAACACAGAAGGATGCACGAAGGAATGTCTTTAGAGGATGAACTTTTAGACTCTTTCTCCACAATCGCTTCTGATGACACCATGCTAAGTATGGGGAAAGTGAGAGAAGCGTTTACCATTACTCCTGATGTTATGGCCCAAATGCTTTAGGAAGCTCTGGCTAAACAAAGAGAAGAGATCAGAGCTAAAATGAGGATAGAGATGGAGCTGGCCATGTAGCAAATGAAAGAGTTGCAAGCTCAAAGACCTCAGCCACCAGAGTCAAGTCAACGGGCTAAGTCTAGTCGTTGTAATACCACACCTGTTCAAATCAATACAAATAGCAGCGACTCAGATGTGGACGAGACCATCATTATAGATAGTCCCCTAACAACAATAATGCTGGGGTGTTCCAGTTGAGCATTATTAACAACACACGAAGAAAGAAGAGGGCGAGGACATGAAGAAAATGAATGAGCTGGAGAATAAGGTCAACGCCTTAATGTTTGCTCAAGAAGTGAAGAAGACTGACATTTCGTGTCCATACCCGAGGGAGTGGGAGTCGATTTCGTACCCACCAAAGTTTAATCTGATCAACTTCATGCTATGTGATGGGAGAGGCTCGCCAACGTAGCATCTGATCTACTTCAAATCTTATCTGGGTATGATCTCTAGTAGTGATCCCTTAATGATTTGATTATTTGTAGGCACCCTTCATGGGGCCGCCTTTGATTGGTACTGACGTCTCAAGCCAGTGAGCGTCAACTACTGGGATGACATGGAAAAGTCTATTTCTTAGCAAATTCTTTGATGACGACACGGAAGTGTCAATCAGAACTCTTCTGGACGAGAAGTAGAAAGATGGAGAGTCAGTCAACAAGTTCATCAAACACTTCCGAAACAAGGACATGAACTATTAAGACCCGGTTATAGAGTAATTCATCTTGCTAACATGCCACAACAATCTCTCATTGGATGTTCTTGAAGCCATGGGGATTGTGCCATCTTAAATTTGGAAGGAGTTGAAGATGCACAGAGAACAGGACAAGCACTTCCTCAAAAGGAAAAAGACAGAGAGAGGCCAACCAACGACTAATTCTCCAAAGTCTAATTTTACTCTTCATGGTAAGGAAAAGGCACCTTTGACTGCTGTTGATGCCCATCAAATGTCACAACGGCAATCTTAGAGGCAACAAAAGACTCCTGGTGTATACTCCTTCAAGGATGATGAGGTTCCAGATATTTATAAGTACCTCCTGGACAATAACAAGATTAAGTTGACACTTATTACAAATCAGGAGGAAACGAACAAAACTTCAGATCAAAGTACAGTGCATATCACAGAAGGGACCATCATCCCACTAAGGAGTGTTTTGTCCTCAAAGGTAGCATCCAAGCCTTGATTGACACCGACATCATAACAGCAAAACCACCAAAGGAAAAGAAGGTGGGAGCAAATATGGCGTCCATCTACTTTGGGTCTGGCAATCCCTATTATCCGACTGGTATATGATGTTAAACTAATCCCTATCCTCCGAATGGTATATGAGGTTAAACTGCTCCCTATCCTCCGACTAGTATATGAGGTTAAACTACTCCCTATCCTCCAAATGGTATATAAGGTTAAATTTCTCCCTATCCTCCGATTGGTATATGAGGTTAAACTGATTCCTACCACTGACAGGTATATGAGGTTAAACTACTTTCTATACATCGATGAGTATATGAGTATAAACTGCTTCTCTTTGCTTTAATGCCTTAAGAGGTTAAACTGTGTGCTTCTCAATGGACTCAGTTTCACCAAAGAGCTAGGGTGGAGTGCGAAGTCAGGAACCAAGAGCTAATTCTGAATTAATAACATCGGTAATGCCTACCAACGGGAAGTTCCTGGAGAATATTACACATAGTATTCTTAAGGATAACCCAAAATCAACTGATTATTCAAGATGAAAACCAACCATATGAATAATTCAAATAATTAAAACTCTATTACGGTGGTTATTTAATCATTATCAAGATGATTAAAGCCCCCCACCCACTGTGACTCTTTCAGCACTTTTTCATTGGGATGGAAATCTGACGATCCCAGTTGATTGATCTTGTCCTCCACTTTAAATCCCTCACTGATCAATCAATTAATGGTGGGTCCACAAAATCAAACTCATACATCCCAATGTTGTGTCCAGGTATTTAACACTCCCACTATTGAAGTCCTAACCCCTTGTGTTAGGTTTTCGTAAGAAAATACCGTCGAGAACTTGACACCAAAACTCCCACTTTGTCCTTGTTTTTAAGGAAACCATGGTAGTCAGAATCATGCCCATCATTTCTACTACCTTCACTCCCACTTGGTCAAACCTTCAAATAGTTAGAACCAAAGCCAAATCCCCTCTCGATTCTATCCACGAACAAAAGGTCCACTCAAATTGAATGATCAAACCTTCGGACACTTAGGGTCATCCCAAACTCCCTCTTGGTCAAACCTTCAGATAGTTAGGGACAAAGCCAAAATCCACTCTCGATTCCTTCTATGAACAAGATGTCCACTTTCAAATTGGGTAATCAATCCTTCTGACAGTTTAGGGTTATCTAGATCTTTTCTAAGCTAACGCCACGCGGTGTAACTCAAACATGATTCTCGGAGTGGAGATCCCACTCTTAGTTTCCCCTTTCCAGATTTTCGGAGTGGAGATCCCACTCTGTGTTTTTTTTTTAAATGAAAGATAAGAAAATATCTTCTTTTTCTTTAGCACTAAAGTGGAAGATTAAAAAAATATATCTTTTTCCCTTTTATTACCAACTTCTTTTGAAGCAAGAGATAAGAAAATATATTCTCTCCCTTAACCGTCGAAGCGAGATATAAAAAAAAAACATTCTTCCCCTTTGGTACATCTTTTGAAGTGGGAAATAAGAAAATATATTCTTCCTCTTTAGCACCGGGTTCATCTTTGCCCCAAAAGAAGACACAACTTTTAAAGTGAAAGATAAGAAAATACATTCTTTCCCTTTAGCACTGAAATCCATGCCTTTCATGCATGAGTGACTTTATATCGATCCCTTATTAGAGAAATAAGCCTGCATCTAACACATACTGTCGGGTAGCCTATTCCTACGATAATGGTAAGATCTATGTATTCAACATCATAGCACTAAAATCTATAGCTTTCACGCATGAGGGACTTTATCTCGGTCCCTTATTAGAGATAAGTCTGCATCTAACACAAGTTGCTGAGTTGTCATTTCATGTAAAAATGACAAATCCTTCATATTCAATATCATAGCCAATTGTTATTATTGACTTAATTGTACCAAAATCAATGCCTTTCACGTATGGGAGACTTTATCTCAATCCCTTATTAGAGATAAGTCTACGTCTAACACACGTTACTGGGTAGTCTATTTCCGTGAGAATAATAAGGTCTACATATTCAATATCGTAGCATTAAGTCTAAGAGAGTTCATTCTTTAGCATAATGTTACATGTAGAATAGACTTAGATAATCTGCACGTTAGCCTGACTCAAACGGTAGTCGGTAAAGGCATATCAAATCCGTTGATGGCTAAATGTTTGCCAAAAACTCTATAAACATTATCTTGCCCCAAACCTAAGTTATCAAGATATTTGAGTTGTTTAGCAACCTTGGAAGTAGTAGTTGTATCAGCACCAGTGGCTGGTCCTATGCCTATAGGCTTACTCATAATTAACAAATAAGTAACTCTAGAGTTGAGCATATATCTGCAGATGAACCAGCTTCCGTGATTGGTCTTGTAGCTTGACCCTTGCTCAATTCTGATAATAATCATCTAATCGAAGTCATAGTCAAGAAGAAGCAATGGAGAATAGATCAAACCAAAGATGTGTGATTTGAAACCCCAAAGGCGACATCTTCTTTTGATCAAGATTGAAGGACTAAGGGAAAGAAAATATTTTAGAAAAATCTATTTCTAGAGTTTTTTTAGCAAGATCAAACTCAAGGGAAGCAAGAAAAGATGACCCAAAGGAAATGCGGTTTCAGACTTAAGGAATTCTAGCCCGATCGCGATTCCTTTGAGCGAGACAGCTAAAGTTATCTCACACACCCGAGACGGCTGGAGCTGTTCCACACACGAGATGACTGAAGTTGTCTCGCACGCGCAAGACAGATTCCACTGTCTCGCCAAAAGGACTCAAGCAAGAGGAATCATTTCGCCTGCTACCCGTGTTTTCACTGCATCCTCAGTTCATTTCTTGTACTTTACAACACTCCGATGAGTATACGAGTATAAATTGCATCTCCTTGAAGCTCCGGCTGGTATATGAGGTTAAACTGATCCCTAAACCCTGAGGAGTATATGAGTATAAACTATTTTCTCCCGCTCCAATGCCTTAAGAGATTAAACTGTATAGACTCCAGTTACGTATGAATATAAACTATGTTTACACTGTAGCGGAAGTCAACGTCTGACCAACGATTCAACAATTTCATTGAAAGTTGGGCTCAGAATAATTCTATGCCAAATGTACCCCTGGGAGTCCAATAGCAACTTAGATGTAAACTCCTAACAAAGATAATTAGTTCAATATCAACTCAACGATACAAGTTAAATCCCAACATCAACATATCAAATTTAGTTCTAGATTTTGACGATGGTCAAGCGATAAATGCAACACCAGAAGTATTTTAGAATACTCAACAAAATACTGAGTAAGATGAAACTAAAGAAATCAAAGGATTGAAACCATTCACAGATCCTTTTCATGCAATCTCCTCGACAAAATACTGAAGAGATTGAAATCAGGGCCTATTTTATCCAAATTATTCCAAACTCCTTGATAAAATTTTGAGGTGGATGAAAACTTTGGAGGGGGTATCTGTAGGCATAAAAAATTGCCTATTGGTCCTAAATATAGCTCAAGATAAAGAGAAGATGGAGAACGTCATCATCCAAGTCAGAGAGGATCATCCGATAAAAAAAAGAAGCAAAGAAGAACGCAAAACGACAAAGCGACGGGACTTGGAGCTATCTCAAAATAGGTGAGACAACACATAGTGTCTCGGCCCACGAGACAGTAGTGTGTGTCTCGGCATCCAAGATAGCATAGACTATCTCGCCAATAGCGAGATCTCACAACACATTTTTTGACGGTTTTCTTGAGTTTCGTGCGACCCAGTGACTCTATAATTGCTTGGGAACATCCATTAACATAGAGAGAATGTTACAAACTAAAAATATGCTCAAAATTTTTGAGAATTGTGTTATTTAATTGAATCAATGTCGGTCATGAAACTGCCTGAAATAATCCATTCATCTGAGATAGTAAACATTGTCTCAAAAATGGGAGTTGTCGGGTGAGGTTTGTTTCACATTCTTATCTTCAGAAATGACTTCCAAAGACTATAAATACCTATCATACACCCATATGCATGAGGGGGATCTAATTGACGACAGAGACTTGAGCTTTTGATGA
The DNA here is from genome assembly GCF_001876935.1 of Asparagus officinalis. NCBI lineage: Eukaryota > Viridiplantae > Streptophyta > Magnoliopsida > Asparagales > Asparagaceae > Asparagus > Asparagus officinalis. Next base: position 94,962,187 of record NC_033800.1, read on the forward strand.
ATTCTGAGAGCAAAAGAAAGAGTCACGATCTATTTTCAAGAGATCTCAAAGGACTTCAGCATTTCCTCGATTTCAAATGTTGATTTGATATCGGGAAGATTATTTATCTTACTTGGCTAAGATGTCTACTTCTGTTCTTATTTCTAAAATGAAACAACAACTTAAAGCCATCTTCTTGATCAACCCGGATCGTTGAATCGGTGGTCCACGGATCAAAGCGTCCCCAGTACAGGAAAGATCTCACGCAAGCAGCGACTAATAAATAGTTTCTGCGTGTGTTTCTAGGAAATACCCTTTTTTTATTTTCTTTGTAAAGAGAAATTTTATAAAAAAGCTCACTCTTTTGTTTTCGTTGTAAATGATAAACGTTATAAATGAAAGCTACAATGAAACTCATTCTTGATACAAACATGGTGTTAACCTGATGACTCGTTAGGAATTTTAATCAAGAAGATCATTTCTGGTTAGAAATAAAAACTTAAACATAACCAGGATCTCTATGAGGAGATAGTAATGACTAAAATCATGGATAGTATTTCTTAAAAAATTTCCTGTTGATTGGCGCCTGTTTGGTGGAAAATTTGCAATAAGAAAAATAATGAAAGAATCGTATTTGATTTATTCTCTCTAACTGCTTAGAAAAAGAATAATTACAACTCTCTCAATCTCGATTATAATTGGATTTTTTGATTACAAAAGAGAGGAGAACGATCTGGATTCTCCCCTTTGTTTAATTCTGGGTTCTTCATGGTGGCGATGGAGTGCTTCCCTCAAATGCTTGCGTCGAGTTTTCTCTCCGTTGACGACCCGAACGTCTTGTTTCACTGGAACATTGTATTCTCCTCACGATTTGACGTTGTGGAGAACTTGTGTAGTAAGTTTGAAAATAACTCTTAATGAGTTAATAACTCAAAGCGAGTTTTAGAAGAACTTGCAGAGCAAGTTTTGAACTCTGATCGAGTTGATAACTCTGAACGAGTTTAAAACTCTATGAAAGAGGTTATTTAACCGAAATCGGTTTATAAGCCAAGGATGAAAGCTCTCTGTTGTTGAACATTACTGAAGGATGAACGTCAATCTTCCCCTCGCTGCCAAGCCGAAGATCTCCTCTTCGCTGCTAAGTCTAAGATCCAAAAAGCCAGCCCTTAACTCGGTTGAGTTTACCCTTATTTATAGGAGATTAAGGGGTGTAACCACCCCCCTTAATTCGCTTCCAAGTGGGGATAAATGGGGTGTAACCGTCCCCTTAAACAGCTCCCAAAATCATGGGGAAAACGGTTTTGAAACAGTTCAATTCGTGCTTTGAACGAGTCAAACGCTGAAAAATAGTGTTCAGGGCCCGAACTCTGCGTTTTTAGACTAAAAACGCAGAGTTGGGCCTATTTTGGTGGCTGAACGCACAGGTCGTGCTACATTGTAAATTTGAAATGTAGAGTTGGGACGCAGAGATGAATTCTGCGTTTTGGCATCTAAGACGCAGAGATGAACTCTGCGTTTTGGCATTTGAGACGCAGAGATGAACTTTGCGTTTTTTGGCATCTAAGACGCAGAGTTGGGTTCTGCATGAACTCTGTGTTTTGAGTCCATAAACTCTGCATTTTGAGTCTTGCATGTAGCCATGATCTCTGTGTTTCGAGTTTGGAACGCAGCCACGACCTCTGCGTTTTGAATCTCAAATGTGGTCACGACCTCTACGTTTTTAGTTTAGAACGCAGGCATGACCTCTGCGTTTTGAGTTCAGAACGCGAGCATGACCTTTGCATGTTGAATCTTGGATGCAGAGGTGAGCCTCTGGTGGGCTCGGCGAGCTTCAGGCTAAGTCCAATGTTCAGGCGAAGTGAGGTCTCACAGACGGACATCAAAACATAACTTGCTGCGAAGAACATGTCAAACTTTCAAACCGTAAGTCGGAATTATTTATGAAAATCGGCTATCTCGACGAGATGGAGCCGACCAAACCAACTCCATTGGGTTCAGTTTGCTTCCTCCATTTCGCCAAATTCCTTCCGGTTTGAGAGATATCTGCGTTTTAATATGAAGAGACCGTCAATTTGTAGTCTCTTTTGCTAGAGCGTTGCAAAGATCGTCACCTTGTAACATTCGTCTTGGCTCCTTGAAAATATAAGAGTCATCAGATTGTAACTCCCGATGTTGATTGTGAAGGCTGTTGAATTAGAGCTTTCATTAGTTGTTGTGAAGGTCGTTAGATTGTAACCTTCTACGTGAAAGTCTTTAAATTGTAACCTTTTGGAAGTTGTCAGATTGTAACTTCCATCATCGGTATTTGATGGGAATAAGCTATCTGTATTGATTTTTAGACAACCTAAAGAACCCCCTCCAAAGTTTTTGAAAGTTCGCGGTTGACTGGGACGAATTTTCAGAATACTTTGCATCTCAACTTTGATCATAGAGCTGTTGATTCCTTGTCATAAGGAGTTGTTCTTTGCACCCGCTTCGAAGGCATCTTGGTTGAAGGGGTTTTCCACGTAGGACTTGTGTGATGATGAGCTTCAAATAGAAACTGTAGCGATTGTACAAGCTACTCATGAGCAGAATCTATCAAACGTCACGTCACGGCTCACCTCCATTCAGCTGATGGGCCCATAAATATTCATAGGATTTTTGGCAAACCTTCAGCCATCAACGGATTTGATAAGCCTTTACCAACTACCGTTTGAGTCAGGCTAGCATGTGAATTATTTGAATCCGTTTCACAGGTAACGTTGTGCTAAGAGAATGAACCCTCTTAGACTTGATGCTATGATTTTGAATACATAGACTTTGTTATTTTCACGAAAAAAGACTAACCGGCAACGCGTGTTAGGTGTAGGCTTATCTCTAATTAGAGATTAAGATAGAGTCCCCTATGCGTGAAAGACATGGATTTTGGTGCTACGATGTTGAATACGTAGGCTTTGCCACTATTTCTTCCTGTGTTATATTTTCACTTGAAACACTAAAAGAAAATTGGAAGTGCCGGAAGTATAGTATTAACTTGGCATGAATTTTCACTTAGAGTGAAATTCATAAATTTTCTTCACTATCACTAGGATAATTCCAAAAAATTTTTAATCCGCTGGGGATTTTATAATGAAAACTTGCTATCCTTATTAAAAAAGGATTAACAAGTTCATCGGGAGGTATGACTGTTAGAGGTGTGATGTTAACCTAACAGTATTTTATGGACCTATCGCTCTATTGAAGAGAGTCGATAAGTTGATTTGGTCGTCAGAGGTGTGATGTAACTTGATGGGAATTTGTTGCGATCATAGCAACTTTGTGGATTTATTATCATATTGAAGATGATTGATAAGTGGATTTTGTCAGAGGTGTGATATTAACTTGACAGGAATTTATGGACCTATCGCTCTATTGAAGAGAGTCGATAAGTTGATTTTATCAGAGGTGTAATATTAACGATACAGGATTTTATTGAGATCAGAGCAACTTTGTGGACTTATCATCCTATTGAAGAGGATTGATAAGTAGATTTTATCAGAGGTTTGATGTTAACTTGACAGGAATGTGTTGCGATTAGAGCAACTTTGGGGACTTATCATAATATTGAAGAGGATTGATTAGTTGATTGGTTATCAGAGGTTTGATGTTAACGTGACAGAAAAATGTGTACTTGTGACTTACACAAGCTTTTGGGAATTAGCGTCTCGCTGGGGAAACTTGCTAGGTGAGTTTATCACCAGAAGCGATGAATTTTAATACTTGTGATTTGAATAAGATTTTAAAGACTTAGTGTCTTGTTGGGGAAGATTGCGATTTGATCAATTTTGAGGACTTATCATCCTATTGATAAGGATTGACAAGTTGATTGTTGTCAGAGGTGTATTGTTAACGTGACAAATTGGGAGTGATGCAAGCTGCATTCATACTCTGTGGTGGTGATAATCGTCAAAAATGTAATGTTAACTCAACGATGTGAAAGATTCGTTACTTTTAATCGAGTGGATTCCAAGTAACCAACCCCCAGTGTTGATTAAGACTTAGCAGGGGAATAAAAAGAGGTAGACAAGGCACATCGCCCAGTGGGGCACTATCCATAAAGTTAGAATAGAGGCATATCACCTGGTAGGCCATTACCTGATGAGTTTGATTATCAGAGGTAACTGTTAACGTGATAATTTTGTGGACCTGCATTCCTATTGAAGAAGATTGGCAAGTTGATGAACTATCAGAGGTAACTGTTAACGTAATAGTTTTGTGGATCTGTCATCCTATTAAAGAGGATTAGCAAATTGATGGACTATTAGAGGTAAATGTTAATGTGATAGTGTTGGTGGATCTGCCATCCTATTGAAGAGGATTAATAAATTGATGGACTATCAGAGGTAACTGTTAACGTAATAGTTTTGTGTATCTGCCAACCTATTAAAGAGGATTAGCAAATTAATGGACTATCAGAGGTAAATGTTAACGTGATAGTGTTTGTGGATTTGCTATCCTATTGAAGAGGATTAGCAAATTGATGGCTTATCAGAGGTGTATTGTTAACTTGATAGTTTTGGCAGATTTTGTGGTTGACAGAGGTATTTTATTGAATGTGACAACTCAGGAAATTTATTATTCATAATCCAATAAACTACAAATAAACCAAGTGTAAGGGGGGAAAAGGGTAAACATGGCACATCGCCTAGTGAGCCACTATCTAACGAGTTGGACTATTAGAGGTAACTGTTAACGTGATAGTTGTTGGACCCGTCATACTACTAAAGAGGATTGGCTTCAGTGGTCGTAGTATCTTCCCCTTCTGACTGAGAAGATTGGGCTTGGTCCGATAGCTCAGGTTGATCCTACCTATTTTGTTCTTCAGCTTTGATCTTGGCAATAATCTTTTAAGCCTGTTCGCCTTGAAAGATTAGTTTTCTCCAGGAACGACATTCTGTAACTCCTATTCGAGTTAGGAGGTCGGTTTGCAAGTTGTGTCGACAGGTCTCCACCAGTGTAGACTGTGTCATACCTGACGAACATCGCAGAGCCATATTTCGAAACCTCTTGACGAAGGCTTTGACAGACTCACTCTTCTTCTGCTTAGTGACGAGAAGGGTATGGATGAAAACTTCTGTATCCTCTTTAAAGAATCTTAACATGAATAGTCTCTCTAGATCTACCCACTTTTGGATACATCCGGTAGGCAATTTCCCTAACCATTCAAAGGCAACTCCCTTGAGGGTGCCAATGAACAATCGAACCAGTATGGCATCGTTTGGTATCATATTTCCAGTCAGTGGCTTGAAATGATAGATGTTGGTTCGGTGATCCCGTGCCGTCAAAAGTTTATAGCATCGGGACTTCGAACTTTGGAGGATAAGGGGCTGCATCCCATTCGGTAGGATAGGGCCTGACAACTCCCTCGTCTTGGAGCTTGCTTCTGTTAGCAATGGCATTGAGGCGGGCTTCCAATTCTTCCATTTTGGCAGATTGGAGGTTCTGCTCGTTCTCAGTCTCTTTTGCTTCATCAGAGGAAGATTCCAGGTTGTGGGCTTCTTGATCAGAAGCAACACCATCAACCAATTTTTCCTTCCTTTTGCTTGTGTGAAGTCGGGATGAAGACGCTTTTCCTCTCCGGGATGATTCTTGCCTAGGTGGCGAATCTATCTCCTGAGATTTGGCCTTGTCTGCGACAATTTGAGTCAACAGGACCATGAGTTCATTGATAGCCTCCTGCTGAGATTTGAGCATGGCCTCCTGCTCGTCAAGTCTTTTCGCGAGATCTTCATGGTTTCCCGTCATATAAACGGAGCTCTCATGTTCAACAAAAGAGATTGATGATTAGGACTCCGCAATGGCTGAGTGTTCATCATCAGAATTGGTTCCTCTGGCTAACCTCTAATAGTTGACAGAGGGAATGGCTCATGTTCGCGTCCGAGTGCATTAGTATACTCCTTCAAACTCGTTAGTGATTTCTCTAACGGTCGGTGAACGACTTGTCTCAGAATCATCGGAACTAGGACCTGAGGCTTTCTCTTTGCCGGTCACATTGATAGTGACCCCAGGATATTCGGTCTCTGGAGACTTCTTCCTGTAAGAACGTCGTTGTTGGTTGGGCAAAGCAACATTTCGTAAATTGGTCGAACACCAACAGTTTGGCCACATATGAGCAGCAATAACATCCTGAGAGGACCGTAGGAATCAGTCATTCATATTGGAATGAACGAATGACTTGTTGCATCGGTCTTTCTCTCGATATAAACTCTCTCAAGTCTGTTGTAAAGACTCGAGAATTACTCACTGATCGTAAGGTTTGAATTAGAACCCCCAGTCTATGATTGGACAGGATTGGCTCCTTGTGAACATGGATCTTGAATCCACGTTGATCTTTTTGAACACTATGAATCGCATCGTGTTCTGAAGAAGAAACACGAGGGTCGTGTTTTGTTTTACTAATGCTAGACTAAAGTCTGCATTTTGTTGATGAAACACACCTTTGTCGGTTGTGTTTTTGTCGGTTAACACAGTTTGTAAGTCTGCGTTTTGGATCTTGAACGCACTCCTGAGAGTTACGTTTTGGTTCTGGGACGCACACCTGAGAGTTGCGTTCTGCCAGATCAACACAGTTTTGAGGTCTGCGTTTTGATGTTGGAACGTACCTCTGAGGGTTACGTTTTATTTGGGAAACGCACCCCTGAGGGCTGCGTTTAGCTTGGCTTATGCAGAGCTCGTGTTGAGGCTCACAAACGCTGAGCTCGTGTTGATTGGAGGGTCGGCTTTTTTGGAATTGTGCCAAAGCTAAGTCTTCTCCTTTAGAGAGGGGACTGTATGAACAGTGCAACCCCCATAGGAGATAATCTTTAGATGAGTCGGTCACAACTGGAGCTTTAGTCTTCCTAGAAACTTTATGGATCTTGCGCATAGCCTTGGGGCTAAGGGATCCGGAGGAGAGGGCATCCTCGTACTTAGCTTGATCAAACTCCACGACGAGAGTCTCGACCGTTGTTCCAGCGAGCTTGACGTCGGATTGCGCCACCACTTCTTCATCAGAGAAGCTTTTCCCCAGCGGAGTCGCCATCTTTTGTTTGGTGGAAAATTTGCAATAAGAAAAATAATGAAAGAATCGTATTTGATTTATTCTCTCTAACTGCTTAGAAAAAGAATGATTACAACTCTCTTAATCTCGATTATAATTAGATTTCCTGATTACAAAAGAGAGGAGAATGATTTGGATTCTCCCCTTTGTTTAATTCTGGGTTCTTCATGGTGGCAATGGAGTGCCTCCCTCAAATGCTTGCGTCGAGTTTGCTCTCCGTTGACGATCCGAATGTCTTGTTTCACTGGAACTTGGTCTTCTCCTCACGATTTGACGTTGTGGAGAACTTGCGTGGTAAGTTTGAAAATAACTCTTAATGAGTTAATAACTTAGAGCGAGTTTTAGAATAACTTGAAGAGCAAGTTTTGAACTCTGATCGAGTTGATAACTCTGAACGAGTTTGAAACTCTATGAAAGAGTTGATTTAATCGAAATCGGTTTATAAGCTAAGGATGAAAGCTCTCTATTGTTGAACATTGTTGAAGGATGAACGTTGATCTTCCCCTCGCTGCCAAGCCGAAGATCTCCTCTTCGCTGCCAAGTCTAAGATCCAAAAGCCAGCCCTTAACTCGGTTGAGTTTACCCCTATTTATAGGAGATTAAGGGGTGTAACCATCCCCTAAATTCGCTCCTAAGTGGGACTGAATGGGGTGTAACCGCCCCCTTAAACAGTTCCCCAAATTGTGGGGAAAACAGTTTTAAAACCATTCAATTCGTGCTTTGAACGAGTCAAACACTGAAAAATAGTGTTCAGGGCCCGAACTCTACGTTTTTAGACCAAAAACGCAGAGTTGGGCCTATTTTGGTGGCTAAACGCACAGGTCGTGCTGCGTTGTAAATCTGAAATGCAGAGTTAGGACGTAGAGATGAATTCTGCATTTTAGCATCTAAGACGCAGAGAAGAACTCTGCGTTTTGGCATCTGAGACGCAGAGTTGGGCTCTGCATGAACTCTGTGTTTTGAGTCCACGAACTCTGTGTTTTGACTCTGGCATGTAGCCACGATCTCTGCGTTTTGAGTTTGGAACGTAGCTATGACCTCTGCGTTTTGAATCTTAAATGCGGTCACGACCTCTGCGTTTTGAGTTTAGAACGCGGGCATGACCTCTGCATTTTGAGTTCAGAACGCGGGCATGACCTCTGTGTTTTGAATCTTGGATGCAGAGGTAAGCCTCAGGCGGGCTCGGTGAGCTTCAGGCTAAGTCTAATGTTCAGGTGAAGTGTAGTCTCACAGACGGACTTCAGAACATAACTTGCTGCGAAGAACATGTCATAACTTTCAAACCTTAAGTCGAAATGAGACGAATTATATATGAAAATTGGCTATCTCGATAAGACGGAGCCGACCAAACCAACCCTATTAGGTTAGGTTTGCTTCCTCCGTTTTGCCAAATTCCTTCCGGTTTGAGAGATATCAGCGTTTTAATATGAAGAGACCGTCAATTTGTAGTCTCTTTTGCTAGAGCGTTGCAAAGGTCGTCACCTTGTAACCTTCGTCTTGGCTCTTTGAAAATATGAGAGTCATTAGATTGTAACTCACGATATTGATTGTGAAGGCTGTTGAATTAGAGCTTTCATTAGTTGTTATGAAGGTCATCAGATTGTAACCTTCCACATGAAAGTCTTCAAATTGTAGTCTTCTGAAAGTCGTCAGATTGTAACTTCTATCATTGGTGTTTGATGGGGATAAGCTATCTGTAGTGATTTTTAGACAGCCTACAGCGCCATGAGCCTATTGCCATGTTGATCAATTAGGTGATATGTTCCATTTGTGTAGACTGTCTCTATTATGAATGGACCTTCCCATTTGGGTTAAAATTTTCCTTTAGTCTTATGACCATCGGTTGACGAACGGCTAAGGCAAGGTCTCCTTCTTTGAAGGATCGTTCTTTGACTCTCCTATTGAAGGCTCTCCAAATCCATGCTTGTAGCTCTTGATTCTTCGCTGAGCTTGGAGTCTCAGCTCATCTAATGCTTCAAGTTCTTGGAGGCACTTTTGATGATGTTCTTTGGTTGTCATCTTCTTAGTAATGGCAATTCTCAATGACAGTACTTGAATTTCTAGTGGGATCACGGCTTCGCATCCGTAGACCAAGAAAAATGGTGTGGAGCCAGTGGGAGTGTGGACTGTTGTTCGATAAGCCCATAGACACTCTCCAAGTTTCTTATCCCAATCTTATTTTTTAGAAGAGATGAACTTCTTTAAAATTTTGATGATAGTTTTGTTTAAAGCTTTAGGTAGACCATTAGCAGCTGGGATGTATGGTGTAGAAGTCACGTCTTGAATTCTAAACTTGTTGCAAACTTTTAAGAGCGGTCGACTGATGAACTATGGACTGTTGTAGCGAATGATTCGTCTAGGAACGCTGAATCGATAAATCACATGATGTCTCAAGAAATTGATCACTTAAGATATATTGACTTCTCTGGGGAGAACTGTGATGCCCCAGGGTTAACACAAGGCTGCAGTCTAAGGTAAAACCCGGATTATCAAACCTGTCAAGCACCAAATACCATGGTACGACTTGTTTCACCATCATAATCACTATCTCTCTAGTGAAAACAACAAATAGGTGAAGGTACAAAACAGGCAAATAATAGAAGTAGTACAATCACTATCTCTCTAGTGAAAACAACAAATAGGTGAAGGTACAAAACAGGCAAATAATAGAAGTAGTACAAAATCAGATATGCACAGAAGAAGTATATCAACAAATGAGCCCAACTAAAATAGAATGAAAATGTCTCTGAGACTGAAATACATCTCAATATAATGAGTCAAATGAAATCTCACTAAGACACTCATCCTCTACAAAATGAATACAACTCTAAAGTCTGAATAATGAATATAACTACATAGTGGAGTTTTAACTGCTAAAATTGTGCGACGGCGACTATACTAGAACTCCATCATCCTGCGGCTCTCCGAAACTCTAATCTGCATGAAAGATACAATTTAAAAAAAAGAATAACAATAAGAGCATCAGAGCACTAAAGCAAGATCACCTCCATCCGCCCCCAAGGGAAGGGCTGCTAGATGGAGTAGAGGCTCTATCTATTAAGTATAGTCTACCTATATTATTTTTTTCATATCTAATAGAGTTAATATTTAGACACCTACAAGATGAGACGTAGTACGTCAAGCGAAATAATCTAAACAAGGAAACCCTCATATATATACCATATGTCTCAAATTGTAGATCTCTAAATACCAATTCCAACTCTATGAATAAAAGCAACACTCAAAAGAAATACTCCAAGCCTCAACCATATAGAACAAATGTCAAAATCTCGAACTACTTCTCAAATAGTTGGCGCAACAATAAGAGACTATCATCCAACTCAAAAATAACCATAGGCCATATCCTGTATGCCACAAATCAAAGAATGTACCCTACTCATGGGTAATCTAACATGGGAGAAACTACAACTGATAATATATATGTGTACATCTCCTTGTGCAATAGCGATACTCTTGTAATATTCATACTCAATTGCTCTGCGGTAATAGGTTTTGTCTCCCTATTCTGGATACATGAAATGATGATATGTTTGCAATACTCTTACTCAAATGTTCTACGAAAATAGGTTTTTATCTCCCTATTCTGGATACATGAAATGAAGATACTTTTGTAATACTCTTACTCAATCGTCTTGCAGAAAATAGGTTTTATCTCCCTATTTTTGGAGGATGTATCTAGATGATCGTACAACAGAGTATAGACATATCAGTCAAATCCCAAAAAAAACCTAATCATCTTTGAGTATTGGTACAACCACGGTCTTATTGCGGAAAACATCTAATACTCCTAGTGTGGTACAGCCGCGGTCTCAAGCATCCATAACTGATAAACAATACTTTATTATATGTTATTATACTTTCATCAACTCAACGTGTATCAGAAATCTCAACAGTGCATGTTAATACAACATAAACTAAGTATATGTGCATATATCTCTGTGTGCGTGTCTATAACTGGTGTTCACCATCATCTCAGGTGTTAAACAACTCTTAATCATTATAATATAATATCACAAGATCGATAAACTGTCTTGAAAATAACAAACAAGAGAGAAACTCAAGAAACTTTCACGTTATGTATCAATTATTTCAAATTAGCACATTTGCAGTTTTCTGCAGAATATATCATTAGTCAATTGAGCATATCTTTCTCTAGACAAACTCTTTTTAAGAATAGTTCTTCATTTTGGAAATTAGATTCATATAGCTATCATTTGGCTCTAGTTTGGTTTAGTTTGGAGTTTATATGATATCTCGAATTCCAAGTTAAACGTTATATATGTACAGCAGCTTTTTTGCAGAATATATCATCAGTAAATTGAATATATCTTTCTCTAGGAAAACTATATTTAGGAAATGTTTTCTGTTTTGAACTAGATACACATATATTTCAATTGGCATTAGTTTTGTTCAATTTGGATTTCATTTGTTATTTTAAATTTCTAGTTAAACAGTATATATGTGCAGTAGTTTTTCTGTAGAACATAATAAGCATGATTATTTGTACTAGAAATCATATTTAAACCTTCAATCATGTTTAAAATATACTAAAACATATATAAAATATATAACAACACTTAAACTTTGATAATCACTTACTAAAATTATCTCGAACATAAATCAAACTCTTGTGTTAATCTAATTATGTTTTTTCAACCTAATTAACCAAATTCTATAATCTAAAACATAAACTTTTAACATATTAAACATAAGCATGATTGCCAAACAACTTAAAAAAGATATATATTTATTAAATCATATTTTTAACACTTAGGTATCATAAACCTAGGGTTTTCTCATCTTTAATCCACATGTAAACTCAATTAAATATCACATTAGGGTTTAAACATGATTAGAACATCATTAACAAGTTTAAAAAATGAAATTTTAAATAACCCTAATGATCATGATCATGTTTTTATTATAAACAAAAAAAAAATATGTAGATGTAATATTTGTTTAAGATCTAACAATAAAAATTCATTCTTTTTCACATTAGATTAAGATCTATGCATGTAAACACAATTTAAACTTCTAAACTAGTTATTTAACTATGGGGATGGGTTTGGATATAAGTGGTCTTGCCTTAATATCATGTTCAAGCCTCTAAAATAATCAGCAAGCTATCCTCGAGCATAAACAACCCGTTCTCTCCCGCCACTCGTCGATGATCTCGCCCTCGTGTCGGTGTTTTACATCACAAAGCTCTCCAAACTCATAAGAAAAAGGTCTAGGGTTTTTTGAGGGGAGAAGGTGGCTGCTAGGTTTTATAGATATGATAAAAGAAAGGAATTTTCGTAAAAATATAGGTATTCAAAGAGGCAAACCCGAAACAAACCTGTTTGACCCATCTCGGGATCTAAGACCAAGCTTAGATCCGGAGTGTGATCTCGTGTAGATCCGACCGGATCTAGATCGCGCGGTGGTCCACGGATTCTTTTTGAGTTACAAAGATCCGGTCTTTTTATAAGATCCGGTTACAATGAAAATCAAAGAAAAAGAAAAAAAGAAAGATTACAACTTTTTATCCTTGTTTGTCGAACAAATCACGAGCTCCTGTTTTGCGGTCGCTCGCTTTGTGGGTTCTTTGCCTGCGCCTAATCCGTGGACCACTGCGTGATCTAGATCCGGTCGGATCTACGCAGTACGACGGGTATTATTTCACGAAGGAAATAATAGCCGGGGGGGATTGGTTCACCAAGGAAACAATCGCCCAAATCTCGGGATCAAAGACCAAGCTTTGATCCGGAGTATGCCTGCGTAGATCTGAGATCCGGTCCTCTCAAACTCTTGCCTTATTTGGCGTTGACGATCGCTGAGTACCAGATCTGGATGAGCAAGTCCTCGAAGTCCTAAAGCTTGAATCTTTTTTAGATCTGAGTCTTCAATCCAGCAGGGCTTCGCCTCCAAAAAATCCAACCTTTTCAAATGAACACTCAAGGGCCTATTTATAGGCTCTCAGATCTGTGCCCGCGCACAGATCTGGGCGGCCACCCATGGGAGGCCCTTTTGCGCTCTGGCCAGAAGCCACCATGGGTGTCGCGCTTGGTGGGCTCGACAGCGAGCCACCTATGGGTGGCTCGCTTAGCCGAGCCCCCCATAGGGTGTTGACCATTGGCCAGCACCTATAGTTGGCTCGCCACACGAGCCACCTTAGAGGTGCTCGTTTTGGCCGAGTCCCCTAGTGTTGGGTTTTCTGTCTTTCCCGTTTTTTGGTTCCGCCATGATTCTGGTGTTGGTTGATTTAGTCCTGAGACTTAACTCGTTTGATCTAGCCGATTTGGCAGAATCGCGGATCTTGGAATAAGGCAGTAAATCCGATTCTGAGTTCGAGTTCTGAAACTTATGCTTGATTCGATCTGGATTCGTAACGATGCCTGCCCCTTGGTTGGATGACTTCGTTGACTCTTGCGAACCGCATGCTTGATCCGCATCGCAGTGGATTTATCCGTTGTTTGCCGTGCGGTCATTAGCTTCGTAGCCTCGTTAATGCGATCGTCGGCGTACGCTTTGGCTCGGCGTTTGTGAGACTAACAACCGCGTCTGCATACGTCGCCCGATGGTCGGTTCGTCGAATCGGCGTTGTCGAGCTGTGTTAAGGGACCTATAGGCAGTTTTATACGCCTACAGATACCCCCTCCAAAGTATTTCAGCCTCGTTCTTTTATAGAAGAGTCTGGAATACTTTGGATATGATTGTCTCATCCTTCGGGATGTTTGGAGTGGCTTCTATTCTTGATTCCTTCAATCCTTCAGGCTATTCGGTGCTTTGTCGAACGTATGTAAGGCTTTCGGTGCTGCATTTATTGTCTGATCATTGTCGGAATTTCGAATTTGAAGTCGATTCCTGATTTTCTGATTTTTAGCTCGTGCTTGTTGGTTAAACACAGAACTGACCCTCGAATGTCGGCGTTGAGTCTTTATTTGCGACGCATTGTCCGGCGTAGTGTTGTTGAGTTATCCTTAAGAATATTTAGAAAAATATTCTGCAGGAACTTCTCAACCAAAAATAGGGAACAGTTTATACTCATATACCTTATTGGAGTATTAAGAAGCAGTTTATACTCATATACTTTTCGGAGTATTTTCTGTGCCCAAATGAACTGAACCAGTCTGATAATGACCAAAAAAGGCAGTAATTAGGCTCAAAAAATCCTCCAACTCTTCCGAACGTATGGGAGAGGAGTGAATGAATGATGGACTGAACCGTCGATCGATTTGAAGTCGTTTCGATGCTCGGTTCAGCTTCAATTTAGATTCCGGTTCAAACCCGAACCGTCGATCGATTTGAAGTCGTTTCGATGCTCGGTTCAGCTTCAATTTAGATTCCGGTTCAAACCCAGTCCGGTCCGGTTCGGTTCGGTTCAGAACCGGTTCACCCATAAAAGGGGTTCTCTCTTTTTTTTTTCTTTTCCTTCATCTCTAGGGCCGGCCCCCCCTTAGCCTCTTTTTTGCTTTTCTCTTCCCTCGAGCATCCGTTCTCCCTCAAAACTTGATATCCGTCTTAGATCTAGCATTCCTTTGGATCTTTGACTGAGAAATCCCTCGAAACTTCCATTTTTAGAATTTCTCTCAGGCCCCTCGAGCGCGTGGTTCGAGCACTTTTCAAGATCTAATTTTTATTGGATCTTCGAGCTTTCCCTCAGGTATATCTTCCATAATTTTAAGCATTTTTTATGCTTAATTTAATTTATGAACTTGTGGGATTGCATGCGAGGGTTAGGATTATGATTTGGCGCCTCGAGCTTATCTTTCAGGGGGTAGAATTGTAATAAAAAGAGGATTTTTTCTAGATCTGACCTCTTGATTTATTTTGTAGGTCATTATGTCGCGAGTCTCGAGAGGTCGTTCCCCTGCTGCATCGGCTGACGGCGTGCTTCCTTCATATGCTGGTGAGCTATTTTTTGCATATTCGAAATTTTACAAATTAGCCCTCTTTTTTCTGAAAATTTGCAAATTGGTCCTTTTACCCCACGTTGTTCTCCTTGGTGAGGCAATCGGGAAGAGCCTTGATTCTCCTTGGTGAGGATCGACGCTTTAAAGATAGGTTTTGCTTGGTCAAAACCATATCTCAAAATAAAGGGGGCGTTTTGACGCTGCATTGTGTTTTATAAGGCAGGGATATATTATCGATATGCCCTATCTTATAAATGCACAATGTGGCCAAATCGTCTCACCCTTTATAAGGTAATGACTCTATCTTACCGATTTGTAAGATGAGTTCAATTTCCTTTTATACCTGAAATTAACAAACACTTAATTGCTTGTTTTCAGTGGAGTATCCTTCCGGAGCCTTTTCATCGCATGCGGTGAATGGACGTCGTGACGAATATTATTCGACGTCTGATGATTTTTCGCCGATTCCACCTGCTTCCCAGTTTGTTCCGGGCACGTCGACAGAGGTTGCCCAAGTGGTGAAGGAAGGTGGACATCGAGCCCTTCGTCAGCTGATTACAGATGCGCCCCTCGTGAAGGATGCTAGTTCCGTTCAGTCTCTCAGGAAGACTGATTTCTTGTTTGGCGATTCTGTCAGAGATCCCGATGCAGCATTTATTGACGCCGAGCAGTGGCTTCATAAGACTGGCAATGGCTTCTTCTATTTACCGAAGATTCCTCGGCACCGTTCCTTGACTGAGCTCAGGCGTCAGGCTGTGAAACGGGAGATGTCGTGGCGCTTGACAGAGGAGCATGAGAGCGTTCACTGCGGCTACATTACTCATCAGGCAGTTCCTGGTTCGAGCAGGAATCATATTGTTGGACTGCGTCCTGGAGTACTGGGACTAGATGCACCGCCCCGTAACGAGTTCCCTGGGCATTCTCCACTTGCTTTCCGCAGTTCTCCAGTCGGTATGGCGAGTGTTTGATTGATGAGGAGAAGCCGAGGGAGTATCGCACTTATTTAGATATCGACTGCTTTAATTGGCTAGTGAACATCAGGCCGGGCTACTTGACTTTCCGGGTGGGGAATCAGTGTTTTATTGAGCCATATCTACCCTGCCGATTCGCTCGCCAGTTTGGTTATGACCAGCTTTATGTCGGGAACCCGTGCCAGCAGCTTCGGGCTCATGGAGGTTTGGTGGACGGTCTTCGTGCATGGTTGTGGACCGTGACAGGCTGCACTGGTGCTAGGTTCAGTCTCCCGGGTGCTGAGCGACAGTTGAACCTCACTTTCTTGAGCTGCAGGTGGTTGTTAGCAGCTAATAAGACTGTCCCTGTGAAGCCTATTGAAGAGTTGGTGGCCGAAGAAGCCTCTCAGATTGATTCTCATGTGATCCGGGATGGTGCTCGGTCACGGAGGGCGCGGGGCAAGACCCGCCGACTTGATGCAGAAGGTCATAGGGCCTTTAGTTCTGCTGGAGAGGCTTCAGGCGGAGATCCTGAAGACTACGAGGCAGATTTCGAGCGAGGTTAGTCACCCATCTTTTCTTTCTGCATTTCCGAATTGCCAGTCCTGACCACTATCTGATATTTCAGGGACAGCGACAAACAGTGAAGAGGAATTCCGTCCTTTTGCCCGGGCAAGACCTTCGACTACTGTCCGTGCTGATAGGCGGAAGAGACTAGCCCATAAGCCGTCTGCAGATTCGCGGGCATTTGAGATGGACTTGGCTGGTGATGATCCTACTAGCGACAGAGGTAACATCTACTCTATAGATCAATCTCTTGATCGTTTAGATTTTTAGGCTCATGCTTTCCCATTCTATGCAGGAGAGCGCGAGGAAGGGGAGATGAGTTTCGATCCTGCTCCTCATGAGTTTGTATCTTCTGGTGAGCCTGACTCACCTTACCAGGTAGAAAAACCTGCAGAAGCTGCTGACTTTAGGGAGGCTACCAATGTAGGACCTGATTCAGTGAATCCAGATACATCTACGAGAGGTAACTTATTTCCATTGGTCATATTCTCTTCATTCTTCTTTCGTACTTACATTTCTTTGTGTCAGATTTTTCGATTGACGATTTCGACGAGGCAGGTTTGCCTGTAGACACTTCTATGTTCCACTTCATGTATGACTCTCCTCAGATCGATGGCCCGCTGCCCGAGGATATGTTTCCTGAGCCCGTACTCCCTCAGGATCCCGAGAATGGTTCTTTTGAAAGTACGTGCCTCTTCTCGAGTTAATTATAGGACTAGCCAATTTTTTGACTAATGCAGCTATAATGTAATGCATCTGAACATTCTGTTCTGTGTTTAACAGGAGCTTTTGCCGAGGCTGATCCTGCTGAGCCGGCTGTGAGACCAACTCCACCAGTTGACACCCCCACAGCCGTTACGTCTCCGCTACCCCCAGCGACTCAAGGGGAAGGAGGTATAAATTAAGCCGCTGAAAATGTCATTTATTTCCTTATTAAGTCTTTTTGACGGATTTCTCCTTTTTGTGTAGGCTTGTCTCTATTGGCCATAGTTTCCTTCCTCTTCCCTTATATCTTTTTATGTCAGATTTTTCGATTGATGACTTCGATGGGGAGGGCCTGCCTATGGACACTTCTATGTTCAGCTTCATGTATGACTCTCCTCAGATCGATGGCCAGCCGCCTCAGGATATGTTTCCTGAGTCTGTACTCCCTCAGACTCCCGGGAACGGTTATTTTGAAGGTGCGTGCCTCTTCTCAAGCTAACTATAGGACTAGCCAATTCCTTGACTAATGCAACTATAATATGATGTTTCTGTTTTGTGCCTAACAGGGGCTTTTGTTGAGGCTGACCCTGTTGAGCCGGCTGTACGACCAACTCCACCAGTCGATGCAGCTACAGTCCTTACATCTCCACCACCCCCAGTGACTCGAGGGGGAGGAGGTATAATTTAATTAACTGAGCAAAGCCATTCATTTCCTTATTGAGGCTTTTGACGAATTTCTCTTCTTTGTGTAGGGCTTCCTTCTCAGCTTCATGTCCTCGTTAAGGAGTTGTTATCGGGGAATGACCCTGAGAAGATCATCATCAGCGTAGAAGTCCGCTCTTATTTCTCCTCCCTGACTGCTATAATTGGCAAACTCCTCCACGACGGACTTTCTCTTCGCCAATTTAAGCCCTACCTCGATTCCAAGATAAATTTGATTAGGGACATAGGATGTCCGGATCTGGCGACGGCTATGGTTGATGACCTTGATCGCTTAGAGCGTGAGCTTCAGATGTTTCATGAGCTCCGGGATACAGGTGCCTCTTCATTCGTTGCTGCCGAGTTGGATGCTCGCTTACAGACATGGCGCAGTACTCGGATGGTTGCCGAGCTCGAGATTCAGGTGCAGCGGGGCCGCATAGATCGAGTTGAGGCTGATCTTGCCACTAGATCATCTTCCCTTGAGGAGCTTGATTCTCAGATAGATCAGCTCCGACGAGAACTCCGTGAGAAGGAAGACACAAAGATGCAGAATCAGCAAGCAAATGCTGCTTTATCTGATGAGCTGAAGTCCTTGAAGCAGACACTGGCTGAGACAGAGGAGGTTGCTGTGAGGACTTTAGCCGCGAACGAAGAGTCTGTCAGAGCTGAGTTGCAGGAGGAGCTTAGACGCTCTTATGATGAGAAGCTGTCTGAATTCAGTCAGCAGGTTCTTAGCCATGGGCTTGATGTATGATTTTATTTGCTGAAAACCTTGACATTTGATTCTCTTTAGTGGACCTGATTTTTGTCTTTATCTTTATTATGATTCCTCATTCCGTTTGAAATGATTGACCATAATACTCATAGGATTTTTGGCAAACCCTCAGCCTTCAACGGGTTTGATTAGCCTTTACCGACTACCGTTTGAGTCGGGCTAGCATGCGGATTGTCGGAATCCGTTCCGCATGTAACGTTGTGCTAAGGGAATGAACTCCCTTAGACTTCGTGCTATGATGTCGAATACATAGACTTCGCCATTGTTACGGGAATAGGCTACCCGGCGACACGTGTTAGGTGTTGACTTTAGGATTTTTGGCTAACCCCCAGCCTTCAACGGGTTTGATTAGCCTTTACCGACTACCGTTTGAGTCGGGCTAGCATGCGGATTGTCGGAATCCGTTCCGCATGTAACGTTGTGCTAAGGGAATGAACTCCCTTAGACTTCGTGCTATGATGTCGAATACATAGACTTCGCCATTGTTACGGGAATAGGCTACCCGGCGACACGTGTTAGGTGTTGACTTTAGGATTTTTGGCTAACCCCCAGCCTTCAACGGGTTTGATTAGCCTTTACCGACTACCGTTTGAGTCGGGCTAGCATGCGGATTGTCTAAATCCGTTCGCATGTAACGTTGCGCTAAAGGAATGAACTCCCTTAGACTTTGTGCTATGATGTCGAATACATAGACTTCGCCATTGTTACGGGAATAGGCTACCCGGCAACACGTGTTAGGTGTTGACTTTATCCCTACTTAGGTTTCGGGATAAAATACCCCAGACTGGTATTCTGGTGTCTTTTTCTACGGCGAAAGACTAAACCGGCGACGCGTGTTAGGCGTCGGCATATCCTTTCTTAGGATTCAGGATGAAATTCCCCATGCGTGTAAGGCATGGATTTTGGTGTTATTAATAACAACCTGCCACAATGTTGAATATGTGAACGGGTGTTCTTTTTGACGGTTAAGAACTAACCGGCAGCGCGGGTTAAGCGCAGACTTATCCTTGCTTAGGTTTCAGGATAAAATACCCCAGAATCAGACTCTGGTGTCTTTTTGTGCGGAAAAAGACTAAACCGGCAGCGCGTGTTAGGCGCAGACTTATCCCTGCTTAGGATTCGGGATAAACTTCCTAGGATGAATCCTAGATTGATAGATTCTTAGAAAAGGTTGGTGCGGGAAAGGAAGAATTTTATATTCTATTTCCCGGTCTTCTTTTAGGGTGAAGGCGAACCCGGAAAACAAGGAAGGAAGAATTTTATATTCTATTCCCTGATTCTGGAAAGGAAGAATTTTATATTCTATTTCCAGCGCAAAAGAAACTAGAAGTGGGATCTCCACTCCGAGAATCTGGAAAATTTAGATAAACTTGCCTTTTATAGGATTGGTTATCTAAATTGGGAAAAAGAGTTCTTCGTTTATCGAAGTGAAGTTTCAACTTTGGCTATAACCGTGAGAAGATTTAACCAAAGAGAAGAGAAAGGAGTTCTTTCGTTTATCGAAAGGAGACTCTGATCTGAAAGGGGACCTTCTTGTCTATGGAAAGAGTCAAGAGGGCCAGATGGACATTTTTGGTGGACCCACTGTCAATTAAAACTGATCAGTGAGGGATTTTGGTGGAGAAAATAATTTTGGGTTATCCTTTAGAATATTAAGTGTAATATTCTTCAAGGAACTTCCCGGTAAATGGGTTATCCTGAACATACTAGGGATAGTATTTTTTTAGGAACTTCCCATTTATTGGCATTAATTGCCTGGCGCCCTCTGGAGTAATTAGGCGATATGCGCCGTTTGAGTAGACTGTGTCTATCACAAACGGCCCCTCCCACTTGGGTTCGAATTTACCTTTCTTCTTGGAAGTGAGGATTATTGGTCGGCGAGCAGCGAGGACCAGATCTCCTTCCTTGAAGCTTCTCTGTCGGACTCTTTTGTTAAAAGCCCTAGACATCCTGGCCTGATAAAACTCAATTTGCTGTTAAGCTTCCAAGCGCTTTTCATCCAGCCTCTCAAGCTCTTCAAGACGCTTCTGATGCTGTTCTTCTGTCATCATCTCTGTTGCGAGGGTGATCCGAAGGGATGGAATCTGAATTTCCAGCGGTAGCACAGCTTCACATCCGTACACCAGCGAATACGGGGTGGCACCTGTGGGCGTGCGTATGGTGGTGCGGTAAGCCCAAAGTGCTTCACCGAGTTTATCGTCCCAGTCTCGTTTATTGGTCTTCACGAGCTTTGACAGGATCTTAATGATCGTCTTGTTGAACGACTTGTCGCAGAACCTGACGAAGGCGTTGCTTATGAACTGCGGACCGTTGTCATGAATGATCCGTCTTGGCACGTCGTGTCTGTATATGACGTGATGCTTGATAAAATTGATGACGTTGTTCGTCTTCACTTCTTTAAGCGGAATCGCTTCAGCCCACTTTGAGAAATAGTCCGTGATTGCGAGGATGAATCGATCGCCTTTGACTGAACGGGGAAAAATAGGACCGACAATGTCCATACCCCATGTCTCGAACGACCAAGACGTGGTTGATGTGTGCAACTGCTGTATTTGACATGCATGACACTCTCTGGCATATTCGATTGCGTCACGAACCATCGTTGGCCAGAAATACCCCATTCTTCTGATGCGATCATACAGTTTGGGACCAGGCTGATGCGCACCACATTCTCCTTCGTGTGCTTCCTTAAGAACTTCTTCTGCTTCTTTGTTCGAAAGGCATCGGAGTAACAAACCATCGTACCCTCTATGGTATAACGTATGGGTATCGGTATTATAGAAGAATCTTGGTGCTCTTCGGCGGATTTATTCTCTTTCTTTTACATCCTCTGGCAAAATACCGTATTGGACGTAGTCGATGATAGGAAAGCGCCAATCTCGGGACTCAGACCCAATTTAAGTTGAATTCACCTCTTTGGCGCTCATATTTCTATCATCTTCCTGTTCAATCTCCATACTGTATATGGGTATGCAGAGTTGATGCGTCCTCACCGTGACCAAGAGTTCAGTTTCGGGAGGTTGTGCAAGTGATACCGCTAACGCTGCCAGTGCATCCGTATAAGCGTTCTGGAGGCGAGGGATGTATTCGATAAAGAATTCTTCAAAAGATTCTGCTATTCTGATGGCTTCCTGGTGGTATGGGATCAGGTCAGGATTCCTGACTTCATACTCTCCGCGAACTTGGTTGACTATCAGTTGAGAATCCCCAAAAGCTTCAAGATATTCGACCCCCAGCTCCTTTGCAAAACTGAGTCCAATGAGAAGTGCGTTGTACTCTGCTACGTTATTGGAGCACGGACTAGTCAATGAATAAGCCCGAGGCATCACATGTTTTCCCGGGGAGATTAAGACAACTCCAACCCCAGAGGAAACAGTAGAACCTCCCGGGGTTATTACCTTATTAACTGCCCTTGAAGCACCATCGAAGTATAATTGCCATACTTGTTGGTGCGACGTGGTGTTAACCTCATGGGTTTCATCTGGCAAATCATCATATACCTCTGCCGTGTCTGGGTTTGCCGCCAAAAGGTCACAAATCGCCTGTCCTTTTATCGACTTCTGCTGCTTGAAGTGCAAATCGTATTGGGACAAGAGAAGGGCCCATTTCGCTAACCGCCAATTCATAGAGGCCGGTTGCGTCATAAATACCCGTACTGGATTTACGTTGGAAATGACGTAAATCGTCTGTCCTACCAAGTAATGCCGCATCTTTTGCATTGCGAATACTAATGCGAGGCATTCTTTCTCAATCATCGGATATCGAGATTCCGCACCTACCAAGGTCCGACTTAGGTAATAAACTGCCTGTTCGTGACCGCTATCATCGTCTTGTGCTAGTAAGGCACTTATCGAATGGTTCATCGCTTTGAAATAAATCAAGAACGATTTACTAGATTTCGGTGCAACGAGAACAGGGGGGTTCGCTAGATATGTCTTGATATCTTCGAATGATTTTTGGCAGGCATCATCCCAAATAAACGATACTCCTTTCTTGTTCAGCTTAGAGAACGGTTGGCACTTCCCAGAGAGATTTGAGATGAATCGCCGGATGTAAGCTAAACGCCCTTGCAATGGTTGCAGTTCATGTATCGGCTTCACCTTATCGGGATCGATATGTATACCTTTAGTGGTGACGACGAATCCAAGGAATTTTCCGCTGGACATTCCAAGGAATGATTTAGTGGGGTTCATCTTCAATTGATGACTCCTCATGAGATCGAACATCGTCTTCAAATCCTTGATGTGATCTTCTTTGTTACGGCTTTTTACAACCAAATCATCAACGTAGCATTCGACTGTCTTCCTGAGATGTTCTTGGAAAATCTTAGTCATTGCTCGCTGGTATGTGGCGCCTGCATTCTTCAGACCGAATGGCATCACCGTGTAGCAAAAGACACCGAGAGGCGTTCTGAACGCTGTATGCTTCTCATCATCTGGGTGCATCTTGATTTGGTTATACCCTGAGAACCCATCCATAAAAGACATTCTCTCAAATCCGCATGTATTGTCGATAATGACATCTGTGATTGGGAGAGGAAAGTCGTCTTTTGGACATGCCGTGTTCAGGTCCCTGAAGTCGATACAGATCCTGATTTTACCGTTCTTCTTCATGACTGGAACGATATTGGCTAGCCAATCTGGATGTTGCTCCTCTCGGATAAATCCTGATTCGATCAGTTTCTTAACCTCTGCCTCAATAGCTTCCATGATCTGCGGACGAAACCGTCTTTGCTGTTGCTTGACAGGCTTGGCATCCGGCTTGATATCGAGGCGGTGCATTGCCACATTGGGGTCGAGCCCGGGCATATCTTCATAGTTCCAAGCGAAGATGTCAATATATTCTCTGATGAGAGCAACTAATTCCTCCTTCTCATTTGGGGGAAGACTATCACTGATGAATATAGGTTTTGGGTTGGCCTCGTCACCCATGTTAATTTGGACTATTTTATCTTCAGTGGGGGGTTCCCTCTGTTCGAACCTATCACCATACTGCATGTTCAGGTGATGAACCCACGGGTCTTCCCATGTTGGCATCTGATCGTCGTCTTCCATTGTGGATGGATCAGCTATAGCCATGTTTGCCATTAGGGCTTTAAAAGCTTCTCCCAGACTTGTATCGGAACCCTCAGCCGAAGAATCAGAAGAGTATCCTCTCTTAGTTCTGTTAGCAATTTGATCGATAATTTGCCAACCACATTCATCCTCAGACGAGGAAACATAACCTAAGCCTCGCCCGTATTTATAATAATCGTCGGGCCTCCCTTTTGGTACATATGCTGCTTTGGCTGGAACACGAGGACCTCGATCGAAGTATAGACCTTCTCCGAGTGTGAAATCGTACCCCTGCTTTTCCATGAGCTTGCGCGCTTCCGGACTATACTTAGATAAATAC
Organism: Asparagus officinalis; assembly: GCF_001876935.1. Taxonomy (NCBI): domain Eukaryota; kingdom Viridiplantae; phylum Streptophyta; class Magnoliopsida; order Asparagales; family Asparagaceae; genus Asparagus; species Asparagus officinalis. The sequence goes on from NC_033800.1 coordinate 94,986,235, forward strand.
CGACCAGGTTTGTCATCAT